>NC_090648.1:269765299-270373066 GCF_040937935.1 Hyperolius riggenbachi
GGCGCCTATAGCATGAGCCATGCCTGCACCCCTGTCCATACGCCACTGGGTAAGTGACAGGAACTTGGAGGCGCAGGATGAGTTAGTGTCGATGGGGATGTTGAAGTACCCTATGATGACTTAGGGAATGTTAGTGGACAGGAAGAGAGGAAGTCATGCTGAGAAGTAGTCAAGGAAAAAAATGGTTGATGCCTACACCCCCACCGTGTTTATTACCAGGTCTGGGTGTGTGGCTGAACTGTAGGCCTCCATATGACAGCAGCATGCAATCCATGATTTTTCTGCATCACACTGGAAAATCTGCATTCAATGGAAATTATTCTTCCATTGACATGTATTGGCTTCAGTTTTGACATGGAAAATCGCAATGTTAATTTTGGATGTAGTGGAAACGAGCCCTTCGTTGCACATTTCTATGAAATAGAAAATAGTTTATCCAATTTTTCTACTCAGGAGCTACAAACAGCACTAAAAATAAATCTTTGTTTCAGATTGTTCAGAATATCCTCTTGTACAAACCCTAGTCCTGTTTTTGATGTAAGCAGTTACTGTAAGTTTTCAGCATAACAATAGTCAGAAGATGAACACTGATACACAGGTCAATCCCTCAATGAGATGTGTCTAACCTTTACTTACAATGAAATATCCACACAATTTCTAAGAAAAAATAAGTAATAGAGTTGTCACAGTTCACACATTCTCCTAGGTCTATAGCAAGCATAGAGCATGCACATTATCTGGAATGCCCTATTCCTGCCTCATTGAGCAGATAAAGCAGCAGAATTTCATGGTGCTCTTGAAATGATCATATATTTATGGCTCATTATAAGATTCTGATGTCTTGCTGTTCTTTCTTTTTTCCTTCTGAAAGCAAAGAGTATAATAAATTATTCCTATTTGCGACGCAGTATATCATGCAGAGATGCGGGCACATAGTACAGGAATGGAAAATGGATCTGTTTAATTAATATTTCAGCTAAGACCAACAATATTTTTATAAAATGCTTGCAATGTACGCAGCTGTATGTAGAAAGACTCTGGCACAATGCTGACAATGGAATGCACACAAAACAAATGTGTCCCAAATCTATGTACCGCTATATGTTTGCAGCATATATCATCCATATGAAGACAATCTGTTATCCTAGCACAGATGAAGGATTTAGGAAAAGACGCCACATGCAAAAAACAAATATTATTTATTATTGTTCGTGAATGATCTATATTTAGATTTTTGCTTTTCTCACCATGTAAAGATAGAGATTATAATGACTCAAAAAAATTGAATTGAGTGTATAAGCAGCCTATATGATCCTCCAGTGAGACCCTTCCAATCCCCTGAAGATGGATGCCATGCTCATTATCCCTACCATGTCATGCACCAGCCTCTGCATGTAGATGATAGGATATGATAACATGAAAGGTGCTACCACTCATATTCCAGTTACAACCTTGCAATCTTCTCCATATAGAACCCATGTTTTGGTAAAAGAATGGTATAAGATTGTATGTAAGGGTGCATGTAGAGGAGATGTATGTAATGGGAGTAGTGTAGCAGTACATACAGCTTATAATTTTTAGTAAATTTCAGGAGTTCTTAAATGCCCAATTCCAGGAGTAATAAATAATTTGGCATTTGATACAGTAAGAGTGCTCTTGGATTTTAATCACTTCGCACCTAGGCTCGTTTTCCCCTTGTAGACTAGAGCATTTTGATGTCTTAACAATGCCCCTATTTAATCTGCAATAACTTTATCACTAGCTATGACACCTTAGTGATGTATACATTGTTTTTTTCTGGAGAAACTTTTTCTGGGTGCTATTTTTTCCCAGGAATTATTTTATTTCCTATAGTTTCTTAGTTTTTACCTATTATTATTTAAAAACTAAAAATGCAACTTTAGATAAATAACCCTAAATACATTTGGCTATTTATCCCATTTATTATAAAACTTAAAAACTTTGTTGCTGATACAATGTATGGGCCCACTAGAAGCGGTGCGATGCGGCTATATAGCCACATCGCACTGCAGGTGTCCTAATCCCAGTGCACGGCAATGGAAAAGTTTCCATTGCGTGCGGAGTGATTCGAGAATCTGCAGCATGCTGCAGATTATCGCACGGCCACATTCGCACACATCCAGCCGCCGTCCCCTCCATACACTACTGCATCGGGAGATGTGGAAGTGACACAGACGCCAGCGGAAATGATGCAATGCGGCTAGGTAGCCGCACTCGCATCACTTGTCAGTGGAAACGGGGCCTTAGGTAGCCATGTTAGTCTCTAGATAGCAGTATTAGGAAGCCATGTCCCCCAATAGTAATATTAGGTAGCCAGGAGTGCCCCTAAATAATATTATTTATTAGATAGTCATATGTGTACCCCAAATTATATTAGGTAGTCAGACATGTCCTCAATAGTATTAGGCAGCCAAATGTGCCCCCCATTAGCATTAGGTAGCCAGAGGTACCCCAATATTAAGTAGCCCGAGGAGCCCCTAAGTATCTAGGTAGCCAGACGCAGCCCCCAGTATTAGCCAGATGTACACTCCTAGTATTAGGTCTCTCTGAAGACACTGACATGACTATGTATTCTGTAAAGTGCTGAAGAATATGTCAGTACTAAATAAATACATAATAAACATATAGCAGGACATTAAGCTATGTTTATGGTAGGATTACACTATGAGCTCCCCTGAGGACAGTCAAGGACATGACTACGTCTCTGTAAAGTGCTGCAGAAGATGTCAGTCCTAAATAAATAATACAAATATTGTAGGACATTACACTATAACTATGGTATGATTAGATTGTGAACTCCTCTGAGAACAGTCAGTGACATGACTATGTACCCTGTAAAGTGTTAGTGTTAGGCGTAGATTGGGGGAGGTATTGATAGACATTGGCTGGGGAAGGGGGGTTGGTGTTAGACATACATAAGGGAGGGTTAATGTGGGAGTTATATTAGGCTAGAATATTGGTACCATTACCTATATTCTAATATCAGATACATCCAGTGCCCAAATGGCGGTGCACCTTTATTAAAATTACAAGAGAGAGGGACATAGGAGAACAGAAGAGATATACAGTATCTTACACAAGATAAAACAGCAGTTTTCAACTGTCCTCTTTGGCAGAGGTGAAAGGAAAGGTGGCCATTATTAATACAAATCCCCCAGATGATCGATTGTCTGATTCAATTGTTTTGCTTGTTCTGAAACAATCATTCGGATTCACTAACTGGTAAAAAATGTTAACCAATCTGATCAGAAAAACAGATTGATTCCATTAACTTAATCAAATTGGTTAGCAGTTTTCCTTCTGTTAGTGGGCCTGAACAATTAACTATAAGATCAATCGTCCAGGGGATTGTATCAATTATGGCCACCTAAAGAGAGATCAGGGAGAGAACAGGAAACACTGAAGTGAGGCTGATGTAGGGCAATTAAGCAGAGACCGGAATCAATTAGCTGGGACACCCTACTGTGCGTCCCTATGGTTCATGTAGTTTCTAGCAGCAGCCAACGGAAGTTCAGAAACGATGAGCCGATGGGTGTGTCATTTACTATCATTGCACGGCATTTCATTCATTCGCGTCCCCGGGCTTTTGTTAAAAACAACAGCAATTAAGGTCCTGCATGCAGCATCTGGATAGGATGGTGGTTTCAGCAATCAGGGGGCGCAAGTACAGCGATTGCATAAACAACAGTAAACAATAACGACTGTGTGCAACGTTAGTAAAAGAACTGCTTCCATTCACTTTGAATGGAAGCAGTTCTGTAAAAAAAAATAAACAAAAACAACAGAGCATCCATCCATGTAAGCCATCCCAATCTCTTCTCATGTCACTACAGATAAGGCTGTCATCATTATCATCTGTATACCAGACTCTACATCGCTGATCAGTTGTGCAGAGCGGACAGTGGTTGTAGTTTCCAAGGCACAGGTAATAATGACATCAACACATGTCAACAGTGACAGGAGATGAAGTGAAAGAGGAGCTGTGGGGGATTCAGGATGCTCACTTGCCAGTTACAGCAGTAGGACACCGATCTTCTCTCATGCAGCATGCTCAGCAACGCTGCAGCTGTTCCCCCTCTCTGCTCCTCAATGGCTAGCTGGTTAGGTGAAGAGGACTAATCGTGCAGCAGGCACATTCAAATACACCGTTCAGCCAAGAGAGAGTGGGAGAGGCAGCAAGCCGCTGACACTGCAAAGCAGGGGCGTTGCTAGGATCCTAAGAGATCCGGGGCACTTTTGGGCACTCCAGACTGAAAATGAGTGTGGCCATACACCAGAATGTGGGTGTGGTCATGGGTGGAGCCAAAATGACTAAGTAGACCTGCCCAGCAAAATGTTGCTTTATTAGTAAAAAACAAATGCAGCATATCACATACATAGGCAGTGTCACTTAAACATAACTAGGCAGAGTTACCTGGATTCTGTGCTGGCTGGTCTGGCTTTCTGTCCCCCATACCATTCCCTGACCTTCTAGTGGACCCCCTCCCATGCTCCCACGGATCTCCCATAGGATGCACCCCAACTCCCAGCATGCCCCCATAGAGCAACCACAGCTCCCTGCATAGCCCCCATAAAGGCATCACATCACCTAGCATGGCATCACATCACCCAATATGCTTACATAGAGGCACCATAGCACCCAGCATACCCCCCCATAAGTGCCTCCCCTGGCCCCAGTGTAGCGCCACCACTGAACAACACCATTTGTAAACATTACTTGTGTGTATTAGCACACTGCAGATATTGCATGTACACGCTGCTAGAGTGAGAAAGTGGGACCGAACTCAGGATTACATATAGGTATAGAAAGCTTAGCTTGGGTGTTCCAATCACATTCACCTGGGAGATTATAAGTAATTATTTAACACTTTATAAGTGAAATATATTGTATAAAACTCAGTAAGGTTTGATGAAATGGTCTAAAGTGTTGTTGATCTACTATAATATATTATGTCATTTCTTAAAATATAAAGTGTTTGGAACTAAAAATGAGCACTATGACAATATACTGTTATGAGCTTCAGTATGGGAAAAAGCTGGAAAGCGAGAAAAAAAACTATGTTTTTGTTGGCAGCACCATTTTAGCTCTGCTGGTATGTATATTCATGAGCAGTTAAACCCCTCGCTGAGACACTTCCCTCTGCCTCAGCAAATCTTGTGCATTCTCATTAATTAATAGTACTCTGAAGATCCAAGAACCCTCAAGCCCCAAGATCAAACAGGGAAGAGGAGGGGGTTGGTTCAGGAACACTGCCAGCTTTAGTCATTATGACATTGCGGCTCTTTGGACACAGAGGAGAATAAATATAGACAGGCTTGCTCTGCCCCACTGGGGGACACATGCAAGACAAGGTTGTATACTATTATTCAATAGGAAAAAAGTAAAAATGACAAAAGACAGAATGACTACATAAAATTATGTATTTATGTTAATAATTAATTTGTGCCTATGGCCCAACCACATACAGAACAGATAATCTAACATGTAATGACATATTAAATACCTCCTTGTTATATTAATAGGGTAGTTATTCATCAGGTTAAGAATGATCCGTTTGAAGAACTTTTGCACAATTCTTCTATGTCTATTGTCAGATATATAAAGTCTGTGTTGCCTTATTTGCTTATTGCAGCCAAAAGTTTAATTCCAGTTAAATGGAGATGCCCGGATCCTCCCTCAATACATGAACGATTTAAAAAGGTGATTATAATTGTCATACTTACCGAGCTCGGGGCTCTCAGCTTGCCCAGGCAGGGGTCTCCACGCGTGCGCGTGGAGGAACGCTGGGCCTTGTAGTTCCTCTCAGATTGAAGATGGCGCACGGCGTGGCGTGCTGCGTAGCAGCGCACGCATGCGCAGAGTTGTGTGCGCGCACAGCGCTTGCGCAGGAGTATGTGCGTGCGGAGCATTGCTATTCTGACGCCAGAATCAATGGCCATCAGTATTTAAGCAGCACTGCCCTTCACTGCAGTGCTGCTTGTTCTGGCAGTTTGGCTAAGTGTTCCCAGTGCATTACCTATTGATTATCTGATTTCCTGTTGTGACCCGGCTTGTGACCTCGACTACCCTTGATCTCTGCCTGCACTGACCTTTGGCTTGTGACCTCGATAACCTGGATCTCCGCCTGCCCTGACCTTCAGCTTGTGACCCCGACCATTCTTGATTTCTGCCTGCCCTGACCTCTGGCCTTGTCTTGTGGATTACGTCTCTCAACATCAGTCCTGCACCCAGCAGTATCCGCCTGTTCTCCGAATCACTGTGGAGCTATTTCCAGCTCACCTGGTGGGCACTAGGCAGCGAAGTGCGGCATCCCCACTAGGGAGGTGTTCCAGCATTCCCTTTAGGGGAGTGTTGGTGAAGACCCGAGGTCACTTAGACTCTGCGCTGGGGTGGTTCTATCTCAGTGGTGAGGTCAACAGCCTCCTGAATCCTAACAATAATAAAAGATGCAGAAGAGCAGATTGCTCTACAAATGGATAGGTAAGAATGTTTTTGTTCAAAATGGATGGGATGGATTGAATTTATGGATTCTGAAGAATACAAAGAGATTGTAGATTCTGGTGGTGGAGGTTCTTGATGAGATGTTTTGGTGGGGGGGGGGGGTTATTTTTTGGGGATGATTTAGGTTTATTTTGTGTATATTATAAATTTGTATTTTGGCTGGTTGATTGTGATCTTTTATATTAATAAAGTTAAATTATATGAAAAAATACCTCCTTGTGCTTTGCACAGACAATGTAGATGCGTAAATCCCTGTTAAGTTTCCCATGGCTAATAATATAGGATGTTATGGATGGAAGTGAACCTCCGGACTAAAAATCTACTCAGCAGAACTGAAAAGGCTTGGTGTTTCTTTAACAGTTTCACAGCATCAGAACTTTGTTTTTCTTACCAAAGCATCATTTTTAGCTGTATTTTTAGCTAAGCTCCACCCATCAGAGAAAACTGCCAGGGCTTTTTTCCCCTGATGCTGTGCAAAGCATGATGGGATTTCCTATGTTGTTATTCACGTTGCCTAGCAACTGGGAGGAGTGATCAGCACACAGGACAGTTGGAACTGTGTCTCATGCTCCCTGTCACCTCCTTTCAACCAAAAAGATGACTGCCCTCATGAAATCAAACATTTGCCTGTTCTTTTAAAACTGGGTGGGTGAGAGATTATATTACCTATCTATTTTAATTAACATAACTAATGTAACTTAATGACAGTATGTTTGTTTAGGCTGAAGTTCCTCTTTAAGTTCCGTACCAATCATTCTCAATGCGAGCAACGCAGATGGACTTCGCAGCACATGGCACTTGCGTTGCTATGCGATTCTCCCCAATGCAGTTTTATTCCATTCATTATAATGCATGGAAAATGCAACACATTTGTGTGAATTTGCTGGCAACCACATGCTGATTCCCAACGCATGGATGAAATCATCAGACAGTGCAGTCTATGCCCTTCTGATGTCCCTGCAGATCGCACACAGTAATTTGATGAAAATGTGATTAGTAACGCATGAGTGGGGCCTAAGGTTTTTTTGCATTTGTTATGACAGATTCACATTTTAATTACATATAACAAGGCTGTCACATAACTGATTCCCAGAAAAATTCTCCCTAGAACTTTCTGTTGACAATAATGCATGTAGTGATTAAGGTTCGCAAAATAGCTTTGACATACCCTATCTCAGGAACCAGGGGGACTGGGTGGAGGTAGGGGGCTGCAATTTGGCACACATGTAGTTCAGGAGGAGGGGGGGGGGGGGGAGTATGGTCTCCACTCTAAAAATGGATTGAGTAGAAGCTATGAGTGCTTAGATATCAAGCCTTTGATATCTAAGCACTCATAGTGCTTAGATATCAAAGGTTTGATATCTAAGGCAACATATGCCATGATGAGATAAATGAGTATGTGCAGTGCAAAACAAATAAATAACCAGGCTTGTTTTATTTTGCTGCCTGAAAGAGATAATGCAAGTGACAGCTTATGTCTTGTTGGTACCTTGTCAGGAATATAGTAAACATCACTGATAAGCAAATTACTACCATAAACGTTTGCCTAGCAGAATACAACTTTTGAGGGGGCAGGGGAGAGATAGAAAAAGGCCAATAGTTCATGTATTTTAATGGGACACTTGATGAACACAATAACACATTCAATCTAATTTGTAAAAGTTGAAATATAAAATGGCATATCTAAAAAAAAAGGGTCATTTTTAGGAGTAGGAGGATAAATACAATTGTTTATCTTATCACTTTATTTTCACATTGGGCTCACTTTAATATCAGCATAATATAGTACTGTAGAAATAGGAGGATCAGACACAGCCCCAGCATAGCAGCCTATTGGAGAGCAAAGAAATAGCAGCAGCAGTACAGGATCCGACAAAGCCCCTACATAGCAGCCTAGTGGAAAACACAGAAATAGCAGAAAATAACAGAATGTGAAAACCAGTCTGTTTCATTCTGGAAATTGTGGCAAAATTGTGCTGCGGCTGCCTTTGCAATTTTTGTTCAGAAGATCGCTCCCTGAACCAGAATTGCAAACAGAATTGCGACAAAATAGTGGTGATAATAGTGGTGAATTGCAGTGTTTTTCAGTGTGGAACAGGGCCCTTAGCAATCTGGATAACCTTGGGTATCTACAGTATATAAAGAAAAGAGGGGTGTGTCTTCAACTAAAGGAATAAAAAAAAAAAACCTCTAGCTCTGCGTGCCAGTAGTAAGCCGATTCCTCCCATGCTGCATGAGGCACTTTTTCTACACCACACTGACAGAGTAAAGGGTTTTTTTTTTCCTCTCTTCTTTGTTTTGTAAAAAAAAATCCTTACAATCCCTTTTTTATGCAGGCTTGTAAAATAATTCTCATTAAAACCCTCATTAGCCTTACCGAAGAAGATCAAGTTGGGATTAGCAGAGCACAACTTCTAGCAACAAGTTAATGCTCAGTCAGGTTTGATGGCCCCAAATTCCATGTACTTTGTGAAGGTAATTTGTTATGAGAACTTTTCAATCATCATTAGTAAGGGTATCTGCCGTACGTGGACAATAAAATATTGCTTTTCCAATTGTTCTGCCACAAGTACAAATCACAGTTATCACTACAACAAATACAAACTGATGTGTCCTACTATATACATTTTTTTCAACAATGTTTATGTCCAAAGGCTCATGACTGTCCATTTCCCTTCTCCAGTCACATGACAGGAGCAACAAAACAGAAACAACTGGAACATTATCAGTAAAAATTAAAATACTTTTATGTTAATTATAGTATCAGTATAACATTCTTAATGTAAACAATTAAGTGCCCAAGGTAATATTGAGGACCATATGCAAACAAAGACCTTTAATAGGTCAGTGACTAAATGTTTCACTAAATGATTACACTCAACTTGGCTTTCCCATGCCCAGATAAAAAAAAAATGGCTATAATTACAAAATATCAAGCTGTCCAGCCTTAAACCTAATACCAGACATCCTAGGCTTGATCTATGCTAGTGCAGGCATCCTTAGACATCATAGCTCCAACCTATTGTGTTGATAAAGTCTGTTTTTAATGTTTCCCAGCTGTAAAACTAGAACAATAAGAACAAATCGGATTAATCATAATAAAATTGTCTGTGAGTAATGGAGTGTTCTTCTTTGATAAATTGTTAGCTACTTCCTTTGCTGTGATTTTACCCCAGTTTGAAGTGCGATAAATGGTGTGCTAGCATTCCTGGGTACAATGTCTTACAGCCACTCAAGTAGTTAATATGCTGAACAGCTTGTTAGGTTATCAGTCTGACAGGTAACTAAATATCTATCTGTCTTTGGGACCAGACAGTTTTTGCCTTTTTTTTTTGCTGAATAGGCATGGCTGTATGTTGATTAGCTCAAGAAATATTGCTTTCAAAGCCTTACATTAACTGTATGTAACACTTTTCTCATCTCTAAGGGTTGTCTTGCTACAACCATGGGAACTGGCAATGTAAATGTATGAAAGCCTGCTGTAAAATTAATCATTTGAGGATTAACGTTGCCAAGCTACAAGCTCATTATAATGTAATGTTTGTAAAGTTATGCACCATTCTGATTATGCTATTTCAATAAATGTAAAAGGTAGTATGTCTGCTGGGCCTAATAACATGCATATATCCTCTCAGTTATCAGGTAACATAGAAGAGGACAACTCAAACAGAGTAAGATCAAAAGAAAGTCAATATATAGGAGATTTGTTTATTGTATCTGTAAACACATGATAATCATGGTTCCTGATGATGATTTCCACTGATATACTGTAATAGTCCTAACTGAGGTACTTGAGGCTGCAGTCATAAAAAGATTTACCATTACTCTACTGGAAGAATGTGTATCACTTTTTAAAGAAGAACTGTGACCAAGTAGTGAACTTCATCCCAATCAGTAGCTGATAGCCCTTTTCCCATAAGAAATCTATTCCTTTTCTTGAATATATCATCAGGGAGTCTGAATAGCTGTTATTGTTGGTGAAACCTCCCCCACAGTGTGATATCAGAACCTAGGTCCTGGCATCACACTGCGGGAGCCTCATTGCATTGTGGGAAATAACGGCTGTTTCCAATTTCCAAGCAACCAGTATCTCCCTCTGTGCATATGTACTGTATATATATAAAAACCCCAACCTTTTAGCCTATGAATCAGGATGATACCGTTTATTGGCTAACTTAGAGATGGATAAACAGTGAGCTTTTGACTTATAAAAAGCCTTTGTCGGACTGGTTCTGGACTTTATCTCAGTTTCCTTAATTTAGTTTTACGTGCATGCAAGATGCTGACCCACAGTGTTTTTAAGAGGAACACTGAGATGGGAGTGTCAACGTTTTCTGCTAATCAGTGGATTATGCTGGATGGTAAAAATGAGTAACAGTCTCCTGCCCTGTTCACCAATTACTCCTGCAGCAACATGGAAGTTCCCACAATCTCACGGTAATAGCACTGCACACTAAGTATGCAGAGTACCATTGCCAAGGTTGCAAAAACAGCAATTTGAGGTTACCGTTTTGGAAATTCTTAGGTGGCTGAAAATTGAAAGATCATTTTTATTACATAAAATTATAAAAAAGACTATGGAAGGGGAACTGCTCTTTATTTGTAGTAGCTGTATAACAAAAATGCTTTTTTTCCCCTTTAACGAAAGGAGGGTTTTAATCTGTAATTTTATTATGTTTGTGGCATGGTTTGTGGCATGGTTAAAATAGTGGACATGAAATAATTATTATTTTTATTGTACCAATTCCATTATTATGTAAACCCTATTACATGTTCCTAATGCACTTTTCCCTTTAATGTTCCCCCATTGAAGCATCAAACCCTTCAAAGACACCCCATAGTCTCTCCTTTATACAGTAGAATCTCATTATAGTAAACTCTGATATAGTAAACCTCTGGATATACTGTAGTTAACACAGTCCTCAGGTCCCAGCAAATGTGTCTGTATAAATATACAATGTATGACCAATTCTGATATACACTCACCATACTAATACGGTGTTTGACCCCCTTTCGCCTTCAGAACTGCCTTAATTCTATGTGGCATTGATTCAACAAGGTGCTGAAAGCATTCTTTAGAAATGTTGGCCCATATTGATAGGATAGCATCTTGCAGTTGATGTAGATTTGTGGGATGCACATCCAGGGCATGAAGCTCCTGTTCCATCACATCCCAAAGATGCTCTATTGGGTTGAGATCTGGTGACTGTGGTGGCCATTTTCGTACAATGAACTCATTGTCATGTTCAAGAAACCAATTTGAAATGATTCAAGCTTTGGGACATGGTGCATTATCCTGCTGGAAGTAACCATCAGAGGATGGGTACATGGTGGTCATGAAGGGAAGGACATGGTCAGAAACAATGCTCAGGTAGCCCGTGGCATTTAACGATGCCCAATTGGCACTAAGGGGCCTAAAGTGTGCCAAGAAAACATCTCCCACACCATTACACTACCACCACCAGCCTGCACAGTGGTAACAAGGCTTGATGGATCCATGTTCTCATTCTGTTTACGCCAAATTCTGACTCTATAGAGACTTATCAGACCAGGCAAGATTTTTACAGTCTTTAACTGTCCAATTTTGGTGAGCTCGTGCAAATTGTAGCCTATTTTTCCTATTTGTAGGGGAGATGAGTGGTACCCGGTGGGGTCTTCTGCTGTTGTAGCCCATCCGCCTCAAGGTTGTGCGTGTTGTGGCTTCACAAATCACCTTTCTTTGCCATTCGGACATTCAGTTTGGAGTTCAGGAGATAGTCTTGATCAGGACCACACCCTTAAATGCATTGAAGCAACTGCCACGTGATTGTTGATTAGATAATTGCATTAATGAGAAATTGAACAGGTGTTCCTAATAATACTTTAGGTGAGTGTAGTACTGTAAACTTCTGATTTAGCAAACTACTTTTTCTGGTCCCTTAAAGTTTACTGTAAAGGCATTCTACTGTGGTACTTCTATATATATTACTCACTTAAAGTTGTCACTGTGCTTTGTGCCCCTTATATTGGCTCAGAAGCTGTGCCCCTTGTATAGGTCCCTTTGTTAATGCCCCAAATATAATGGCTACTGTGCCACTTAAAGTGGCACTCATTATTGTTTTCCCTGGTAGTCTAGTGGTCCCCTTCCCCCTTAAAGTTTTCTTGGTGGTCCTCGCCCCTTTCATTATAGATCTCCCTGGTAATCTAGGTCTCTTTTCCCTTATTTACAGGAACAGTGCTTCCATTAGGGAAAACTGGGTAATTGCCCAGAGACCCAGAGCCTGTAGGGACTCACCGTCAGAGAAGTGGCACCTGGGAGTAAGCACAACCAAGTGTAATATTTCATCTGTCTGGCCAGCACACTTCCCCTTCCTTTCTTCCTTAGTACGTTCTCAAGTCTTCTTCGCTCTCTGTCCCCAGAGACCAACAGGCATGTTACATCAGTGCATACATGGCCAAAAGGAATGGATAAGAGATGCCAGTGGAGAGATACAGGCTGGAGTGCACTGAGGAAGGAAGAAGGAAGGAGTGTGGTGCAGTATAAGTGAGATACAAAGCTCCACTTTGTTTGTTCTACATTGATAGGCAATGTCTACCAAATACCATTATTTGGAGAAGTTGGGGGGTATAAGGCCACCTAATACTGCTATAAGCGGGTAAAAGGGCCACCTAATATTGCGTTCTGGGTTAACTGTTATCTAAGGGGATGGAGAAACAAAAGCCAACTAATAGTTCTATCTGGTTTATGGAGTGGAGAGGGGTACAAAGGCCACTTAATAAGGTCAAGTATAATGTAGGGGTCCTCATGTTCCCTGCTTCTCTAGTGGTCTTTCCTCCCCATCTACTCTTTTTTTCTGATGGTTAAGTGGACACCCTCCAGCTTATATGGCCTTTCCTAGTGGCCCCCATCACCCTCCTAGTGTGCCCCCATGCAGTGATCAGCAGCAGAAAGCATGTTGGGCAAGTCCGCAAGGAGTAAAGTGCTATATAAGTGTTTGTCTTTAACTTCTTCCCTTTTTCCTGCAATAAGCTGTGCTGCTGCCCTTTCTGCACTCTAGACTAGCCAACCTCATATAGCTACATGTACCTGGTCCCTGCTGAAGGACATCAGGCAAAGATGCGTATATGCATAAAAAGCACAATGCGCGCAAAATAATTAGAGAAATTTTTGTACTAATGCCTGAAATAGTCGCTAGTGCAATATTGGTAAAGTTACCAATTATCTACCGTTATCTACTCTTTTGCAGTGCAAATAACATTAGTAAAATATCGGTAAATGATACCAATATTTTACTACAGCTAATCCTAACCCTATTCTCACACAGAACCCTCCCCTACTGATTCCTAACCTTTACCACCCCCCTACGATGCCTTACCTTAACCACACAGCCCTGCCCCAGATGCCTTACCTTAAAGGGAAGATTCAGGGTGGCTCTTAAAAAAATAAAAATGCCCATCCACTTACCTGGGGCTTCCTCCAGCCGTGGGCAGCCAGGACGTGCCCTCGGCGCCGCTCCGCAGGCTCCCTGTCCCCTCCGGTGGCCGACCCGACCTGGCCAGGCCGGCTGCCAGGTCAGGCTCTTCTGCGTTTCAAAATGCGCCTCACGGGGGCGCGCTGACGTCATCGGACGTCCTCCGGGCTGTACTGCGCAGGCGCAGTAGTTCTGCCCGGAGGACGTCCGATGACGTCAGCGCGCCCCCGTGAGGCGCATTTTGAAACGCAGAAGAGCCTGACCTGGCAGCCGGCCTGGCCAGGTCGGGTCGGCTACCGGAGGGGACCGGGAGCCTGCGGAGCGGCGCCGAGGGCACGTCCTGGCTGCCCACGGCTGGAGGAAGCCCCAGGTAAGTGGATGGGCATTTTTATTTTTTAAGAGCCACCCTGAACCTTCCCTTTAACTAACCCCCCCTCGATGGCTAACCTTAACCATCATCCTCACACCTAACTTAACTGCCCCCCCCCTTCCCCGATGACCATCCCCCCATTCATAACCTTAACCACCCAACCCCTGACGCCTATACAGTATTATAAAACATAACTTTTAATTACAGTAACTCCAATAGACAGGTATGGCAAACATGATATAAAATCCATTTGTCACTTCAATGTGTAGTGATAGGCCAATCACTGCACATTGGCATGACAATAATACTATATTTATTACTTACAGACCTATAAACCTTCACTTGTACTGCTTTCTTCCAATATTCTGTTTTAAAAATAGATTTTCCAAAAACATATAAAGTATGGCAATTATTGATTCTTCATGTTTTTATGTTGGCATTTTGTATGTGTTCTATTTACCCTCTCAAGTGTTTTACTTTGCATGTGACCTAAGGTTTTTCATTGTAGTTTATGAATATTTAATAATGCCATGAAAGTCATTGTGAAACAGCTTATCAAAGTAAAATGATTTACATCAAAGTTACATTTCTAGTTTGCGAATGTGAACCTATTTACATCAATTTGTCAAATATCCTCACTCCTCTTAGCCTTGCATGTCACTTTTGATTTAGTGAGTCTCAAGCGGGAGGCTTTAGGGAGGAGTTAGGAATAACAAAGTATGGTGATATCTATCAAGTTCACAGCATGTGAAATGAGTAGAAAGCCTGTCAGACAAGGACTTCTCCAAAGAGTTTTAGTGCACAAAATATAAAGTAGGTCATACAATTCTTTTCTGAAGTGATCCAAAATAAATGTCTTTGCTTACACATAAATTTAGCAAATCAAGGACAGGACTTGACCTGCAGATTGACAGCTGTGTCAGTTTTAAAGGAATGGCTCTTTGTGTTTACTGAGAGCTCTTGCCAGCTATAGAGTATTAATCTGCTTTAAGACCATTGCACACAGGTGATTCCCTTGCAAGTGACATATTGCTAGCAGGTTGTCAAAATGCATTTCTCATGATAATACAGGGCATCACTAAAGGCAGAGTTGCTTCCTGGTCTTTAGTTTTCATCTATACATTAGCAGTGATTTAGATACTATAGCAGAAGATTACACTGGTTTCAAGGAATGCCATGTATTATATTACAAAATGAATATGTAAAAGAAAGAAAAACACAATCGAGAGCCCCCAATAGTGTATTATTAATGATAAAGGAATGCCAAGGTAGCAGCAAATAGAAATATACTCACAAGTATGGGTTGCCAGGTTCAGGCAACCAATTAAAGCACTTATGGGGATATTAGGCCTGTCCCCACTCAGGCTAAAAAGTCGCTCTCTGTAGAAGCAAAGAAGGGGTGTTCACCCATCCACCAGGTGGATAACAATAATTGCAATGGAAACAGAGGCGCCAGCAGAGTAAAAATTGATCAGAAGTAAAAACAGATAAAAGTTGCGGGGCAAGGGTCGACTTACCTCCCCAAAACCAAACACAACCACTATGTATGGTTTAAACAAGATTTAATTCGTACTCCAGAAAAAAATGCAACGCATTTCGCGGGTCTCTAGCCCGCTTCCTCAGGCAATAATACAGATAGGAGTAACTCAGAAGTTGTGTAGCCAAGTACAGCGCCTCTGTCAAAATGAATATAGACAGATCCCTGGGTACCCAGGCCTTCAGCACAACAGCAAATTGTACTACAACTTGTACCAAGCAGTTATGTAATTACTTTCCCCTCAGTTATACAAAAGTCAGAAGAAATAGAGTAAGTATTCAGGGTCACTGACTTTAATCCAGTATATGAGTTTATCTGAGTGACCTGTTCCTCTATGTGCATGTTCCCCTTTTCCTTGGTATCCAGGCAGTGTATTCATGTACCTGCTTCTTGTTTTTTGTTTCTCCCACTTGTACACGTGTATCCTATTCTTTTATAGGAGACTCTTTATACTCAATGGTTTTCACTGGTGCATCAGTTCCCCCTATCTTGTTTAAATCTTGCTACAGATTAATGATTCATCAGGAAGAATTGGAAGGTTTTATTTTGAAGGTCTAAATATTAGAACATTAGATTCCTTGCCTTTTTTGTGTTCTCGAATAAGGGACTGTGTTTAGAAGTAAAATAACTGCACTAACCTGTCTATTCAAAATAGATCATATTCTGGAAAATGATTTTGCTAAGCCTCAATCTCCCTCTCAACTTGTTTGAAAAAAGACTGCAAATACTTTATTTAAATCAATGCAATGTTATATTTAAAGTAATGGTACACTGGTCCTTCCTCCAGCCACCTGAGGACAATGGCCTCCTTTCTCGTCCTCTTCGGCCTCTCGATTCTGCTGCTATGACTCCCTGTAATCCGGTCAGTCGCCGCCAGTTGTGGGGTGGGAAGCCACTGTCCTCAAGTATAAATAAGAGCCAGTGTACCATCTCAAGTTCACTTTAGCATTAGGAAGGGAGAGACTGCTTTTAGCTTGGATCCTATGAAGATCACTACTTTTAGTTAACGGTAAATGGTAGATTTAAAAAAATAATAATAATTCTTAAAAAACCCACTGATTTAAATATGCCCAGCTTAACGATTGAATGTAGTCATAATGTTCTCTATTAATTCAGGGAGTGAGTAGTGTTAACTAAGATGCTGCAGCCAGTAACTTCATAAAGCTTTTAATAAAAGGAATAATAAAAATAAAATACCAGCCAAAACTGACTGGTCATCATTACAATTTCATATTTATTTAACCAAGGAGGGATTTTTAATTGTTGGAAGAATACCACTTGAATAGACTAAAATGGTATTATTAGCTTCGCCAAGTTTGGTGTCCTGAAAATAATCAAATTTCTTAATCCTCAATTTCAAGGGATCCAGTAGCAAGATAAACAAATAAAGGGGAATGTTGGCAACCCTATCTGCCTATAGGGACTTGGAAATTTAGGGTGTTTTTTTTATTTCTTTGGATTAGAAAAGTTGGAGAAAGGACCAGAAAACTAGAAGGTAAAGGAATTCTTTTCTTCAATATTGTATGATTGAAAACAGAGGTTAATGTAGAGCTTATAGTGGATCAGAGATAAACTTTTACTCATTGCATAATTGTGCCCCTTACATATAGTTTATAGGGCATTCCTCAAGCCAAATCCTTTTTTTTTGTTTTAATACTCTATTTCCCGATAAACTAAACAAGCCTCGCCCACGGCTTCTCCAGAGTGTCTTGGCACTCTCAGACTCATGTAGCAAGGGCCTTATGGGAGCTCAGTCTGGGTAGGGGGAGGAGGAGGTTACTAGCCAGAGATTTCAGAGGCAGAGCGGAGGCAGAGAGGGGAGTGAAGTTTTACAGGCTGAGGGCTGATACAGATCAGCTTGCCTGTGTGTAATGTGACAAATAGAACATGGCCGCTCTCATTGTATCACAAGAATAAACAATCATAAACTGCTGAAGCTGTTTGCAGCTAGATTTGCTGTGTAAACTATCTAAACTTTAAATAAGATATATAGAAAAGTTACTTGTTATAGTTAGTTTTTCATCTTGAAGCCGCTTTAATCTACAATGAAGGTCCACATCTGGAACAGCAGCTTAATTTTTTTTTTTTGACACCCATGGCAACTTTGTTTAAAGATATCAGTTTGTTTAAATAATCTAAATTTTGAGACAGTAAATGTGAGTTTTCAGAGGTTTTTCTTCGAAACAGTGATATCCAAGCTGGAAACAACCATATACACTGGTAAAAAAAAATCCAACACATTTCAAAAGGTGCCAGGATCATGTAGTACTTATTGTCACAGAGCCCCTGGTGGCCAGACCGCAAATTGCCTTCCAATCGGTTTCAGCACACAGACCATGCAAGCTGTGGTTGCGATCAGTGGGCAGAAACTGACAGAATTTGGGCAGCAGCCTGACCAGAAGGGAGCCTGTGAGGTACGGTAATTACAACTTACACACGAGTTCAGGGTATAACTGCCACCACTTCTGCTTTCCTGGGCCAGAAGCACCCACTGACTAGCTATTTCTAATCCTGCAAACAAAACGGTTAAACACACTCTATTCTGTCTAGCTAACAACAATACAATAGTAGCGTCTCTCCAGAAGTCTGGGTTCAGTTTCTGTGTATAGCTGAGTAATAGGGTAGCTGAATAAACAAAGGACGTTTGAACGTCGTTTATTAAATATGCAATATGAATAATTAATATATACAGAAAAGCAGATCGCAGCACTATAGTAAGTAAAAAGTCTAACAGTCTCCGAGCAGCGATTGCCGCTGGGAGTCTGAAGGTGGAGCGCGCCTGATCTCCTGCAATAGCCAGCCCCAGGACTTGACGCCAATTGGCGTTAGGCGGTCCTGGGGCTGCCGCCGCGATCACGCCCATTGGCGTGACGCAGTCTTTAGGTAGTTAAGCTGCATTCAGCAGCATGGGAACAGAGGAATGTTCATGCACTTGTTTGTCACTTTTACTTTAGTGATGCCAACAAAGCACAGGTTGTTCCTGAATGAGCAATTTTTCTGATTAGTGACACATTTTGAAAGACTATTAATAGTACTGATTGTGCTGAATTCAGATTTTATTGGGGTAATGTGATTTCAGCTTTCTGAAATTCTTTATTCCAAGTACAATACATACACTTTTGTAGAAGTAACAACTATTGGTTAATTTGCTGGTGCTGATTCTTATTTTGAACATAATTTTGCAATGACTTGTAATTTTGTAAAATACAGTAGATATTTACAAGATACATATTGTTATGAAAATGACAACTTTCTTGAAAAACTGTTTATTGTGCCTATTCACTTAAGGCATTTGGGGAAAATGTGTTTTCACATACATGCCCATACATTTTCATGCATATTTTCACCTGTGTAAAAATGTGTTTTCTCATGTCCTTAGACTTCAATGTATTTTAGCTAAAATGTGTTTTCTTAAGCCCAAAGCCAAAAAGAAAAAAAAACCAAAGACAATAAAAATATATTTTCTCATGCCATAGGATTTTCACAGATATTCTCATCTGTGCAAAAATTTGACATGTTTGCTTATCACCTCTCAGTAGACACGTAGCAGGCTTATTGTAAATGTATTTTCACAAGGCAAATCTCCCACAAACTTGTGATAATTATGCAAAATCAAGATGACCCTTGAATTCATTATTATGATCAGAATCATAATTGTGAAAAATCAACAAAAATTCACGAAAGCCAAATTACCTACAACGAACAACACTAAGGCCCAATTCAATTCACTTTTTCAAGTTCTCTCTTAGGTGATATTTTCACCCCTTATCAATAAAATGCCTTTTACCACCAACAAAAAAGAAAACTTATCTTCTTAGTGAAAACTTAGGAGAAAAAGTGAATTGAATAAGGGCATAAATATAAATAATAATTCTCATGTATAAATGAATGTTGCTGATCACAAATACTAGTGCCAATCTAGCCAGCAACTATAATAGCCCATTATAACACACACAAACACATCCCCGCAAAAAAATGAAAAAATGTGTAGATGTATAAAGAAGCACACTGAAATTAGAAAAAGAAAGTACGTTTTTACCATTTTTAACCATTTTGCATCCTGACCATGTTTCCCCCTTATGGACCAGAACAGTTTTTACATTTTAGATATGTCCCTATTTATCAGCAATAACTTTATCCCTGCTTATAACACCTAAATAAAATATATATTGTTATTTTTTTTTCAAGACAAACTAGGCTTTCATTGTATGGCTTTTTTTCCCTCGAACAATGTTGTTTTCTATGCATTTTAATGGGGGAAAAAAAGAGGAAAAGAAAATTTGTTTGGCTATTTCTACTGTTTCCTAAAAACCAAGAAGAGTTTAGCTGTGGCGCATCACCTAAACCTAAGGCTGCAAAGAGAATTTATGAGGTTGCTCCGTCCCCACCGATTGCACAAAATGAATTTAACAATTCTCTGCGCCTATTAATAAATAGAAATGCCACTGGTTAAAGTAAGCACTTTTAATAAAACCCACTGTTAGGATCAAAAAATAAAACAAATAAAATCGATCAAATAACTGGACTTGTGTAGTAACTGCATACATCAAGTTGCTAATTTCTTCGCAATCTCACATATTCTGCATATGCAGTGCCTTTCGTGACAATCACGCCTCATGCATCAAACATCCACAACTGAATCTGACTCCAGACAAAAGCCAGCACCATGAATAGTAACCTATCTAGAGCTGCTCGTATATGCCCAAATGCCAGTTCATATCGGGTGTCTTAATGCAATAAGCCGAATGTCCATCAGTGCAGCGCTGCAATAGTAAAGCACCTTTTCACAAAGCAGATCATCCGCTACAACATAGATTGATTAGTGAACATCTATTCCGGAGGTTTTTTGCAGTTTCAGAAAGCAGTGTGTCAATCTGTAAGCAAGTTCAGCATGCACTCTTAAACGTTGTATACTTCACAATACTCAAGTCTTCCGCCTGCTCGAACGGCGGTCCTGGACTCATAGCGGCACCAGACTCCTAAGTGTTTACGGCCGGGACCCAGGAGTTTGCTTTGCAAGCCGCAACTAGCATCACACTTACGAAACCCCCTACCCCTCCGGACCTGGTGGGACACGTGAGTCAATAGACTATCCAGCCACGGAGTCTTTACGAATAGACTTGAGTATTGTGAAGTATACGACGTTTAAGAGTGCATGCTGAACTTGCTTACAGATTGACACACTGCTTTCTGAAACTGCAAAAAACCTCCGGAATAGATGTTCACTAATCAATCTATGTTGAAGCGGATGATCTGCTTTGTGAAAAGGTGCTTTACTATTGCAGCGCTGCACTGATGGACATTGGGCTTATTGCATTAAGACACCCGCTATGAACTGGCATTTGGGCATATACGAGCAGCTCTAGATAGGTTACTATTCATGGTGCTGGCTTTTGTCTGGAGTCAGATTCAGTTGTGGATGTTTGATGCATGAGGCGTGATTGTCACGAAAGGCACTGCATATGCAGAATATGTGAGATTGCGAAGAAATTAGCAACTTGATGTATGCAGTTACTACACAAGTCCTGTTATTTTATCGATTTTATTTGTTTTATTTTTTGATCCTAACTGTGGGTTTTATTAAAAGTGCTTACTTTAACCAGTGGCATTTCTATTTATTAATAGGCGCAGAGAATTGTTAAATTTATTTCTACTGTTTATCACAACATTTAGATTATGTTCCTGTCACAATTGATGGTGAAGATATTTGATTCTGAAATAATGCTACAGTGTGTATTTCTCACTATGAACTAAGAAAATAAAGTATTTTTAATGGTTAAAATCAATCTTATTGGTTCAGGTAACATATATTCCCTTTTTACCAAATAGTGCTGCACCAGAAAGTGCCGGCAGTGTGTTCAGGAGAAATGCCTAACCGTGCACAGCTGTGCTTCAGCTACATGACTTATATCTATGTCCCCGTTGCTTTAAATGAAGTCACAGAGGATGTAGATATTCTGTAGTGGTGGATAAAGTAGTTAAGCTTTGAAAACAATATTTATTTTTTAAAGGACACTTTCAAGGACTTTTTGCCTGACCTTTGAGGTTTGTCAGTGGAGCCACTAATTTAAAAAGTATACAGTACATATATTCAAGAGCAGATGATCCAATTTTTTTGTTACCAATATAGTTATTTGTGATTTGGGTACTAGGGATCATCAATTAGATGCAAACAATTTATGCTTGTATTCAAATATCATGTAAATGTTATGCAGTTGGAACTTGAACCAATAAAAATTGACAAACAGTTATTCTGATTTTTATGCTGCACATCATTTACATAACATTTGAATGCAAGGAGTATTCATTTACATCTCGCTCCTTATCTCTAGCAGGTACACCAGCTTGTTGGTGGAAGTTTTGCTTTAAACTGCTTTGCTTCAGGATCTTTTACAGTGCTTTTTATGGCATAGTGCTAAATTGCTATCCATAGGAAGACTTATTTATGGTGTCCTGCTAGAGAAGTAATAGCTGGGCATACAAAGACAATGGAAGATAAAGAGATGCTGTGTTTAAGCTTGAAGTTGCATAATACAATTTCATACCCAACGGGAGTTTTGAAAACTTACATAAGGGAACGTATTTCATGAGAGAGACAAGAAGCGTGTAGCAGAACTTCCCCCTTGGGAATTATCTGCTATGAGAAAGTCTTTCGTCTTTGACATTGGCATTTCTGCACTACAATGAAACACATTTTTTTTCAATCCCCCAAGTCAGTTGCCTGGATACAACACTCTTTTGTGAGATTTTAGCTGAAAGAACTACAGCAGCAACTTAGCAACTTCCTTTTAACTAATTAGATATTGCTCCAGCAAGTTATAACTCTCCCTCTGACCACTAAAATGTATCTTTTTGAGCTCATAAAGGTGACATATTAAATTATATCCGTGCTATCTGTCACTCTCTTCTCCTGCCTTAGGCTTATTTTGAAGCTGCTCAGCTGCTCTGTGCCAGATTAGAAGACTATATTTTAACAAAGCTAAAGCATACAGGAAAGACAAATGTGTATGTGCTCTCCAGCCTCTGTGTCAGCTCTCCACAATTGTAGAAACATGCAGCAAATGCTTTGGTTACACCACTGCAAAATCTTTAATGCTGGGAAATCTAGTGTATTGAATCCACTTTGCATATGCATTAAGTTTCCAAACTTTGTTAGGCATAAAGCCTAGCTTGTGTACCAAATTCCCAATGTATTCTCATTCAATAAGTCATCTGACATGTTGTCATTACGTGTGAATATAACTATGATTAGTGCTAAATGAAGTTTAGTTTGAAACATAATTTCTTAGAACCCATGTCCAGGATTTTTTCCCTGAACTCCCTTCCTACCACCTAACAGAAAACGAGGCCCCCTTCCCCAAATCCCTTCTTAAATGCACCTATGGGGGTTCTCATATTTGAAGGTGACGCTACATCCTCTCAGTGGATGACACAGCTCCCACCTAACTTTCATTGGCTTCTGTCTGTTCAATGCAAAACCTTCCACCCATAGGGAACAACTAGAGGGAGACTGGTAACCTGCTAGTTCCAACTACCTCTATCACAAACTAAGAGTCAGTGACCAGCTACACACATATTTCAGCAAAATAAATAAATAAAAAATAACTGAAGACACCACATAAAGGCATATGGTGGTTTCCTGGCTATGCAATGATGCTGTATCATAAATCAATTATTAAATATATCTAGTGCTCAGAATCCATGGCTCAATCGTTAACCTCACAAAACTCACTGTTACAGTCAATAGTAATGCTGCTTACCTTTTATAAAGCTTATTGTCCACAGGAGGACTATAGACACAGAATGAAACAATGACCCACTTAAACCCCAGTTTTGTCTGGGCATTTGGTGCAACTCAAAGATGAACTCCCCAAGTAAGTATCACTGTGTCCTTGCAAAATCTTATTT
This sequence comes from Hyperolius riggenbachi, assembly GCF_040937935.1. Taxonomy (NCBI): domain Eukaryota; kingdom Metazoa; phylum Chordata; class Amphibia; order Anura; family Hyperoliidae; genus Hyperolius; species Hyperolius riggenbachi. The sequence goes on from NC_090648.1 coordinate 269,789,089, forward strand.
CTCTGGTCACTTTGATTGTAATCTGTGGGAAAAGAAACAAGAGAAACTCTGGGCTTTCCCACCTACCTGGTTCCCACTTACACCCTGCCTAATACTCCAGCTACTATTCCAGCAGCATTACCTTTAACTAAGGATAACTTCAAACTGATGGTGATCTGTGTATATTAACAATCGCTATCCCCCTGAACGAAAGCAAAGTAGACACATTTTCAATGTATACGTTCATTGTGGAGCAGCAGAACATCTCCTCCAAATCCTGTAAGCCTCACTGGTAAGTAAAAGCCCTCCTCTGGTCTTACCTCCAAGACCTCCACATTCAAGACCACTCACATGCCTATGCCCTTGTCAACACACAACCCAGAAAGAACCCATGAGGTCCTACCTGTAGTTTTGGAGCCTGTGGATGCTTCATTGATACTAACCTGACGTTTGAACTTGACCTTTCTTTGCAACAGAAGTCCCAGTCCCTTTACATTTAATTAAAGGATCGATCCAGTATCACAACGGGTCCATCACGAAAAAACAACAACAAACAACATTTTTGTTGCCTATCTCCATCTCTCTCAGTCTTCAAGAATATCTTTGCTTTGCTACCTTCTTTTCTCCTTATGTTTCCTGTTTTCCTAGGTATGCCTTTACTCCAAGGCTGTGATTCCTTAATTCTCTTCAACACCCATTTTTTTTACCTGGATTCCACCACAGACAATCTTGTTTCATTTACATACAAATATGTTATTGCTGTTTTCAATAAATGATGAACACACACTCTCTCTCCTCAATTAATCTACAACTGCCTGATCAAACGCCTCCTTCATTTTGAGCAGATATTTTCCATCTGAATCTGAGAATATACTTTAAAAAAAAATCTGAAAAAGGATTAATCTGCTGCTAAACATCCCATCTAGTGGAGACATATACATTTTATAGAAAAAATTATTGTGTGGATTATTAAGAGCTCAACAAAATCATCATAAAGAACTGTGGTCACTTCCCAATAGTCCCTTAACTTATGAGCTACACAATTAAGTCCAATAAACCCCTAAAAGAAGCTCAAAGTTATTTTTTTACTTCAGGTACAGCGCTAAATCATCCTGACCCGGCCTTGGTTTCTATTCTGGAGGTGGATGCCTTTGAAAATGCAATGGGAGCCAACCTTTCCCAAAGGTACGTAAACTTTCATTTTTGTCGGGATTTGCATGCAATTATGCATTCATGGAAGCACTGGTATTTGGATTTGCATGTTCATGAATGTGCACGATCATGTAGACTTCCATGTGACTACACCATTTGCCTGGAGGACCATACCCTGGGAACTTCACCCATAAATAATTAGAAATATATAATGGCTCCCAAGAGGTGTGTCCTCTGTTTTTTTACTTTTTTTTTTAACAACACTAACACAAAGTGGCTGTGTGACAACAAGTGACAAACTAAAGAAATAATAGCCTGTGTGGCTCATAGCAAATGTACACATTTAACATGTAGCAGGATGGATGGTGTACTGGTTAAGGGCTCTGCCTCTGACACAGGAGACCTGGGTTTGAATCTCGGCTCTGCCTGTTCAGTAAGCCAGTAATTCAGTAAGGAGCTCTTTGGGCAAGACTCCCTAACACTGCTACTGCCTACTGAGTGCGCTCTAGTGGCTGCCTTGCAAGCGCTTTGAGTAGTGTTGGGCGAACAGTGTTCGCCATGGTTCGGGTTCTGCAGAACATCACCCTGTTCGGGTGATGTTCGAGTTCGGCCGAACACCTGATGGTGTTCGGCCAAACCGTTCGGCCACATGGCTGAACTAAGAGCGCATGGCCGAACGTTCCCCGAACGTTCGGCTAGCGCTTTGATTGGCCGAATGGGTCACGTGGTTCGGACCTGAACGCGCTCTGATTAGCCGAACTGTCACGTGGTTCGGGTAAATAAATACCCGAACCACGTCATATCTCCGCCATTTGTCTGTGGGTTTAGCTTTGGGTAGGCAGGCAGGGTAGTTCGCGCTCCAGCCACGCTAGCCAGGGTCCCCCTAGTCATTGTGTGTCGCTGCTGGGAACAGTAGTACACTGCTCGCTCAGCCACACTATATAGCATTGTGTTTACTGCCACTCTGTGTACCTCGCTCAGCCACACTATATAGCATTGTGTTTACTGCCACTCTGTGTCTGCTGGGAACAGTAGTACACTGCTCGCTCAGCCACACTATATAGCATTGTGTTTACTGCCACTCTGTGTATCTCGCTCAGCCACACTATATAGCATTGTGTTTACTGCCACTCTGTGTCTGCTGGGAACAGTAGTACACTGCTCGCTCAGCCACACTATATAGCATTGTGTTTACTGCCACTCTGTGTCTGCTGGGAACAGTAGTACACTGCTCGCTCAGCCACACTATATAGCATTGTGTTTACTGTCACTCTGTGTACCTCGCTCAGCCACACTATATAGCATTGTGTTTACTGCCACTCTGTGTCTGCTGGGAACAGTAGTACACTGCTCGCTCTTCCACACTATATAGCACACTATATGCTGCTGGGTTAGCGTTGCCGGTCCCTGTTTATTGAACCTCTCATCTTTATTACATTTATGACTGCATGGCGGCAAAAAGCATTGCTATATCCGCACGCTATTTGTCCTCACGCAAGGCCTGGGATGTTGTGTCTCAAAAAGCGTGGCCTTCTCCTCCTGCACCTCCTCCTGTTCCATCACGTGTGCTGCTGCTGCTGCTGGGTTAGCGTTGCCGGTCCCTGTTTATTGAACCTCTCATCTTTATTACATTTATGACTGCATGGCGGCAAAAAGCATTGCTATATCCGCACGCTATTTGTCCTCACGCAAGGCCTGGGATGTTGTGTCTCAAAAAGCGTGGCCTTCTCCTCCTGCGCCTCCTCCTGTTCCATCACGTGTTCTGCTGCTTGTGCTGGGTTAGCGTTACCGGTCCCTTTTCCTGGAACCTCTTCTCTGTATTACATTTATGACTGCATGGCGACAAAAAGCATGTTACCTGTGCAAAAAAACATGACATTTTCCACATTTAAAAGACAGTTTTTCCTTTGAAACTTTACAATCAATTTTCTCAAAAACTATAAGCTCTTTTTCAAATATTTTTTTTCCTCTTGTACCCACTCCCAAGGTGCACATACCCTGCAAATTTGGGGTATGTAGCATGTAAGGAAGCTTTACAAAGCACGAAAGTTCGGGTCCCCATTGACTTCCATTATGTTCGGAGTTCGGCGCGAACACCCGAACATCGCGGCGATGTTCGGCGAACGTTCGCGAACCCGAACATCTAGGTGTTCGCCCAACACTAGCTTTGAGTCCGACAGGAGAAAGGCGCTATACAAATACTGCAATTATTATTATTATTATTATTATTATGTAACACTAACTTGTTGTGACTGTAACACTAACTTTTGATATTAGAAAAAGAAAATAAAAGCCAAATAACCGTCATAACTTGGATGTGTTTGTGATAATGGCTGTGCCACACAAAGTCTTGTTATGTAATTTTTTTGAACAGTGCAAAATCAAATTGAAAACAAGTAAAAGTAGTTAGGACTATGTAATGTTCCCAGTAACAGAACTGCTCCTCATTACTTGATGTAATATATGCTGCACTTGCTAATATTAATGTACTAGAAGCCCCATGGGTTACATAATATGCAGTGTAAACCATCAGCGGCAATGCTGCTCAGTGCTTGGTGTACTAAATACTGTGCTTGCTTATAATAATGAAATGCAAGCCCTAATGACAGCAAAAAGCAATGCTGTCAAAGTAGTACCGTAGGTTATATAATGTGAAGCTTAGACCACCAGCATTATATGCTGCATATAATGATACTGTAGCACAAGCCCTACTAACAGCAGAAAGCAATGATGATAATTGCATCATAACACAACTGTACACTAAGGCCTCTTTTCCACAGACAGTTGAAGGCAGTGATTTCACCACCGCCTGTCAAGTGCCCCCATTCACTGGCCAGGCACTTACTAGCATTTGGCATGGGGGAGTGGACAGGTGGCCTCCCTATGGTGCTGCATCTGAACATGGTACTTGCCATCCTCAGTAAAAAGACCTTTTTTTACCGCCGGTTAACGCCACCACAACCCAGCCGTGCGGTTGTTGCAGCCATTACCAGTCCCAAGCCTGGATAAATGGGGAGGGTTGGAGAAAGACCCGGCTACCTACTCTGTCAAAAAAAATTGCCAAGAAAATTTTATGGAAAGGCTCTCAAATGTATCAGATATGGTACCGTATGGTAGGACCCCCAGGCCAGAAAGTGCTGAGCAAGCTACTGGGGAGGACTTACAGTGAGTAATCGTGGTATTGATGACGTGTCTGGGGCAAATCTCATGGGAACTCCAGTCGCTGATGTCACGGATGAAAGCAAAGGACTGACCTGTTTAAAGACTCATTGTATTGCAACTTGGAATGTCCGAGGAATGAACCTTGGCAAATTGGACATCATTAAAAGAGAAATGGCCTATCTCAAAATCGGATTATTGGAAATAAGCGAACTGCATTGGATAGACAATGGCTACTTCCAGACGGATGATTTCACTGTTTATTACTCTGGTCACGATAACATCAAAAGAAATGGTGTGGCATTCATAGCCTGCAAGCAAGTCGCCCGCACCGTAGAAAGCTATTCAACGATCAGTGACCGTGTCATTTCCATCCGTGTTCGTGGAAAACCTCTCTACATTACAATTCTGCAGGTCTATGCCCCTACATCTGATGCATCAGAAGATGAAATTGAACAATTCTATTCCGACCTCCAAGAAGCACTGCGACAAGTATCTAGGAAATACATAATTTACATCATGGGCAGCACGGTGGTTAGCGCTCTGGCCTTGCAGCGCTGGGTCCCTGGTTCAAATCCCAGACAGGTCAACATCTGCAAGGAGTTTGTATGTTCTTCCCGTGTCTGTGTGGGTTTCCTCTGGGCACTCCGGCTTCCTCCCACAGCCCAAAAACATAAGTTAATTGGCTTTTACCCAAAATTGGCCCTAGACTACCATACACTACACAATATAGACATATTACTATGGCAGTGACTAGATTGTGAGCTCCTTCGAGGGACAGTTAGTGGCATGACAATATATACTCTGTACAGCGCTGCGGAAGATGTCGGCGCTATATAAATACTAAATAATAATAATAATAATGGGGGATTTCAATGCAAAAGTCGGCTGCCAAGAAGAACAAGGCATAGCTGGCAAGGTTGGTCTGGGTGATAGAAATTATGTGGTTGACTGCTTAGTGCAGTTTGGCCAGGAAAATAGACTCAAAATCATGAACACGTGGTTCATGCAACACATGCGCGGCCTCTACACTTGGACATCCCCAAGCGGTTTACACTGTAACCAGATAGATTATATCCTGTGCAGTCAACGGTGGTGCAGTTCTGTGCTTGCTGTCAGAACATATCCTGGTGCAGACTGTGGCTCCGATCATGAACTGCTAGTAGCCAAAATCAAAGTCAAGCTCTGTAACATCAAAAAGACCACACCACCAAAGAAGTATGATGTCTCAAAGATCCCATCTTCACATGCAGTTGAGGTGAAAAACAGGTTTGAGCTACTTGAAACCTCAGAGAAACTGCAGGATGAATTATGGCAAGAGTTTCAATCAATCATCATTGAAACGGCAGCAAAGACTATCCCACATAAGAAGCCAGAGAAGAAATGCAAATGGCTAACAGAAGATACCATCAATCTTGCGGTGCAGAGAAGAGCAGCCAAAGTTGCGGGTAATCGAGAGGAGACTGCGAGGTTGAATGCAGAATTTCAACGGTCAGCGAGACAGGACAAAGAAATATTTTGAAACCATCGATGCAAATTACTGGAAGAGGATTTTGTGAGGGGTCATACCAAAAATGCTTTTGCACAAGTAAAAAAGTTTAGAAGACACTTCTCAGCATGTAAAGGGACCATCAGAGATAAAAAAGGCAAAGATCTGACCGACCAATGCAGCATCAAAAACAGATGGCAGGAATATACAGTATTACAATATAAACTGTATGCTCACAAGAGTGAACTTCCAGAGATTCAAGAAAAGGAAACCATGACATCTGAATCAGAGCCAACCATCCTCTCAGAAGAAGTTGCATGGGCAATAAGACAATTACCCAACAACAAGGCCCCTGGCATTGACAGAATCCCATTTGAAATGCTAAGACCCATACCGATTGCATCCATCACTGCAATATGCCAGAAGATCTGGGAAACCAGCACATGGCCAAAAGAATGGAAACGGTCAGTTTTTATTCCATTGCCAAAGAAGGTAGATTCTAAAGATTGCTCTAATTACTGCACAATTTCCCTTATTCCTCACATGAGCTAAGTGCTTCTTAAGATTATACATCAACGCCTCAATCCAGTCATTGACAGAGAGTTACCTGATGATCAGGCAGGTTTTTGAAGAGGTTGTGGCACTCGCGATCATATTGTGAATTTTCAATGGATCTTGGAGAAACGATTATCAGAAGAATGTCTATATGTGCTTTATTGACTATAAAAAAGCCTTTGATTGTGTCGAACGTGATCAGCTGTGGAAAGCCTTAGGTGAACTGGGTGTGCCAACTCATCTGGTTAAGCTGATAAGATCACTATATGACAGCCAAGAAGCCACAATGCGAACACCCTATGGAAACACGGATTGGTTAAAAATTGGTAAAGGTATGAGGCAAGGTTGTATCCTATCCCCCTTCCTGTTTAATCTGTACGCCGAAGTGTTCATGAGAAAATTGGATCTTGAGGAAAAAGAAATTGGCGTGAAAATTGGTGGGCGGAACATCAGTAACCTTCGGTATGCTGATGACACAACTCTTCTCTCAGAAACGGTGAATGGTCTGCAGCATCTGATTAATCGAATCAAAGATAAAAGTGCAAAGTTCGGCCTCCACCTTAACATCAAAAAGACCAAGATCATGACAACAGTAGATGACGGCAATATCAAGATAGCAGTTGACAATGAAAATATTGAGTGTGTGCAAAAATTCACCTTCCTCGGCTCTCAGATCGATCGAAATAGTGATTGTAGTCATGAAATAAAACGTCGAATAACCCTCGGCAGAAACGCAATGGTAAGCATGAACAAAGTATGGAAAAGCAAAGACATTAGCATTATGACCAAATGTAGACTGGTTCATGCCATTGTTTTCCCCATAACCATGTATGGCTGCGAAAGTTGGACCCTAAGAAAAGCAGATAGAAGATAAATCGACTCTTTCAAGTTGTGGTGCTGGCGATGTTTGCTTCGCATTCCAGGGACAGCAAGAATGACGAACAAAGAAGTATTGGAACGTATAAGACCAGACATGTCACTGGAAGGTAAGATCACCAGACTCACATATTTTGGCCACGTGATGCAATCAAATTCCTGAGAGAAAGACCTAATGCTCGGACTGGTCAGTGGCACAAGGCGACAAGGCCGCCAGAGAAAGCGTTGGCTTGATACCATCAAAGCTGACACAGGATTGAGCTTAAGGCAAATCGGCAGAAATGGTACAAGAACGGACAGCATGGAGAGAGCCAACCCATAGAATCGCCAAGAGTCGAACACGACTGAATGGATAACATCATCATCAACGCCACCACATGTCAAACGTCGCTCGCCTGTTGTTACCAAACGCTGCTATTTAGCTGCATGTAATTACAGATGAATGGTGCTTGTGGCCAATAAATGAGCAGTTAATCTGTCTGTTGAAAGGAGGTCTCAAACTAACAGACCCTGCCTGCACAAAGCCCTAGTATTCTACAAATACTGTACTACATGGACTTACGCAGCAGTAGTAAAGAAAACAGATTCCTCCCTCACAGGATAAAGTGTAAGTTGTCTATTTTCTCAGCAGCTGTGAATTACTTAAAGGGGCACTATGGCGAAAAATTTTAAAATTTAAAATATGTGCAAACATAGACAAATAAGAAGTACGTTTTCTCCAGAGTAAAATGAGCCATAAATTACTCCTCTCCTAGGTTGCTGTCACTAACAGTAGGTAGTATAAATCTGACAGAAGTGACAGGTTTTGAACTAGTCCATCTCTTCATGAGGGATTCTCAGCAGGGCTTTTATTCTTTATAAAGAGATTCCCTAAATATCATTTAAACAAGGATGCTGGCCAGCTTCCCTGCTCGCTACACAGTTTTTTGGCAGTTGGACGGAGCAACTGCCATTCACTAAGTGCTTCTGAAAATAAATAAATCCCTAAGAATCCCCTATGAAGAGATGGACTAGCCCAAAACCTGTCACTTCTGTCAGATTTCTACTACCTACTGTAAGTGACAGCAACATAGGAGAAAAGTAATTTATGGCTCATTTTATTCTGGAAAAAATGTACTTATTTATGTTTGCACATATTTTAAATTTTACAATTTTTTCGCCATAGTGCTCCTTTAACTATCTAAGGACAAAACCCTGGAATGGCTGTTGGGGCTCATGTCTGTTGATTTATAGGCCCTTGATGTAGTCAGATACCATGTGAGCAAGTCCTCCAACAAATGGTTGCTATAGTTTGTCAGATTCCCGTGCTCGTACCTGGCCATTGACTGGCATAACAAGGCACTACCAATTTTCACCGAACTTAAAGAGGAACTGCAGGGAAAATAACATTGCTTATTTTTTCGATATCCATTTATAAATTATTCAGTCAGTGTTTGCCCATTGTAAAATCTTTCCTCACCCTGATTTGTATCACAGGCAACATTTTTACTGCTGGCAGGTGATCTCTGCAGAAGGAGATACTGTATTCTTGGCAAGTTGGAAAAAGCTGTTATTTCCCATAATTCAATGAGGTTCACTGACAACAAACTGTCTGGACCAAGGTCATGACATCCCACTGTGGGAGGGGATTCACCACAATATCAGCCACACAGTCCAACCTGATGCCCTATTTGAGAAAAGGTAAAGATTAAGTGGGAAAGGGGGTATCAGCTACCGATTGGGATGAAGTTCAATCTGAGGTTAAAGTTCCTCTTAAACACAAATCAGCTAACATCCTCTCAAGACCCTATTTGGATGTATTGTTTCAGTTGAAGAGAACCGGAGGTGGGTTGTAAGAATCCTATTAGCACACAGAGGCTGGGTCTGCACATAATGCCCAGCCTCTTTTGCTATACTGTCTCCCCCCAGGGCCCCCTGCGCTCTGTTGTTCACCATAAATCACACAGCCGTGCTAGCAACATCACTAGCAGGCTGTTTACATCTGCACTGCCATTCACCGCCGCTCCCCCGCCTCCTCATCTATGTCGCCGCTCCCCGCTTGCGACCCTTCCCTCCCGGCTGATTGGAGGGAAGGGGCGCAGGCCGGGAGTGGAGATATGGAGGAGTCGAGGGAGCAGCGAGAGTGACAGTGTGGATGTAAACAGCTGGCTATCGACACGCTGCGTGTTGCTAGCACGGCTGTGTGATTTATGGGGCACAGCAGAGCGCGGGGGGGGGGGGGGGAGGCTGGGGGAAAACAGTACAGCAACAGCGGCTGTGCATTATATGCAGACCCAGCCTCTGTGTGCTAATATGATTCTTAGAACCCACCTCGGGTTCTCTTTAAGGCATCAGTGTAACCCATTTTGATGGTTAAAATCAGTGTAACCCCTTTTGATGTTGCATGCATATAGCTGTTGGCTCTAACATCTACTCAGCATACAGGATTTAAGTCTGATGAAGGCAGAATAGCTGAAATACTCTTATTTTTAGAAGTTAGCCAATAAATGGTATCATCCTGATTCCAAACTTCTGATTTCTGCTTTTACTGATGGCTATCATGGTACAATACCCTACTGCTACTAGTTCCTCTTTAACTTTATATTGAATTTAAATAGCAACACTAGTTTATAGCAATTTCACATAGTTATTGTTAATATTGCTTAACTATAGACTTTTCATATTAGCAAACAGCTTACTTCATGAAAATCATTGATGCATGAATATTTAAATGCAGCCTCTAGCACTGGCACGTATTGACTGTGAGATAAAGTATTAGTTGAAAATGAGCAGAAATCTGCTTCCTGCTTGCCTCCAGCTCACTTAAGAAAAAGAAAGATTTCCCTAAGGGAGTTCGCCTCATACATCTTATCTTTGTTAAATAAAATACTTATAACTCAAAGACTGATTTAGCCTATCAAAATGAAGGCTAGATGTATCTACAGTTCAATTGGTATTTGTCTTAATGATTCTTTTACATCCATTCAGCAATATAAATGTGCACAAAGTTGAAATTACTGAAATAAGCTTCTCAGCATTAGAACCTGGGCTGGAAGATATGGGAAAAGTCTGAGGGTGCGTTTCCACTAGTGCGGTGGGGAATCGCCGCAGATTCTCCACGGACGAATTCACATGCAGGAGCGAAATCGCATGCAGTTGTATGCGAATTTTACTGTGAATTCGCATACGATTTCGCATGGATGACGCTGTGTGCGAATTTAACCATGGCAGTGCCTGTGTGCTTTTTCATTGATTTCATGCGAAATCGTATGCGAATTCGCATGAAAATTCGCATACAAAAACTTACCTATTAAATACATTGTATGCGGTGTCCGAATTCGGATGGCACTGCTGTGCAAATTTTTCCTGCACAAGAAAACGCTCCGTTTTCCTGACAAGTGGACACAGGCTCATTTACTTTTATTTATTATGCGAATTTGCATGCGGGGAACGCATGCAAATTAGCGTTAGTGGAAACGCACCCTGACTCATTCAATAAGTTTCTCGAGGGATGGGAGTTGACACAGAAGCCTGCCTAACGCATAAAATACTCCTGGAAATGAAAGAAAGAAAGAAAGAAAGAAAGAAAGAAAGAAAGAAAGAAAGAAAGAAAGAAAGAAAGAAAGAAAAAGAAAGAAAGAAAATATGTTCTTATGAATGCAAAAAGCTTTTGGCACTGAGAGAGGATCTATCAAGTGTTTGTGCATTAAATGCATTAAATGTAGGAGTGGTGGGGTCAGCATAGCACTAGTCTGCAGCCAATAGGAAGAGCTGCAGTTGCTTCAGACAAAATAGGGTGAGGTTTCAGGCTGCTACATAATAACTGTCCCAACGCTGGTCTGCAAGGGGACTTGCTGAAATTTGACTCAGCTTCTATCTTGCTCTGTCATGCATTAAAGTGTACCTGAGATGGGTTGTATTGGTGTATTCATATTTACCTGGGACTTCCTCCAGCCCCATGAGGTGCATAAAGTCCCTCACCATCCTCTCCGGCCACTCCATTCTTTGGTAATCTCCCCCGGTAGTCTGGCCATGGTGCAGAGCTGCTGGAAAGGAAGGTGAGGGACCCACACACCTCATGAGGCTGGAATAAGCCCCAGGTAAGTATAAATACACCAATACATCTCATCTCAGGATTCCCTTGAAATCTGAAATCACTGTAGTAAATTCAACAGCCATTAGTTACTGCTGTCAGAAGTATGGTGCTTTGGGCAACCTAACACTTAAGATATTAGGGAAACCTCAATGACATTACTCGCACTGGTCCAGAACAACCATGTTTGTGAATGAGAAGCGTTGTCGCAGTCTTCAGGGGGGTTCCGGTCAGCAGTGGTTGGAGCAAGGAGGGCGTGGTAAGCCTCTGCTGGATCCAAAGGCTTCCCTCTTAGGTAAGTATCTGATTTTACACGAACAATGCAACAGGTGAAGGTTTCAAATGCTATGTTTTCTTTCTGCCTGGACTTGGGCTTTAACCACTTCCCGACCGCCGTATGTACAATTGGCGGCCGGGAAGTGCACCCCGCAAGGACCGCCGTATTGACAATTGGCGGCGGTCCTTGTAGGGGCATGGGCGGAGCGATCGCGTCATCCGTGACGCGATCCTCCGCCTCCGCCTGGCGCCGCTCACCCGCCGCAACATCCTGCCGGCCATACGGAAGCGCCGGCGGGATGTTAACCCGACGATCGCCGCATACAAAGTGTATAATACACTTTGTAATGTTTACAAAGTGTATTATACAGGCTGCCTCCTGCCCTGGTGGTCCCAGTGTCCGAGGGACCACCAGGGCAGGCTGCAGCCACCCTAGTCTGCACCAAGCACACTGATTTTTTACCCCCCTGCCCCAGATCGCCCACAGCACCCATCAGACCCCCCCCCCTGCCCACCCCCCAGACCCCTGTTTGCACCCAATCACCCCCCTAATCACCCATCAATCACTCCCTGTCACTATCTGTCAACGCTATTTTTTTTTTATCCCCCCCCCCTGCCCACTGCTCCCTCCTGATCACCCCCCCACCCCTCAGATTCTCCCCAGACCCCCCCCCCCATGTACTGTATGCATCTATCCCCCCTGATCACCTGTCAATCGCCTGTCAATTACCCATCAATCACCCCCTGTCACTGCCACCCATCAATCAGCCCCTAACCTGCCCCTTGCGGGCAATCTGATCACCCCCCCACACCAATAGATCGCCCGCAGATCCGACATCAGATCACCTCCCAAATCCATTGTTTACATCTATTCTCTCCTCTAAACACCCACTAATTACCCATCAATCACCCATCAATCACCCCCTATCACCACCTGTCACTTTTACCTATCAGATCAGACCCTAATCTGCCCCTTGCGGGCACCCAATCCCCCGCCCACACGCTCAGATTGCCCTCTGACCCCCCCTTATCAATTCACCAGTGCATTAATTACATCTGTTCTTCCCTGTAATAACCCACTGATCACCTGTCAATCACCTGCCAATCACCTATCACCCATCAATCACCCCCTGTCACCCCCTGTCACTGCCACCCATCAATCAGCCCCTAACCTGCCCCTTGCGGGCAATCTGATCACCCACCCACACCATTAGATCGCCCGCAAACCCGCCGTCAGATTACCTCCCAAATGTATCGTTTACATCTGTTATCTTCTCTAAACACCCACTAATTACCCATCAATCACCCATCAATCACCCCCTATCACCACCTGTCACTGTTACCTATCAGATCAGACCCTAATCTGCCCCTTGCGGGCACCCAATCACCCGCCCACACGCTCAGATTGCCCTCAGACCCCCCCCCCCCTTATCAATTCGCCAGTGCATTAATTACATCTGTCCTTCCCTGTAATAACCCACTGATCACCTGTCAATCACCTGCCAATCACCTATCACCCATTAATCACCCCCTGTCACTGCCACCCAACAATCAGCCCCTAACCTGCCCCTTGCGGGCAATCTGATCACCCACCCACACAAATAGATCGCCCGCAGATCCGACATCAGATCACCACCCAAGCGCAGCGTTTACATCTATTCTCTCCTCTAAACACCCACTAATTACCCATCAATCACCCCCTATCACCACCTGTCACTGTTACCCATCAGATCAGACCCTAATCTGCCCCTTGCGGGCACCCAATCACCCGCCTACACGCTCAGATTGCCCTCAGACCCCCCCTTATCAATTCGCCAGTGCAATATTTACATCTGTCCTTCCCTGTAATAACCCACTGATCACCTGTCAATCACCTGCCAATCACCTATCACCCATCAATCACCCCCTGTCACTGCCACCCATCAATCACCCCCTGTCACTGCCACCCATCAATCACCCGCTGTCACTGCCACCCATCAATCAGCCCCTAACCTGCCCCTTGCGGGCAAACTGATCACCCACCCACACCAATAGATCGCCCGCAGATCCGACATCAGATCACCACCCAAGCGCAGTGTTTCCATCTATTCTCTACCCTAAACACCCACTAATTACCCATCAATCACCCCCTGTCACTGCTACCTATCAGATTAGACCCCTATCTGCCCCTAGGGCACTCAATCACCCGCCCACACCCTCAGAATGCCCTCAGACCCCAGCCCTGATCACCTCGCCAGTGCATTGCTTGCATCTATTCCCCCCTCTAATCACACCTTGAGACACCCATCAATCACCTCCTGTCACCCCCTAGCACACCTACCCATCAGATCAGGCCCTAATTTGCCCCGTGTGGGCTCCTGATCACTCGGCCAAACCCTCAGATCCCCCTCAGACCCCCTTCCGATCACCTCCCCAGTGCATTGATTGCATCTATTTTCCCCTCTAACCACCCCCTGAGACACCCATCAATCACCTCCTGTCACCCCCCTAGCACTCCTATCCATCAGATCAGGCCCAATACAACCTGTCATCTAAAAGGCCACCCTGCTTATGACCGGTTCCACAAAATTTGCCCCCTCATAGACCACCTGTCATCAAAATTTGCAGATGCTTATACCCCTGAACAGTCATTTTGAGACATTTGGTTTCCAGGCTACTCACGGTTTTGGGCCTGTAAAATGCCAGGGCGGTATAGGAACCCCACAAGTGACCCCATTTTAGAAAAAAAGACACCCCAAGGTATTTTGTTAGGTGTATGACGAGTTCATAGAAGATTTTATTTTTTGTCAAAAGTTAGCGGAAATTAATTTTTAGTGGTTTTTTTTCACAAAGTGTCATTTTTCACTAACTTGTGACAAAAAATAAAATCTTCTATGAACTCGCCATACACCTAACAGAATACCTTGGGGTGTCTTCTTTCTAAAATGGGGTCACTTGTGGGGTTCCTATACTGCCCTGGCATTTTAGGGCCCCTAAACCGCGAGGAGTAGTCTAGAAAACAAATGCTTCAAAATGATCTGTGAATAGGACGTTGGGCCCCTTAGCGCACCTAGGCTGCAAAAAAGTGTCACACATGTGGTACCGTCGTACTCAGGAAAAGTAGTATAATGTGTTTTGGGGTGTATTTTTACACATACCCATGCTGGGTGGGAGAAATTTCTATGTAAATGGACAATTGTGTGTAAAAAAATCAAACAATTGTCATTTACAGAGATATTTCTCCCACTTAGCATGGGTATGTGTAAAAATACACCCCAAAACGTATTATACTACTTCTCCTGAGTACGGCGGTACCACATGTGTGGCACTTTTTTACACCCTAAGTACGCTAAGGGGCCCAAAGTCCAATGAGTACCTTTAGGATTTCACAGGTCATTTTGCGACATTTGGTTTCAAGACTACTCCTCACGGTTTAGGGCCCCTAAAATGCCAGGGCAGTATAGGAACCCCACAAATGACCCCATTCTAGAAAGAAGACACCCAAAGGTATTCCGTACGGAGTATGGTGAGTTCATAGAAGATTTTATTTTTTGTCACAAGTTAGCGGAAAATGACACTTTGTGAAAAAAAACTATTAAAATCAATGTCCGCTAACTTGTGACAAAAAAATAAAAACTTCTATGAACTCACCATACTCCTAACGGAATACCTTGGGGTGTCTTCTTTCTAAAATGGGGTCATTAGTGGGGTTCCTATACTGCCCTGGCATTTTAGGGGCCCTAAACCGCGAGGAGTAGTCTTGAAACAAAAATGACCTGTGAAATCCTAAAGTTACTCATTGGACTTTGGGCCCCTTAGTGCAGTTAGGGTGCAAAAAAGTGCCACACATGTGGTATCGCCGTACTCGGGAGAAGTAGTATAATGTGTTTTGGGGTGTATTTTTACACATACCCATGCTGGGTGGGAGAAATACCTCTGTAAATGACAATCTTTTGATTTTTTTACACACAATTGTCCATTTACAGAGGTATTTCTCCCACCCAGCATGGGTATGTGTAAAAATACACCCCAAAACACATTGTACTACTTCTCCCGAGTATGGCGATACCACATGTGTGGCACTTTTTTGCTAAAGGGCTTTAGCGCAGTTAGGGTGCAAAAAAGTGCCACACATGTGGTATCGCCGTACTCAGGAGAAGTAGTATAATGTGTTTTGGGGTGTATTTTTACACATACCCATGCTGAGTGGGAGAAAGATCTCTGTAAATGGACAATTGTGTGTTATAAAAATTAACAAATTGTCATTTACAGAGATATTTCTCCCACCCAGCATGGGTATGTGTAAAAATACACCCCAAAACACATTATACTACTTCTCCTGAGTACGGCAATACCACATGTGTGGCACTTTTTTGCAGCCTAACTGCGCTAAGGGGTCCAAAGTCCAATGAGCACCTTTAGGCTTTACAGGGGTGCTTACAATTTAGCACCCACCAAAATGTCAGGACAGTAAACACACCCCACAAATGACCCCATTTTGGAAAGTAGACCCTTCAAGGTATTCAGAGAGGGGCATGGTGAGTCCGTGGCAGATTTAATTTTTTTTTGACGCAAGTTAGAAGAAATGGAAACTTTTTTTTTTTTTTTTTTTCTCACAAAGTGTCATTTTCCGCTTACTTGTGACAAAAAATAATATCTTCTATGAACTCACTATGCCTCTCAGTGAATACTTTGGGATGTCTTCTTTCCAAAATGGGGTCATTTGGGGGGTATTTATACTATCCTGGAATTCTAGCCCCTCATGAAACATGACAGGGGGTCAGAAAAGTCAGAGATGCTTGAAAATGGGAAAATTCACTTTTTGCACCATAGTTTGTAAACGCTATAACTTTTACCCAAACCAATAAATATACACTGAATGGGTTTTTTTTTATCAAAAACATGTTTGTCCACATTTTTCGCGCTGCATGTATACAGAAATTTTACTTTATTTGAAAAATGTCAGCACAGAAAGTTAAAAAAATCATTTTTTTGCCAAAATTCATGTCTTTTTTGATGAATATAATAAAAAGTAAAAATCGCAGGAGCAATCAAATAGCACCAAAAGAAAGCTTTATTAGTGACAAGAAAAGGAGCCAAAATTCATTTAGGTGGTAGGTTGTATGAGCGAGCAATAAACCGTGAAAGCTGCAGTGGTCTGAATGGAAAAAAAGTGGCCGGTCCTTAAGGGGTAGAAAGCCCTAGGTCCTCAAGTGGTTAAAGCAAATCTGAACCAAAGTTTTGGATATTGAAAAAAAATATAAATGTGCAAGGTATAAATATTTCTACCATTTTCTGTATTTTGTAAAACATAGTCCCTTGGCATGCATTTTTTTTTATAGTTTATGTTATCACGATGGTGCAGGGAGCACCATATGGTTTCTGCCCTACACCAGCAGTGCACAGATGGTAAATACCCAGGGCTGATTCTAGCTACATTGGGGCCCTGAGGCACAGGTAACCTGGAGCCCTCCTGATGCCCCCCACCTGACACCCCCTCCCAGCAGAAAACCAGGGCTCCAAAGCAGCCCCCCATCCTACAAGTGTCCACTCCCCAAATTTATTGTGCTATTGAACTCCAGGGCTTCTACAAATTCTCCACCCAACTTGTGCTCCCGTGCCCCATGGAATGACTTCCCCTAACTTCCTAGGCTCCTACAAGCCCGTGCAAAGTCTTCCCCTGACTTCTGCCCCCTGAGGCTCCTGCAAAATCTTCCCACAACTTGTGCTTCCGAGGGCCCATGAAAAGTTTTGGGCAGCCGCAACATAGTAACTCACCTGTTTGGCCAGCTGTCGTGATGCTCCATTAGTCCGTGCTTCCTGTCTTCATCCTCGCAGGGGCCCCAGGGAGCACAAATCGAGAGGAGACCTGGGGGGCCTGACAGGGCTTGGGGGTCCTGGGGATCTTGCCGGGCTAAAACGCCGTAGCATGCTGCACTTTCGGAAGAACGTGCAGCGTTACATGTAACGCAACGTGGGCATTGTGAACGTGGGCATTATGTTGTCCATATCTATTACGTAGCATACCCCTTATTTTTATAGAAAGGCAGCTCTGTAGGGGTGAATAAAGCAGCACATGCTGTTTCCATAGCTTGTGTTACAAAGCTTTCTTGTTACAATATTACAATATGTAAAATACATTTCATTTGACAATAATAAAATATGCAAAAATGTTTTCATTTTAACACTTTTCTCAAACAGTTGTTTTACTGTTGTCAAAATAGAAGGACATGATAATACTGAAATATGTGATATTTGAGATATAACATTTAGGATGCTTACACACAGGGACATTACAGGCGCGCTCCCCCAACGCACAGCAATGTAACACAAGTGGGCTACTTGTGTTGCATTGCTGTGCGTTGGGGGAGCGTTACAGGCTGCACTAACGTGCGCCTGTAACGTCCCTGTGTGTAAGCATCCTAAATGTTATATCTCAAATATCACATATTTCACAGTAAAACAACTGTTTGAGAAAAGTGTTAAAATGAAAACATTTTTGCATATTTTATTATTGTAAAATGAAATATATTTTACATATTGTAATATTGTAACAAGAAAGCTTTGTAACACAAGCTATGGAAACAGCATGTGCTGCTTTATTCACCCCTACAGAGCTGCCTTTCTATAAAAATAAGGGGTATGCTACGTAATAGATATGGACAACATAATTCTACACACTGTTATAAATGAGGTCAGGATACATCCATAAATACCATTTTAGTCAACAGAATGGAATGACAACGAAAACAGACTCACTGTAATAAGACTACCAGTATTTATGGGAAAAATATCAAGATAAATGGATGTCATAAAGGAACCCTTTCAAACAAAGAATCAATGTATTTTCTCTGCACATGAATTTGATATCTAAGGTTTATTTTTACCTTTTGTTGCTCAGAATAATCCACAGATTTTCCAAAGGTTCCGAACCTCCCTGCAGTGTTCTGTACTTTGTTCAAAATAAATCCCCTGACATAAAGTCCCTTTAAGCAAGAGTCTGTGGCCTGAAAAGAAGTCATATTGCCATAGCTATGGTGTTAGCCTGCCAAACTTGCAGAGAACCATAGCTTTCTAAAATAGCATAACAGAGTTTGTTTGTTTGTTTGTTTTTTGTCGACTCTACAGTACAGCAGGAAAAGGAAAAGTAATAGCATACTTTTAAAACACTATTGTGCCTAACCAATCTATGTGTTTCCTGTTATACAATGATGCGAAATGGCAACATATGTGTATAATAAAAATTATGAGAGGAATTCCAGGAATTCTTTAACATCTTTTCTTGGGTAGATGAAAATATTTAATATGATGACCAGAAGCCTCTCAAGAATGCATCTATGGGATATATATTGATGATACCTTGTACCATACCACCAGAAGCACCATTTACATTCTGCCAGGAAGGGTTTTCCAATCCCCATGCTGATGTCGGAGGGGTGCTATTGGGCAGTTATTTAAGTTATAGTGAAAGCAGTTTTCTGGCAAAGACAGTCAAGTTAAGTTAGCCAAACACGTGGTACAGTGGCTCCTGGAGCTCCAGGAGAGGACTAAAATGAGCTGAGCAGACAGAAGTATGCAATAAAGGAGCTGGAGCAGGTGCAGATGGCGCTGGGGAACACATTAAAGGAATTGGAGATCCACAGCAGTTGGCTGCCATCAGATGTGCTCCAGAAGTGGCTGCAGCTGATGCATGGGATGGAAGTGCATACTACAACATCAAGAAGCAAAATGTTGAACAGCAGTTTATGCTAGCCAAGGAAGGGGTGGAGAAGATGAAGAAGATCCTGAGGCTTCCCTCTCTTTAGGTAATTATCTTCACATCAGGGCCGTGCACAGAAACAGAGGGGCTGCGCTCATCAACAGGGAGCTTGTTAGGACCGAGGGAAGCCTCATTAGGATCCTGAGGCCTCCCTCACTAATGGTAAGAAGTGTCAGATTTTGAATCCGAGCTTCGGCTCAGGTTTACTTTAAGTGTACAAAAAAAAACCTCTAACAGAGGCGTCTGAGCCATTAGGCAGCTATAAATTCTTGCCTAGGGTGACAGGAGGAGGGAAGGGCGCTGCTGAACTGAGTAGTGAGAGGAGAAATGCCTCTCAACTCACTCAGGTATCAGGTTACACAGCAGCAGCAGCAGCAGCAGCGCCTGACTCATGACTGATTTACTGACTGATTCATTCATTTCCTTCAGCTCAATGATTAAAATAACCACAGTAATGAATGAGTCAGTGAGAGAAGGCATGCATCCTAGTCAAGGATCCGAGTACAGCATCAGCTCCTGAGATTCATTCAGTCCCTCTCTCTGCTACTGGTAACTGCATGCAAGTAGAGACTGTAGCAGCCAGGCATTGACTGCCCCCCAGGCTGCCTTTCATTCAGTGATTTAGGGTTGGTCCTGTGTCTGCTGTATTCAGGTTTGTTGTTGTAAAGCATTTGTAAAACACTTGGCTAGCTGATAAAAGTGCAATTAGAGGGCAGGCAAGCTGGTAAATATACACAGGATGATGCAGAGGAGGGTCCTTGGGAAAAAATCTGTCTGGTATCTCCCCATTGGTAAAATGACTGCATGTGCAGATAAGGTGTTAAACAGGTTGAAAAGTTTTGACAGTCCCTAGACTGGGAAAGGGGCTGCTTTCTGACTTGTGTGGGGGGACAGCAGTCCTATTACCAGCAACTAGCCTCTGTGTAATGTGGGACTGCAATACATATAAGCTCTCTGCTCCATCTCCGGCTATTCTCAGTCTCACTCCACTCCTCCTATCTCTGGGTTAGTGGACGACAAAATCGCAATCGCTAGCAATTCGCGAATGCGACTTTGTGAAGCGATTTTTGAAAGAATCGCTCCAGTAAATGCTACCTGCAGCATGTTTGCGATCACAACACTGCTGTGGGAACACCCTCATAGGGTAACATTAGCCCAGCGCTTTTCAAATTGCTGTAAATTTGAAAAGCGCTCTGAAGCACTCTTGGCGTGCACCAGCCTCCTTCACTCACCTTTGTTTCCATCTTTCCCTAGTGCTGGGTGTCTGTGTCTTCTTGTCATACAGGAAAACTAAATAAAAGTGCAATCCTGGTGAGGCAAATATCTTCTTCCCTCTCTTTCAGCTTTTCTCTCCTCATTATTTCTCTGCATAAGGGATGAGACACACTATAAGGTAGCGAAAACCGGGATTAGTATAATAGTATAGTGTATGTCTACTGTGTGCTGTGTATAGTGTGCTCTGTGTGTGCGTGTGTATAGTGTAGTGTGTGTGTGTATAGTGTGTGTGTACTGTGTGTGTGTGTGTGTGTGTGTGTGTATACTGTGTGTTGTGTGTGAGTGCATGCTGCAATAAGTATATTTTATGGTGAAACGCTCTGCTGCGTTACAACTATTTTCTGGTGAACCCATGCCGCAATAAGTGTATTTTCTGGTGAAACGCTGCTGCATTATGATTTTGGGGGGTGGGGTTCACCACAGGAGTGGGGGGGTATGGGGCTGGGGGCAATCACGGGGGGGGAGGGCGCCACAGGATTTCTCGCCTTGAGTGACATAATGGCTAGAGACGCCCCTGCCCTCTAAGGTAGTGGTTCTCAAACCTTTCCAGGTGAGGGCATTCTTGGTAACTTTGATATTTTTTTTCAAGGCATTACTTGGCATCCAGGAGGCTGCAAGTGGAAAATTCACCACCTGTCAGGTACTACCGTGCACTGGTCGGGTGCAGTATGCACCTTTAAACCGGCATTGAACCTCCTCCTTTCTCGAATGATAGGTCATAGACGCTGGCTGCAAGGACTGCGCGCCAACTGTTGGGGAATGTGGCCACAATGTATATCAATCCACGGGTCCTATATATCAATGCAGAGGAACTCACAAGCTGAAAGAGGAAAGTGCTGCAGGCAAGAGTTAGGGAAGATACTATTTTCCATGAGGAGTGCACCCTATTGTGGCACCCAAGATGTGCTAATGGTGTACCAAGGTGCAAACCACTGCTCTAAAGCATGCCCAGAAACCTGCAGTATGAAAGAGGATACCTTTGTTTGCAGATGCTGTCCATACTTAATCAACTGGACACCATGATGGCAATATGTTTATTGTTGTGCTCCTACAATCTTAAGAGTCCTGGCTTTAATTCTTGCCAGGTATATTAGTTGCATAAATTTATGTTTTCTTACGTCATAGTGCTGTGGTTTCTTCACACAACCCAATAACTTACTAGTAGAATAACTAATCCTCCTATACTGGTCCCATAATATAGTAGTGGCATTGCATTGGGGGACAGCAAGTACTGTGATTAGTTCATATGTTCTCTATAAAGCGATTCAGTTAGTGTGCCAGATCTATTTAAATCTACAAAATGAAAAATAAAAAAAAACTACAATGTTAAAAGGGTAGGCGTCAGTATTTGTGACTTGTTTAAAAGGGTCTGCAAATCATAGAACTGTGAGATTCACAGTCATGAGGAGATATTATTACCATGACAAAACTGCACTTCAAAACCTCAGATCCTTTTGATCTGCGATTTTCAGCACAAAAAGTTTAAATGTGGCACAAGAAAACCATCCTTCTTAACATCTGCCGTACAGATGAAAATTCAAGTCTGACATTCTATACTGTATTACCCTAGACATAATATTGTCGCAATGCATGGTATTTACTAAATATTAAGTAGCCATTCAACAAAATAGTGAGACAGAGACCAGATGGCAATGTTTGGGTTATGTGAAGGCAGGAAGCATTGTGCAAGTAGCTGAATAATACAGAGAAAGGAAACAACTGCAGAGAAATGGTAGTAAAACAGCAAGCATCAAATTGAATGCAAGAGTAAATGTGTACAAGCAAGAGGAGCGCAACAGGAAAGTAGAAATAGTAAAATCATCTGACAATGAAAAAAGGTCAACAAAAACAGTTTAATAGTAAAAGACATAGTGATGTCTGCACAAATTAATGAGGTATGTGCAGACAGCAAGCAATGTGTGATGTAAAGTGAAGAGGCTGATAGAAAAAGGTAATACAGAACAGCAGAAGCAAAACAAGCATGTAGCGTATCGGATAGTTTAAGCTATTGGTGTTCTGTCTAGGAATACATCTCTTTGCATCTACATGTGAAATATAATGAGTTCTCCCTGCCGGCAGATTAGCAATCAGTTATATGGCTGTCCAAATGGAACCTGAACATCTGAAAGAGGAAGTTGACAATATAGCAGGGGAAACAAAAGCAGGTCTAAGTTATGCGGGCAGCACTAACCATTTCTATCTTTGAGGACAGAATTTTAAAAAAATGTGTATCTTATGTCAACATTAAAATGATTAAAAAACTATTTTATTTTGCAGTCATTTTTCCAAACATCAAACACATTGTAAAATGTGTAGATATGTATGTATGTATGTATGTATGTATGTATGTATGTATGTATGTATGTATAAATTGGAACTTTACCAAGCAAGCTGGTTTTGCAGTAACTTTTATGACCATAACAAATATTGGTATTTACGTATAATACCATCTACTGAATTTGACTGCTCCGTTTAAAATATATTTACTCCCCTTTGGAAATCTACATATAGTTGGAAATCTACATATAGTTGGAAATCTACATATAGTTGGAGAGTCTTGGCTTTCATTTGTACTATGGCCCACATCAGTGTGATGCACAGCTTCTGAGTTAGGGGGTGTTGAATAAGGGGTGTCCACTCCTTATAATCAGTAGCGGACCATGCACCGTTGGTCAATGAAAGGAAGGAGCACTGACAGGTAAAAACTGCTCTGGTCCTTTAGGGTAAAAACCTTTGGGGGTGAAGTGATATTCCCTGAGGGGTGTCCACTGAGGGGTCTCCGCTGCACCTTGCTGGCAACAACACTAACCTAGTAGCCCAAATTTTTAGCCCAAAGCCCAATGAGCAAAGTGAGTAGGCAAAGGTCCTGGTGTTCAATGTCCACTATTCAAGTGGATATAGAGTTGGAATAAAAAGATATCTGAGCAAAGTGAGGGCCGAGTCCACAGCCCAGTAAGTGAAGCGAGCAGGCAAGTGGACAATGATGCCAGTAAAGTAGGGAATATCACTTTCAAAGGAGTGGACATCTCTCATTCAACACCCCCCAACTTAGGAATGTTGCATCACACTGATGCGTCGCATAGTGCAAATGAAAGCCAAGACTCAACTTTCCAATAATCAGTAGATTCCCAAGGGCAGTAAATATCTGTAAAAAAAACAAAAATTTGTTTTCCTAAAACAGAAAGAATTTGCGATAATTCAGGTTGGAGTGAGCTCGAGATGTCTCCCAGAGCACCACTGCTGAATATATGCAAATTAACCATTGTACCCTTAGAAGCTAAACACACCTCCAGAACCGCTGGAATGCAATGATGTGTCAGCTTGTTAAATTGTACAGAGCCATAATAATCCAACATGCATACAGACTGTTTCGGATTGTTTGATCCTCATCAGTGCATGGCATGGATTAATTTGGCTCTATGGAGTAGGGCTTGTAAACCGAGAGGTACAGACTAACCAGCAAGCTCATGGTGACCCAGAACTCATTGGAGTGTGTAAGGGACTACAATGGTCCTAAAATATCTGTAAAACAGAGGGCAATCAAATTCGATAGATGGTATAATACTTAAGTACCCAAATACTAAAAAGCATAACTCCACTATTTACATTCTGGTGCTCTTGGATGTAGTTTTGAACTTCCCTTACTGAAAAAAAAATATGTGGCAGCAGAAAAAAATGTCAATGAAATGAAGCATGTCAGACTCATTCCATGCTATACTATATGAGCACTGAAATGAAAATTGTTTTTTTTTATGACGCACTAGTTCTCAATTTCTGTTGATGAAAATTGAAAATTGAAACTTGGGAGTGTTATAACCTTATATTATTTTCTTCATTCTATGGGGCTTTAGCCTTGAAAATATTAAACATCTGACAAAAAGATCTGCAATCAAGTCTTCCAATTACTATACTTGATAACAAGCTCTAAGATTGTATACACTGGAAAGCCTTACAACTGAATTACGTAAGCAAATTCTTATTTTTTGTAAGGAACAATTTTATACATGCGGTATGTAGCCTGATTACTGGCAGCTACTACTGAAAATTTGCAGAATACAGGGTGTAACTACAAGGGAGCAGCCACTGCAACTGCAGGGGGCCCAGAGCTGGAAGATGGCCCCAACTACTACTTTTCTTCCTTCATATTAAAGTGTAACTGTCGGGCATAAAATCAAACATTAATTCTTTATTTTTATCTGGTAAACCAGTAATAAGGATGCTAACCAGGCAGTCCAAAACTCCAAAAGTTAAAACCTCTATTACTTTTCTTGTTTATAAATGATCATTCCCCAGTTACCTGACTTTTATTTGGTACGTTAGCGCACAAAGGAAGTTGCAGGGCATGCTGGGTTGTCCTTTTTTGCTTCTGTACATTAGTTAAGTCTGAGGAGAAATAAAGAAGCAAAAAAGGACAACCCAGCATGCCTTGCAACTTCCTTTGTGCGCTAACGTACCACATAAGAGTTATGTAAACTGGAGAATGATCATTTATAAACAAGAAAAGTAATAGAGATTTTAACTTTTGGATTGCCTGGTTAGCATCCGCATAACTTGTTTAGCAGATAAAAATAAAGAATTGATTTTTGATTTTATGCCCGACAGTTACACTTTAAGTGTTTTTATGGCTACATTTGTTATGGGTTGGGTGTGAAGATTGCGATGTCCACACTTGTTTTAGGACCCTTGCAAGATGGGCACTCAGGCTGTGAGGGTCACCAGGGGTAGGGACCCATCAAGGTCTTGCCGGGGGGCATTATTTGTAGTTACACCACTGGCAGAATAGTTGGTTGCGTATAGGCAGCTAAACCGAGGGAGATTATAAAACTCAGACTATTCTATTAGCTAACCACAATGCTAAACTGTAATCAACACAAAAGGAAAGGACTGTGTGTGTAGGGGAGGACATACCTCGAGAAAACACAAAAAAGGTATACCTGGAGCTGATATAGAGTAGGTTAATCAATGTTAATAATGCAAAGCAGCCTGGTAGTGAAAAGGTGGAACTATAAGGTTCTGTTCTCACTATGCAAAATATGAACTGTGTATGCTTTGAACAGATCTGTTAATTATCACAGATCTGTTTGTTGCATGAGTTTATGTTAGTTGAAAATAGACTGCAGACTACAGATCTCAAGACAGCAGATGACTACATCTTGTTTACCTTCTGGCAGGTGGAGTTTTTATTTTGTGATTTTCCATACTGTGAGTGTGGTGTTTTTACTTTGTGGGTACCCGATTTCAGAGAGAAGGGTTGTGATCAGGGATGAGCGAAATCATTGCAAGTTTGTGAGATTTTCAAGGAACTTTTAATCGATCTGTAAAACTGGCACATTAAATTAGACAAATGCTCATAAAATGAAAGTGAAATTATCATTGTACCACATCTGTACATCAATAAAAAAGCTAAAATCTATCAAAAGATAGTGCTAACAGTAAGGGTGATTGAAATATGTAATGCAGTATAACAGTAAATAGTTATGGCAATTTCTATGTCTGATTTAAAGGGAGCTTGGATTTCTTCCATGCATTGAAGGACATCCAAGCTTTAATTACTAGGCAATTGCCAACATTGTTGACTCAAGGATTGTATCTGATTCCCATCTGGAGGCTTTTATTGCCTTCCATTGGATCCGTTAGGCTACGTGGGGGGCCAGAACAGTGATGTTTCAATTTTTATATTTTTATGGTTTACTTGATGGTTGGATGTCATTTTTCAAGTAAACTAACTATGTAACCTAAAGGTCAGGTTGGGAGGCAAACAAGTTAAATTGGTAATTTCAGGCAACAGAATGGGGGCTGGCAGGGTTCAAGCAGAGTTGATAACCGGTTTGGTTACTACAGGAAGACTAACACAGGATAACTGTAAGTAAGTAAGTAAAAGTAGACTGGAGAGATTACAGCAGCTCCCAAAAGCACAGTCAGGACTTATATGTTACTTATGGTGCTGGGTGGGTCCTACTGCATGTGCGCAATGGGAAATTGCTGCAAGATAAGTTAATTGGCTTCCTCCTAAAAAAATTGGCCCTAGACTATGATACATACACTACACGATACATAGACATATGACTATGGTTGGGACTAGATTGTGAGCCCCTGGGAGGTATAGATATTGACAAAACTATATACAGCGCTGTCTAATATGTCGGCACTATATAAATACTTAAATAAACAATACTTCCAACATAATAATAATCCAAACATTTGTATAGCGCTTTTCTCATGTTGGACTCAAAGCGCTCAAGAGCTGCAGCCACTGGGACGCGCTCAAGAGGCCACACAGCAGTGTTAGGGAGTCTTGCCTTGAACTCCTTACTGAATAGGTACTAACCCTAGCCAGAATTCGATCCCTGGTCTCCCATGTCAAAGGCGGTGCCTTTAACCAGTACACTATCCAGCCACATGTAAGGTATTTTTTCTAATTTCCCAGGATAATACCAAAGTATAACCTTCTGCAGTGGTGAGTCCAGTGCTGGAGTGCACACAATTATTTAATCCTTTGCATTAATGTTGGAAAATGTGAATCTCTTTAGACAACACTCTACCTGGGGACCTGGGGCCCCTGGGCTGTCATGTGGACCAGTGTTTGTGATTTTACAACACTCTAGATTAGCCAGGAGATTCAGTATAAGTAACACAAACCTTATCATTAGAGATACATATGGTGATGTCCGGAAAGAAACAAGTTCAGGGGCTGATAGTACCACTTTATCAAGGCCAAATAGTACCGACAATACTGTTTTCAGTGCATTGGTAAGTGTACAGTGTATGTGTACAATGTGTGGGTAAGTAAATAGAAGGTGTAAACGAGTACAGTGTGTGGATAAGTGTACAGTCTCTTTGGTACTCTCTCACCAATTTTAAGTGGGCTATGATTTATTTGTATATATAGATAGTAAGCTGAAAGTAGAGAGTTAAGAGGCAATAGATATTTCTCCTATCCCTGGAAATGTAAACCTGAATAATATTCTCACGGCTTAACTAGAGGGGAGCAGCCCCTGTGATCACAGGGGGGGGGGGGGGGGGGGCAGAGCTGTAGGAGGCCCCATCTACAAAGGACTATACTGCAGCTCGGGTGTTTTTGTGGCTACACTTGTTATGGCTGTGAAGATAATGATGACCACACTTGTTTTTTGACCATTGTGAGATGGACCCCAAGACTGTAAGGGGCACCAAAGGCAGGCAAGGGAACATTCGGTGGCCCCATGGATTGTAGTTACGCAAATGCTCA
The DNA here is from genome assembly GCF_040937935.1 of Hyperolius riggenbachi. Taxonomy (NCBI): domain Eukaryota; kingdom Metazoa; phylum Chordata; class Amphibia; order Anura; family Hyperoliidae; genus Hyperolius; species Hyperolius riggenbachi. The sequence goes on from NC_090648.1 coordinate 269,816,888, forward strand.
CTCTCTCTCTCCCCCCACTAAAAGATTGATCATGTCAGTTTATCGGTCATTTTTACCTACCCTTTTACTGAACCAATAAAAGTTATGTTTTTACCAAACCTCTCCTTAATACGCAAATTTGTATTTATGATTTGAATCAGGTGAAAAAGTTTTCAGTAGAATATTCCCCTAAATGCTAGCACACTATACTCTAAGCTATAACTTCCTTACTCCCCAAAATTTTAATACTTACCAGTCAACATCAGGATTGCAAATGATATAACTTTGGTGCCAGAAAAAGGCTACGATTCCATGGTGAAGTCACTGCTTTTATCCAGGTCTATAAATGCAGCTTTTTATAACCAGAGGTCTACAGTTTATATTATGAACATAATTGGCTCTATTCACAAAACGTCTCATAAATTACTTATTTATCACCTAAGTGATAAAAATAACATTTCAGCACATTTACAAAACAAAGTAAGTAAGTTGTTCCTGATTAACTTCATTTCAATGTGTCAGCAAAATGCGTCAGCTCATTGTGCTAGTCTGTCTGCAATGAAGGTATTCAGGCCTTATATGGGAGCCTGGTGCATGTCTCCAACTCACTAGGGCCTCCTGCAAAACTGCCTGTGTCAGAGCTATATCTTTACCTCTTGTGTAATCAATTTTCCACTATGTCCAATAATACTCAATCATATAATTATTGAATATTTAAAAAAAAAAATAATCAAATCCATTCCGATTTGTATTCAACTTTCCAATTAAGAAAGATAAATACAAATGAATTCATTGGTTGTGTGGGCTCTTTGGATGGGAGGGGGTACGAAAACTTACCCTAAGTGCCATCTCTCCACTGAATAACAATGCAAGCATAACTGAAAGTGACACCTCACTTCATTGATTGGATCCTTTGAATTGTGACATGGCTCCATAGCCCTCACACATCATCCATCAATCTTAATCTATTTAGACAGCCAACTGCAGGGTGTGACCCTACCAATACCTCACTAGATGGCGCAGCAATTTTTAACAGAGATTGACCTAATTATATGCGGGAAAAAGACAACTGGAAGAAATGAATAACAGATTCTCAGAAAAAAATAATCCAGTTTCAGCTTTTACATGAAAGTGGAATTCTGATTGCTCTGGATAATTGCACCACTTTTGCTGCAGTTTTCTTTGCGCTTCATACTACTTTGTGGGGAGCAGTTTGGGCAGATGGATCTTGGTAAGGAGGCTAGAGATTAGACTATAGTGGCACATAGGTATTCTGTCTGACATTTCCAAAATAGCTGCTCACCAGGGTTGCTCGTAAACTACGCCAGCGCGAATCTACGCATCGTAGTACGCAACTACGCATCATAGTTCGTAGGCGAAGTTTAAGAACTACACATACGCATTTCCGCATAGTCGTAGTCCCGCTATGCGTAGCTTCGCCCGCTACGCGTAGTTGACGTATGTATTGCGAAGTCAACTACGCGTGCGGTAACTGCATTTATATGGGTCATTGCGCATGCGCAGAAATTTTATTGCCCTTTATATGCATATAATTCCACATTGGATGGTGGAATGCATGCTTATATTAGTTTGTGTATGCGCATAGTTAGCAGATTATTGCGGAAATTTTTCCGCATAAGGGCATAAGCGGTCGCATCAACTACGCTACGCAATACGTGAAGCTTGCATATTTTAATGCGTAGTCTACGGTATACTAAACGTAGCGAAGTGGATGATTTCGGAGCCGTAGATTGCGAAGCATATTTGCGTAAAAATACACGTAGTTCCAGCGTAGCGAAGTTGGCCGACTACGACCATCCCTGCTGCTCACATGGAGAGCGAATCAGCGTTTAAATAATATACACAGGTGGAGCTTGACAGGCTAAAAATGTGTGGAAAAGTTAAAGTGTACCCGAGATGACATGTGACATAATGAGATAAATATGTGTATGTACAGTGCAAAAATTAATAACCAGGCTGTTTTTTTATTTATTTATTTTTTGCTGCCTGATAGAGTTAATTTTCAGGCATGTAAGAGACAGATTCTGTTTAGTTGGTACCTAGTTGGGAATATAGTAAACCTCGCTGATAAGCAAATTACAGCCATAAAAGTTTTTGTGGCAGAATACAACTGCTGATGGCAGGGGAGAGATAAAAAGGTCAATAGTTAACTCTGGGACACTTAATAGACTGCTATTGAGCAAAGAAAAGAAAATATGCAGTCTACTTTGTTAAGGTTTAAATATAAAATAAAACCATAGGATATCTTAAAAAGTTCTTTTTAGGAATATGAATATAAATACAAATGCTTATAACATCAGTTTATTTTCACCTTGGGTTCACTTTAAAGATGGAAATGAAATAACAACCAACAGAGTTTGCTGTAGCTAACAGAGTACTGCATCTTCAAAAACAGTCCCCCTATCAAAAACTACTCTCAGAGATAAGCCAAAATAATTTATATTCATTCTGTTTGGTTAGTAATAGTAATGTGTCTAGTTTCTCTTCATGCTCTGTTGTTCACATGTAAATAAATGAAATACATTATTACAAAACCACTGGCAATGCAATCCTTTTATACAATACATTTTTAGGTTAATCTAGTAAATACAGGTATGATTTCATGTATACACTCGGATGGAATTAAAGCCGCTCATAGATGGAGATAAGATTATGCTATCACCTAGTCATATTTATGTTCATGTAAGGAATGATAACAGCAAAAGGAATGCACGGTAGCCAAAGTTGATAAACCTGGTCACTTGGGTTTACAGAGATAGAAGCCTTGTATGTTTATCAGCACTATAAGTTCTACACTAAATTTTCAGTATCAATATTTCTGCTGAAATATTTCCAAATAAGAGAAAAAGTAAACATTTTACAATTTTACTCAATCACAAGAAAATGTATGCGTGCAATTTTATTATGCCCCTTACAACATCTTGTCTTATACAATAAATATAAGCTAACAGCAGATTACATGGGTTGCACTAATAAATACAATAACTGAATTTATTTTCACAATACACTGCATCAGTTTAGGGCCAGTTTCCACTAGCCGGATGCTCTCTGCATGCGGCTTTTTGCCTTGCAGACAGCCGCAGGCGTCTTCCGGAAGTCCGGATGTGGCTGTCGCTGGCTGCTAAGGAGAATCCATATTTTGCCCCACAATGCATTAGTGTGCAGAAGTACATATGGTCTTGAGGAGTTGGAGCTGACTGAACAAATGAGGAGGAGGAGGAGGTGTTAATATCTTAACTTTATAAATTAATACTTCTGCTAATCATACTGGCAATAACTGGCCTCACTCCAGTCCATTCTGAACTCTGTTGCATGACCTATCCATCCAGGGCCGGGCCGAGGCATAGGCTGGAGAGGCTCCAGCCTCAGGGCGCAGTGTAGGAGGGGGCACACAATTCATTTAGCTGTCATTCCTAATTGTGTTTGAAGCAGAAAGAAATAAGAAAAGGGGATACATAGCAGTGACTGCAACCCAGATAACTAGATATTAAGGTGTTGGGAAGGTTGTGGGCCCTGTGGCACCTCTTAGTCTAATAGCAATCAGTGTGTGACGGCTGGGGGGAGGGATGGAGGGGCACACTTTGGTGTCTCAGCCTTGGGTGCTGGAGGACCTTGTCCCGCCTCTGTATCCATCTCTCTTCTCATATCTCTAATGCTTCCTCTCTCTGCCATTCCTACCACTGGCTGCCTATCACATAAAGGATACAATTTTAGATCTTCCTACAAAGCTCTCTACAGTCTGGACTGGCTCCCCCTTAAATAACTGCACATAGTTCAAAATAAAAAATGTTGGACCAGCACTCAAAACGGAGACCAGCGTGCTATAGCTGATCAGAAGTCTTTGCCCACCGAGTTCAAAAATAACAAAAACAAGTATCAGCAGCACCGCTTTAGTGAAAAGTACGTCTTTTATTAAACATGAAAAAAAAATCATGTCAAGAATAGGCTGAAGGCAACTACAGCCTGCTGTTTTGAAGCGACATGCTTTTTCTTCAAGTTGCAAGCTCATTCTGACAAACAGTGCTTATACACATCCCTTTATATGGCTACAGATTCAAATATCAACCAATCATCATGCAGATGCAAGAGGAGCGACCAATGAGAGCAAATCAAAGGCAGAAGGACCTGATGGGGATCTTCAGATCACAGGAAGTACATCCCAAAAAATGACATCACTGTCAAAACACTCCCACAGCAAAAAACGGCTCTAAAACCACGCCCGACAGGAAAAAATGGACCTAGACAACATCAGGGCCTTAGACTCCCCTTTGTTTCCACTTATAATGCCTGCAGCGCTCAGCTGGGGTCAATTATACGGAAACATTTGGGCCTCTTACACCAATCCTTCCCACAAGTGCATGAATTCAGATATCCCCCACCATTGTCTTTCAAAGGACCCCCTACGATTATGGATAAATTGGGGTGAGATAAATATGGGACGACTACTGCAACTGCTGGCCCGACTATTACATTTGGCACTTATCCATGTTTAGGTTGCCATGCTTGTATCCGTTTGTAAAGGGTGTGTGAGAGAACGCGGAAAAGCCGCATCGTGTGCTACTGGGGAGGCGTCTGATTCCGCGTCCAATGTGGTGGTTTGCACGCGGAAGCGTGTGTCTGGTAGCAGGGCAGAACACGGAAAAGCCGCCGCATGCAACAACAGCGGCTGGATCCGCGTCCAACGTGGCGGTTTGCATGCGGCAGCGTGTGTCTGGTGTGGCTGAGTCTGTTAGTGCACACAGGCTTAGGAATACGCACGCGCACTGAGAAGCAGAATTCTTATACTGGGCAGAGAGAGTCAGCTGATCACGCCGATCAGCTGACTCCAGAGCAGGATACTATTGGTTGATCAATTAGGGGTGGTGCTGGAGAGCACTACTCCATATATAGTTACTGCTGGCCAGTTGCAAATTGTCTGCCGTTGCGAACACTACGTGGAAGCACTCAGACCTTAGTCAGATCCTACAGTGTGTTTGAACCAGGAGGACCTGGGAATTCACACTGAGCCAGATTACTTGAACTATTCTCATTTGTGTTATACATCAGACTAGTTCCAGGGTGCTGAGACCACGGACCTCGCACCCAGACTAGGCATTGTTTGATATCTGTTATGACTTATTGCTTTCTTAACTACACTTCTGTCCTCTGATTGGGTACCTCGCATATCTGATATTCCGTTGCCAGACCCTGCTTGCCTTGGATACCAAATCAGCCTTCTGTCTTTGTACTTTATCTGTCCGTGTGATACCGACCAGGCATGTCCGACCTCGAGAGCTATCTCTCCCCTTAAGAGATAGTCTCCAGACCAGATAGTGACATCCACCTTCTGGTGTCACTCACTTTCTGGCCCTTCCTGTCTCCAGCCTGACTCCACCCCTTTGAGAGTCTCAGGCTGCTGGAAGGTTCCTGTGCTCTCAGAGCAGTGTTCCTTTACTGCCTAATATCACCTGCCATGCAGGTGCATTGCTCAAAGTACTACTGTTACACCAAACACTTACATACCCATTGGTGTCCGGAGGTTAGTAATATATCTTTATTATCGGTGATTCTGCAGATCATCAATAATCAGGTATATATCTGTATTCTTGGTGATACTGCAGATCACCAATAATCAGATTCTCTCTGCGTGCTGACACCAATCGTTACAGAACGGCAGACCAAACCCAAATGGACGCACTCCGCAGCCGTCTCGATGCACTTACCACCTCGGTGGAAAATTTCATCTCAGTGCTGGACGATCATCAGACCCAGATTAATGCCTTGTCTGGGTCTGCGCAAGCCCTACAGACGGCTGTGGATACAGTGCGATCTCCTCCTAGCACAGACATACGCATGTCTGTACCTGAAAGGTTTTCTGGCCACAGATCTGACTTCCGAAACTTTAAAAATCGAGTGTAGTCATACTTTGAGTTGAGACCTAGTCTTCAGGAACTGTAGCACAAAGAATTACGTTTATTAAGACACTATTGTCAGGAGCTTGCCAGACTTGGGCATATAGTCTCCAGCCAGGTGATAGCGAGTTAGCCTCGGTTGACGCATTTTTTGAAGCTATGGCCATAATTTATGATGACCCGGATATTGCCTCTACTGCAGAGCAGAAGCTCAAGACGTTGCGGCAGGGCAAAGATCCGGTTGAAAATTACGCAGCTGAGTTCAGAAAATGGCCAATTTCAGCCAGATGGGGCTCATTTGCATTATTAGACTGTTTTTTATCAGGGCTGTCAGACGCGGTCTCAGAGTTAATGTTGAGTCATCCTGAGCCCAAATCCATCGATGAGGCCATTACATTGGCCATCAGAATTGATCGTCGTGTATGATACCAAAGACAGACCCGGGGTAGGAACAATGTAAGGTACTTGTCCTACGCAGCGTCTCCTTCTGTTCCATCTCCACCTGCTTCACCCCCACCGGAACCAATGCAGATTGGTCGGTCGAGATTGTCTCAGGTGGAACGGAGACGTAGGGAAACAGAGCAGCTCTGTCTATACTGTACAGAGGGGAGTCATAAAGTGCAGAATTGTCCCAAGAAGTCGGGAAATGCTGCCGCCTAGGTGTAGTCGGAGGTAATACCCTAGGCGCGCAGTCTTTACCTCTCGATGACAAATGTTTTCTTCTCCCTTGCACTATATCCTGGCAGGATAAGACAGAGACTACTGAGGCCTTCATAGACTCTGGCTCAACAGCTAATTTTATGGATTATGAGTTTGCTAAGAAATTGGGGATTCCGATCTCCCCACTAAAACAACAGATTCGGGTCACTGCAGTGGATGATTCCCCTCTGCAGAGTAATCACCCTCTTTCCCAGACCCCAGACTTGGGGGTCACAATAGGGGTGTTGCATAAAGAAAGTTTATCATTTTTCGTGTTCGAATGGCGACCTCCACGATCATTCTTGGCATGCCATGGTTACAAATTCACTCGCCTCAGATTAAATTGGGCTACGGGTCAGCTAACAAGCTGGTCTGCCCAGTGCTATCATCATTGTCTAGCGAAAGTAAACTTTGGTAAAACCAAGATTCACATGGAGGGATTGCCAGATCAGTATTCAGAATTTGCAGACGTGTTCTGTCCCAAGTCAGCAGATAAACTTCCTCCACACCGTCCCTTTGATTGCCCCATTGATCTCAGGTCTGGTTGTATGCCCCCTAGAGGTCATCTCTATAATTTATCTGGGCCAGAGAAGTTGGCCATGAAGGAATATATCCGAGAGAACTTAGCTAAAGGTTTTATTCGCCCTTCTCGATCCCCGGCAGGGGCAGGGGTTTTTTTGTGAAAAAGAAAGATGGAGGCCTCCGGCCCTGCATTGATTATCTAGGCTTAAATACAATTACAGTAAAAAAAAAAAAAAAAAAAAAAAAAAAAAAAAAATCGCTATCCTTTGCCTTTAATAGACGATTTATTTACTCAAGTCACCAATGCTAAGATTTTCTCAAAACTGGATTTGAGGGGTGCTTATAACCTTGTGCAGATCATGGATGGTGATGAATGGAGGACGGCCTTTAACACACCCGACGGGCACTACGAGTACCTGGTGATGCCCTTCGGGTTGTGTAATGCCCCGGCCGAATTTCAAGAACTGATTAATGAAGTCTTTAGAGAGGTGTTGGGCAAATTTGTCTTAGTATACTTAAACGACATACTAATTTTCTCGTCCAACCTCTCAGAGCACAGAGATCATGTTAAGTTTGTGTTACGGAAGTTGAGACAAAACATGCTGTACACTAAGCTGGAGAAATGCATATTTGAAGTGACCTCTGTCGCCTTTCTGGGGTACATAATTTCAACCTCTGGCCTCTCTATGGACCCTGGGAAAGTTTCAGCTGTGTTAGAATGGCCTCAACCTGTGGGATTGAAGGCTCTCCAGAGGTTCCTGGGGTTCGCTAACTACTAAAGAAGGTTCATAAAGGGGTATTCTACCGTGATTTCACCTCTCACCAGTCTCACAAAGAAAGGGGCAGATACTCACCACTGGTCCCCTGAGGCCCATGCTGCTTTCTCCACTCTAAAGAAATTGTTTTGTACTGCACCCATTTTGAGACATGTCGACACCACCTTCCCCTTTATCGTGGAGGTAGATGCCTCAGAGGTAGGGATAGGGGCTGTGCTGTCTCAGTGTTCTGGGCTGCAGGGAAAGTTACACCCCTGTGCCTATTTTTCACGTAGGTTTTCACCCGCAGAGAAGAACTACGATATAGGCAATAGGGAACTCCTAGCCATTAAGTTGGCCTTTGAGGAATGGCGACATTGGCTAGAGGGTGCAGAACATACCATTACTGTCTATACTGACCACAAGAATTTGGAGTACATTGAGGGCGCTAAGAGACTTAGCCCCCGACAGGCTCGGTGGTCATTATTCTTCTCGAGATTCAGATTTGTAATCACGTATACCCCTGGAAGTAAGAACATCAAAGCTGATGCTTTGTCCAGATGTTTTGAGCCCGAGACAGCACAGCCCTCAGACCCAGTGTAAGGCTTGGTGGTGTACTCTCCACAGTCAGCATGCAACGCATGAGCTGACGTGGAGGAGGTACACACACTAGCACCAGGAAACAGGCTATCCCTAGTATAGTGGAGGGGAGGACTGACTCCAATAGGAGATTGTGGCGCACAGAGCCGGTGCAGATCTGACAGCCACAAACAATGCTTTCGTTATAACGTCTCAGCGCAAAGTAGCGCTGAGCGCACAAACCAGAACTGAGGAGATCAGGACAGGTAGACAGAATGAACGCTTGCTAGCTAGCGGCTACTTAGCGACAGCAAGCGTCCAAAACCAGACAGACTGGAATGAGGCAGCCAATGCGATGCGGCGATGGCGTGCCTCACAAAGACAGGACAGGATAGTCAGAAAACAGCAGGATTAAGATAGATGAACGTAACACAGATAAATATACAATAAGTATGTTTTCCTAGCGTATTACAATTACAGCTATCAATGAAACTATTTGTAACGTCTGACTAACATATGTATATATCGGCAATGAACCGATATATGACATAAGCAGGAACGCTGACTAGGAATGGAGTAACACAGGGAACAGGACTCAGAAGGATTCGCTATCTCTTCGCAGAGATGAACGCAATCCACAAACGGTAACAGAACAGGATTCAGAAGGATTCGTTATCTCTTCGCAGAGATGAACGCAATCCACAAACAGTAACAGAACAGGATTCAGAAGGATTCGTTATCTCTTCGCAGAGATGAACGCAATCCACAAACAGAACCAGAAGCAGGGTAACTACCTCAGCACGGGTGGTCACGGTACGCGCAACCTACCAAAACGTGCTGGAAAGCTGACTAACTGCACACAGGATATAAACAGTTCGTGTACGTATACATCAGCAACACTGATGTATTAACGTAACACAAATACAAGGAAAATAATAAACGTGCTGGTATGCATATATATTGGCAATGAACCAATATATGATGCAAAGACCAGCAAAGTATCTTTATAACAAGAAACACGATCGGGGCTAAAGCGACAGCAAGACAGGCTTAAGCTGAAGCTATGAAAACCCAAGGAAACCCTGCAGGAAGCAGATCTTTATACTGAGGTCATCCAATGGGAGCAGACATGCAGATTCCCACACAGGTGAATGATAATCAGTCACAAGCTGACAGCAGGGAAAGACAGACAAAGCTATGCAACTTGCATGGAAATAGATCAGAACTGCCTGAGCTGCAGCACTAATACTTCCAGTAATAGCTGCTGCAGCAGCGATCATTACAGTACCCCCGCCTTTAAAAGTGGATTCCAGACGCTTTTCAAAACTGAAATTTCCAACAAAACAGTCTGACTGATAATTCATGATGACCGGGACAGCCCGGCAAGACCGAATTCCAGAATCAGTCCCCACAAGACTGGACCCATCAGAACCAGAACCTACAGAACCATGCCCATCAGTACTACAAGCCCCAGTGTGACACCCATCAGAACCATGATTTCCAGAAGAAAGCCCTCCGAAACTCCCTGAGCGATACCCACCGCCTTCCAGGAACAGTTCAGAAACGCCAAAGCCTTTGCAATGCCCACCGGTACTGTCTTTACCAACACAAAACCCACTGTTGAACCAGTCCAAGGCACCAGGACAAGTTTTCTCAGAGACCTCCCAGAACACCTTGAAGCTCCAAAGAGATCCCCATAGGTCAGAATGCCCCTTAGGCTCACATGGAGAACTATCAAGAACCCCTATGGAACCTAGGGCAATTCCCGAGTCAGGGCCACAAGGACAAACATCAATATCAGGGCTTTCAGGGACCAGAACCATCTCTGGGCATGCAGGCAGACTGGCAATATCAGAACGTGTTCCCACTAAGGAAGCATCAGAGCACGCTAACACCTTAGACACACTTGGGCATTCTGGCACACAAAGAACATCTGGGCACACCGGCACAAGAGAAACCTCTGGGCATGTCAAGGAACTGTGAGCCTCAGGGTCAGCCAAGACAGGACCAAAACCAGGACTGGCCAAAAAAAAATCATCATGACTAAACTTCGCAACTACTGGACTTTTACACGAGAATGCTGGATCAGACTTAGATGTCGCTGATTCCAGCAAAGTCAGTAACAAATCAGATTCAGGGGCACTAACAAGACAGGACAAATCTTCTGATGTATGCACTGAGCCAGACAGGGACTCCACAACTACCTCTGGACTGGACAGAGACTCATTTAATACACTGGATTGGAGCTCATGAGGCGCTGCAGAACAAGTCAGTATTGCAGCAGCCCCCACTGGACTAGGCAAAACTGAGGAATTCCCTGGACAGGAAGGGAACTCTGGAACCTCTGCCACAGCGGCCAGAGAACCAGAATCTTTCAGGATACAGGGCTGGGTTTCAGGAACACTCATCAGACCGGACTGAAATTCTGAGATTTCTATTATTTTGACCAGAGAATCAGAATTATCCATGTTACAGGGCAAGACTTCTGAAACATTCAGAGGACAGGGCTGGAGTTCCTCGGCTGTTACAACACTGGAGAGGGACTCAACATTGGTTAAATCAGACTGTGTACAGGGCAAGGTATCTGACACACTTGCTGACGAGGACAATATTTCAATGGCTTCTGCTTTGCTGGGCAGAAATTCATCAAGTTTTATTAGAGCAGACTTTAATTCCAAAACAGCTGCTAGACAAGTGAATATTACTGCAACACCAACTGAGGTAAGCAGTGCTTCAGCCTCCTCTGCTAGAGGGTTTAAAGTATCCAAAGTACTGGGTGAAGCATAAGACTCTGCGACCACAGCTTCACTGGACAGGATCACTGAACAGTCCATATTGCAGGGCAAAACCATGGAAGCACCTGCTGGACAGCATAATGATTCTGTGACCTGAGTTTCATTGGAGAGATCTACTGCACAATTCATGGTACAGGGCAAATTTATTGGAAAATTTTCTGAACAAGGTAATAATTCTGCGATTTCAGGTTCACATAGCAGATGCTCTGAGCTATTCACGAAACTAGAGCGAGGTGTAGAAACAGGAAGATCAAGACACAATGTTTGCGCATCTGAATCACCATTCATTTGTAAAATTGGAAAATTCAGATGCTGGGGTTCTGAGTTTACTAGACAGGATTGCTGGGACTCGGAAACTGATGCAGTGCACCTACTGGCATCTGCTGGATCAGACAGGAGTTGAACTTTATTAACACAGGTAATTTCTGCAGAAGTGTTTGCAGAGACAGGCAAGATTTTTCTGGTGTCTGTTTCACTAAACAAAGAGTCATGAGTACTGGCTAGACTGGACTCGGAAGTCAGCAGGACCTCTGGATTCTCTGCTGAGAAATTTGCGCAGGGCAAGGTTAAGAATGTATCAGTGGCTTCTGTTTTACTGGGAAGTAACACTGAGTTATCCCTGGTACAGGGTGGAATTGCAGGAACTTCAATTTCACACAAAAAGAGCTCCGAATCACCTGCTGAATCAGCCAAAGGTGCTGAAGCAGGCGGGTCAGAACGCCAAATTTGCGAATTCGGAGTCACATAAAAATCATCCAAAATCAGTTCCCACACATCAATCAAGGGAGCCACACGGTCATACCTACACACACCAGCCTCTATTAGGTTATAGGCTGACTTAATGCATGCGTTCAATACCATTTCACTTTTTGCACTGTAAAATTGACAAAATGAACTTGAATCATTCTTCCATTCACAGACCAGGGCTTCCATCTCTCCCCTCTCGAATGGAGGATCCCATGCATACTTAACAGCGAAACATTTAGGCTGATCACAGTCTGCAGATATGATTGTGGCAGGCACATGTATAGGGTTAATTAGCAGGTGATTGGCAGATTCCTTATTCTTAAGAATTTCCAATACCTGTAGCAAGTGTTGAACTGTAGTGTATGCAAACTTCCCTTGGTTCACAAATAAGTTGATTTGTTCAATACTCTGTAATATCTCATCATAATCATACTCAGATAATTCTTTTAAACAAAAATCTTTATTTTCCCTAGCCAGGGAGGAAAGTTCATTAGTAGTTTCATAAGTCCATTTAACTCCCCTGAAAGACAATTGCATTTCATTATCTGTTAATGGCAGAATCTCATTATAGGTCTCAGTTGCTAAGGATAATGATTCTGCAGATTGGACACGTTTCTTAGAACGTTTGCGTTTTGCCTTTGACCTTGCGGTTTTTGGTGATTTATTCAAAGCTGCAGGAAAATTATCAGTAACACTTTCTGCTTGCTGCTCATTCTTGCAAGCAATTGAAGGAGCAGCTGATTGGCCTGCTGCCAGGAGTTCATTAAGAGGAAAAGGCAATGGATCTATGCGCAACCAGTTATGGATCACAAACGCTAGAAATTCCAGTGGTCTCTCTTTCAAATCGGAATGATTGAGAACATCAAATGCCCACTGGAATAATTCCCCTTTAAACAAAATATAACTTAGTTGGAGTGCCCAGGTTGAAACAGGAGTCGCTTGGAGATCAGGATTGGTCAGGAACCTGGCACATTCAGAGAAAAACTCATTTTCTGTTTCAGAGCTAAGTTCTTCAAATTTCTTAAAGGAACAGGAACCATAATTAACAGTGTCATACTTTCTGGGAATCCCCCCCACAATGGGGATTGGTAATGGGGTTTTCATAATGTCACGCTTGGTGGTGTACTCTCCACAGTCAGCATGCAACGCATGAGCTGACGTGGAGGAGGTACACACACTAGCACCAGGAAACAGGCTATCCCTAGTATAGTGGAGGGGAGGACTGACTCCAATAGGAGATTGTGGCGCACAGAGCCGGTGCAGATCTGACAGCCACAAACAATGCTTTCGTTATAACGTCTCAGCGCAAAGTAGCGCTGAGCGCACAAACCAGAACTGAGGAGATCAGGACAGGTAGACAGAATGAACGCTTGCTAGCTAGCGGCTACTTAGCGACAGCAAGCGTCCAAAACCAGACAGACTGGAATGAGGCAGCCAATGCGATGCGGCGATGGCGTGCCTCACAAAGACAGGACAGGATAGTCAGAAAACAGCAGGATTAAGATAGATGAACGTAACACAGATAAATATACAATAAGTATGTTTTCCTAGCGTATTACAATTACAGCTATCAATGAAACTATTTGTAACGTCTGACTAACATATGTATATATCGGCAATGAACCGATATATGACATAAGCAGGAACGCTGACTAGGAATGGAGTAACACAGGGAACAGGACTCAGAAGGATTCGCTATCTCTTCGCAGAGATGAACGCAATCCACAAACGGTAACAGAACAGGATTCAGAAGGATTCGTTATCTCTTCGCAGAGATGAACGCAATCCACAAACAGTAACAGAACAGGATTCAGAAGGATTCGTTATCTCTTCGCAGAGATGAACGCAATCCACAAACAGAACCAGAAGCAGGGTAACTACCTCAGCACGGGTGGTCACGGTACGCGCAACCTACCAAAACGTGCTGGAAAGCTGACTAACTGCACACAGGATATAAACAGTTCGTGTACGTATACATCAGCAACACTGATGTATTAACGTAACACAAATACAAGGAAAATAATAAACGTGCTGGTATGCATATATATTGGCAATGAACCAATATATGATGCAAAGACCAGCAAAGTATCTTTATAACAAGAAACACGATCGGGCTAAAGCGACAGCAAGACAGGCTTAAGCTGAAGCTATGAAAACCCAAGGAAACCCTGCAGGAAGCAGATCTTTATACTGAGGTCATCCAATGGGAGCAGACATGCAGATTCCCACACAGGTGAATGATAATCAGTCACAAGCTGACAGCAGGGAAAGACAGACAAAGCTATGCAACTTGCATGGAAATAGATCAGAACTGCCTGAGCTGCAGCACTAATACTTCCAGTAATAGCTGCTGCAGCAGCGATCATTACACCCAGAAACCATTCTTCCTCAGAAAGTGGTTCTGGCCGCCACTGAGACCTGGAGGGACTGGACAAAAACGTTGAGTCCGTTCCAACAGGATGTACCTGAGGGGAAGCCTGAAGGGGTCATGTTCATACCATTGCCTTTCCGTCTTCAAATTCTGCAGTTGTTCCATTCCCACAAGAATGCTGGGCATCCTGGGGCCACCAGAACTCAGGACCTCGTGGCGAGGTGTGCCTGGTGGCCATCATTGGCAACTGACTGCAAAGAGTATGTAAGAGAATGTGCAGTCTTTGCTAGAAGCAAACCCTCCCGTCAGGCACCTGTTGGGACATTGCAATCATTGCCAGTCCCGAGTGAGCCATGGACCCATCTGTCCATGGATTTTGTGGGCGAACTCCCCAGGTCTGAGGGCATGACGGTCATTTGGGTGGTAGTCAATCGTTTCAGCAAGATGTCCCATTTTGTCCCCCTGAAAGGACTCCCCTCAGCCCAGGAGTTGGCCGATCTCTTCATCCAACATATTTTCCGGCTGCAAGGTATTCCGGAAAATGTAGTGTCAGATCGGGGAGTCCAATTTATTTCTAAGTTTTGGAGGGCATTCTGCCATCAGTTGGACATGGAACTATCTTTTTCATCAGGCTACCACCCGCAGACCAATGGCCAGACCGAGAGAACCAATCAGTCTCTGGAACAGTTTCTGAGGTGTTATGTGGCGGATGTTCAGACCGACTGGGTCAAATTCCTGCCATTTGCAGAATTTGCACACAACAACTTGAAGAGCTCCTCCTCAGGTTTTTCCCCATTCCAGGTGGTGACAGGAAGATCACCTAAGTTCACCCCATTACCAGTGGCTGCCACTCCGTTTCCAGCCCTGGAGGATTGGCAGAGTTCCTTGAAGCAGACTTGGGGAATGGTAGAAAGAAATTTGAGGAGGGCCTTTCAGAGTCAGAAGAAACAGGCTGATAAAAGGCGTTCCATAGAGTGGGAATTCCTTCCAGGTGACTTGGTCTGGGTGTCCACACGACATTTGGCTCTGAAGCAACTGTCTCCCAAGTTAGGTCCCAGATTTGTGGGTCCGTTTCCAGTGACCAGGAAAATCAATGATGTCACTTATGCCATTGATCTCCCCACCAGCATGCAAGGTGTGAGATCGTTCCATGTGTCCTTGCTCAAGCCGGCAGTACATGTGGATTCCGCTCCCCCCCCCCCCCCCTGTGTTGATTGATGACCAACCAGAGTATGAAATTGAGAAGATTCTAGACTCCCGGCTTGTGCAGAACTCCGTGCAGTATTTGGTACACTGGAAGGGGTATGGCATTGAGGAGAGAACTTGGGTACCAGAATGTCGCATGCACGCAGAGGAGTTGAAAAGGGAATTCCATAACTTGCATCCTGAGAAGCCGGGCAGGAGATGTCCGGAGTCCACTCCTCGGGGGGGGGGGGGTCGTACTGTGAGAAAATGCGGAAAAGCCGCCGCGTGTGCTACTGGGGAGGTGGCTGATTCCGCGTCCAATGCGGTGGTTTGCACGCGGAAGCATGTGTCTGGTAGCAGGGCAGAACGCGGAAAAGCCGCCGCATGCAACAGTAAGGCGGCTGGATCCGCGTCCAGTGTGGCGGTTTGCACGTGGCAGCGTGTGTCTGAGTCTGTTAGTGCACACAGGCTTAGGAATACGCGCGTGCGCTGAGAAGCAGAATTCTTATACTGGGCAGAGAGAGTCAGCTGATCACGCCGATCAGCTGACTCCAGAGCAGGATACTATTGGTTGATCAATTAGGGGTGGTGCTGGAGAGCACTACTCCATATATAGTTACTGCTGGCCAGTTGCAAATTGTCTGCCGTTGCGAACACTACGTGGAAGCACTCAGACCTTAGTCAGATCCTACAGTGTGTTTGAACCAGGAGGACCTGGGAATTCACACTGAGCCAGATTACTTGAACTATTATCATTTGTGTTATACATCAGACTAGTTCCAGGGTGCTGAGACCACGGACCTCGCACCTAGACTAGGCATTGTTTGATATCTGTTATGACTTATTGCTTTCTTGACTACTCTTCTGTCCTCTGATTCGGTACCTCGCATATCTGATATTCCGTTGCCAGACCCTGCTTGCCTTGGATACCGAATCAGCCTTCTGTCTTTGTACTTTATCTGTCCGTGTGATACCGACCAGGCGTGTCCGACCTCGAGAGCTATCTCTCCCCTTAAGAGATAGTCTCCAGACCAGATAGTGACATCCACCTTCTGGTGTCACTCACTCTCTGGCCCTTCCTGTCTCCAGCCTGACTCCACCCCTTTGAGAGTCTCAGGCTGCTGGAAGGTTCCTGTGCTCTCAGAGCAGTGTTCCTTTACTGCCTAATATCACCTGCCCTGCAGGTGCATTACTCAAAGTACTACTGTTACACCAAACACTTACATACCCATAGGTGTCCAGAGGTTAGTAATATATCTTTATTATCGGTGATTCTGCAGATCATCAATAATCAGGTATATATCTGCATTCTTGGTTATACTGCAGATCACCAATAATCAGATTCTCTCTGCGTGCTGACACCAATCGTTACAGAACGGCAGATCAAACCCAAATGGACGCACTCCGCAGCCGTCTCGATGCACTTACCACCTCGGTGGAAAATTTCATCTCAGTGCTGGACGATCATCAGACCCAGATTAATGCCTTGTCTGGGTCTGCGCGCTGACACCAATCGTTACAGGGTGATAGTTTTAATCACCCATCCTTGGGAACTGAATTTAAGATTCATGGACGCTACCCTTGCGACTCAACTTATGTTGTATATCTTATTAAATGCCCTTGTGGCTTAGCATACGTCGGTATGACGACACAATCTTTACGTGTGCGTCTTTCGTCGCACAAGAGTGCGATCCAGAATCTGGAACAAGCAGTACCATCCCATTTTGTTGAGTCCAGACATTCACTTTCACAATTTAGGATTCAAGTTATAGATAGTGTACCTAGGAATTTACAAGGTGGAGATAGATTAAAAGCACTTTTGAAATGTGAGGCAGGATGGATTAGACATTTAGGAACTTTAGATAGAGGAGGTTTAAATAGAGAGTATGACTTGTCTTTTTGTGTTTGATCATGGTCGGGTCTTTGTAGTGATTGGGGTCCGTGTATACTAGGTGGAGGTATTATCTGCATTTTTATGGAGATGATTTATAGGATGTATCTAGTGTATTTACATTGAGATGACATTTTTCCTTATGATTATTTTCCATGTTCTTTGATGTTAAAAGTTACTCTGTATTTGTATTTAAGGGGAGTGACCTTTTTGAGCATATCTTTATCTTTTTAGGATATTATTGGATTCTCACTTTTCCACGGTTTATGCGTACGATTTTACGGTTTTCCGCATTGAAATCTATGCATGACGCTTGCTTTAAATTCTTTTGCGTATGTTTTTACGCGTTCTTAAACTATTGTTATGCGTACGTTTTTATGCATCACGTGACGTATACGTCAGTTTCCCATCAGGTCCGTGTTTCCTGTCGGGCATGGTTTTAGAGCCGTTTTTTGCTGT
Organism: Hyperolius riggenbachi; assembly: GCF_040937935.1. Taxonomy (NCBI): domain Eukaryota; kingdom Metazoa; phylum Chordata; class Amphibia; order Anura; family Hyperoliidae; genus Hyperolius; species Hyperolius riggenbachi. The sequence continues at coordinate 269,834,782 of NC_090648.1, forward strand.
GGGAGTGTTTTGACAGTGATGTCATTTTTTGGGATGTACTTCCTGTGATCTGAAGTTCCCCATCAGGTCCTTCTGCCTTTGATTTGCGCTCATTGGTCACTCCTCTTGCATCTGCATGATGATTGGCTAATATTTGAATCTGTAGCCATATAAAAGGATGTGATTGTCAGAATGAGCTTGCAACTTGAAGAAGAAGCATGTCGCTTCGAAACAGCAGGCTGTAGTTGCCTTCAGCCTATTCTTGACATGTGATATAATAATGTATTATAATAAATGTATTATATAATATAACAGCTACTTTTAACTAAAGCGGTGCTGCCGATACTTGTTTTTGCATAGTTCAAGATAGAGTCGGACAAAGAATTTGATCTTTGTTAGCAACGTCCTTGTAACGATTGGTGTCAGCGAGAACAGATTTCTCTGATTATTGGTGATCTGCAGTATCACCAACAATACAGATGCTATACCGGATTATGTGTGATCTGCAGAATCACCAATAATACTGGTATAGCCAGAAACAGGACAACCAATGTAAGGGTAGGTGTTTGGTGAAACAGTAATGATAGAGATACCCGCTTTCCCAGAGGAGCTGGGAGATAGGAATATCTCTATATAACACAGAAATACAAACTTCAGCAAGCTGGAGATACAGACAATAGTGAGATAGTTCACCAGAGGAGTGGGTAGACCTATAATTAACAACCGTACTGGTCACCCGAGGGGCAGGTGACTCAGACTGTAGTGTAGCCACTATCACCTGAGGGGCAGGTGGAAAGGATAGTACTGTAGTGACTATTCACCTGAGGAGCAGGTGATAAAGACTGTACCGCAGTAACTGACCACCTGAGGAGCAGGTGATTCAGACTGTACTGCAGCTACTGACCACCTGAGGGGCAGGCGATTCAGATAGTACTGCAGCCAGTATTCACCTGTGAAGCAGGTGATGCTAGCAGAGGATCCCTCACCAGTGACTAGGCTCACTGGTGAGGACAGGAGAGTCAGACAAGCAGGTTTGGCAACGAGCGGACAGATACGGTACAGAGACAGAAAGCTAGATCAGAGTAGTGTTTCAGGCAGAGTCGGCAACTATATCAGATAGGCAAAGGTACAGGATCAGTAAACAGAAGAGTAGTCAAGCTAGAAGAAGGTCATAACAGATAATACAATTCAATTAGTACTTTAAGCTATCAACAGAGTGTGGATCCCCAGTTCCTGCTGGTTCTAGCAAACTTTGGGATCTGACTAGGTCTGAGTGCTAACACGTAGCATATGCAACAGCAGACGCCGAGCAACTGAATGACCTGTCCTATATATATATATATATACTGCAAGCGCTCCACAGCGCTGCCCCAGTCACTCAACCAATCCAGAGCATAGCTGGAGTCAGCTGATCGCCCGATCAGCTGACTCCCCTTCTAGTTGCATAAAGGTCCTGTCGCCGGCTGCGACGCGGAGATAACCACCATGCCGCTTGCTGTTGCGGCCGTATCTCCGCTATCCATTACAGTCCTCATCTCATCCTGTCTAGTCAACTTTTTTTCATTCTTGTATACAGGTCTATTTTATTTGTGTCTCCTCTCCTTTTTATTCCTCCTACCCAATCTATTCAGCACTCACCCGTCCTCACCATCTTCAAATACAACTTAAAAATGGACTTCTTCAGGTAAGCATGTAATTCTACCTTAGACATTTTAACTAGTTTCTGGATTGCCCTTGTGTATCATCCTTTTGTACCCAGTAAGGCCCACATTAACAGTCTGCATAACACTTATTACGTTCTTGTTTTCTACCCCATATAAGATAGAAAGAGGCAGAGCCAGAACAAGGTCCTCCAGCACTCAAGGCTGAGACACCAAAGTTCTCCCCTCCATCCCTCCCACCCCAGCCGTCACACACTGATTGCTATTAGACTAAGAGGCGGCCCAGGGCCCCCAGCCCCTTAATTTCTATTTATCTGGGTTGCAGTCACTGCCATGTATCCTCTTTTCTTATTTCTCTCTGCTCCAAACACAGTAGGTGAATGATAGCGGATTGAGCTGTGCTCCCCTTCTACACTGCGCCCTGAGGCTGGAGCCTCTCTCGCCTCTACCTCGGCCCGACCCTGGAAAAAAGAGTGCTCTCTCTCTTCTGGAGTTTCCAATATTCCCTCTATATGTTCGGTTTTCTAGATAAGCTGTTCAACTATGTATTTTTTGAAGTTCCTTCATTGATTTTGCAATGTACTATGTATTTTCATAACAGTATCATGGAATATGGTGGAACTATATAATTCATAAAAGTTAATAATTAGGGGTTGAACTGACTTTTCCATTTTGCACATTTTAAATATAGGGTTTACCCATTTTATCCCCTATAATTGCTGTATGCTTTGTTAAACACATAGTATCAGTCACTGTAAAATGTATGTTGTCTACATTGTATTCCAAGGTCTGCATTATGTACACATGCTTGTTTATTACTTTGTGAAGCACCACAAAAGATAATGTAGTTATATAAATCAATAATAATAATAATAATATTATAGCGGTTACTAAATATTATAAACATGTATTTACAACACATTATGCTTAAGTGAAATAATGTATTATCTCCATAATCTCCTGTAACACTAATTTGATGCATTCCGTTAATTCTTGTAATGAAAGACACAAATTAATGTTTTCTTTTCTTTTATTCTTCCATTTCCCGTTAGGACTCTTTAGCTGGGAAAATGGAAGATGAAGCATGAAGAGGAAAGTGGAAAGAGATTTGAAATGAGTCAGGTCCCGTACCCATACAAATAACCGAGTGCCAATTACCTGTATGCCTTGAGGTAAATCCAAAGGTAAATATTAGCAATCATCATTTTTCATCTTATGGGTTTGAAATGGGATTTTCCATGGAGGGTTTAAACAATTAATATACTGCTTTGTAAAGAAAAAATAAGAAAAGTCGCATAATGCATTCATTATATCAAGGGACAACTCAGATTCTGTGACATGATATAGAGTCAGCTGTATGAAATTTGTATTTAAGAAATTGCTGATCTGCCACAATGTACAGGTCTCCTGGTATAATTAATTTAAGCCTCCAAGTTATTAGTGTGCCCAACCCTTCACCTCATTTTCCTTAAAGGTGGTAGTCATTTGGCTAGTAAAAAGCATTTTTCTGGATATTTACTATTAATTCCAGATATCTAAATAAAAACAAAAATCAGAGCCATGGGAAAAAAATCAGAAGCAGGAAACTGTAGACTTTGTGAGTTTTGACACCAGCTTTTTGTAAACTGTTAAAAGGTATCCTAAGGGTGAATACCCAGATCCAATTTTGATTGGCCAATTTTACCACCTCCATGTAGCATGGGAACCACCACATTTTAAATATTATGATAAGAATCTGTAGGTAGGCTCTCTACATGGAGGTGGTAAAATTGGCCAATCAAAATTGGATGTGTGCATGCGCTCTCAGGGATGCTATACAAAATATACAACACAGAATAATCTCATTTCTGTTCAGTAGTATGGGTTTGCAAAAGACAAGCCAACCAGACTGTTGTGTTATTACATAATTCATAAACCCATTTGTCATTTAAGTTTAAAGAGGGAAAAGTAGTTTAAAAAATCCAATAAAGCTCTTTATATTCCAGTTTCTGAAGTTTCCACCCAGGGGCGTAACAATAGACCCTGCAAGGGATGCAGCCACAGGGAGGCCCAGAAGCCACAAGGGGCCCTGTACTGAGAGACAGTACAGTACTGACAACTAAGGGCAAGGAGAGGAAAACCTTTCTGCTCTCTGCACAATTGTTCTAATGACTGCATCGGCTCAGCCACTAATAACGAATCATACAAAGTAATGTAGACAAAGATTTGTGGACCGTTCCTATTCAGTGTGCAGGGGAAGTGGGCCCCATCCAAAGTTTTGCAGGGGGCCTAGTGATTTCTAGTTAAGCCCGTTTCCACCAGTATTTTGTCTCACTGTATCAATAACTTGGAACCACAATTGTGAAACTTGTTTAACTTCTTGCAAAAACTATGCAATACAGGTGGCCCATTACTTACAATCAGGTTATGTCCCGGGAGTTTGTTTGTAAGTAGAATCATGTGTTATACATAGTGAAACGTGGATAAATGATTTACTTTTGAACAACAATGAATTTGACATATAGTATACACAATGTTTTTAGGTTGTTTTCAATACTTTATAGAAAACTGTACCACATAAAAATATGTAATAAAAAAATGGTAATGTATATTTTGTACATGGAGACAAGTTTGTTTGTATTTATGAAAAATTGTAACTCGAGTCATTTGTAAGTAGGGGAATGCTTGTAAATGGTCAACAAGAATGAAGGCTGTGTGTTCAAATATCACTAATATTAAATGCATTAATTTCGCAGGTTTCTTTGCCAAAAAGGGCATTTTGCTTAAGGAGATGACACTGTGGGTGCTGCAGTTAGAAAAATAATAAAATTGTATTTTTTTGGTTTCAATTATGGCGCCCAATTAATAATCGGCGCCTAGCGCCTGCCATTTATCGGGTAGCATAATTTAACCTTCTTTCTGCTAATCGCGGCTAGTACTATTGCCGCCTATGGCAGCAGGGAGTCAGGTACAGGCAGGCGGGTTGGTGTTAAGCAGCACAGCGGGGGTAATGTGGTCCAGGTTTAGGCAGCAGGGGTGGAGTGATTAGGTTTAGGCATAGGTAGAAGGAGGGTTCAGTGTGAGAGTATGAGAATGCATGGGTGATTGGCTGGCTGCAGGACTCCTGCAAACTAAATAGGAAGTGGAGGAGCCGCGATCGCCGGGACCAGGTATGAGAGATGCCGATAATGACATCTTATCACTAAGGTTATTTAACATTTTAGGACATTTCTTCAATGCTAAACAACCTTGGTAGCAAGATGTCGTTATCGGCTTCACCCTGCACCATTTTTTTGCGTCCCCTTTTTAAATGTACGTCTACATAAAGAACCTGGCACTTGAAAACTATTTTGGCAGTCGGACTGAGCAAAACTGCCATTCAGTAAGTGCTTTTGAAATTTAAGAAAACCCTGAGAATTCCCCATGAGGAGATGGCCTGGTCCAAAACTTGTCAGATAGGTCAGATTTTTAGTGCCTACTGTAAGTGACAGCGAGATAGGAAAAAGTAATTTGAAAATGCATATTATTCTGAAACAAACACACGTTTTATACATACGCATACACATACATTTTAAGTGTCACATATTTTTGCAGTAGTGGTCCTTTAACTATAAGGCCATTAATGCAGACTGGCATTTGGCTGATGCAAAAAGCAAATTCTTAGCACACCTTCCCATCCAGTAGGATGTGCATCTTACTCCTCCCTGTCTGTGCTGGAGGTTAGAACAGCTCTCATCAACTACAGTAGGCAGTGCCAAGTTTTTTTTCCCCCTTGACAATCAAAGCTGGGGAAGATCTTATTTCCTACAGCAATCCTAACAAACACTCCAATTTAATTGCTTTGCATTCCATGCAGCCAACAAATAGTTTGAATGTGGTAAAGGTCATTTCTAAGACATTAATTAAATTAAATGTACCCCTGTTTAAACGCACTCCCAACATGAAGAATCAAGGTTAGGTTACTAAGCTGTTTTAAATGATTGGGCTTGCAAACACAGAAGAGCTGATCTCTGCTGAAAACCCAACAGAGAAAGTGTAAAGCATTATGTAGAAAGTAAATCCAGCACAGCACTGTTAATTACTTATTAAAGTGGGATAAGCTATTGCACTTACCATGTTGTGAATGTAAGTAATAGATCTCATGAACTCATAAAGTCCATCAACTGCGGAAAAACATAAATAAGCAAGTGCAATTCAAGCCAAAAAAAACAGAAGACCTTAAAATGTAAAATTCTGGTGTTGACATTCTGCTCATTGACTTGATCTGAATATTTGTTCCTAGTTTGGAATTCAAATGAACTCTGCAACATAAATTAGGAGTGAGCGCCAAGATTTATGAAATAAAACATAAAATCCACCGCTCTGAACAAAATAGGTAAGTAAACTTTAGCCTGCAGCTTTTCATTAAATCTTACTGAAAAAAAAATTAGATTCAGACCATTAACATTGTATATTGCAATAAATCAGTGTATCTAATTAACTGTCTTATTGCCTCTCTCACTTCAGCATTCATTAACCTGGTATAAAATCAAGATCATGCTCACATTTTCCTCTAGTAAGCTCAAACTGATGCACAGTTTTGCAGAAAAAAGCATTTTGGTAGTGCTGCAGTTCATTACAAACGTGTGATCAGTGTTATTTTTAAATGTAATTTTTATGCATCTAAAAACGTATTTATATCACTGGCAGACGCAGAAATACCTTTACTTGTATCAAAGATAGAAGCAAAGTTATGATAAACAATATTTTGAGGATGTGTTTTTTTAAATATATATTACATATAAATTATATATGATCTGTGTTTTGCTGAGCGTAGCATCAGTCAATGGTAGCAATCACGCAGGATTACTCGAAGCACTAGGATACAGCTGTACATGCCTTGGGTCATATCAAACGATGTAGTCCATTTTCCCCTTTTTTAGCCTTTAAAATAGCAGTTCTTATTGTAAGCAACAAACAGTAAGGTGTCTCAAACCACCATTCTTTTGAATCACAGCCAGATGGGCATCATAGGTGTTAACCAAGGGTGATCTGTTTCCAAGTTATCCATTAAATATGAATAACACAGAGAACGAATGATAAATGAAACTACTTTATAATGCCACCTGGTAAAATGGGCTGTGAGGAGTTGCTGATAGAGATCATTGGTCACTGAGGCTGTTGCATGTCAGAGCTAGTTTATAAGTAGTTCAATACACCGTGGAGGTTCAGCTTCTGAAACATCCATAGCACCAAACCTTAACGTTTGTATCGAATGACCTTCGTATTCAAGTGTATTGTATATTTGCTAATGGCTTGTTTGCACTAGGGGTGAGCAGTGGCTGTGTTATACCGTGCCATTTTACTTTGCTGGACAGAGCTACTGAATATGCTGTCCCTGTTTCAGCAGGCTGTCATCTTGGATTCTGCACATTTTTAAAATTACTATTCCTTCATAGCTCAAGATTTTGAAGTGAACCGAGGTGAAAATAAACCGATAAGATAAACCATTATATTCATCCTCCTTTTTATTCAAACCAGCTACTTCCTCTTGCCCCAAAAGTTTAATTTTTATAACACTCTTCATACACTTAAAACCTCTCTCTCCATCAATCCAGTGGGGATTTAAAATTTCACTAATTGTTTCAACTGCTCTTGTAAGTAGACATTTTCTTTAAAGGACCGTTCTGAGAAGTTGAAGGTACCTATGCGTCTCAAATTGAATACCTCTGCAACGTGGGGAAAACAAGCAGGCCCTTATTAAGATGGGAGATGGTCATCAGTTAAAATAAAGTGGTTTTACTTTATCGTTAGCCAAATCTACTTTTTATATATACTTTATTATTCACCTTGCCTTTTCTGGGGGTGGGGTAAAACATTGTATCATTTACCTTTTTTCCCCTGCTTAACTTCTGTCTTGTTTTTCTTTTGGGTTCCTTTTTACCCACTTCCACCTGTTTCTAAAAAATACAAATGACCTGATAAAAACTGTAGTAACTTGTAGTAGTAACGAAAGATCCACTTCATTTTCTTTATTTGTCTTACAAAAGCTGGCACTGTAGCCTTTACATCTAGGTTTTGGTTTCCCAGGCTTGTGATAAAAAAATAAATAAATAAAAGTATTCTGATCCTGCACGTGAGGAATTTTTACTCCATAGGTTTAACTAATTGTATACATGTGGACTTTGCAAAATATGCAACTTGGTAAATAAAACAAAACGGATATATTTATGAACTCAAAAATAGTCTACAGTATTAGGAATGTATTAACTGTACCACTGAATATGTGATATATATGCTATTGTGTCCCTGCAACAAGTTCTATGTGAGGAAAAAAAATCAACGGATATGTGAATAGACAAGATATAGATCAGGATGAAAGAAGCCCACTGTCATTATCTTTTCCCCAATATCAGTAACATTATGATAGGAAGCTACAATTCAAGGTCTCTGCCTTTTCTAATTTCAGGAAGACTGCTAGGTCCGGTTTCGTATGATGGTGATGCGGGGTGTCTGAATGACACCAGATTTTGCACTAGCAACCAGAAAGTTGCCTTCTCTAATGTTTGGATTCTCATCATGCAGACAGAACACTTGAAAGTTTACTATTTAAAGGGGTTCTTTCGCGAAAAAAAGTAGGCAGTTAAAAAATGTGACAGATGACATTTCTTTGTTTTCAACAGCATTTCCTGAACAACCGTTGCAAAATGTAACTGACATAATAGTGTGCAAGTGATTAGGGAAGCCGGCTGGTATCTTACTATTTTGGCAGTTAAACTGTTGTTTAGGAAATGCTGTTGAAAACAAAGAAAGCCCTGAGAATCCCCCTTAAAGGGGTTCTTTCGCGAAAAAAGTAGGCAGTTAAAAAATGTGACAGATGACAGGTTTTGGGCCAGTCCATCTTTTTAAGGGGGATTCTCAGGGCTTTCTTTGTTTTCAACAGGATTTCCTGAACAGCAGTTTAACTGCCAAAATAGCAAGATACCAGCCGGCCTCCCTAATCACTTGCACACTATTATGTCAGTTAGATTTTGCAACTGTTGTTCAGGAAATGCTGTTGAAAACAAAGAAAGCCCTGAGAATCCCCCTTAAAAACATGGACTGGCCCAAAACCTGTCATCTGTCACATTTTTTAACTGCCTACTTTTTTCGCGAAAGAACCCCTTTAAAAAGATGGACTGGCCCAAAACCTGTCATCTGTCACATTTTTTAACTGCCTACTTTTTTCGCGAAAGAACCCCTTTAAGGACTCCATTCTCCTTCAAACCTTGTAATCGTTTCAGTTAAAATTAGGCCTCTGCTTGCTGCTGTACTTTGAAGGTCCTCCACAGTCCAATTTTGTTATTTTACCATTGTACTGTATTCTGCAATTCCTGTTGATGTTCTTGCCTGAAAGTACAGGTGGTCACCCTTCTCCTTTCAGTTTTTCCTAGTGGTTTCCACCGCATGCTGAGTAATTAGTATCTCACTTCTTCCCATTGCTGCAATGATCACAGCACTCCGATGACAGCTTGCTCTGCCATCCATTTGTACTGGGTCTTGGCTTCATAATGTCATCATACTGGAACATAGTACGCTATGCATTATGGGAAAATGAAGAGCCACAATTGATGCTATGATGCTGCTGGTCCTTCTGTCTGTCGATCTCAACAGGGAGAAGAGGAGGAATCAGACATCAAGGGGGATTTCCCTGATTTGTCCTTGATTGAGCCCCAGGGATGATAAGCATAGTTGTGTGCGCTTGCACATGCTCTGCACATTAATGGCTAAGGATGTAAATTAAAGTGGATCTGAACTCTTGGACAGGACAGAAGGAAACCATATAGAAATGCACCCTAGATGTACAGTATTTAGAGAGTTTTGAGTGTCTAATTCCCCCTCATCTGTGTCTAATCACAAGTTGTAATGTGATCTCTCCTGTGCCACCTGACTGCCACGGCAGATAAGCTCATTTGAAAGCACAGGATGTTAACAATATGTCTGTTTCCATGAAAGCAAGAAACACTGGAGACTTATTTTATGATTTGCATCAGCTGTAACAAAGAAATGTTTTTCTATAAAGGTTATTATGGTGTTGTGTATCTCATAAAGCAGAGAGGAAGTTCTGAGTTCTGGTCTGCTTTAAAATCCCTGAGGCTAAGATGAGTTCTCAGAGGACATAAACATACTGTCCACAAAGTGAATGGGAGTAAAATAGGTACTTTTTCTTTTGTCATCCTCTGTCAAAATCTGTTTCCAGCTGCTATGATGCGAGGATAACAAGCAAGTCTGTTCTTGTGGACAGTTTCTTAGGTGACTGGACATTCCAAAGTCATGCACAGAATTGAAATAGTGAACAGTAGGTGTCAGGAATCAGCCCGCGGCACGCCTGCGTATACGGTTCCCGACTGCGGGTTTGACCAGATTAAGCGGGGAACAGCCTTATTTAAGCTACAAACAAAGCTGGAACCCCTCAAACACTTCCCACTGCCACCACTAGCGTTGCTAGACACGTCCCCTCAGCTGTCGAGGGCTAAACATGCAATCTGCGTTTTCGTATTTGGGTCAGCTTTGCGCTTAGGCCGAATACGAGAACGCCACACACCCACACACACAGTACAGTTGTACAGTAACAGCACAATCAGACAATGATTTGTAATGCAAGTTACACTGTCGTGCAGCAAAACCACTAACAGTCGTTCCGAACGATACTGTTAGACTTCCCACTCGGCTGTCGAGCGCAGAAGTGCCCCATACACACAATGCAATTACAATTTCATATGGTAGTGTTGCTCAAGCATACAGGCATGGACTTATACACACTTCAATTTCTTCTAGGCTATGAGTGTTAGTTTAGTACGGCAGAAGTCAAGCTTATTAAATAATAATTTAATATTCCAGGGAAAAAAGTGGAACAATGCAGAACAGAATATATACAAAGATTACAAAAACAAAGTAAAAAAGTTACAACGTTAAGAGTTACAAAGATACACACAAAAGCGATTTGCTTACCAAATACAGGGATCCAGATAGAAGAATCTTGGACTTTTGTGGACGGACACAGTTCTGGCTTTGACCAGGAGCCCCTTAGCTTGGGCCGGGAGTCCAGCTGCCGCTACCGTCAGAAGAGAACTGATTTGAGGTATCTGTCCCCCTGTTTTTATAATGAAATATTCGCCTCGAGGCTGTAAGCCTGTGTGGACGGGTGGGGGGGGACACTAGATTTAATTACATCCTCAGTCATAATTGGATTTCCAGAGATCCAACATCCACTATAGTACACACACCCAACAAAAGACTTCCTTAGTCCAATTTTCCCAGGTTACAATGTCTATACATCTAAAGATTGCCTGTAAACAGACACAGACAATCACATCCGAGATTGTCTGCTATTGTTCTCCCTCAGGTGACTGCTAGTGGCCTAATGAGCCCCTTCCTTGCCTATTGAAGGTGACTGGTCTATTCAATAAGACACTGGCAGTTCCTTTGATCTCTGCCCTGAATGACTGTTTTAATCTACATACAGACATATCCAGGTGACACCTTTCAAAAGCCAGACTGGCTGGCCTACCTACACCTCTGACAAAATATATAGCTGAAGGCGATAGAGAATGAAAGAAATATGTTCCTGTTATCCTTACATCATCAGCACCCCAATATATCACCACACCTCCCCTCTTTAGAATGGGGCAAGGCAGATCTTCCCAGATTATTCTGCCAGCCCCTACATTGTTGGTTCTGCTTGACGGGACAGCCCATCAGCATTCCCATGATTGCTCCCCTTCCAGATGGTGCTGGCAGGTGATTCTAACGAATCATCCTGCCAAAGCCTACATTGACGGCCTGGCCGGGTGGGGTAACCCTTTAGCATCCTCAGGAGGGTTCCCCACCTGTCAGTTAGCTCCAAGCTACACGAATGGAAAGTTAGGTCAGGTTGCGGCAATGTGTCGTTGCCCTTGGCAACTTGACGTAACCAACCAGGGGAATGAGGGTCAGTGACGGCCGTGAATTCGCAACCATAGAGACGGTGCTGCAGCTGGGGAAGGGTTCCAACAGTCGCTACACGCACTCTCTCTATAGTGGCAGGAGCTATCTCTCGGTCCCTTTGGGGAACGATTATCTGCCGGTCGGCCTCCTCCACTTCGGACAGCTCAGAGGGAATAACTTCCCGGGACCCTCTCAGCCCGCCCCTCCCAGCTGGTGACCTGCTGGCTAGCCCCCTGAGCTCTTCCAGGATGTTGTCAAATCGAACAGCCCCAGAGAGCTCAGTGCTGCCTGTCACACATTCCAGGAAGGCTGCAGACGGAGAGGCTCCTGGGCCCTCAGGGCCAGGTTCCGAATTGGATGTGGCTGACCCAGCAACATTTGCCACTTTGGTGGACAGTCCCTGTGCTGTAGACTCGCTAGCGCTGCGGGTTACCACGGCAGCTAAGGGAGCCCCCACATTACACACAGCACTATGTAGCACAATACATATGACATCAGCATTATCCGTCTTACACATATTGACATTTAGAACATCACATTCCACATCAACATTATCTGCCGCATTATACCCAGTGTGACCCAGCACTTCACAAGTAGCCTCAACAGTTCCTGCATCGATCACCACGATAGTCCGTGCGTCATGAATGACATCATCAGTTTCTGCATTCTTTGTATCCACATGTCCCACTCCAGGCCTAGGCACTGGAGAATCACTAGGGCTGGCTCCTAGTATACAGTCCGTAGCCCCGGGAGACCCACCAGCACCCCCCATTTGCACAGCATTATCAAACAGCACCTGGCAAGAGTCCTGAACTTCTGCTGGGGAGGTGGGCTCCACAGGGTTTGGAGTAGGCTCATACCGGGCCACCAACCGTCCCAGGTCAGTACTCAGCAAAACGTTGGTGGGGATTTTGTCAGTTACCCCAACTTCTTTCAGTCCGCTGCCGGCCCCCCAATCCAGGTGGACCAAGGCGGTGGGTATTGCTGGGGTGACACCCCCAATTCCTCTGACAGCAATCATGTTCCCAGGTATGTACTGCTCTGGGTTCACAAGCTGGGGATGTATGAGAGTCACATCTGCTCCAGTGTCTCTCAGCCCAGTGGCAATTGTACCCCCAACCGTGACAAGCTGCAGATTCTCTGCATAGCCACTGGCATTTCTCGTAGCACACAAAGCAGTTGGGACTTCCCTGGGGTTTGAGGCCTCACTGGATTTTGGGGCCTTCCTCTTCCTCTCTGGGCAGGTCATGCTGATATGACCCACCCGGTCACATACAAAGCATTTCCGAGTGTCCGTGGTTGGTTGCCTGAATCCAGGAGACAGCGGTGCTTGCCTCCTCTGGGTGCTGGGTGACACAGGTTTAGCAATCTGTTCTCCCTTCCAGCTGGGCGTAGTAGTCCTCCGGGACTCGGGTGCTCTATGGGCGGTGTAGGAATCGGCCATTTCCGCAGCCTCATCCACTGTCTTGGGTTCTCGATCCAGCACAAACAGCCGGACCTCAACAGGACAGGTGTGTAGGAACTGGTCTTTTATCATCAGCTCCTGCAGGGCGTCCAAGGTTTTGACTGACAGTCCTTTTAACCACTGCTGGAAGGCAGTGCGCAGGTTGCACGCATGATCCAGGTAACTGTCATTTGGACCTTGCTGCACTGTCCTGAAACGTTTGCGATACACCTCTGGCGTGAGGTGGTATCGTGCAATGATGGCCTTCTTAATTGCCTCAAAGTCTGTTTCTTCCTCCTGGGGGAGACTCACAAACGCCTCCAGGGCCTTGCCTCTCAGCCCTGGTGTGAGGTATCTTGCCCACTGCTCACGGGGCACCCCATACTGCCGACAAGTCATTTCAAACCCCTGTAGGAAAGTGTTTATGTCGGAGTCCTTGTCCATAGCGGGGAACTTATCCAGGGGGATTCTGTGGACTCGCTCACCTTCGCGTTCTGCGGGTCCAGCAGACCGGTTCTGCTGCTGAAGTTTAGCCAGCTCCAGCTGGTGTCGCCGCTCAGCACTTTCCCTCTCGGCCTGGTGTCGCTGTGCAGCTTGTTCCCTCTCGGCCTGGAGTCGCTGTGCCGCTTGTTCCTTTTCTGCCTGTCGGTGCAGTAGGATCAGCTTTAGGCGTAGTTCAGGATCAGCCGAGTTCAGTAGCTGTAGATCAGCTTCCAGAGATGTCATCTCCGTGTTCGGTGGATCATCCAGGACATCGTCTCCACTCGCATCCTGTGGCGGGAGCGATTCCTCCTCTGGCGTGTCGTGAGCTGCATCCGCTGACGTTGAAGCACGGGCTTGCTCTGCCTCATCATACTCCTCGAGGGCACGAACTAACTGCTCCTTAGTCTGGCCGCTCACCGTCTCGATGCCTTTGTGCTCACACAGGTTGAGTAGTATCGCTTTGCTTTGCCTTGCATAGCTGGATGCTTTCTGAGCCATCGTGTTGCAAAAAATAAAAAGAAAAAAGGGAGGAAGGGGAAGCAAAATACCAAGTGTGTATCTTTGAACAAAAAAAAAACGAATATAGATTCTGCACTGAGTAGACTTCTGTAGGCTAGTTGCTTCTAGCAAGCTTCCAGCCTTTAGTACTCAGAATAGCGAGCTAAACTGCGTACTAATGTACTAAACGATCCCACCACTGCCACCAATTATGTCCGGAACAGGCCCGCGGCACGCCTGCGTATACGGTTCCCGACTGCGGGTTTGACCAGATTAAGCGGGGAACAGCCTTATTTAAGCTACAAACAAGGCTGGAACCCCTCAAACACTTCCCACTGCCACCACTAGCGTTGCTAGACACGTCCCCTCAGCTGTCGAGGGCTAAACATGCAATCTGCGTTTTCGTATTTGGGTCAGTTTTGCGCTTAGGCCGAATACGAGAACGCCACGCACCCACACACACAGTACAGTTGTACAGTAACACAGCACAATCAGACAATGATTTGTAATGCAAGTTACACTGTCGTGCAGCAAAACCACTAACAGTCGTTCCGAACGATACTGTTGGACTTCCCACTCGGCTGTCGAGCGCAGCAGTGCCCCATACACACAATGCAATTACAATTTCATATGGTAGTGTTGCTCAAGCATACAAATAGGCATGGACACTTCAATCTCTTCTAGGCTATGAGTGTTAGTTTAGTACGGCAGAAGTCAAGCTTATTAAATAATAATTTAATATTCCAGGGAAAAAAGTGGAACAATGCAGAACAGAATATATACAAAGATTACAAAAACAAAGTAAAAAAGTTACAACGTTAAGAGTTACAAAGATACACACAAAAGCGATTTGCTTACCAAATACAGGGATCCAGATAGAAGAATCTTGGACTTTTGTGGACGGACACAGTTCTGGCTTTGACCAGGAGCCCCTTAGCTTGGGCCGGGAGTCCAGCTGCCGTCAGAAGAGAACTGATTTGAGGTATCTGTCCCCTGGTTTTTATAATGAAATATTCGCCTCGAGGCTGTAAGCCTGTGTGGACGGGTGGGGGGGGGGGGGGGACTAGATTTAATTACACCCTCAGTCATAATTGGATTTCCAGAGATCCAACATCCACTATAGTACACACACCCAACAAAAGACTTCCTTAGTCCAATTTCCCCAGGTTATAATGTCTATACATCTAAAGATTGCCTGTAAACAGACACAGACAATTACATCCGAGATTGTCTGCTATTGTTCTCCCTCAGGTGACTGCTAGTGGCCTAATGAGCCCCTTCCTTGCCTATTGAAGGTGACTGGTCTATTCAATAAGACACTGGCAGTTCCTTTGATCTCTGCCCTGAATGACTGTTTTAATCTACATACAGACATATCCAGGTGACACCTTTCAAAAGCCAGACTGGCTGGCCTACCTACACCTCTGACAAAATATATAGCTGAAGGCGATAGAAAATGAAAGAAATATGTTCCTGTTATCCTTACATCATCAGCACCCCAATATATCACCACAGTAGGGATGATCAATGAGATGCAAATTCTTCCAAAAGTATGCACATTTTTATGCAAATGTATGCAGTTTGAAAATTGTCCAATCAATTTAAACCCAGGTTTAAATTGATCAGTCCATTTTCAAGTTGCATATATTTGCGTACAAATTTGCATAAATTTGTATCAACTCG
Organism: Hyperolius riggenbachi; assembly: GCF_040937935.1. NCBI lineage: Eukaryota > Metazoa > Chordata > Amphibia > Anura > Hyperoliidae > Hyperolius > Hyperolius riggenbachi. The sequence goes on from NC_090648.1 coordinate 269,850,454, forward strand.
GAAGAATTTGCATATCTCTGCCCATCCATAGTGGACAACAAGATCTAACCATCATCTTCAAATTCAGTCCTCTTCCAAACAGCAAGTAGTGTACTATGATGGAGAGGAGATGTGGGGAAGCGTCTCACTTTAGGTTAAGTATTATCATACTAACTGGCTTCCTCGAGTTTAAGTGGCCCCGTTGGCATGGTCTAATCATGGTTATGGTTAGGGACAAGCAAATTAGCTTCTGTGTATGCATGTATAGATTCTGTATGTGCGCATGTGAAAATATGTGCCAGATTGCTAAATGAACTATATATAAGACCCTCTCCTACCAGCACTGCTGGCAGCTTGTGACTGTGCTCACGATTCTGCTCATTGTGATTCCTGGGGCCATATGCAATTCACTTTTTCCACTTGAGTTTTCTCCTAGGTGATATTTTCACAACTTTTTGACAGTACATTTTCACATACTTTTTGGTACTTTTTCCATTGCAAAGATGAAAAACTATCTCCTAGGAGAAAAAGTGAATTGCATATGGGCCCTGGTGTGATCAAGCCTGCATATTCTCCTGGGAACAACTTTAGTACCTGACATGGCTTGTGCAAGCATCCTAGCCCCTTCTCTCCTGACTAAGTCTGCTTTATTACTCTTCAATCTACTAGCCTGTTGCCAAACTCTGCCTGCACCCTGACCTCACCTGTTTACTACCAGCCGGGCCTCAACATTGCCTGTTTGCTGCTAGCCTTGGCCACTTGTGACCTCAATATTGCCAGATTCCCACAAACTCTGACTTCAGAATTGTGACTTTTAGATTGTTACCCATCATCAATCTGCCGCCTTCTGCAAGAGGTTAACAATATGTCTGCTTCCATGAGACCAGGATGTAGAAACAGTGCAGATTTATTGTAGGATTTGTATCAGCTGTAACAAAAAAAATAAGTTTTACTTTTAAGGGTTATTATGCTGTTGTGTATCTTTTAGAGCAGAGAAAAAGTTCTGAGTTCAGGTCTGCTTTAAAATAAACATGTATTTTAGGAAACTATTTGATTTGTTTTAAACATGTTCTACACGGAAGAAAATATTTACTGCAGTTTAGATTCAGGAGAAGTCAAACAAGAGATACAGTAGAATCTCGTTATAGTAAATGCTAATATAGTAAACCCCTGGCTATGGTAAACTCAGTCCCCAAGTCCTGACCATGCACCTGTATGAATATACAGTGTATGACCAATTCTGATATAGTAAACTTCTGGTATAGTAAACTAGTTGGCCAGGTCTCTTGAAGCTTACTATAAAGGGGATTTTACTGAGGTTCAAGAGTGAAGCCTGCAGCACACCATGGCAAAATACAATCCGAGGAACTTTTATAAGGCCAATCCAAACAGACAGAAAAGGCAGCTGTTATGGGCCAAGGGGATTGTAGTGTACATGGCAGTTTTGCACTTTATCATGAAAGTACTTTAAACATCAGTCATGTAGCTCAATTCAAATTATTAGTCTAAAAGTGCATAATGTTATAGGGGTGACATTGTTGCTATCGCTGCAAATATATGGATTTTATGTATGTATTTATGCCTCCTGTGTGTTTATTTGCATATCCTACATGGTTTCTTATAATAAGTGTTTTTCTCTCACAAAACTGTTTGTCTGACATATTACAACATCTTTGTTTTTCTTAGGACAAGCTGTTTTGGGCTCTCAAGAAGCTGTGTCTGCTGAATTATTTATGAAAGAATCATGGTTCATGTGTTGTAATATACTGAAAAATTCAACTGGCTGTGTTGGTTCAGGAGAAAACTGGATTACAAGCAAGCTGTTTTCCATTCTTTCAGAGCAACCAGGGTCCCTTCAATATATGCTGAGACGACAGCTTGCTGCGTTAGTGGGAAAAAAAAAAGATTTGGGGAAGATAACAGAAATGTCACCAAATATTTCTGAACTGCGCAATCTTTAGCAGCTTGTATATCATTCCCTTTAGTCAAGGCATACTTTGAAACAGGGACTGTAGTTGTGTACAAGGTGACGTGAGGCTTGACATGTTGTAGTGACAAATTGAAGCAAAAGCTTCAGGAGTTCACAAAGAAGCTTGTTCCTGTCTGCCATAACACCCGCACAGTAATCACTCTTATTAGTATATGTGTCACATGGGGGTAGGAATATCAGACTGCTAAAATTATTATTTGGTCTACATACTGTTAAGAGGGAAATAAAAGAGTATTTTAAAGTACACCACAACCACAACAAACACCACACAGTGACAAAATAAATAAAATCCAGAGATTTTAGTGACATCCATGCATGGTCTGCCACAACACCATGGTAAGCCATACAATATTCAGAAATATTTGGGCTGAAGACAAACATGCCTATTTAACTACTGTATGTGGTATTCAAAATAGCAAATTTGAAAGGAGACAGGAAACAGTAAAATTAATAATGCTAACATTTGTATAGCACTTTTCTCCTTCCAAACTCAAAGCGCTTGGATACTCACCTAAGGAGAGGGAAGGCTCTGGGTCATATAGAGCCTTATCGGTCTCCTCATGGCATCTCTCGTTATCAGTCTCCGTCCGATCAGTCAGAGAATGCTCTTTTCCATATTGGGTGTGCTTCAGGAGTCTTCGGCAGCCCTGGGCTGCTCTGTATTGCGCACACACGAGAGATGACGATTACGGCTGTGCAATACAGAGCTGCCTGTCTTTTGAAACCAGAATGCTTCCGAAGTCTTGGCGGGTGATTTGAATGGTGAAGCCTGCAAGGGAACACAGCACCATGAGGAAAACAGGAAGGCTCTATAGGACCCAGAACCTTCCCTCTCCTTAGGCGAGTATCTGTTTTTTATTTTCACTACAGATTCACTTTAAGCATAGTGGGTGGGGAAACAGTGAAAGCACAGCAGTGGTATTTGAGGTGGTGCATTTCAACTCCTCCAGCGATGTGTCTCATCTGTTCTCCACAGTGGCCATCTGCTATTTCTTGGAGACAGGCAGTGAGCAGGCAGCCACTGCAGAGGGCGAAAGAGAGACAGATCACTAGAGGAGGCAAGATGCTGTACTTAAAGAGCTCATACACTGGTCGATTTCAGCCATCAATAGATTGATTCTATGGAATCGATCGGAAAGCGATTCTATCGATTTGCGGCTGATTTCAATCAATTTGATCTGACAGGATGGAAAATCTAGGTTGATCTGCTGCTAGCAGCAGATCGATGGCCCATAGAGTTGCATCGGATCTAATGGTCCAATAATGCATATAGATTGATTTACAATAGATTTCATTCTGAAATCTATTGGAAATCTGTTCCTAGTGTGTGGCACACATCAGATAGATTCCTGTCAGATATCTGACAGAAATCTATCCGATGGTCGAATGTGCTGCACATCTATAAGTGTATGGCCACCTTTACTCTGCCTATACTGGGTCGGGGGGGGGGGGGGATGGCACAGGAGGGGGCCACTGGGTCACCAGGTAAAGCTATATGGGGATGGGTGGCAGGCAGCCTATTGGGCCAATCAATGTGGGGGTATCATGTACTGTAAAGCTACTGGAACCGACGGGGTGGATGAGTGGAGCGGCCATCTTGTGACTGGAGCACACGCAAGTTACCAGCGCACGCTACGCTGCACTACCGCATGTACCGTGTGCAAAACTCACGCTCCTCACATTAAGCTGCGCTGCTTTAGCTGTGCAACTTAACCACTTTAGGATCCTTGGTATGCATATCTACGCCCCTTTAAACTACACGTTCGGATCAGGGGGGTAGATATGCGTACTGCTGCCTTACCGTCGCGTTCACGTTCCCCGCGCTGTTTACCGTCGATCCACCGTCGCAGCCCCCTCCATCTGTGATCAGGATGTGAGAATCATTTGATTCTCAATCCCGATTACCGTTCTCGTGTCTTCGGAGAGCTTGTAAACGTCGCATAAGCTCTAAGACCCGACACTTCCGTGTTCGGCCGCGGTCTATTATTAGTAACACGGTCTCAGTACCACCATCTTGTGGCCAAAAAGTAAAATACATCCATTTATGCCGCTATACTGTTTTACATAGAAAGTTTACTATTATTTTTTTAATTTATTACTTTTAACCCCTTCCAATCCTGCCCCACAGTTACAGAAATAAAACACTTGTTAAAAAAAATTAAAAAAATTACATCATTTAATTTTTTTTACATAAATAGTTACCTTAGGGACTTTTCCAATACGGATGTCATGAGAGTATATCACTGTTAATTTTGCAAAAAAAGTTCTTGTAATAAGTGAAAAAGTATTAAAAATCCCTAAATGGAAAAATACTCCTTTAATTCCAGATAAAATATTATCACCATACATCGTACTAGGAACACAATTTAAATGTTGCACATTTTATTTTAAAACTATAATGGCTGAAAACTGAGAAATAATCATTTTTTTTTCTTTTTTGCCTTATTATTCCCTTTACAATGCATATAAAATAAAATAATTCATAGCAAAAACTACCACCCAAAGAAAGCATAATTTGTGGCGAAAAAAAACAATATATATATAGATCATTTCAGTGTGATAAGTAACAAAGTTATCGCTGAATGAATGGGAGGAGCGCTGAAATGTGAAAGTCGTTTTGGTTTTTAAGGGAAAAAACCTGTGATCCTGAAGCGGTTAATGAATCAACCCCTATAAGAGTTTTGAGACATTATTATATTATACTGCTGGAAGTAGCCATTAGATTTGTATATTATGGTCATAAAGGGATGGACATTGTCAGCAACAATACTCAGGTGGAGTGTGGTATTTAACTACTTCAGCCTTCAATCATTTTTCACCTTTTGCATCCAAGCAATTTTCACCTCCCATTCATTCGTCAATCACTAATTATCACAATGTATTCATCTATATCTTGTTTTTTATGCCAACAATTAGGCTTTATTTGGGTGACACATTTTGCTTAGAAATATATTTTTCTAAATGCATTTAACCGGAATATTAAAAGAAAATGGAAAAAAAATGCATTATTTCTCAGTTTTACTCCATAAGTGTTAAAATAATACATGCTACCATAATTAAAAGCTACGTATTTTATTTGCCAATTTGTCCCGGTTATTACACCACTTAAATGATGTCCCTATCACAATGTATGGCGCCAATATTTTATATGGAAATAAAAGGTGCATTTTTTTTGCATCCATCACTATTTACAAGCTTATAATTTAAAAAATATTAGTTGTATACCTTCTTCACATGCCTATTAACTATTTTTTTTTTTGTTAAACATTTTATTTGGGTATTTTTGGATGTGGGAGGTAAACAGTTAATTTTAAAATGTAATTTATTGTGTCTTTTTGTGATAAAAATGTATGTGCATGTAGTTTTACTATGTGGCCACAAGAAGGCCACAGTAATTTTTTTTTTGTTTTTCTACAAGGACGACGTGATTTTTATTTTTTTTTCAGAAAGACAGCAGCCTCTGATGAGAGGCTGTCGTTTTTTCTAACGGGGACTTCGATCAATGAATGGGAACTACGTTCCCATTCATTGATCTCCTGGCTAACAGGGTGGGGTGGGGCGGCATGCCAGAGGCCAAAATGGTTAAACAATGATCATTTGGTACTAAGAGGTCCAAAATATGCCAAGACAATTCCCCCCACACCATTACCAACAGTCAGAACTGTTGACACAAAGCAGAATGGACAGATGCTTTCTTAGTGTAACTGCAAATTGTATTATATTTGTTACTATTGCACATAAGTAACATATGCACTTGGGCTGGAGCTCCCATGAAAGGGCCTCCTGGTTTTGTTTTCCTTTCATTCTAGAATGTCCCAGTTTTCCCAACATCCCCCTAAGGAAGATTTGTAAATGGTGTGGACCTTTAGGGGGGCAGTGGACATTCACTTACCTACGGGTGAGGGGGGCTGCTTTGCCCCCCCCTTCTATTTCAGGGCATCAATTTTCTCTGGCCCTGTAATGCAGCATGAAACACTTGTGGTGATGTTGCATGTCTGTAGCTGCCACAATGCATGCCAGGAGATGTAGTTCATCTGTTTGATTATACCTCCCAGTAGGAGCAGCCTCCCCCCCCCAAATATGTGAGTGAATGCTCACTACCCCCCCCCCCCCCCCCCCCCCAAAAAAAAAGCACACACCATTTACAATCCACCCTTAGGAGGAGGTTAATTTAATAAGTTTGTAAAACTTTGTGCCAAGAAGTTCCCTTTAGATCATTTCTCCTGTACCCACTGATTTTTCTTCTATTCCCCCGACAATGATAAAACAGCTCACAGTCCCACAGTCACGTTTAAGGGGAGGGAGGTAAAAAAAAAACATGCCAGAGACAAAGGCACAATTATGTTTGATCCTGAAATCTCTTTAGAGCATATTTCTATTAGATTCCCACCTGAATTCTAAACTAATGACCCACAGTCCACAGCAAGTTAATTTCCAGCATTTGCTTTGAAACATTTCAATTAAACTATCGGACTCAGTAGCGGTCAATTCTGGCAGTTTCCCCTTCCAAATAATTTACAGCTGCAAAGAAATCCACATACTGAAGTGGGGAATTTGAACAGAAATAATCCATCTGCATGTAGCAACGTCTGCGCAAATGTAGACACATAACAGAATTACTAATGGATTTTCATATCCAATGTGCCCACTTAACAAAAATCTGAACTTTGCCAATTTAAAAAATAAAGCTTCAGTGACGCCTTAGGGTGTCTCATTATGACTCCTGTGTCCTCATTTCACTGAACAGCTCATATGTAATGAATATTTAATCTTAATTTAGATACAAATTGTAAAGAGAGCCACTGAGGTAAGAACTTTAGCAAACAGATTAATGTTACAGTGAAATTTGTTTTTATGTATAAAGGACAATCATGATAAGTTTACTTCTAGTCATGAATCAAGTTAATAAAATGTCTACCTGCTACCTACTTACCCGACAAGTGAACATTTAGGGCTCGTTTCCACTATTGCGGTGCGGAATCGCCTGGATTCCACCGCTGATGAAATCGCATGCGGATGCTATTTCCCATGCGTTTTTTGCCGCGAATTCGCATAGGTGAGGGTATAAGCGATTTTAACCATGTCACTGCCTGTGTGAATTTACATTGGTACCTATGCGAATTTGCGGCAAAAACGCATGGGGAAACCGCATGCGATTTTCCTATTACAAATACATTGCATTCGATTTGCATGCATTCCACTCGCAGGCGAATTCTGCGGCTCTTTTGTGCGTTTTTTCACCGCTGATAAAAAACGCACCTCAACAACGCTGCAGTGGAAACAGGCCCACCCACTTGCATTACATGTGCGATGCCGCATGCGTTGGACGCATGCGGAATCGCGATAGTGGAAATGAGCCCTCAAAGGGGAACTGAAGAGAGAGGTATATGGAGGCTGCCATGTTTATTTCCTTTTAAGCAATACCAGTTGCCTGGCAGCCCTGCTGATCCTCTGCCTCTAATAATATTAGCCATAGCCCCTGAACAAGCATGCAGGAGATCAGGTGTTTCAGACTTTAAAGTCACATCTGACAAGACTAGCTGCATGCTTGTTTCTGGTGTTATTCAGATACTACAGCAGAGAAATAGATCAGCAGGGCTGCCAGGCAACTGGTATTGATTAAAAGGAAATAAATATGGCAGCCTCCGTATACCTCTTACTTCAGTTCCCCTTTAAGTTTACCAACCAACTGTGTGTGCTACAACATAGAGCTTATAGAGGCAGCACAATGACATATAGTGGAATATAGGGTCGAAAAGAGATAATTTGCATATTCAGTAGTGGTGCATTGTGGGTAACCACAAATGTTCACTTTCACTTACAGCTGAATTATTACAAGTTTCCTTCTGTTTTAAGAAGGCAAATTCCACCAAGCATTGCTTATTAGTAGGAAGGCTTTTTGGTCTCTTTTAGCTCCCTATACAGTCCTAGTGGTTTGGGTCACCCCGAGCTGCTTGGTTATTCTGATATAGTGGAACGTAATACATTATTCAGGATACCCAGTTTTAGATTATCCTGGTTTCATCATTAGCACTTGCTATAGGTACTGTATACAGTGGTGTGAAAAACTATTTGCCCCCTTCCTGATTTCTTATTATTTTGCATGTTTGTCACGCTTACATGTTTCTGCTCATCAAAAACCGTTAACTATTAGTCAAAGATAACATAATTGAACACAAAATGCAGTTTTAAATGATGGTTTTTATTATTTAGTGAGAAAAAAAACTCAAAACCTACATGGCCCTGTGTGAAAAAGAAATTGCCCCCTGAACCTAATAACTGGTTGGGCCACCCTTAGCAGCAATAACTGCAATCAAGCGTTTGCGATAACTTGCAACGAGTCTTTTACAGCGCTCTGAAGGAATTTTGGCCCACTCATCTTTGCAGAATTGTTGCAATTCAGCTTTATTTGAGGGTTTTCTAGCATGAACCGCCTTTTTAAGGTCATGCCACAACATCTCAATAGGATTCAGGTCAGGACTTTGACTAGGCCACTCCAAAGTCTTCATTTTGTTTTTCTTCAGCCATTCAGAGGTGGATTTGCTGGTGTGTTTTGGGTCATTGTCCTGCTGCAGCACCCAAGATCGCTTCAGCTTGAGTTGACGAACAGATGGCCAGACATTCTCCTTCAGGATTTTTTGGTAGACATTAGCAGGGGCGTCGCTAGCCCTATTTTTTTTTTGGGGGGGGGGCACGTGCCCCCAATCTGTCCTGGGGTGCCACGGATCTCCGCCCGCCGCTCACCCCCTCTGTCAGCGCAGCCGCCGCGTCACACTCAATCACTTCCGCATATCGAGCGGGTGCGTCCGGCGCCTGCTGGTACTGGTCGGGTCTCCGCTGATCCTGAGGTCTGCTGCAAGGTAAGGGGAAAGGGGGGGGGGGGGGAGCGGCGGCTAGAGGGGGGGGGCCTCCCTGTCACTCACTCACTTCCTCCCTAAAGGGGCTCCCTGTCACTCACTCACTCCCTAGGGGGCCTCCCTGTCACTCACTCACTGCCTAAAGGGGCTCCCTGGCACTCACTCACTGCCTAAAGGGGCTCACTGTCACTCACTCACTACCTAAAGGGCCTCCCTGTCACTCACTCACTTCCTAAAGGGGCTCCCTGGCACTCACTCACTGCCTAAAGGGGCTCCCTGTCACTCACTCACTACCTAAAGGGCCTCCCTGGCACTCACTCACTGCCTAAAGGGGCTCCCTGGCACTCACTCACTGCCTAAAGGGGCTCCCTGGCACTCACTATCGGGGTCCCTGTCACTCTACCTAACTGGAGGCGCCTGTCACTCACTAGCTAACCTGGGGGTCCCTGTCACTCACTACCTAACTTGGGGGGCTACCATATTAAGGGGGCATTCTGCCTATTTATGTGAAATGCTGTCTATTTATGTGTCTCAGACTGCTGAATTTGTCTTGTTGGGGGCCTCATGATTTGTTGGGGGCCTCATGATTGCTGAATTTGTCTTGTTGGGGGGTCACATGATTGCTAACTGCGAGACTATGGGAAAAGCTGAATCCTTATCATATGAGACAATAGCATTAAACCTACTTTTTTAGCTTTTTAAAACCGAAAATAAAACTGGGAGGTTCTAAAAAATTGAATACATTTTTCAGGAGTAGGATGGATGAAATTGTTTATCTTCACAGTTTATTTTCAACTTGGATTTTCCATAATGTTCATGTATGAGTTAAAACGTTTGTACAGTATTTAGTTTAAATTGCTGTTGCCACTTTGCGATAGATAAGTGACTTTTGGGTTGCTGTTTGGGCACTCGGCCTCCAAAAGGTTCGCCACCACTGTCATAATCTAATGTCCCACCATTGCTAGGTTCATGTAAATTTGTCTCCACCCGTTACCACACCTATATTCTGGTCATGGCCCACCCATTTTTCGGTGCGGTGCGATAAGCACGCCGCACAACGTGATCCTCATATTTTTGGCACGCTAGCTGCAGTGTGCTGAATTCTGCTGCCTACAGTATGTACAGTATACGCTGTTCTCTAGTGCCTGCACTGTGTGCTGATTTACCTCCAGTGTGTACAGTGTAAGGTGTTACTCTGTGCCTTTACTGATTGTAAACCAGCTATATTGTATGCTGATCCCTGCTACTTTCAGTATGTACAGTATTAGCTGTAAAGCCTGGTACACACATACAATTTTGATTAGCCAATTTTAGCTCTGTTCATAAAATTCATTGTCTGTTGGCCCACTTACTGCACGGGGGTGGTAAAATTGGAGGTCAGTGATTGACCAATGAAAATTGCATGTGCGTATACATCTTTGATCTATGCCTATACTGATTGTAAATTATCCAAATAAAGGACAGGGGGCTCCATCCAATATTTCGATGGGCAGGCCCGTTATCTGTAGCTTACACCGCTGCTAAGTTCATGTACATTTGGCCCCACCCATGGCCACGCCCACTCACCTCATGGCTCTCACTGTGGTTCGCTGGAGTCCCAAAGCTTTAGAAATGGCTTTATAACCTTTACCAGACTGATAGATCTCAATTACTTTTGTTCTCATTTGTTCCTGAATTTCTTTGGATCTTGGCATGATGTCTAGCTTTTGAGGTGCTTTTGGTCTACTTCTCTGTGTCAGATAGCTCCTATTTAAGTGATTTATTGATTGAAACAGGTGTGGCAGTAATCAGGCCTGGGGGTGACTACAGAAATTGAACTCAGGTGTGATAAACCACAGTTAAGTTATTTTTTAACAAGGGGGGCAATCACTTTTTCACACAGGGCCATGTAGATTTGGAGTTTTTTTCTCACTAAATAATAAAAACCGTCATTTTAAAACTGCATTTTGTGTTCAATTATGTTATCTTTGACTAACAGTTAACGGTTTTTGATGAGCAGAAACAAGTGTGATAAACATGCAAAAGAATAAGAAATCAGGAAGGGGGCAAATAGTTTTTCACACCACTGTATATTTCTGTATATTGGTATGTAACCCCCACCCTCCCAGTGATGTTTAGCCTAGATCATACATGTCAAACTCCGGCCCGCGGGCCAAATCTGGCCCTCAGAGCCCTCAAATTTGGCCCTCAAGGGTTTCCCCACTTTGCATTATGTTTGGCCCACTCTAGACCACCAGGGAAACTATATTGGAGGTGAAGCCCTAGAACACTAGGGAAGCCATATTGGGAAGATGGGCGAAATAACTAAACACTAGGGAACTGTATAGGGGAGGGAAGGGCCTCTAGACACCAGAGAACTGTATAGGGGAGGGAGGACCACTAGACACCAGGGAACTGTATAGGGGAAGGCAGGGCAGAGGCAGAGGCGAGAGAGGCTCCAGCCTCAGGGCGCAGTGTAGGAGGGGGTGCCCAACTCACTCAGCTATCATTCCCCTATTGTGTTTGAAGCACAGATAAATAAGAAAAGAGGATACATGGCAGTGACTGAAAGCCAGATAACTAGAGATTAAGGTTTTGGGGGGGGGGGGGGGGGGGGGGGTTGGGGGCCCAGGGGCTCCTCTTAGTCTAATAGCAATCAGTGTGTGATGGCTGGGGTGGGAGGGATGGAGGGGCACACTTTAGAGTGTCAGGCTTGGGTGCTGGAGGACCTTGTTCCGGCTCTGGGGGAAGGTGGGGACTACTAAACACCAGGGTACTGTATAAGAGCTGAAGAGGGCCATTAGGCCCCTGGGAACTTTATAAGGGAGGAAGGTGGCCACTAGACATTGAGGTTGGCCGCGACTAGGTCCCAGTGTACAATTTTGGCCCATGTAGTTTTTGAGTTTGAGACCCCTGGCCTAGATTATTTAGTTATGTAGTTTTCTGCCCCAGTGCACTCTGGGAGCCCAGTTTTTTGTTTTTGCTCACTTTAGCAAACACAGCAAGCGTTCTGTCGTAATGCACCTCACCAGATGTAAAGATGTTGCACCCGGTCATGCATTTAAGAATGTAAATCAGGCAGGAAACATTTTACAATGGAGAAAATAAAAAACATTTGTCAGACAATAAGACGCACTTTTTCTCCCCAAAAGCAGAAGGGAAAAAAAGTCAGTGTGTTTTATAGTATGAATAATACATATTAAGACCGGTGCCAGGTGCTCCACACAAATACCTATATATTGCAGTGTCTGCTGTCACGAGTCCTTGTGTCTTTCTCTGCCCTCCCCATGCATAAATGCAGCCAGGTGAATCAGCAGGAAGCAGATGCAGGCTTCGGAACTGCGGCTACTTCCTGCTTATCGGAGAGGCATGCTCCACGCACGCACGCACACAGGGGTGTAACTAAAAATCACTGGGCCCCCCTCGAAAACTTTGGATGGGGCCCCCTCGCTTTCTGCACAGGTAAACTAAGAACCAATGTTAATCAATTGGCTAGTGCACACTTGAATGTGTTTTCCCCATGCAGATAAAAACAGACAGCAGTGAAGCACTGTGGGCATTTTCTCTATCAATTATATTAGCTTCTGTGATGAAACGCACGTTTTCACACATACAGACACACCAGGGCCCATATGCAATTAACGTTTTCTCCTATGTTTTCTCCTAGCTGACATTTTCACAACTTGTTAATAAAATGACTTTTAAAGAGACTCTGAAGCGAGAATAAATCTCGCTTCAGAGCTCATAGTTAGCAGGGGCATGTGTGCCCCTGCTAAACCGCCGCTATAGCGCGGCTTAACGGGGGTCCCTTCACCCCCAAAGCGACCACTGCAACACTTGGTCGCAGATTTGGTCGTGATTTATGGCTTCCTGGAGGCAGGGCTAATGGCTGCAGCCCTGCCTCCAGTCGCGTCTGTCAGTGGCGCATCGCCGCCTCTCCCCCGCCCCTCTCAGTGAAGGAAGACTGAGAGGGGCGGGGGAGAGGCGGAGATACGCGCTGACAGACGCGCGTGGGGCAGGGCTGCGGCGGTTAGCCCTGCCCCAACCAGGAAGCGCTCCCCCGCTGTACGGAGCGGATTTGGGGGGTCAGGGACCCCCGTTAAGCCGCGGGATAGCGGCGTTTTAGCAGGGGCACACATGCCCCTGCTATCAATGAGGTCTGAAGCGAGATTTATTCTAGGCACTGTACAGAAGAGCCTGCTGCACACTGAATAGGGACTGTCTACAAATATTTGACTACAAAACTTCGTATGATTTGTTATCTGTGGTTGTGCAGATGCAGTCATTAGAACAATTGTGCAGAGAGCAGAAAGTTTTTTTCTTTACGTGCCCTTAGTCATCAGTCTCTCAGGACAGGGAAAAGAAACGTCTCCCTCCATGGGCCCCCCTGCAGCTTGTGCCTCCCCCCCTGGGGCTGCATCCCTTGCAGGGTCTATTGTTATGCCCCTGCATGTACACAAGGGGACAGAGGACAGAAGGGGACAGAGGAGGACACAGGTGGACAAACAAGGATATGGGGACAGAGGAGGACACAAGAGGTACAAGGAAGGCACAAGGGGACATAATTGGTCCATAAGATAACCCTGCACCACGGATGCACCAGTTTTAGTATATTTCTTTTCCCTTTTCCATGGTTTTTGTCATCCAAACCTGTGTCTTATAGTCCAAAAAAAATAAGGTAATCTATAAATAAGTATTGTAAAGTATATGCAATTTTAATCATTCAGTTGCATTTAGTAAATGGTCACTGTTAAAAAAAAAAAAAAACTGAAAAAAATCCTTAAACATAAATGAAAGAGCAATATGTGTAATAATAATTTTTAAGTCATCAGATGTATGTGCGTATCCATCGGTCCAGCTGTGATTGGCCGCAGAGCTGATTGGATGTTGTGAGTGCAGCGAGATAGCCTGCACAGTCTTGCACCATACAGGGTAGTACCCCCACCTAGTGTGTAAATAATACACCATTTACCCAGGGGTCTAGTCCTGGGAAAAGAGGTGAGTGGACTCACCTGGAAAAAGCCTGTGGCGCGCCAAAAATGGGCGTAATCATAATGTGGGCGTGGTTATGGGTTGGGCCAAATATACATGACCTTAGCAGTGATGTAAAAGGTCTGCCGGGGAAGTTTGAGCTCTGCCGTAGTGTATCCCCCCAAAACAGATGTAATCTGACAGCATTTCACCAAAAAGACACATAATCTGGTAGACGTTCCTCCAAAATACAGATAATATGGCAGTGGTTCCCCCAAAATAGATAATGTGGCAGCAGCAGTTCCCCCAACATACACATAATTTGGGAGCAGCTCCCCAAAATACGCGAAACCTGGCAGCGGATCACCCAAAATACACGCAACACCCAAAATACATATAATCTGGCAGCAGTGGTCCCCCAAACATACACAATCTGGCAGCAGTTCCCCAAAATACACGTAATGTGGCAGCAGCCGTTCCCCTAACATACACATAATCTGGCAGCTGTTCCCCAAAATACACGTAATCTGGCAGCAGCCGTTCCCCTAACATACACATAATCTGGCAGCTGTTCCCCAAAATACATAACAGCAGTTCCACAAGAATGCAGATAATCTGACAGTAGTTCCCCCAAAATAGGTACCCCCAGCATAGGTAGCCAAGTCTATAGGGGTCCCCAGTATAAGTAGCCATGAGTATCGTAGTCACCAGTATATGTAGCCAGAGGTATATGTGCCTAGTATATGTAGCCAGGGGTATCTATCCCCAGTATATGTAGCCAGAGGTATACGTGCCCAGTATATGTAGTCAGGGGTATATGTAGGCAGGTGTATATGTGCCCAGTATATGTAGCCAGGGGGTATAGGTACCCAGTATATGTAGCCAGGGGGTATAGGTGCCCAGTATATGTAGCCAGGGGGTATAGGTGCCCAGTATATGTAGTTGGGGGGGCGGAGTATATGTGCAAAGTATATGTAGTCAGGGGGGTATATGTCCCAGTATATGTAGTCAGGGGGTATATGTCCCCAGAAGAGGTAGTCAGGTGTCCCCCAGCTGGAGGGGAGCAGCGCAGTGGAAGGAGAGCTGTAAGCAGGCACCTTAGGGTGCTCTCCTTCCCTCGCTCTCCCCTCATGAAGTAACGTGCAGGCAGCCGGCGGGACTTACCTCTCCTCGTCGTTGGAACACCGGATTTGTGTGCCGCAAGTCTGGTCCAGAACAGAGCAGAGGCATGCAGATCCGGCGCCGAAGCGAGGAGAGGTAAGTCCCGCCCGCTGCCCCCACGTTACTTCAGGAGGGGAGAGCGAGGGAAGGAGAGCACCCTAAGGTAAGGGAAGGGGGGGGGGAGAAGATGGCCCCCCTTCATCGCTGCTCACAGCTCTCCTTCCACTGTGCTGCTCCCCTCCAAACATGGCAGGGTGAACGGCGTCCACTCTCTGGAAATAGTAAGTGGACGCTGTCCACGCACCACTCGACCCCTGCACTTACTACATTGTCTATAATATGGTACCAGCAAAGAATTAATGGCGTATACAGAAATGGAGACGGGAAAAAAAAGAGAAAGCTGTAATTATTATTTAAAGAGACACTGAAGCGAAAAAAATATAGGATATAATTAATTGGTTGTGTACTATGAATAATTACTAGAAGAAGATTAGCAGCAAAGAAAATATTCTCATATTTTTATTTTCAGGTATATAGTGTTTTTTCTAACATTGCATCACTCTATAATATGTGCAGATTACACAACACTCTGCATTCAAAATGAGTCTTTCAGAGCAGTCTGTGAAGTAATGAACTCTCCTCTAGCAGAGGAAAAGTAAACAGTTCAATTACAGTTGAGATAATAAAAGTCAGATAACAGCCCTCTCCACGACTAAAGCAGCCCATACACTCAGCCGATTTTCTGGCCGACCGATCGATCGCGATCGATCGATCGATCGCAAATCGGTTGGTCAATCGACCGATCGACGGCCGATTTCGATCGATTTCGATGGATTTCCATCGAACTAGCAGGGTGGAAAATTTAGGTCGATCTGATGAGATTGCTTATCAGTTTGCATTGGCCTTAATGGAAATCTGATGGCAAAAAAATGCCATCAGATCGAATTTCAACAGATTTCAAACTGAAATCTATTGGAATTCTATCCTGGTAAAAAATGTTCTAAAAACGCATCAGATAGATCATCAGATGCATTTCTTATCTGTCTGCTGCCAATCTGACGAGTGTATGGGCACCTTAAGTTAGTCGGAGAGCTTAATAGCTTTTTTGCATAGAGATAACAACTGGAGTTTCTCAACTCTTCCTGTACTGGAAACAAAGGTGCCCATACACTCGTCAGATTGGCAACAGATAGATAAGAAATGCATCTGATGATCTATCTGATGCGTTTTTAGAACATTTTTTACCAGGATAGAATTCCAATAGATTTCAGTTTGAAATCTATTGAAATTCGATCTGATGGCATTTTTTTGCCATCAGATTTCCATTAAGGCCAATGCAAACTGATAAGCAATCTCATCAGATCGACCTAAATTTTCCACCCTGCAAGTTCGATGGAAATCCATCGAAATCGATCGAAATCGGCCGTCGATCGGTCGATTGGCCAACCGATTTGCAATCGATTGATCGATCGATCGGGATCGATCGGTCGGCCAGAAAATCGGCTGAGTGTATGGGCTGCTTAAGACTGATGTATCTGATCTTAATGTTTTTTTCTTAGCTGTACTACACATACAAATCATAATATCATTTTTTTTTTCGCTTCAGTGTCTCGAACAATAAAAAAAAAAAAAAAAAAAATAAAAGGAGGAAATTGAGTATAACATAGATTATACTTATAAAACACACATAGGGTCGCACAAATTGAAATTCATGGAGGACATTTTGTCCTCTCCCAGAGACTGGTACACAGGTGAGCAAAGTAATCCACACCAGGCTATGGCTGTTTCACCTGAGAGGATTGCTTAACTGGAAAATAAAAGATCAACCAACCCAGCATGGTTTAGACCAGTGGTCCTCAAACTAAGGCCCGCGGGCCGAATTTGGCCCTCTGAGGCTTTTTCACTGGCCCCCACTCACAAAATGTATTGCATATAGATGTGGTCCACTGCATCTTTAAATATTGGTGTCTCGCATATAGAATAGCAGTGCTGGTACCATCAATCCACAGGGAAGCCAACAAGAAGTCGTTCGCTGGCTTCCAAGCCAATTCCGCAATCCGCATCAGGTGACACTGCTTTCCTATTGGATGACCGGTTGCTCCCCGAGTATGCTTCACTGTCTGGCTGAAAGAGGTTTTTTACTATCTGCATATGCTGTATTGGGGGCATAATATCTGCTTTGGATAAATGGGAGACAAAAGGGTTATTACCTCAACAGGTAATAGTTTACGCTACCTAGGTTCAATGTAATGTTTTCTACATCATATTATGTATACTCCGGGCCACCGTTAGTTTGAAGTATGATGACCCAGCCCTTAACCCAAAAAGTTTGGGGACCCCTGGTTTAGACTGATCTAGGAGAGTACACAGGCAGTGTGCTAGGCTGCAAAAGGTATTGTTATTTGTAATTGCTCAGTGTTCAAGTTTAGTTAGTAGACCATCCAGTGGAAAGGTCTTTATTATACTCTGCAGGAGATGTCGGCGCTATATAAATACTAGATAATAATTTACATTTATTGTCTATATATAGTAAATGGCAGTAAATAATTTGTACAGCATAAAAATAGCTTGGAGTCACTCAGATGAGGAAAATGCTTGGCACTGCTGGAGGTGTTTATTGCCAATACTTTTCAAAATGTTGCATCCACATAACAGTAAACATTGCATGTGGGATGATACTTATTCACTGCATCTGGCAGTGAAGGGGAGTCTGGAGTGATGGTGGACGCCGTCGGGTGCAGGGCCTTCACTTTTACAAGCTCTGGGTGCACATCAGAGCCTCAGAGGAAGCGTGTAAAAGTGAAATGGTTGTCAGGCCGTGCACAAGACGGCGCGCCCCGTCACTCCAGACTCATCATTCTACATGCAATGTTTACTGTTATGTGGATGTAACGTTTTGCAAAGGCAGTGTTCTCCCCAGGCTCTTTTAGCCGGGTACTCCACCCGGCTAGATTTGGTGACCACCCGGTCTTTTATTGGCTCACCTCTTCACCTCCTCCTATGCTGTAAGCAGAGTTGCCCTGCATTTTCATCTTGCCCCACCCGGCTGCTTTTTCATGCCACCCGGCTACTATTTCATGCCACCCGGCTGGAAAAAAATTCTGGGGAGAACACTGAAAGTATTAGCAAAAGTCAGAAATGCCAATTTCCGTTTTTGCCGAAAATCTACATTCCGCCATTGCCAATTACTCCTACTGTTTCGGCATTCCGATGCGGATTTTTACGGTAATTTCCGCCGATTTTAACATTGATTTTCTCAGAAACTACGAGGTCTTTTTGAAAGATTTGTCTTCCTCTTGTTCCCACTCGTCTGCTTAACATTCTCTGAAAATGTGTTTCTAGCACCTATGGGGGCTTTGCGATTAACCTCTAACTTCGGTGTCCAACCGCATGGCAGTTCCAATGCGGATTTTCGCGGTAATTTCTGCCGATTTTGACATTGATTTTCTCAAAAACTACAAAGTCTTTTTGAAATATTTTTTTTCCTCTTTTTTCCATTTGTCTGCTTAACATTCTCTGAAAAGTTGGTGTTTCTAGCTCCTATGGGGGCTTTGCTATTAACCTCTAAATTTGGCATAATACCGCATATCGGTAATCTGAAATTTCTGCATTTTACAGTCAACAGTGACCAACTTTGGTGGTTAATAGCAAAGCCCCCGTAGGTTCTATAAACACTAAATCTTCAGGGTATGTGAAGCAGAAAAGTGGAACAAAGAAAAAAAAAAAGATTTCAAAAAGGCCTTGAAGTTTTTGAGAAAATCCATGCTGAAAATTGGCAGAAATTACCGTGAAAATCCGCATTGGAACCACTATGCGGTATGATGCTGACTTTAGTGGTTAATAGCAAATCCCCCATAGGCGCTAGAAACACCAAATTGGCAGGGAATGTTAAGCAGAAAAGTAGGAACAAGAGGGAAAAAAATCTTTCGAAAAGACCTTGTAGTTTTTGAGAAAATTGATGTTAAAGTCGGCAGAAATTTCAGCTATTTCCGTGAAAATCCGCCTACCGCACTTCCATTACCGATTTTCGAATATCGATGCAGAAATGCAATTTCCGATCGGATCTGAAGGAACATCCCTAATTAGCAATAAACACTTCCAGCAGTGCCAAGCATTTCCCTCATCTTTGAGTGTCTGCTAGTCGTCTGAACTTTAAAGAACAACTGATAACCTAAAAATAAACTCCTATACAAGTAGATAAATACTAGTTCTACTTACATAACAGATGTATTGCATTGTCCACATTATGCTTCCTGTGAATTTTATAAATAAAAAGCAGAGAATCCTATTCCATCTTGGTTACCTTTGAATGAAGCTAATCCTGACATCAATTTCCTCCCTCACTCTTTTGTCTTGCTAATTGTGTATTCATTATCTGACCTCCTCCAAGAGTCTTCAGACACTCTCACTGAGGTCTATACTAGGAAGTGCACTGTCTTATGTCAGGAGGGGGAAACAAAGAAAAGAGGAGGAATTATAGATAAAAAGACCGCCCAGCATGCAAGTGTTTTGCCAGCCAATGGCAATTAAAGGGCCAGAGCTCCTAAGGTATGTGACAACTCCAAACCATAACAGCAGGAACAGTTTTTGAAAGTTTTTAATTCAGGTTTAGCATCTTTATCACTTAATATACTCAGACCAGTTGCTGTTGAAATTAGATTTTTATGGTGACAATCCCACTTTAAGCACACTGGATGTTGTAGTCACAGTAGCGCGGGACAATTTGTGTTACATTTATCCTGCAGTTCATCCTGCCTGTCTCTTCAGTTTTTGACCAAAAATAGCTTAGTGCTGGCAAACCACATAGACTGTCTCTACAGATTTGTTTTAAGTTCTGCCTGTCCCAGAAGGAAAAAGCACTCGCTACCTGTTGTGTGTCTTGGGTCTTATGGAATAATAATGGTGCCTGATGTTAGGGTTAGCTGCAAACCACATCAGTCAGATGCACACCAAGAGCTCAAGCCTTTTCAATTTTATTATTAGCAGCACACAGACAGTTTTAAAAAAATAAAAATAAAAATGTAATGGCAACATATATAGGAATAGGATTGTAAATTAATTTTAATTAATAGTAGGATTTAATGGTGCAGTGCTGTTCAGCTGCCAGAAATGATGTTACTGGTAAAGCCTGGTTCACACTGCAAGAGCTTTTTAAGTGCTAGTGTTTTCAAAAGTTCTTGCTAATGTAGTGCTATGGGTGATTTTTATAAATGTACATTGCTCAAGCGAGAACAAACTCATAGCATTACATTTGTAAGAGCTGTTAAAGGGAACCTAAACTGAGAAGGATTTGGATTTCTTTTTTTAAAGTAATACCAGTTGCCTGGCTCTCCTGCGTCTCTAATAGTTTTAGCCACAGCCCCTCAACATGCATGCAGATCAGGTGCTTTGACTAAAGTCAGACTGGATTAACTGCATGCTTGTTTCAGGTGTGCGATTCAGTCACTACTGCAGCCAAAGAGATCAGCAAGACTGACAAGCAACTGGTACTGTTTAAAAGGAAACATCCATATCCCTCTCAGTTAAGCTTCCCTTTAAAAATCACAAAGCTCAGAAAAGCTCTTGCAGTGTGTACCAGCCCTAAGTTAAACGTTGTCTTTTTCAAGAGATTTTCAATAACATGCTAATTTCAAGTAGAGATGTAGCGAACGGTTCCCGAACCGTTCGCCGGCGAACATTTCTGAATACATGGGGCGTTTACTACTTCCGGGTCGCTCTGACCCGGAGTAGTACGCCTGCGCTGCCCGGCGAAGCGCGTCCTAGATCACGCTCCTGTTGCCGGGCACTCTCTGCGCATGTGCGTGACGTCATGAACGACGTCACGCACATGCGCAGAGAGTGCCCGGCAACAGGAGCGCGATCTAGGACGCGCTTCGCCGGGCAGCGCAGGCATACTACTCCGGGTCAGAGCGACCCGGAAGTAGTAAAAGCCCCAGAGATGTTTGCCGAGCGAACAGTTCGCAACATCTCTAATTTCAAGTTGCTGAAAAAAATGTATGCTCATTTTATGCAAATATACACAGCTTAAAATTGGACAAATCAAAATCATAAGTTACTGCATTTGATTGGTCCTATTCCAAGATGCATAAATCATATTTTTTCATGAATTCAAAACTATTAGCATTCCTTTAACCATCTTTGCAAGACATCTCTGAGAAGACACACAATACACTTAGGGAGGGACAATGGCCTACAAAACAATTAAAAGGGACCTTGAGCAGGTGATAAAAACTGAATTTACACTTACCTGGGGCTTCCTCCAGCCCACAAGGTCCCACGGCATCCTCCTGGCTCCTTCCCTGGTCCCAGGATGACTTCGGCCTGAAGTCTTCAGGTCTGTTTCCCGCTTCTGTGGATTGTGGCATTACGCTGACTGGCATGAGAGTCCTGCTGACACAGTGTTCAATCTTAGAGAACCGCGCATGTGCAAGACTCACTCCAGCTGACGTGATGACGCTTAACTGGCCGGCGTGATGACACAATTCACAGGAGCAAGAAGCAGACCTGACAACTTCAGTCCGAAGTCGTCCATGTAACTGGAACCTGGACTGGGACAGACCTGACGACTTCATGCCGAAGTCGTCCTGGGACCAGGGAAGGAGCCAGGAGGACGCCAGAGGACCACGTGGCCTACGGTGGGCTGTAGGAAGCCCCAGGTAAGTGTAAATTCTGTTTTCATCACCTGCTCAGGGTCTCTTTAAAAAGAGGAAACATAGTAGAATGTACTTAAAGTATACATGAAATGGCAATAATGGCTGTATTTATACTTACCTGGGGCTTCCTTCAGCCCCATGAGGTGCGTGGGCTCCCTCGCCATCCATTTAAGCTCGGTTCACTTGTTATCCCCACGGTAATTTGGCAGTCGTGTACTTCCGCGCATGCGTGGATTGGCCATGCACGCACCACTGCCACGCTCCTATGCCCAGGAGCATTCTGTACCTGCGCAGTACTACTGGGGCAGAACGCTGTGAGCGCAAAACAGGGAGCATGTGCGGCTGAGCATGCACAGAAGAGAGTAAAGCCAGCCAGATTACCGGGAGGGGGGCAGTTATTAAAAGAATGGAGCACCTGGAGAGGACAATGAGGGTGCCCAAACACCTCATGGGGCTGCGGGACCTCATTATTGCCATCTCAGGTTTCCTTTAAAGGACATTCTGGCTGAAAATAAACTGATTAGATAAACAATTGGATTTATCCTCGCTCTCTTAGCGATTTTGTGAGCGCTTGTGTTGGATTAGCGCTTGCTAATTAACTGTTTTGGGGATTTTTTTTTTTTTTTTTAGCAGATCTTTAGAAAGGGCTTCCTTCTGCTGTGCAGACCAATTTGATGCAATGTGTGGCATATTCTCTGAGCACTGACTGGCAGGCTGACCCCCAACCCCTTCAATTTCTGCAGCAATACTGCCAGGACTCATTACGTCTATTCATCTGCATGTGCACTCAACTTCGACCATAATGAGACCTGTTCTGAGTGGAAGCTGTCCTGTTAAACTGCTGTGTTGTCTTGGCCACTGTGCTGCAGCTTAGTTGCAGAGTATTGGGAATCTTCATGTGCTGGGAATACACCATACAATTTTCTGTTAGATTCTTCTGTTAGGCCTGGAACCCACTGAAATCAGCAAACGCAAAACGCAACCGCTAGCGTTTTGTCTGAGCGGTTTGCAAGCGGATTCATGCGCGTTTTTGGTTGTGTTTTGCAACATTGTATTTTTTTGCCCAGCGGGTGCGTAGCGTTTTGCGTTTTTATCCTGATTGGTCCTGTGAATTATTTTTCATTTTGTTACAGTGTGCTGAACCGCAAAACGCTAGCAAAACCGCTCAGTTTAGGTTTTGCTGAGCGTTTCAATACTTTACATTGAAGCGCTAACGCTCCCAAAATGCTGCAGGTCCTGCGTTTGCGTTTCTGGGAAACGCAAACGCTCCTGTGGAAGTTGCCCCATCCATTAACATTAGCCCAGCGTTTTGGCAAACTGCTAGCGTATCGCAGTGCTGCCAAAAGCGCTCCTGTGGGTTCCAGCCCTTAGAGTTTTCTGTTAAGGTGGCCATACACTCAGTAGATTAGCAGCAGATAGATTATCAGATAGATTTCTGATCTGATGTGCTTAGGAACAGATTTACAATAGATTTCAGTTTGAAATCTATTGAAAATCGATCTGATGGCATTTTTTTGCCATCAGATTTCCATTAGGGCCATTGCAAAATAAGCAATCTCACCAGATAGACCTAGATTTTCCAGCCTGCCAGATCAATTAAAATCGGCCGCAAATCAGTTAGTCAATCGATTTGCAATCGACCAATCGATTTTGAGCGATCAAAAAAAATCGGCTTAGTGTATTAGTGTATGGGCCCCTTTAGATTTTCTATTAGAATGCATAATTAGATTATTTTCTGTAGAGACAGGTCATCATCTCTGGTGCATTGTCTTCTGGTTATCTCCTGCTTAGTAGAACAATGCCTAAAGGTAGCCATACACTGGTCGATTTGCTATCAAATTCGACCAACAGATAGATCCCTCTCTGATCGAATTTGATCAGAGAAGGATCGTATGGCTACCTTTACAGCAAACAGATTGTGAACCGATTTCAGCCTGAAACCGTTCACAATCTGTGGTGGTGCTGCCGCCGCTCCCCCCGCCCGCATACATTACCTGCTCCGGCCGGCTCGACTGCCCCCGGTCACCGCTGCTCTGTCTCCGCTCTGGTCTCCGGCATGCTTCACTTCTTCCTGCCCAGCAGGAAGTTTAACCAGTAGAGCGCCCTCTACTGTTTAAACTTCCTGCCGGGCAGGAAGAAGTGAAGACCCGGAGACCAACGCGGAGACGGAGCAGCGGTGACCGGGATGAGTCGCGCCGGCGGAGCAGGTAATATATGCGGGCTCTATTGCGTCGGTCACTCGAACGCCACTAGCGACGCGCTCCCTACCCGCGGGCGATCGACGGTAATTTTCCGCACGGAGCGATCGACGGTATCGGATGAAATAGATTGAAATTCGGCACGTAGCAGGAACGATGTGACAGCAGATTCGATCCCAGTGATCGAATCTGCTGTTGATCTGGCGGGAATCGGCCTAGTGTATGGCCAGCTTAATTGCTAGGCAGATAGATGGTTAGATAGATAATTTCCAA
The DNA here is from genome assembly GCF_040937935.1 of Hyperolius riggenbachi. Lineage (NCBI taxonomy): Eukaryota > Metazoa > Chordata > Amphibia > Anura > Hyperoliidae > Hyperolius > Hyperolius riggenbachi. The sequence continues at coordinate 269,874,515 of NC_090648.1, forward strand.
CATGTTGGAATTTATCTATCTGGCAGATAAATCTAATGCCGGGCATACACAGCAAGTTTGTATCCTTATCAACCGAGCCGCTGATGGCTCGACTGATAATATCCGACAAGTCAGATGACCTGCCGGATAGATTCCCCGCTCGATCCCAGGACGATATTGGCTAAATCGGCCGCCGGATCGACCCGTGTATGTCCAGCATATCAGAAAATCTAAGAAAATTGTATGGTGTGTTCCCAGAAGTGTTTAATGCTGGGCATACATGGGTGGATACTTCTTATCAATCGAGCCGCTGATGGCTCGATTGATAATTTCCGACAGGTCCGATAGCCCGCTGGATCAATTCCGCGCTCGATACCGGCGGGCAGAACAATAGAAAAAACGAAGCGCTGATTAGGAAACACCCGCGGGGACGAGCGGGAATCGATCTGCACGCGCGGGCGAGCGGTGACGCACTGGCATAAAGACACTGGCTCGATAGCGGCGCTCAAATGAGCCGTGTATGCCCAGCATAAGATCCTCAGAGCGTTCTGTACCATGAGATGCCATGTTGAACTTCCAGTGACTAGTATGAGAGTGTGAGAGTAATAACACCAAATTTAACACACCGGCTTTAAAATAAAAATCCATATAGCAAAACAATTCTATTATCAAATACTAAAAGTTTATTAAGGACTTGTGCCTTAAAAAACAAACAAATTAAAAATATACAAAGGCAGCATGAATTACAAAAAGCCAATAATATATCAAACATCAATCAAGCCTATGAAAATGCATGTGCAGACACATGGATGGTATAAACATACAGTAGAATAAGTAGGTGGAATTTTCAGCCTCTTTTAGTCAACTATATTTTCCTAGAAGTTTTGGGTCACCCCAAGCTGCTTAGGTATTCTGTTTTACGAGAATTAGTCAAATACCTGTAGTACTTGATAATTTCTGAATTGCAGCAATATAAATGGCATAATTAGATAAGTCCGCTTACCCCAGGGTCCAAAGGCTGGAGATACCCGGCTGTAAATAAACCCAGTTGGGCAGAATTTGCCAGTGGGTTAGACATTAATGGCTGTGTGTTGAGCTATTTGATGGGATGGCAAGTTTACAGTTATACAAGCTGTACATGAATTACACCTTATCAAGGTGTCGAATCAGCAGTGTGATATAGTGAAAATCTCTCTTAGGGCCCTTTTCCCACTACCCTGCGATTTGTGATTTGATTTTAATCACAAAACGCAAGATTTATAAAACTAATGGAAACCGCAGCAGCAATTTCCATTAGTGCGATCCAATTGCGTTGCAATTTTGGTCCAAGCGCAATCGTCGTCCTGCCGTGTTTTGGATGCGATTGAGCTCTACTATACTGAGTATAGTAGCTCAATCACATGGTGGAAATTGAATTGCGATCGCGTTTCATAGTGGAAAAGAGCCCTTAGGCCCCCTGCACACGCAATTTGCAATTTCTGATTTTCAGTGGATGCTATCAAGGCAAAAAAAATCCTGCCGCATGCAGTACCTTTTAAAAATAGGAATTGCATGTATAATAGCATCAAAAATCGCAAATCGGAATCGCATGTAGTGTGCAAGTGGCCTTAAAAGCTCCCACCACAAGTACAGACACCCACACTCCTTATCCAGCCACAGCAGCAGCACTCTGGATGACTTGGGTGAATTCCTACTTAGCCATTTGCTCAGAAAGAGAAACTACTTGATTGTCCCATCCTTACCCCTTTTAAAGGACAACTGAAGTGAGAGGGATATGGAGGCTGCTATATTTATTTCCTTTTAAAGGATACCACAACCGAACGGTTGTGGTAAAAATTGACTGCAGCGCTGTGTAGGGTAAAAGGAGTACATACCTTCCGTGCCTCCAGCCCCCCTCCGTCTGCCGCTGTTCTTAGTTTATAGATGCCGGTGTCCGGCGACTTTCCTGACCCTTACCCCGGACATACTGCGCCCTGTGTGCGCAGTATGTCCTTCCTCCTTGCTTCTGGCCGGCGCATAGTGCGAGGCTCAGAAGCACGCTGTCCCCTTTCTGCTGCGTGTGCGCTCCATTACACCGAGCGTCACATGATTAGCATGTGATGCTCGGTGTAATGGAGCGCACACGCAGCAGAAAGGGGACAGCGTGCTTCTGAGCCTCGCACTATGCGCCGGCCAGAAGCAAGGAGGAAGGACATACTGCGCACACAGGGCGCAGTATGTCCGGGGTAAGGGTCAGGAAAGTCGCCGGACACCGGCATCTATAAACTAAGAACAGCGGCAGACGGAGGGGGGCTGGAGGCACGGAAGGTATGTACTCCTTTAACCCTTCACAACGCTGCAGTCAATTTTACCACAACCGTTCGTTTGTGGTTTCCTTTAAGCAATACCACTTCCCTGGCTATCTTGCTGATCCTCTGCCTCTAATACTTTTAGCCATAGACCCTAAACAAGCATGCATCATATCAGGCGTTTGACATTGTCTGATCTGACAAGAATAACTGCATGCTCTCTCATGTGATTCAGACACTATTGCAGCCAAATAGACCAGTAGGGCTGCTAGGCAACGGGTATTGTTTAAGTGCAAATAAATATGACAGCCTCCATATCCCTCTCGTTACAGTTGTCCTTCAACATTGTGCTCTCACATCCTGTACCATTCACATATCCTTTTAACCACTTGTGGTGTTTGGACGTGAGTTTTACATCTAGTTTAGTGCTCCTGTGGGTTCCTGAACAGGAGACTTGCGTCCTACACTATCGTCCTACACAACTGTCATGTGACGCAACTGCCATGTGAGGAGGAACGCAGCATCACTGATGATGCTGCGCAGCAAGGACCCCTGTAGCGATGCTGGCAATGAAACGGACACCTATTGTTGTCCATTTCTATGGTTACCAGCCTTCGCTGTTTGAAGTTCGTAGTGTAGCGGTGGCTGGATAAAGCAGACAAGCGCTGTAGCTGTGTCCTGCTGTTTATTGCTGTTTCTTGCCTAATTGTGGGGGTATTTTTTAAAGTATTTTTAACCCACTGCCGGGTCCTTGCTGCGCAGCATCATCAGTGATGCTGCATTCCTCCTCACAGGGCAGTTGCGTCCCACCAAGGAGGGATGATGTAGTCCAGTCTGCGCAGCAGATGAAATTCTGCTCTTTTACGTCGGATGGGGGATTTGTGTAACTGCACGATTGTGCGGTTGAGATTAGGAACAATCCAAACAGCGCAGCACACAGGGGTAACAAGTAACGGCAAATAACTAAGCAGGGACAGATGCCTCCTACAACTAAATGGATTGCCCTGAGTCGCGTCAGTAAGGTAAATCTGCCGACGTGACTCTAAAAGTAAACAAGCAGTATGTCAGTGTAAAAAAATAAAAGTCACCTGCCTCATTACATGTAACCTACTATGCTCTACATACACTTACAAATATTACAGTGACTAAAAAACAAAGAATTTAACCATAGTGCCTCTTCAATCTCTGCTCTCGGATGCACACAATCACATCGGGATTGGAAGCAGCAGGTGGCATAAATCCTACACCACATCAGTTAGACAGCCACAAGTGCAGCATAGGATTTACTTCCACTGGTCCCCAAAAGTTTAAAATCTGAGAGCGTTTTGCTTTTTCCCACACAACACACAAGCTCCTGTTTAAATGTATTTCACTACTATTCCCAAAAAATCTTGAAGTGCGAAAGTTGCATGCAAAAAAATATCGCAAATTCAGAACAAACAGTGCACCACAGACCCACAAAACCACTGACACAAGTGTGCTCCCAGCCTTAGACAGTGAACATGGCAGCCTCCATATTCTCCCTCTTGGACATAGTTCGGAATCTTCTCACAGCAGCAGCTCTACCTTAAAATCTGCAGCAGATAACCTGCAACATACGTCTTTAACAACGCTGCGGTCACATGAACAGACTGGGAGTAACGTAGGTCAGGTGGGACGCAGATGAACAAAGTCTAACCAATGAGAGTAGACAGTAGCACTGGCAAGCTCAGCCCTCTGGCACCGCCCCTGAGCATTGCCACTTTTGATTGGAAAACTCCTCTCAGTATGTCAACCCGACCAATGGTGGGGACTGTTCTAACAAATCCAAACATGGCGGCTTCCAGTCACAGTGGATAGGTTTTCGGCAGAATTAAACATCCAGCAGCGATCTACCGTGTTTTGCTGCGGGAACGGTGATGCGGAAGGGAAATGGCGAGCGACACCGGGAGAAAGCAGTTCTGGAAAAGGAACGTCAGTAAAGTCCCGGGGAGGTGCGTAGTGCAGAGCTGAGTTCCTTCCTTCATATAGGGAAGCAGTAGCAGCAGCCTCTCTCCTTCACTGAGCCTTGTGGATGGATGGACTGTATGATGCCATCATCATGATTCCACGTATATACTATTGTCAGCTTGCAGACAGGGGATAGGTTAGGAGTGGTTTCCATGGCACAAGCTGGTTGGATGACACTGCTGATGAGGCTGGTGGCAGGTTTCTGCTTCCTGTATAGCACTGTGTAAATAATGATCCAGATCTTCCTGTGTCTGTGTTTCAATGTTTCAAAGAATAAGCAAATAGAGAGGAATACAAATAAACATATTACAATCAATGTTTATTGATGTTTGCTCTTGCAAATGTGAAAACTATTGCTGTATCTTGTAAATGTTTTGGCAAAGGTTAATTAAAGGTTCAATCGCTGCAAAATGAAATGGTGGTTACTGATTATGATCTACATTTCAACTTAAAGTTTGTTTTTCTTTGTAAAAGGAACTAGTAGGGGCTAAACTAGAAGTTTGTACAAGGCTAATCAGAAAGCTAATGACTCATTTTCTGAATTGAGTAGTGCTGAATAACTAATAGAAAACACACTGTCCCATGTACGACACTATTAGGTACTATTACTGTAAGTGCCACGTTCATTGTACTTATAGTATACAGGATACAAATTGGGATAATGGGTTATTATTTTTATTAATACATTATTATTTATATACAGTCTATATATTGAGTAAAGTACATACACACAGGGATCCCTGACCACTGAGATCTACACAATCGCATTTTTTTCCCCCTGCTCCCCTGCAGAAATTTGCTCTGTCGCACATCCGCACATCCTCATTCCCCCCCCCCCCCCTCCACCACCTGGCTGCAGTAGTGCCTGAAGTATACCAGAAACGAGCATGTGGCTAATCTTGTCAGTTCTGACAATATTGTCACAAACACCTGATCTGCATGTTCTTGTTCAGGATCTGTGGCAAAAAATATAAAGTTGACCATACATCAGGTGGCTTGGTGGCTGATCGGCCATCCAATTTGATTACAGTATAATCTCATCTTGGTAGACTTCAAGGGACCAGGAAAAGTGGTTTACTATATCAGAAGTTTACTATATCATAAATTGTCCTGTAAATTGTCCAGCATGCTTGGTGCATTCTTTGCTGCAAAGGAGCAACTCTGTCCTCCCATTGGAGGTACAGTACAAGTACTTGCACATTTGGTGGACTACAAGGTTAAAGAGAACCCGAGGTGGCTTTGTATAACGTTAGTGGGGCACAGAGGCTGGTTGGGCACACTAACACCAGCCTCTGTTGCCCCATGGTGTGTGTCAAAGACCCCCCTGCTCGCCGCTATACCCCCGCAATGCTGGCGACACGCAGCGTGTCGCCAGCACAATGTTTACCCTAGCGCTGTCTGTCAGCGCCGCTCCGCCGCCTCCTCCGCATCCCCGCTACCCGCCCTCGTCCCTTCCCTCACGCTGATTGGAGGGAAGGGACGAGGGCGGGTAGCGGCGATGCGGAGGAGGCGGGGGAGCGGCGCTGACAGACAGCGCTAGGGTAAACATTGTGCTGGCGACGCGCTGCGTGTCGCCAGCACTGCGGGAAGGATAGCGGCGAGCAGGGGGGTCTTTGACACACACCATGGGGCAACAGAGGCTGGTGTTAGTGTGCCCAACCAGCCTCTGTGCCCCACTAACGTTATACAAAGCCACCTCGGGTTCTCTTTAAGTATACCTTAGGGCTGCATAGCCAGGCTGGACAAAACCCTGGTACAGTATTCAGGGCTCCTTAAAAATTGCAGCTGTCACTAAAGAGAGGCAGCCACTCGCTTCCTCTGAGTGGCTCTGATACCTCAGTGGGTTGGACTTGCAGCACGTGTCCTGCAAAACTTTCTGCTCACACTTGATCCAATCTTGAAGCCTCTCTACAAAATACAGCCAATCATGATAAGCTGCGAGTGGCTCTGATACCTTTTGCGGGCGGGACTTGAGACTCTCCTCTCCACTCCTCTCCACTCTTCTCCACTCTTCTTAGTTTTGCAGCCAGACAGCCCACTCTGATCTGAATTACAAGTAAACATAGCCTGTACTGTGTGCCACATGCTGCCAGTACCGTCATCAATTACAAGGGTTTCACACTGACATGAAGCATGTACCACCCAATTTTTACTATATCCAGAGTCAGCATCACATTTACTATACCAGGCGTTGCTCCCATAGACTTCTAATGGAGATTGGCTGGGACCTGGAAAGGTAGTTTACTATACCTGAGTTTATTTTAACGAGATTATACTGTATTATGGTCAAATTGGATGAAAATCCATGCCTCCGAGTAGAGGTCTGCAGCGGGTCGGGTACCCGCGGGTAACCCGAAATGCGGGTTGGGTTCGGGTACCCGAATTGATTTAAGCTTCGGGTGCGGGTAGGGTTGCGGGTAGTGGTCTGCGGGTGTGGGTCGCGGGTAGTGAAAGCAAGCATGTTAAAGGGGAACTTCAGCCTAAACAAACATACTGTCATCGAGTTACATTAGTTATGTTAATTAGAATAGATAGGTAATATAATCTCTTACCCACCCTGTTTTAAAAGAACAGGCAAAGGTTTGTGATTCATGGAGGCTGCCATCTTTGTCATGGGGCAGCCATCTTTTTGGTTGAAATGAGGTGACAAGGAGCATAAGACACAGTTCCAACTGTCCTGTGTACTGATCAACCCTCCCAGCTGCACACGCTAGGCTTCAAATGTCAGATTCAAAATGTAAAAAAAAAAATTTTGCACCAAAACAGCAGAAGGAGAACAAAAACATCAGAAATCCCATCATGCTTTGCACAGCATTAGGGGAAAAAAGCCCGGGCAGTTTTCTTCTGTGCAGCTAAAAATGAGGCTTGTATAAGAGAAACAAAGTTCTGATGCTGTGAAACTGTTAAAGAAACACCAAGCCTTTTCAGTGCTGCTGAGTCGATTTTTAGTCCGGAGGTTCACTTTAATTCTGACAGTGTCTTTTGCTTCCCAACATTCTATAAAATAGGTTTTATTAACTTTACAGCTCCCCAATGTTACTTTAAATGTGCACTTTAGAAGAAAATGTAAAAAAGCGGGTAGCGGGCCGCGGGTCGGGTAGCGGTTCTGCGGGTGCGGGTCGGGTTACGGGTATCAAATTCACCAGAAAGCGGGTCGCAGGTCGGGTGCGGGTAGCGGGCCACGGGTGCGGGTCTGGTGCCGGTATGAAAAAGTGGACCCGCGCAGGCCTCTACCTCCAAGTGCATGCCTGATCAACGATATGTCTGATTTGGGGCCGAAATTGGTCACATGTATCTGTCAGGCATGCTGCAAGATGTAGGGCCGACTTGCTTGATCGGTTATGCATCGGTAATGGTGAGCTATATCGGGACAAGTGATGAATGCAGCGAAACCCACGGCACTGTTTCCCCTTCTGTATAAATGTACATGGGTGCTGTGTACGTTTACATTGCTTGTCCTTTGTCACGGTGCTTGTCCGTCGTCTGAATCAGCTGCTCTTTGATTAGCCCTATACACGCTGCCGGCACATAGCATGTGATATGTGTGCAATGTCACATACCATGCCTGGCGGCATGTATGGGGCTGATGGTAGAGTTGTGGATTCGGAAGATGGATAGGCACCGTGACACAGGACAGATAATGTACAGTTGTGTTAAATTATTCAACCCCCACTGAAATTGAGTGTTTTGGCCAGTTTGACATTGATTTTGATCATTTCAGCCATCTTGTTTACAATTAAATCAAAGAGACACTTGTAAGTCAGACAAATATAACATAACATTTTATAATGAAATAAACACAAATGTCTTTTCTGTGCTCAAATCATTATCCATTTTATTCAACCCCCCCAAGTGACATTCATTCTTAATACAACATCCTTTTCCAGTTATAACAGCTTTTAAGCATGAAGCATAGCTTGACACAAGTGTCTTGCAGTGATCTACGGGTATCTTAGCCCATTCTTCATGGGCAAAAGCCTCCAGTTCAGTCACATTCTTAGGCTTGCACGCTGCAGCTGCTTTCTTTAAGTCCCACGAGAGGTTCACAATCGGATTTAAGTCTGGTGACTGCGATGGCCACTCCAAAATGTTCCAGCCTTTAATCTGCAACCATGCTCTAGTGGACTTGGTGGTATGCTTGGGGTCATTGTCCTGTTGAAAGATCCAACGTCTCCCAAGCCTCAGGTTTGTGACGGACTGAATCACATTTTCTTCCATTATCTCCTGGTATTGAAGAGAATTCATAGAACCTTGCACACGCTGAAGCTTCCCTGTACCTGCAGAAGCAAAACAACCCCAAAGCATGATTGACCCCCCCCCCCGTCATGCTTCACAGTAGGCAAGGTGTTCTTTTCTTCATAGGCCTTGTTCTTCCTCCTCCAAACATAGCGTTGATCCATGGGCCCAAATAGTTCTAATTTTGTTTCATCAGTCCACAGAACACTATCCCAAAACTGTTGTGGTAGTGTTCTGTGGACGAACTGGGCATTACTGCTAAGAGTCTTCTCTTCCAAGGCCCAGTCTGGCACCCACAGGACAGCTACAAATAAAATACAATAAATGTGTGGTGTTAGAGGAATGCTGTGTGTTTTCCTTTAGAGACTGATAGTGGTACTTATGTTACTTGTTAGGTGTATGAGCCTCTCTCTCATAAGTGCTTGTCCTCAAGCTCTCACAGAAAATGAATTCTCAGGCAACTACCTAATATTTTATTCGGCCTGTTTATATTGGTCCCATATAAGCTCACTTTTAAATTACCTGGTCAGGAACCCCTTACCAGCCACGTCTTGCTGCACAGACTGCTGTATTAGGGCTGGTTCAGATGGGCGTTTTTGTGGCGTTTAACGCAGGGTTTCAGACGCAGCGTTTTTTGGGACCTACTGCCATCCCATGCAAGTGAATGGGAGCGTTTAGAGCTGGCTTTTGCAGGCTTTCATGAAAGCCTGGCAGTAGATCCCAGCGTTGCGTCTAGTCTCAAAAGCAACATGCTGCTTTCAGAGGCAGTAAACGCGAGGAAACAATAGCAGAGACCAGAACTGCTAGCCTTGAACGCTTTTCAAAAGCTAGCTTTTAAACGCTGGCGTTTAAACGCAATGCCAAGCAAAAGCTCAGCAGACGCCCGTGTGAACCAGCCCTTAGACATACTGTATATTAGGAGATGGTTCACTCTGTTCTCCTCGTTGTCTAAACAAAATTATGATGTGAGTCCAGTAGCAGTCCCTCTTGTAAAACCAACATTTCATCAAAAAAGCTTCTAGTCATGTTAACAAATCCTTTTTTTTTTTTTTAATTTTTTTTTTTTTTTTTAAAGTTACATTTACCCTCTCTGCTCATTTATTTCCCAGTTGGTACTTAGATGTATGTTTAAAGTTGGGTTGTAATGGTGGTTGTGGTAGGGAGGTTAATGGTTAGGGCCTATTCACTTAGGCCTGGAACCCACTGAAAACCGCAAACGCAAAACGCAACCGCTAGCGTTTTGTCTGAGCGGTTTGCAAGCGGATTCATGCGCGTTTCTGGTCGTGTTTTGCAACATTGTATTTTTTTCCCCAGCGGGTGCGTAGCGTTTTGCGTTTTTATCCTGATTGGTCCTGTGAATTATTTTTCATTTTGTTTACAGTGTGCTGAACCGCAAAACGCTAGCAAAACCGCTCAGTTTAGGTTTTGCTGAGCGTTTCTGCTAGCGTTTCAATACTTTACATTGAAGCGCTAACGCTCCCAAAATGCTGCAGGTCCTGCGTTTGCGTTTCTGGGAAACGCAAACGCTCCTGTGGAAGTTGCCCCATCCATTAACATTAGCCCAGCGTTTTGGCAAACTGCTAGCGTATCGCAGTGCTGCCAAAACGCTGCCAAAAGCGCTCCTGTGGGTTCCAGCCCTTATGCAGCAATGGTAAGCGGTATACACCAGCTCACACTGGTGTGCAGTGTGCTGTGACCCCTTTCAGTATGCGTAAATAGGGCTGAATGTTCCCACAGCAAAATGCAGGTAACTGGATTCCTTCCTCCCTGCTTTGCTCTCAGAGGGATTAATAGTATCATTATTAATGGAATAATTGTGTTGAAGAGATGATGCAGAGCAGCATGCACTGCTCTGCACTGTGGTTAGTGTGAACTAGCCCTTTAGGGACACTTATATAGGCACAAGGTATTGCTAGACATAAACTCGCTAATGCATACCCCTAAACTCTCCCCATTTGTAAAAAATAAATATAAATAAATAAATAAATAAAACAAAAACAACTTTCCTCCAACCAGAGAATTACTCAGAATACTGTTTCACAGCATGCAGTGAACCAACAAACCAAACAGCAGAAATAATATTTTTATTAATCTTTAAGGAACTCTAGGAACTCAAGGTGAGAGACATATGGAGGCTGCCATATTCATTTTCTTTTAAACAATATCAGTTGCCTGGCAGTCCCGCTGATCTTTCTCACCAGTAGTGTCTGAATCACACTTGAAACAAGCATGCAGCTAGCCCTGTCAGATTTTTGTTGGAAACATCTGATCCGCATGCTTGATCAGGGTCTATGGCTAAAAGTACTAGAGGCAGAGGATTAGCAGACAGCCAGGCAATGTGCATTGTTTAAAAGGAATACAAATGTCTGATATATATGTGTGTGTGTGTGTGTGTGTGTGTGTGTGTATATGTGTGTGTGTGTGTGTGTGTGTGTGTGTGTGTGTGTGTGTGTGTGTGTGTGTGTGTGTGTGTATGTATATATCACCTCAATTCACTTTAAATAATACACACATCAAAACCTCTATAAATATCAAAGAACAGTTAATGTATGTCTAGTCATTATAGGCAATAGATATGTTCCAAATGAACTGTTGAACTGTGGGCCACGTTTTTGTACGTATGCAAAACTACATTCAGAAGCATCAGCACTTTGTGGGCAAAAATTCACGAGTTGTAAACTGTCAGTTATGGCAATGATAAGACTGTGCTGGCAAGTGTTTCAGAAATATTCAGCATCAAGAAACCAGTAATGACAAAATTAGACTAGGGATTAGCAGACAAAATTTGCATAGTCAGATCTGCTGTATCCGGCCATTTTGTGTTAGTCAAATTCACCATAAGGCTTATTTTTTGGGGGGGAATTGCCTATTTCCATTTTTTTACACCCAGTGGAGTGCTCCTTGGTGTCAATGCAAAGAAACAAACCATGCAGAGGGGGGAAAGGCCCCTTTTTTGAAGTGCAGCCTCTGTAAAGCGGTCCATTTTGTCTTTTGAAGATACAGGCCCATATGCAATTAGTTTTCGCTGCTGTGTTTTCTCCTGGGTGATAACTTCTCATCTTTTATTTAGAATAACTTTTAGCACTTTTCAATTGAAAAAGTACACAAAAGTAGGTGGAAAAGTACTTTCAAAACTATTTTAAGTATTGTTTTGCTTGTTGGTGATTTAAAAGACAAAAGTGAAAATATCACATTTGAGAAAAATCAGTGGTCCATAAGCAATTAATGTTTTATCCTGAGTTTTCTCCTAGGAGATAATGTTTCATCTATTTAAAATAACTTTTCAGCACTCTGCAACTGAAAAAGTACCAAAAAGTAGGTGAAAAAGTACTGTCAAAAATTATTTTGAGTAATTTCTTGCTTGCTGGTGATTTAACCACTTGAGGAAAGCAGTGTTAAACCCCCCTAAAGACCAGGCTATTTTTCACAATAAGGGCCGCTGCAGCTTTAAGGCCAAGCTGCAGTGCTGAACAACTCAGCACACGAGTGATTCCCCCCCCCCCATTTTCTCCCCACCAACAGAGCACTCTGTTGATGGGGTCTGGTCGACCCCCCCATACTAAAATAAAGATTATAGTATTTATTTATTTTAGTAATAAAAACTATCTATTTTACAATCGCCGCCCTCCCTTCCCTTAGTTATTTATATGGCGAAACAGTCTAACAGTTTCCTAGCGGCAGAGCTCTGCCTTTCAAGCGGAGATGTGTGCGCACAGTGCGCGCAATCTCCTGCAGAACAAGCTCCAAGGACTTTACGCCGGTCCTGGAGCTCCCGCCGCGGCCACGCCCATCAGCGTGACACGGTCAGCAGTTGAAAATATCAACTATGATAAAACTAAAGAGAAAAAGCAAATTACATATGGGCCAGAAGCTTAAAAATCTAAATAGACAAGGCACATGGATGTGGGAGTCCACTGATTTCTTATAAACAAGCTGCAGTGATTACCTGCTTGGACAGACTAGGTATGATCAGTGAGGTGCAAATCATTCCATGTTCCTACATATAACTAGTAAATCTTTACAACCAAGATTGTGTGGTGTGTGTTCAGCTTTTATCTTTATATCCGCCCCATCAAAGAAAACTGTCTGGGCATTTTTCCCTTGATGCTGAGCAAAGCATGAGGGGATTTCCTATGTTGTTATTGCTGCCTAGCAACTGGGAGGGGTGATCAGGACAGTTGGAACTGTGGGGGAGATTTATCAACGCATTATCGACAGTTTTTTCTTCTTAATCTGTTCTAACACGCAGGGAGAACAGTTCTGCATGATAATAAGAACCTTCTTAAATCCTAGGTGGTAGTTGCAATTTAGCATGAATTTCTAGAGCTGCACTACAGTTAAGAAAAGTGAAAATCCATCCCTATACTGGCGCAGATTAAGAAGTGCTTGATAGCAGTTCTACAGATATAGAACTGCAGGCTAAACATGATTGCAGAGTGCTGGCTAGACATGACTTGTCAAGACAAGACAAGACAAATAACATTTATATTGCGCTTTTCTCCTTGCGGACTCAAAGCGCCAGAGCAGAGCAGCAGCCACTAGGGCGCGCTCTATTGGCAGTAGCAGTGTAAGGGAGACTTGCCAAAGGTCTCCTACTGAATTAGTGCTGGCTTACTGAACAGGCAGAGCCGAGATTCGAACCCTGGTCTCCTGTGTCGGAGGCAGAGCCCTCAACCATTACACCATCAGCCAACTACACTTGTGATGTGCTCCTCCCCCCTGCTGAATTCCTCCTCAGAGCCTGCTGCTATCATTAGAACAGGTGTGTTGGTTACCTCAGCAACAGCAATTCCCCTCACACACTACACTGCCTGAGAGACCTTCCTAACTCCTCCTATTCTTAAAAGTTTAAGAAGGAATCTGCACGATTTAGTGATTTCTTAGGATGTCTAAAACAGTTCTGCACGGATTTCTAAAAACCTACTAATATTTTGTCTGACACTCTTGATAAATGTGCCCCTGTGTCTCATGCTCCCTGTCACCTCCTTCTAACCAAAAAGATGGCTGCCCTCATGAAATCACAAATATTTGCCTGTTCTTTTAAAACAAGGTGGGTAAGAGATTATATTACCTATCTATTTTAATTAACATAACTAATGTAACTTAATGACAGTATGTTTGTTTAGGCTGAAGCTCCTCTTTAAGTAGGTTTGGGACTAAGGTTTGGGACCTTTATCTCACCGTGTGGTGTATGCGCTTAACTGAAAGTCTAATGCCTGGTACACACATACAATTCCCCTTCAGATAGATGGGTCAAATAGATGGATTTGATTTTCATTTGCTTTTCTAATCGATTTTGTATAGAAGTAATTGGAAAATTGATCAGAAAAACGGTGGGAAATCGGATCGGACCTGTTGGAAATTATCTATTCAACCCATCTACCTGAAGTGAAATTGTAGGGTGTGTACCAGGCATTACTGCACGATGAGCAGATTGCAATGCATTACACTCTACTTAAAGCGGAATATAACCCTGCATTTCAACTTTGCTCTAAAACATTATTTACAGTATATTATATGCAACCAGCATTTTTTTTTTTACTAGACCAGCATTGGAAGGGTTACACAGAGTTTTAAAGTTTCTAAAAAGAACTGCAGACGCATCCGAAGCTCAGATAGATACGTTTTGTTTACATAAATGTATCTAAGTGTTGAATGTTACACACTTTGGCTGTCCTCCAGCTCAGTCAGAGAGAGTGAGTCACATTCAACACTTAGATACATTTATGTAAACAAAATGTAACTATCTGAGCTTCGGATGCATCTGCAGAAATCTCCAGGAACTTTAAAACTCTGTGTAACCCTTCCAATGCTGGTCTAGTAAAAAAAAAAAATCTTGGTTGCATATAATATACTGTAAATAATGTTTTAGAGCAAAGTTGAAATGCAGGGTTATATTCCGCTTTAAAGCAAATCTGAAGTGAAAATAAACTTATGAGATTATGAATTGTATGTATAGTACAGCTAAGAAATAGAACATTAGTAGCAAAGAACAGTCTCATATTGTTTTCCAGTATCCAGTACAGGAAGAGTTAAGAAACTTTCAGTTGTTATTTATGCAGGAGAGCTTCTCTGAGCTCTTTGACCCACCTCAAAAGACTGTCCTGTTTTCTAAAGCACTTAGACATCAAAGAAACAGTAAGAGACAGGTTGAGATAAGGTTTTACTTCAGGAAAGTTTAAAGGGTCTTTAACTCTGCTCTGTTTTATAGTTAAAAATACAGAGTGTGGTTTGTAAACTGCAAATATGACAGAATGATGCAATGTTATAAAAAAAAATAATCTATATAACTGAAAATAAAAAGAGCCTCTTTTCTTTGCTACTAATGTTCCATTCTTTATCCGTACTACACATACAATTCATTATATCATTTTTTTTCACTTTAGGTTTGCTTTAAAACTCACATTATTCTGCTTAATGCAGTTTAGTGCATACACACCACATTACAAGACGATTCAGTCACCCTTGAACATCATTTTCTTTGGGACCAGCACATAACCAAAACAATACTAGCCATAATGACTGAGCAATTCACTTTTCTTATACATTGCATCGGAGACTGCTTCAAAACAGAACAACACAAAATAAAAATAGAAAGAGCTCATTTGAGTTGAGAGGATATTGAAAAACCCAGGATGAATGCTCACACAATGACTGCAGAGACAATGTCCTTACTGAGATTCAAACTTGAGACTTAAAGAGACACTGAAGCGAAAAAAAATATAGGATATAATGAATTGGTTGTGTACTATGAATAATTACTAGAAGATTAGCAGCAAAGAAAATATTCTCTTATTTTTATTTTCAGGTATATAGTGTTTCTTCTAACATTGCATCATTCTCTAATATGTGCAGATTACACAACACTCAGCATTCAAAATGATTCTTTTAGAGCAGTCTGTGAACTAATGACCTCTCCTCTGCCAGAGGAAAAGTAAATAGTTAACTAACCATTGAGATAATAAAAGTCAGAAGACAGCCCTCTCCACCACTTTGAAAGTCATAGAGATAACAACTGGAGTTTCTTAACTCTTCCTGTACTGGAAACAATTAGACTGATGTATCTGATCTTAATGTTTTATTTCTTAGCTGTACTACACATACAAATCATAATATCATAGTTTTTTTTCCGCTTCAGTGTCTCTTTAAGTGTTGAAAAGTACATGAGATACAGATGTGAGTAGCTCATATCAAATGGCCGCTAAGCTGGACCCCAGTAGTCTGCTATCCTAACGAAAGTCTTTAGCTATTTTGAAGGGAAACTCCTACATCTTAGGTATGTTTTTTGCACTTTAGGAGTAAACCAGAATGTACCTGTATAATAGAATATACAGTACTGTGTACAGTCACCCAACAGCTTACTGATTTGCATATGCATAGTGTAACTATGTTTGTGAAACCTTGTTGGAAAACATTATTTTAAATGAATTATATTAAGTGTTCTATTTTTTTTCCCTCTGCAAATCAGCATTCAACACGTGTATGGTGCTCAGCATCCTCCTTTTGATCCACTGCTTCATGGAACGTAAGTCAAGTTTTTCTCTTAGTCCTTTTATCTTCTGTTGTATTAAAAATAGAATAAAGCCCATGAAAAGGCCTTTAGCTCAGTTCTCATACATTTTGAAGAGTTGACCTGCTTGTGTTTGTTTTTCCCTGTAGTGGAAGTCATCAAAATGTGGACTTTTGATTGGCAGGGTTTCGTGTTTAGTTGAGATGGACTCTGTGAAAGTTTCTCTGTGTAGTTCAGAGTGCTGTATATGAAATTATTTCAGTTTATTTGGACAGGATGCATAAATCTTGCTTTCAGTTGTAATAGTGTGGATAGTTTAAAGAGGTACTGTAAGGAGGAAAACTACTCATTGCCAGCATATAGCCTATACCCAATTTATAGGGGAAAACCCAGTATTTCCTGATATAAATCCAGCATTTTTCCGTAATTTCACCTTTAAATGCTAAGCCACGCCCCCTCCTTGAGTTTCAGCCGCGGATGTATAAAATTAGCTGTGCGCACTGCCCTCTGGGTAGTGACATCACCAGCAGTAGTTGAGGAGAAAAAAAACTGTTGTCCTCACCGTCATCAAGGTAGGACATGTGCACGAGAGGAGGCAGCAGAAGCTGATCTTGCAGCCTTAGCTGCTATGACAGATCATCTCCCTCTCTCTGCCCTGCCACTCATGGCTGGATTTCAGGCAGACCAACAAAGGCAGTGGTCTAGGAGGACTGAAAATACACACTAAACAAGGGGCGGATAGAGGACAGCAGGCTGGCACTTTTATAGCAGCAAAGGAGCGCCTGACCACAGCAGTATACTGGCTGTGCCTGTGCTCCACTCTGGCCGAGTCTGCAGTGAGTGCACGCATTAGGAAGTCATGTAACTTCTCACTGCACAGACCAGAGCAGCAGCACATACTAGAGACGAGATGTCCCAGTCACAGCGTGTGATGCTGGCTGTGCTGAGTGGTTCCGCCCCACCCCCTCTGTGTCACATGTCACCCTCCACTCACTGCCCGGGAGTTCTTGAACGTGTGTGAGAGAAATGAACAAAACTTCCATCTATAAGAGGTTTCTGCTGATGGCCACTTGTTAGCAGATAAATGAATGCAGCTGAGGTTGAGAGGTTAGTGTGCTGCCTTCATTCTGAGGAAACAAAGGCAGAACGTAACACTGTAGTGCAGACCCTTCACTCCTGATCTCTGCACAGCATGGCAGCACTACCTATGTCATTCATATAGAGCTGCTATCAACAGAGACCTGGGAGAAGAGAATGCTAATGGACATTGCAGTCAGGAAGCTGCAATTTAGATAAGTTGACTTGCCTGGATGGAGGCTGCTGCTGAAAGCTCTGTCACAGCCTGGCTCCTGATTGCCTGTACATTTATATGATGGGCTACATCACCCAATGGTATGGCCAGATCGATCATCAAATAGATCCTTCTCGGATTGATTTTGAAGAGAAAAGGATATAACCGCCTGCACACAGACTTCCAGTAGATTTCACCACAGTGGCGGACATACGGCCGTGCAGGCCGTGCCGCCGCACAAGGGCCCCTGAAGTTCTGCTGCTTCAGGGGCCCATTAAGTATTGCAGGTTTTTTTTTTTTTTTATTTATTTATTTTTTTAACCTGGGGGGCCCAACTCCTGTCCTCCCCCCCCTCACCTCGCCCCCCCCCCCCCCCCCCCTCATGCGGCGGGAGAGCGGAAAATACAAGAAGTCTCCGGCCGGGGCGGCAGCTGCAGCTTGGTCTCCAACTTTGGAGACATATCGGAAACTAAGCAGCAGCTGCCTCTAGCGTCTGCTGCAGCCCCGGCCGGAGACTTCCTGTATTTTCTGCTCTCCCGCCGGCTGCAGCGCATACCGGGAGGGGGGCCCCGAGGTGAGTGAGGGAGGATAGGAGTCGGGCCCCCCACCCGGATAGCTACCCACCCGGCTACCTTACCCACCCACCCGGCTACCTACCCCGCTACCTAACCATCCACCCGGCTACCTACCCGGCTACCTAACCAGGCTACCTACCCACCCACCCGGCTACCTAGCTACCCACCCGGCTACCTAACCACCCTGCCGGCTATCTACCTGGCTACCTACCCACCCGGCTACCTAACCACCCTGCCGGCTATCTACCTGGCTACCTACCCACCCGGCTACCTACCCACCCGGCTACCTAGCTACCCACCCGGCTACCTAACCACCCTGCCGGCTACCTACCTGGCTACCTACCCACCCGGCTACCTAGCTACCCACCCGGCTACCTGACCACCCTGCCGGCTATCTACCTGGCTACCTACCCACCCGGCTACCTAGCTACCCACCCGGCTACCTAACCACCCTGCCGGCTATCTACCTGGCTACCTACCCACCCGGCTACCTAGCTACCCACCCGGCTACCTAGCTACCCACCCGGCTACCTAACCACCCTGCCGGCTACCTACCCACCCGGCTACCTAGCTACCCACCCGGCTACCTAACCACCCTGCCGGCTATCTACCTGGCTACCTACCCACCCGGCTACCTACCCACCCGGCTACCTAGCTACCCACCCGGCTACCTAACCACCCTGCCGGCTACCTACCCACCCGGCTACCTAGCTACCCACCCGGCTACCTAACCACCCTGCCGGCTATCTACCTGGCTACCTACCCACCCGGCTACCTACCCACCCGGCTACCTAGCTACCCACCCGGCTACCTAACCACCCTGCCGGCTACCTACCCACCCGGCTACCTAGCTACCCACCCGGCTACCTAACCACCCTGCCGGCTATCTACCTGGCTACCTACCCACCCGGCTACCTAGCTACCCACCCGGCTACCTAACCACCCTGCCGGCTATCTACCTGGCTACCTACCCACCCGGCTACCTACCCACCGGGCTGGCTACCCACCCACCCGGCTACCTACCCACCCACCCGGCTACCTACCCACCCACCCGGCTACCTACCCACCCGGATACCTACCTACCCACCCGGCTACCTACCCACCCACCCGGCTACCTACCCACCCGGATACCTACCTACCCACCCGGCTACCTACCTACCCACCCGGCTACCTAACAACCCACCCGGCTACCTAACCACCCACCCGGTTACCTACACACCCACCCGGCTACCTACCTACCCACCAGGCTACCTACCTACCTACCCACCCGGCTACCTACCAACCCACCAGGCTACCTACCCACCCACCCAGCTACCTAACCACCCACCTACCCACCCACCCACCAGGCTACCTACCCACCCGCCTACCCAGCCACCCACCAGGCTACCCACCCGGCTACCCAGCCACCCACCAGGCTACTTACCCACCCGGCTAAGGGCTACCTACCTACCCACCCGGCTGCCTACCTACCCACCAGGCTACCTATCCACCCAACCACCCATGGGAGCTGCGCGCCGGATGGAGGCTGGGACAGGAGGTCTGCTGCTGCAGGTGAGTAAATGTTTTTTTTTTATTATTTATTTTAGCAGGTGTATGTTCTGGGCAGGTCTGCCACATGATTGCGTGTATGTTCTGGGCAGGTCTGCCACATGATTGCATGTATGTTCTGGGCAAATTTGCTACATGATTGCATGTGTTTTCTGGGCAAATCTGCCGACATGATTGCACGTATTTTCTGGGCATATCTGCCGACATGATTGCAGGTATTTTCTGGGCATATCTGCCGACATGATTGCAGGTATTTTCTGGGCATATCTGCCGACATGATTGCACGTATTTTCTGGGCATATCTGCCGACATGATTGCACGTATTTTCTGGGCATATCTGCCGACATGATTGCACGTATTTTCTGGGCATATCTGCCGACATGATTGCACGTATTTTCTGGGCATATCTGCCGACATCATTGCACGTATTTTCTGGGCAAATCTGCCGACATGATTGAATGTATTTTCTGGGCAAATCTGCTCACATTATGTGTATTTTCTTGAGAAAACCTGCACAATTATGTGAATTTTCTGGGGAAAGGGTCACCAAAACTTGGGCCCACTGTCTTTGCGTTGCACTTTTCAAGGGAACCTGAGGTGAGAATAATATTGAGGCTGCCATATTTCTCTCCTTTTAAGCAATACCAGTTGCCTGGTTGCCGTTCTGGTCCTCTGCCTCTTATTCTTTCAACCATAGACCCTGAACAAGCATGCAGCAGGTCAGGGGTTTCTGACAATATTGTCAGAACTGAGAAGATTAAGCTGCATGCTTGTTGCTGGTGTAATTCAGTTTATTACTGCAGCCAAATAGATCAGCAGGGCCGCCAGGCAACTAGTATTGTTTAAAAGGAAATAAATATGGCAGCCTCCATATCACTCTCACCCCGGGATCACTTTAAATTACAGTTAGCTCCGCCCTTATCCGGTCATTGCCACGCCCATTTTTTGCCGCGGCGCTACGCGCCGCAGGTTCTATCCACGCCCATTTTTTGCCGCGGCGCGCTTTGCGCGCCGCAGGTTATAGCTGCACCCATTTTGGGGCGCGGCGCGCTTCGCGCGCCGCAGGTCAGGGGGGCCCACAATTGATATTTTGCACAGGGGCCCACTGCTGCCTGTGTCCGCCACTGTTTCACCATATGCCTCTCCTCTCTGCTGCCATGACTCCTAGCCTCCTCCAGTGTTCAGCGTCACCGAGGGTTCAAGTACCACTTGACACAGCACATATTATGTATACCATTGTTTGTATTTGTTTCTTACTTTGTACAGCGCCATGAAATATGTTGGTGCTGTACAATTATGTATTGTATTATTTATAATATTATTGTGACTTCACACGTGTGCAAGCGTCACGTGGTATAGGCGCATGCGGTGATGCTTTACATCGGTGGAAGCCAGGAGTTACGCCAGAAGAGAGATGAGACTTTAAAATACTAAGAAGGGACTCGGGTGGATGCTGTACACTTGGGGGGGACACCGGCTCAGGGTCCCTTGACTGTCCAATATCGAATGCCGTTACGCTGCGCACCCAGCCCTTGTGACCAAGATTTTGTTGCCATTCCGGATTGAGCTATTTGGCCAGAAATTGATTGAAAGATCGATCAATATTCATGTTTCTACACTAATTCTCTTCCACTTCAATAACGTTCAATCAGGTCATAATATGGAACGATGTGTGGGAACTCTTACCCATATGCTCATAGATTGCAATCCAGTATGGCTAAACAATCAATTCCTGTGTGTACCAGGAATCGATACATCCCATACACTGCACATTCATTTTCAATACATTACACCAGGGAATCTACTGAAAATCAACCAAAGCACAGTGTTGCACTATTCAATGCAGTATAAAAATATGGGCCGCTGATTGACCACCGCACCTGCCCAGCCCTTGATAGATGTAAATCCCCCATTAATACTTTCAATCGATTTTATGTCAAAATCGATTAGACAGTGATCAAAAACAGGAATAATTTTGGAAACTGATTCCATTCAGGATTGGTCGCTCTTATGAAATTTGCCTGTAAAATCGATATGTATGAGCTCACTTGGCAGGCATAAGAGGCAGTGGCATATTGTTATGTATTCACATGGGGGAGGGGCGCTTGTTAAGTTGGCCTAGGCAGTAAAAAGTATAAATCTGGCCCTGCTTCCACTCTCAGCTCCACCTCCTGCAGATCAGCAGGCAAACTAACTTCATCCCAGCTGGAAGCCCTGTCTTTTCTGCACACTCTTCCTACAGCTCTTCTGCAATCACTGTGTTATCTCTGTCCCATCTGCCTGCATATCAGGTGAACTCCCATGGCAGGCAGAGCAGAGGCAGAGCTAAAGGATGGGATGGCTGTAGGAAGAGCTGATAAGAGAGGGCTTCCAGCTGGGATAAAGTGAGTGAAACACACACTGATATGGGGGGGGGGGGGGGGCAACAAGGCCGCACAGCTAGCCATAGTACAGTGCACTGGACACATTCTGACATATGCAGGCTTTCCTTCCCTGCATGTTTGTTTCCCCTTCTGTAGTATTTTTTCTTCTTTGTGTGTTGACCTCTCCCTTTGTAAAGACATCAATTTTGCACAATCCCCCCTCCTCCTCCCCAACCCCCATACACTACAGGGGATCCACTTAGCACAGTAAATTTTCTGTCCAGGAAAAAAAAAAGTATTTTTTTTTTTCTGTCCTGAAAGACTGACAACTAATGCTAGGTACACATGATGCAATTATCTGCCAGATTTACGGTCATCGATTATTTCTGACATGTCTGATCTGATTTCTGATGGATTTTCCAAAGAAGTGAATGGGAAGTCGATCGGAAATCAGATCGGACATGTTGGAAATAATTGATCCGACAGTAAATCTGTCACAAAATTGCATTGTGTGTACCTAGCATTAAGGTAGCCATATCGCTAGCAATGATGGGCAGATTCGACCAAGGGACAAAACTCTCTCTTATCGAATCTGATTAGAGAGAGATCTGTCGGCTGCCCATACACCACAGAGCGATTCCTGATCGATTTCAGCATGAAATCTCTTGAGAATCGTCCGAGCCCACCTTGTCCGCCGCCTCTCTACTGTGTATGTATGTGTGTAATTGTGCATTTATACATTACCTGTCCTGTGTCGCAGTGCCCGTGCATTTTTTCGGACACTCTTCTGCTTGCTGCATAGCACGCCGGCGTGTGTCACACGCACGGTGTATGCAGCTAATAAAAGAGCGGCAGAAGATAGACGGGCACCGAAGCAAGGGACAGGTAATGTGTAAACGCACATTTTTATGTTACATACATACACATTGGCTATCATTCATAAAGGTGCAGTCGGTAGTGCGGGAAAACACCGTTCTTCTCCGCAAGCGGTACTTAAAGAGAACCCGAGGTGTGTTTAAAGAATGTTATCTGCATACAGAGGCTGGATCTGCCTATACAGCCCAGCCTCTGTTGCTATCCCAAACCCCACTAAGGTCCCCCTGCACTCTGCAATCCCTCATAAATCACAGTCGTGCTGTGAGGCTGTGTTTACATCTGTAGTGTCAGTCTCAGCTGCTCCCCGCCTCCTGCATAGCTCCGGTCCCTGCCCCTGTCCCTTCCCTCCAGCAGGGAGGGAAGGGATGCAGGCGGGGACTGGAGTTTTGCAGAAGGCGGGGAGAGCAACAGACTGACACTATAGAGATAAACACAGCTAGCTCTGACAAGCTGTTTGTCAGCAGCGTGGCTGTGATTTATGAGGGATTGCAGAGTGCAGGGGGACCTTAGGGGGGTTTGGGATAGCAACAGAGGCTGGGCTGTATAGGCAGATCCATCCTCTGTATGCAGATAATATTCTTCAAACCCACCTCGGGTTCTCTTTAAGACTTCAGGGTGGTCATTCACAAAAAAGTTGCCTGTTGCGGTACAAGTGCGGAGGTTTTCTGGAGGAAGCTGGCGGCAGCGTGGCGGAAGACATGCGGAAACATAAAAGCTGCCCGATTCCCTCCGTGCGCTCCTCTGTCTGATGCTGCTTGGGAGGTCCGTCCCATTCATTTACACGTAATCCGCCCGCCTATCGCTACTGTCGAGCAAGCGGTATTTTCCTTCCGGATACCGCTTGCTCTAATCTTTATGAATGGACGTGTTTGTTACTTTTTCTAGATTAATCTAGAAAAACTCCGCACAAGGCGGAAATGTATCGCTCTTCACGGTAATGTCAGCTTTTCATGCGGAAAGAGCCTTTATGAATTGGGATTCGGTAAAGTCAGCGGTATTAGTGTTCGGTAAAGTCAGCGGTATTAAGCATTTCCGCATGCGGAAATGCTTTATGAATGATAGCCATTGTGGGGGTTTCATCGCATTCGTTGCTCGTCGCACCCGTTCGAGCAAGTTGGCTTGCTCTTTCAGCATGTCTGACCGATTAATGTGACTGATTTCTGCCCAAAATTAGTTGCATCGTCGATCAGCATGCACTTGGCGGCACAGATTCTCTTCCAATTATAATAATCAAATTGGATGGTCGATTGGCGCCAAGGTGCCTGATAAATGGCCACCAGAGATGAATATTAAAAAAAAAAAAAAAAAAAAAAACTCACATACATACCTGGTCTTTCCTCCAACTCCCTACGGCCTGATCGCTCCCTCAGCGCTGTCCACCGCCTCCTCGGTCTTCCGGAAGGGGTCCTGCTATCTTGGCCATATGCGCAGTGCGGCTGCACGCGCTGTCCCGTCTCGCTCCCGTTGCCAGGAGAGTTCTGCGCCTGCACAGTAGTACTGCGCAGGCTCAGAGAGTTCTCAGCGACAGGGACGGGCCGAGACACGCATGTGTAGTAAGCCTGACTGGCAAAGATACCGGGATCCCTTACGGAAAATCGAGGAGGGAGAGATCAGGCTGGAGAGGGCTGGAGGAATCCCCAGATATGTATGAATTTTTTTTATATATTCATCTCTGGTTTCCTTTAAGGGTTCGGAGAAAAAAAGCTTTCTGCTCTCTGCACAATTGTTTTAATGACTGCATCTGCTCAGCCACTGAAAAGGAGCCATAAAAAGTTTTGTAGACAGTCCCTATTCATTTTTCAGCAGTGTCTTATGTGCAGTGCCCTGCCCCCAGCCTCTCCACCCCCTTCCCAAGTACTGTGTACTGTAGTGATGCTGGAGCCAGGGCCAGTTGTAGCCCCAATGGGGCCCCAAGGCAAAAGTAACTTGGGGGGGGGGGGGTCCGCTTGACCACCACCCACTAATGGAAATTCCCACTCTCCTTGTCTATAGTATATATAGCTAGATGTGTCCCCCAGGATTAGGCAGCCTCCCCCTAGTTTAGATAGCGGGATGTTCCCCCCCAAGACTAGGTGCCCTCCCTCCTCCAGCATAGCTGGTCAGTGTAAAGTGAAGATTTTCTGAACTTCTGACACTGGCTGGTGAGTTGTGCTGCACACCCCTCTTTATATGGTGGGGGGACATGACAATTGGGAGGCCCTAAAATCTTCCTCTAGCTGCGGCTCACCTCCACCACCCACAACGTGGGACCCAGCAGCCGGCAAATCAAAATTTTAATAGAAAGTACTGGGGGGGGGGGGGGGGGGGGGCTAGTGTGTGTGGCGTATGGACTCTCAAGCCTTAAAGGAATACTTAAGTCATTTAAAAAAAATGTCTTTTACTCACCTGGGGCTCCCTTCAGCCCCCTGCAGCTGAACGGTGCCCTCGCCGTGTCCCTCCGATGCGGCTGGTCTCGCCGGCGGCCACTTCCGGTTTGGCCGTCACCGGCCGACAGGCTGTGAACGCGGCTGATTATCCGCGTCCCCGGACGCAATAGCATTGTAGAAGGCGCTATTGCGTCTGGGGACGCGGGTAACCAGCCGCGTTCACAGCCTGTCGGCCGGTGACGGCCAAACCGGAAGTGGCCGCCGGCGAGACCAGCCGCATCGGAGGGACACGGCGAGGGCACCGTTCAGCTGCAGGGGGCTGAAGGGAGCCCCAGGTGAGTAAAAGACATTTTTTTTAAATGACTTAAGTATTCCTTTAAAGGAGTTCTGTGCACCATTCCTATAAACAAAAAACGCCACTTACCTGGGGCTTCTACCGCCCCCCTGGAGCTGAAATGTCCAGCACCGTCCTCCTCCGATCACCCATTCCCCGCCGCCGCTCCTGGTCTAATCAGCCAGCTGATTAGACTGCGTCATCGGGAGCTTACTGCGCATGCGCAGTACAAGAAAACTTTGTACTGCGCCTGCGCAGTAAGCTCCCGATGACGTGCGCAGGAGCGAGTTTTATTCGTCTTGTTAGACGAATACTACAATGGGCCGGCGGCGGGCAACAGAGTATCGGAGGAGGATGGTGTGGGACATTTCAGCTGCAGCGGGCCGGGAGAAGCCCCAGGTAAGTGGTGGTTTTTGTTTATAGGAGCAGTGCACAGAACCCCTTTAATTGTAGCGCTGGCCCTGGCTGGAGCAGTCTGCAGAGCCAGGTGGACAGAGTGAGTGTAATAAGCTGAGGCTGGGAGCACACTCGTCTGTCGGTTTTCTGTGTGTATTTCTGCTCACTGTGTGTCTGTATGTGTGAAAACATTAATGTTTTATCTCAGAAGCAAATTTAATTGATAGAGAAAATGCCTGCAGTGCTTTGCTGCTGTCAGTTTTATCTACATGGGGAAAACACATTCAAGTGTGCACTAACCACTTGAATAACATTGGTTCTCAGTTTTCCTGTGCAGACAAGTCCCAGCCTGAGGACAGGACAGCATAGTGACCAGGCTTGCTCTCCACGGATTAATCACAAGTAACCATGGTGGTTACTCGTGATTCAAATTAGCTCTAATTGCCGCAGCTGAGCGGCTAGATGCGGCGGGGTTAATTACCCATAATGCCGTTCTGCCCTCAGCGATTCAACGAGGTGCAAGCGCCCTATTGGAAGCCAGGGGCGTTTCTAGGGTCCCTGGAGATCGGGGGCACCTGTGGGCACCAGGCGGGGAGGCAAAAATGGGCGTGGCCTTGATGTGAGTGGGCGTGGCCATGGGTGGGGCCAAATGTACATGAACTTAGCAGCGGTGTAAGCTACGGATAACGGGCCTGCCCATCGAAATATTGGACGGAGCCCCCTGTCCTTTATTTAGATAATTTACAATCAGTATAGGCATAGATCAAAGATGTATACGCACATACAATTTTGATTGGTCAATCACTGACCCCCAATTTTCCCACCCCCGTGCAGTAAGTGGGCCAACAGACAATGAATTTTATGAACAGAGCTAAAATTGGCTAATCAAAATTGTATGTGTGTACCAGGCTTTACAGCTAATACTGTACATACTGAAAGTAGCAGGGATCAGCATACAATACAGCTGGTTTACAATCAAAGGCACAGAGTAACACCTTACACTGTACACACTGTAGGTAAATCAGCACACAGTGCAGGCACTAGAGAACAGCGTATACTGTACATACTGTAGGCAGCAGAATTCAGCACACTGCAGCTAGCGTGCCAAAAATATGAGGATCACGTTGTGCGGCGTGCTTATCGCGCCGCACCAAAAAATGGGTGGGCCATGGACCAGAATATAGGTGTGGTAACGGGTGGAGACAAATTTACATGAACCTAGCAATGGTGGGACATTAGATTAGGACAGTGTGGCGAACCTTTTGGAGGCCGAGTGCCCAAACTGCAACCCAAAAGTCACTTATCGCAAAGTGGCAACAGCAATTTAAACTAAATACTGTACAAACGTTTTAACTCAAACATGAACATTATGGAAAATCCAAGTTGAAAAAAAACTATGAAGCTAAACAATTTCATCCATCCTACTCCTGAAAAATGTATTCAATTTTTTAGAACCTCCCAGTTTTATTTTCTGTTTTAAAACGCTAAAAAAGTGGGTTTAATGCTATTGTCTCATATGATAAGGATTCATCTTTTCCCATAGTCTCGCAGTTAGCAATCATGTGACCCCCAATAAGACATATTCAGCAATCATGAGGCCCCCAACAAATCATGAGGCCCCCAACAAGACAAATTCAGCAATCATGAGGCCCCCAACAAATCATGAGGCCCCCAACAAGACAAATTCAGCAATCATGAGGCCTCCAACAAATCATAAGGCGCCCAACAAGACAAATTCAGTAGTCATGAGGCACATAAATAGACAGCATTTCACATAAATAGGCAGAATGCCCCCTTAATATGGTAGCCCCCCAAGTTAGGTAGTGAGTGACAGGGACCCCCAGGTTAGCTAGTGAGTGACAGGCGCCTCCAGTTAGGTAGTGAGTGACAGGGACCCCGATAGTGAGTGACAGGGAGCCCCTTTAGGTAGTGAGTGAGTGCCAGGGAGCCCCTTTAGGCAGTGAGTGAGTGACAGGGAGGCCCTTTAGGCAGTGAGTGAGTGACAGGGAGGCCCTTTAGGCAGTGAGTGAGTGCCAGGGAGGCCCTTTAGGCAGTGAGTGAGTGCCAGGGAGGCCCTTTAGGCAGTGAGTGAGTGCCAGGGAGGCCCTTTAGGCAGTGAGTGAGTGCCAGGGAGGCCCTTTAGGCAGTGAGTGAGTGCCAGGGAGGCCCTTTAGGCAGTGAGTGAGTGCCAGGGAGGCCCTTTAGGCAGTGAGTGAGTGCCAGGGAGGCCCTTTAGGCAGTGAGTGAGTGCCAGGGAGGCCCTTTAGGCAGTGAGTGAGTGCCAGGGAGGCCCTTTAGGGAGTGAGTGAGTGACAGGGAGCCCCTTTAGGGAATGAGTGAGTGCCAGGGAGCCCCTTTAGGGAGTGAGTGAGTGCCAGGGGGAGCCCCTTTAGGGAGTGAGTGAGTGCCAGGGGGAGCCCCTTTAGGGAGTGAGTGAGTGACAGGGAGGCCCTTTAGGGAGTGAGTGACAGGGAGGCCCTTTAGGGAGTGAGTGAGTGACAGGGAGGCCCTTTAGGGAGTGAGTGCGTGACAGGGAGGCCCTTTAGGGAGTGCGTGCGTGACAGGGAGGCCCTTTAGGGAGTGCGTGCCAGGGAGCCCCTTTAGGGAGTGAGTGACAGGGAGCCCCTTTAGGGAGTGAGTGAGTGACAGGGAGCCCCTTTAGGGAGTGAGTGAGTGCCAGGGAGCCCCTTTAGGGAGTGAGTGAGTGCCAGGGAGCCCCTTTAGGCAGTGAGTGAGTGACAGGGAGCCCCTTTAGGGAGTGAGTGCGTGCTAGGGAGCCCCTTTAGGGAGTGAGTGAGTGACAGGGAGGCCCCCCCTCTAGCCGCCGCCGCTCCCCCCCTACCTCTCAGCAAAACTCAGGATCAGCGGCGACCCGACCAGTTGTACGAGCGGGCGCTGCACGCACCCGCTCTATATGCGGAAATGATGTCACTTCCGCATATCAGTGCGGGCGCTGGGTCCTAGCGCCCGCACGATTGGTCGCCGGCTCGCCGCCTGATCCTGAGGTCTGAGACGGTCAGTGACGCGGCGGCTGGATGGAGCCGCTGAGTCTGACAGGGGGCGGCCGGGCGGAGATCCGTGGCACCCCAGGACAGATTGGGGGCACGTGCCCCCCCAAAACAGGGCTAGCGACGCCCCTGTTGGACGCGTTGCAAGCCTCTCTATGGCACACTTCCTCCTTCAAGCCGGAAGATCAGAAGTGCTCTATAGCAAGGCTTGCAACACGCCCATTTGGACGCTTGCACCTCGTTGAAACGCCGAGTGGCATTATGGGTAATTAACCCCGCCGCATCTAGCTGCTCAGCTGCGGAAATTAGAGCTAATTTGAATCACGACTAACCACCGTGGTTAAAGGTCAACTGAAGAGAGGTATATGGAGGCTGCCATGTTTATTTCCTTTTAAGCAATACCAGTTGCCTGGTTATCCTGCTGATCCTCTGCCTCTAATAATATTAGCCATAGCCCCTGAACAAGCATGCAGCAGATCAGGTGTTTTAGACTTTAAAGTCAGATCTGACAAGACTAGCTGCATGCTGGTTTCTGGTGTGATTCAGATACTACTGCAGAGAAATAGACCAGCAGGGCTGCCAGGCAACTGGTATTGATTAAAAGGAAATAAATATGGCAGCCTCCGTATACCTCTTACTTCAGTTCCCCTTTAATCCGTGGAGAGCAAGGCTAATAGTGACATCAGGAGTAGCTGCTGGGACAGCATAGTGACATCAGGAGTAGCTGCTGGGACAGCATAGTGACATCAGGAGAAGTAACTGAGACAGCATAGTGAGATCCGGACCCAGGGGTAGCCTGGAGTAGCAGCTGGGGCAGCAGCACATGCGACCCCAGCAGTGAGTCTCTGTTGTCTGTATAGTGACTGGCTGTGTAGCAGCAGGTCTATGTTGTTATGAGGTGTCTGTCACTTGTGGAAATCATCTTTTAGAGCTCTTTAACCACTTCAGGATTCGGCGTACGCTTAACTACGCCCCTGAATCCTGAAGTGGATGCCATGGAAACGGCCGCTCGTATGAGCGGCCGTTCCATGTCAGTTCACGGATCGTGTCTCCGTGAACACCCTGCGAGCCGCCGATCGCAGCTCACAGAGTAAATGTAAACACACGGGGAAGATCTTCCCCGGTGTTTACATATATACCGTGGAGGAGATCGGCGATCCCCGGCCTCTGATTGGCCGGGGATCAGGGACGGATCTAGACCAAGTTGCCCCAAGTTGCGCCTGGGGCAAGGTCAGGTTTTGGCGCCTAAACTGCCATTCCCCATCCACATTTTGCCGCCTTTTTAAGAATTCAACAAACTGCGCCTGGGGCAAGAGACCCGCTTGCTCCCCCCTAGATCCGTCCCTGCCGGGGATCGCCGGCACCTGATAGGCTGAAGCCTATCCTATCCGGCGCAGGACGGAATTCCGTCCTGCGCCGCTCACACGAGGAGGGAGAGGGAGGGAAGGGGAAGGAGGCCAGGAAGCGCTGCGGAGGGGGGCTTTGAAGAGCCCCCCGCAAGCGCAAGCAGCCGGCGGCGAACAGACCCCCCCAGCAGGACATCCCCCTAGTGGGGAAAAAAGGGGGGGAAGTCTGATCGCCCTGGCTGCTAGCTGATCGGTGCTGCGGGCTGGAGAGCCCAAGCAGCACCGATCAGCGAAATATCCCCTGGCACAGAAGTGGTTAAAGTTAAATGTGAGAATTGTGTATATTCTCAGATGATGCTGTGACTGGGTGGTGGGGTTGATGAGACAAAATGTGGGGGAACACCAGCTTGGGGTTGATTCATGTTCAGGCCATACTAGATGAGATGCACAATGGCGCCATTCACTGGGTATCCGCTCAGGCTCACGTGTCTGCACTGCGTTGTTCACATTGCCTGCTGTTGAGCATCTGGTACACTTGCGATGCTACCCGTCACTTCACCATCCACTGACACTGCTGTCGCCGCCACTCAATCCTCAGTCCACTGCAGGGTCCACTGCTTTCACTCTGCATTCTCCTCTATTACTTGTTCATCTCAATAAACCACCCTTTCTCCATTCATTTACCCTGCTACAATTACTTTACTAAAATTGGTTTACAACAACCATTCAATTTTGTTTGTATATACAGACAAACTACTTTTAGCCTCCTTCAGCTAGTTTTCTAACTGCACTTTTCTCCACACATGCACTGGGTGCCTTCAGATGACATCAGTCAGTAAAAAAAAAAAAAAGGTGGTTACAGCCTTTACTGTAGAACAGTTACAACTGCTGGAATGAAGAAAAAAAAAAAACTGTTACTCTGCCAGGAGTAAAAATGGTTCGTCCCAGGCATTTTTACTGGACATTCTTGAGAGCATTTTTTTTCTGTTTACAGTTCCTCTTTAAATACCCACCTATAGCATGTTGCTGATTAGAAGTAATATATTCTGGTTTCAGCCATCTTATATTTTTTTTGTTTTCTGTTGTTTCATATTGTCGTTTTTGTCGTTTTTGTAAAAACTTTGATACGAGTTAATACGATCAAGCCAAAATTCTGATCCCCATGAATTTTGGATATAGGATAACAACACAACCTGAGTGTTCAGAGTCACATATAATAGCATACAACAAACTTACAACTTTGAGGTTCACTTTTCTTGTTTTGTAACTCCTTTATGAATTGATCACTGTAGGGACTGTACATCTATAAGCCACAACATTGAGACAGGTGAAGTCAATGACCCTAATCATCTTGTCAAAAACCTGAGCGGTTCTTGCCTTTTTCAAGATTGCTAACTAAGTTAAGGACCAGCCTTTAAAGCGTTTCTATCAAATAAATCCAGCATAGCGGGTCTGAACCCTCTATAACAGTAATTATAGATTGACGGTGTTGAAATTAATCAGAGCACTCAGTATATGATTTTATATAAAAAAATGTATTTGCTTATCATACAGCATATATACAAAATACGAACAGTTCCAAGTAGTGTTTCCTTCTAACAGTATTCCATCTCATCAAGGCTTTATAGCCAAGCAATCATCAATCTTCTAAGTACATTCAAAAAAAGAACATAACAGTTGTGTTATGTAGAATAAGATCAAAAGTAGTCTCATCTGTGTCAATAGCTGTGTATATAATAGCTGTGTATCTAGCAGCTGTGTAAAACGTGTAGTAATCTTCTTAAAGAGATAGCATAAAAAATAACTTCTAAAAAAAACTTCTTGCTAACATCTTAACAGAACATAATGCTGAAAAATTAATAAAGAAAATCACCAGAATATTAAGCATATTACCCCTTCTCTGTCATCTCTTCAGCATCTAGAACCACTTGTGGGAAGGTAGCTTCTGCCTCGTGTTTTTTCTCAGGAGATTGTTGGGCTTCTGCAAACTATGAGCTTTCAGCTCCTACTTTTATAGTGATTGGATGCAATATGGCTGCCTAATCTGGAATTTCCCTGGATCCCAGGTTCTGATTGGCTAAGGCCCAGTTCACACTTGCGTTTTGTGTAAAACGGTCTGTTGGAACGTATCCGGTCTGTTCCGTTCCAAAAACATCCGTTTGCAATCAGGATCCGGTCTGTTTACAGTCCGTTTCCATCTGGATTTTCATCCGTTCTGCACTCGTTTGTAATCCGTTTCCGTTTTTAAAAGAGATAAAGTACTGCATAAATACCTGGGGGTCTGGAAAGCGCTTGGGTCATTTTTTGAGAGAGCCTGCTGTGTGGACATCATCCTTGGAGAGAGAGACTGGTGTGTGGACCATGGATCCAGTGATTTTATACAGCTTTTGGATTGGAGTAGCCTCGTTCCTGATATTTACCTACTACTATGTGGGAAGGAAGCGTGCTCCTATGAGGAGATGGTGGGTGCAACCTCTACTATTGAAGAGGCAGAGGAAGGGACAGTTCCAGAACCTGTACTGGGACCTGAGACGACACCCAGACAAGTTCTACAGCTACTGCCTGATGTTCGTAACCCTGTAAGTATCCATACCTAAACAACCCCCACCACCTACACCCTCCACACAACACCCATACCCCTCTATACACAGCTAAACACACCACCCCCACACTCCGCACAACACCTTGTCCCACAGCAAACTTTACAAGTTCTTCCTTTCCATCTCTTGTCAGGATTGATGCCCTCTTGGAGATGGTGAAAGACGACCTAAGGAAGAAGGATTCCCGGTTGAGGAGAGCTGTCCCACCCCAGGAACAACTAATGATCACTCTGAGGTGTGTAAAAACATGTTGTTTTTTTTATTTTACAAGAAAAATTTTCCAACATGGAAACAGAAAATCTTCCAACATGGAAGACAACCAAAATCAAAAATACAATATGGCCCCAATCTGGACAAACAGTAGTATGTGCCCATACTAGACATTTGAGGGACAGTAGACCCTGGTATAGACTCCCTTGGTCATGGCATTCAAATCCTGGGATACAGGAAAGTCGACATGACAAGGCCTAGGTGTACTTTGGGCCATGCCATGACATGTTGTAGGTTTCCTGCCTCACAGGTTCTGAAGGCCATGTCCAAGGGAGTGCTAAGCTTGTGTAGTGGATTGGTCACATAACTTGGCCCACTGAGGCCAACAAGTGCAAAAAGTGTAGGTAAACTATATTCAAAAAAGTGCAGTTAACTTTGGCCACTGAGGCCAACTAAAAACAGTCACAAAAGTGGAGTGAACTCAGGCCACTGAGGACAAAGCTAGTAGTGATTTGAGGGACACTAGTCCCTAGATACTATTAAGTGGACAAATGTGGTTAGATATCCTCTTGGACATGGGCCTCTGAACCTGGGATGAAGGAAACAGGACAGTGCAAGACCTGTAAGCCAAGCCCTGTCCATATTGGGTCTCCTTCATCCCAGGTTCTGAGGACCATGTCCAAGGTTGAGGACCAAGAGCCAAGTTTGTGCAGATGCAGCAGACACAGAGCCCAAGACCCTAGATACTAAAGTGAACAAATGTTTGTAGATATCCTCTTGGACATGGGCCTCTGAACCTGGGATCGAGGAAACAGGAGATGGTAAGACCAGAGGCTAAGCCAGGTCCTCATACGTTTCCTTAATTCCAGGTTCTGAAGGCTATGTCCAAGGGGAATGACCAGGTGCTACATAGTCGTTTACTATTTGGGTTCTGCACCAGTTCCACGGATCACAAGGCTAGGTGAAGCTGGGAAATCTGAAGTGTCAGGGGTACTCACACTTGGAAGTGCTTGACCCTCCTGTTGTCAACTGTGTGTATGTACCTCCTCTGTAACCCTGGTAGCTTTGGGACAATGATGTCCAGGGGTCAGTTGTTGTTGCTCTGATCCCGGGCTGTTGACTGAACGGTTGTTCATGTGCAGTTTGACAGCCTCTAGTAAGCTGGAGTGGCACGCTAGCATGTTCATAGCTGGTACTTTGTCCAAAAACGGAATTAAGGACATTACGGTATGGTAGCCTGGGTGTGTCTACTGTCGCATCAGTTCACAATTTTGCTGCTGCATCTGCTGCTGCATCTGCTGCTGCATCTGGGACACTTGTTGGTGGTGTTCAAGTTGCAATTGTTCGAACTGGGAACGATATCGCTCATGCAAAAGTTTAAGCTCGTCTTGGTAGTGCTTATGCACAGTCTCTAACGCTCTCTGCAGAGACTCAATATGTGCCCGATACTGCTCCGTTAAATGCCCTCTGTCACCATCTGTCAGCTGCCTGGTCTGTATTGTCTCCTGGCTACGCAGAATGCCTAGTAGGCCTGAAACTGACCCAGACATTTCTGCCTCCGTCTCTCTTCTGGTGGGGACAGGTCCAGGTCTACGCCTGCTTGGTGGTGTGTTGTCCTCAGCCCTGACTCTTCTTTGGGTGGGCGTAGTGTGACGGGGCTGTTGCACCGGAATGTCCTCTTTGGGTGGGCGTAGTGTGACGGTGCTGTTGCACCGGAATGTCCTCTGTTGGTGCTTCCTCACCTGGCTCATTGGTCTCATCCACGTCAGGGGCTGGGGTATCCCCGACTTCTTGGTCTGCAGGACCAGGTTGGGAATAGTCCAACATACCACCAACAAACTCATCGCTAGACCTCCTTGAGTCGGAGGAGTCCTGTCTTCTTGTTGTTGGAACGTAGTCGGCATCTGTCACCGGATCATCGATCGTCTCCTCCCCGCTTGTGTCTAGAAGCTCATGTGGTTCTTGGTCCTCAAAGTTGTCTTCCGTCCTGTAGATAATACAAAGGAGAATGTTAATATCATATATTATGTTGTCAGTCATATCATATACAATGTCGATAAATGGTCAAAGTAGTGGTACTTACTCTCTCGGTTCCACCAAGTGTCGCAGAAATGACTCACTCCTGCTTCTCTGCTCCTTGTTGGTCAGCCTAAGGTCTTTGATGTAGGCGTCCCTGACGTTCCGCCATCTTGTTTTGAATTTTTACACTGCAAAGACAAAAAAATTAAATTTGATTATTTCTCTCGTAGGTACATCGCGACTGGACAAACGTATGCATCGCTACATGTCACATTCCGGATTGGGAAGAGCACGGTGGCAGGCATTGTTGTTAGGACCTCCAGAATCCTATGGAGAAGGCTGAGGGCCAGATATATGCCTGTGCCGGACACCAAGAAATGGGAGATCGCCCAGCTCTTCTTGACAGTGTGCAAGTTTCCGAATTGTGTTGGTGCACTGGACGGCAAACACATCAGGATTCAAAAACCCTTGAGGAGTGGCAGCCATTACTTCAATTATAAAAAATACTTTAGCATTGTCCTAATGGCTGTGGCGGATGCAGACTATAAGTTTGTCTACGTGGATGTGGGGTCGTATGGAAGTTCCAATGACTCTGGAATATTCCAACGTATGACCCTGTGCCAGCGGATAGAGGAAGGAACACTGCAGCTACCCAGAGACAGACCGTGGCCTGGGAGAAGGGGACCCGCCTACCCCTTTGTGTTTGTCAGAGACGAGGCTTTCGCCTTGTCCAGCCACGTGATGCGGCCATACCCAAACAGGGGCCTCAGTGCAAGGCAGACCCACTTCAACGCTCGGCTGAGCCGTGCTCGCAGAATGGTGGAATGCACATTTGCGATCCTGGTGTCCAAATGGAGGATGTGCCACACGCCATTGCTGCTGAAACCAGCCAACGCGGTCGACGTTGTGAAGGCAGCGTGCATCCTCCACAACTTTGTGCGCCAGGAGGAAGTGGATGTTCCAGACCCGCCAAATGCGCTTCCACTGCAGCCAATGAGGAGGTTTGCTACAAGGGCCTGAACAGTTTGCCTCCAAAATAGGGACAGATTGGCAGACTACCTTGTGAGCCCTGAGGGACAAGCAATTTTGTAAATATGTATATACTTGGTTTTATTTTATGTATACATGGTTTTACTTTTGGTCATTTGTAATGTTCTTCTTAATAAATGTTTGTTTTTTGTTTAAATTGTGTGTGTGTGCGCGCAGAGCATGCGTGTCTAGGCCGCAGGACGATTGCCCTTGCACCTGCGGCCCAGACACACATGCATGATACAAAGGTGGCACTGAACGTGGCAGGGCCACGGGTGGCAGGGACATGGGTGGGTGGGCAACGTGAAACACATCACAAGCAAACAAAACAGATGCAAAACCACAAGCCCCCCCTCAAAACAGTTGTTGTACACCTACAATGTGAGGTTTTGTTGGTCCGACTCAGGTCGTCAAACCCCTCCACATACTCCTTGGCGATTTAATGCTTCCTGCACAGCCGTACATTACTGTGGTCTGGATGCCCCATTTCACACAGGGCAGGTTTCCCCTGCACCTGGACAATCAGGTCCTCAATGGAGTATTCCCTGAGCTCTGCCATGTTCCCAAACAGCTCTATGAGAAAATGGGAGCTGTCCCACTCACACAACGCTGGGCACATGTGTCACTATCCAAGATGGCCGTCTATACCATTGAAAACACACAGGAAGTGGGATAGAACGTCCAGCTTTTATCAGGCAGTGTGTTGTGACACTTCCGTTTTCTATTGGTTCCTGTTGTGCTGGGTTTTTTGTCCGGATCGGTTCCGGCAGTGGAGGACGGAGGTACCGGTCAGGAAAAAAGGCGCAGGTTGGAAAAATCCGGAACGCAGGCCGGACCGCAAAACGTATCCGGATCTGGTGGAACGGACGAGTGCGTACAGATCCATTGATTAACATTGGACCCTTTCTCGTCGTTTCCGTTGTATGCGGTCCAGCTGCGGTCCGCAAAATAACGCCAATGTGAAGCGGGCCTAAAGCTTCCGTGCGTCAATGCTTTATCATGTTTTGAATACCTAAATCATAATATTTTTGTTTATAAATTCTGATTAGGTCATTTCTGACGCAGTTGATTAAAAATGGATGTCACCAGCCATCTTGTCTGCTGGTTGACTTTTTTCCCCAAACATTAAGACTAAACAATGTCATTCATGATGCATTTCTGATAATGTATCCTTCTGCTAATTAATTTGGAATGTGTCTGTTCTTTCCCAGACATAACATTGGTCAGGTTGATACTGTAAAAGTCTTCAGCAATTTAAGGCTTATTGAAGCACACCGGGCTTCTAATATACTCATTTAAATATAAAGCTTATTATATAATTCTTCTTAAAACAATCATATAAGATATAACTGCAAATAAAAATTTAATAATATAAAATCATGTTCTATATATTTGCCTTTCTTATGAATAAATATAATAACTTCAACCGGCAGATGTCAGCATTTCATCATCTTTAACTAGTTGGGAAAACCCCTTCTTTGTTTTATATTTTATAAGGCCTGTTCCCAAAACATCATGTGTTATCAGCTATCAGTGTTCAGCTAGCTGAGACTGGAACACGTCAACAATCCTCCAGAATCATAACAATCTCACGAGAATGTTTTACTGACTCATCTATCACTGGTAGAATCCAGCTTTTAACTGTATTTCAAAGTATTACATTCTATTATTTGTAATTATGGGGTTTAACAATAACTATCTCTTTAGAAGGACTGTATATTTATGTGTAATAACTGAATAACTGAACACACACACACACACACACACACACACACACACACACACACACACACACACACACACACACACACACACACACACACACACACACACACACACACACACACACACACACACACACACACACACACACACACACACACACACACAGTGTTTCTGTCTTTCACTCAGAAGCTTCTTTCAAATGTCAAGGCGGCAGACAAGCGCACTAACATAAACGAGAATGTTTTGGTGTTTGTAAACAATAATATTATAAGATTCACAGCCTGGAAAATGCTGAGATGTCTCAGAGCAACATATTAAAGAAGTACCCCAACTTTACAGTTTACAATGAAATTTTGCATAGAACATTAAAACTTAAAACATACACATATGACTGCTTTTCCTGCATAAATAAAACTGCTAGAATTCTGACAATCTTGTTATGATGGTATCTGTCAAGGGCTGTGATATATTGGCAGTAGATGGATAGTCAATTTCTTGAAGGTGATGTGTGGACAGCAGAAACAATGTTAAAGCATAAGAATGTGATTGAATTTGATAAAAACAAATTTATGATGCCGAGATGATTGGGTTAAAACATCTTCAAAACAGGAGCTGTTGTGGAGTGTGGGTATGCTGTGGTTAGGATCCACCAAAAGTTGTCTAAGGAAAGTCAACTCGAAAGCCAATGACTAGGTCAGATCCTTGACACACATACTCCTAGCAAAGCTTACCCTAAAGGTAAGTGCATAGCTTTGATTGCACCAGCTATAGTTTATCTTAATAACAAGGGAAGTTGAACCTTCTTTGTCATGGTATATAGAAATAACACAAAAGCCGGTTAGATTGTGCTTGAACAATGTACTTAAATCACTGGAGAATAAAGTGCCCCAAAAAATAATCATGGATGTAATAAACATAAAATGGCTTACCTCTAAAAAGAAGGGGCAACGCCAATATATGTGAGAAATGTTAATCATCAGACACAAAAACGATAATGCATTTCGCGGAGCTCAGTCCGCTTCCTCAGAACAAATAAAGTAGTATCTGGGTGGCCAAGGTACAGAGTTTGGAGCGCCTAAAAAGCGAAACGAGTTATCATTTTTGTGTCTGATTATTAACCACTTGAGGACTGCAGGGCTAAACCCCACTAGTGACCAGGCCATTTTTAGCAAAACTGGCCGCTGCAGCTTTAAGGCCAAGCTGCAGGGCCGCACAACTCAGCACAGAAGTGATTCCCCCCCCCCCCTTTTTTCCCCACCAACAGAGCTCTCTGTTGGTGGGGTCTGATCGCTCCCCTCATGTTTATTTTTTTAAAAATAAATATTATTGTTTGTGGTTTTTGTTTAAAAACCCCTGTTTCTTTAAGACCCTTCCCTCCCTCCCTTCCTCCCCACAGCCAGCCAATTATGGCGATCGGCTGTCATAGGCTTCTGCCTATGAGAGCCGATCGCTCTCTTGTCCCCCATGGGGACAGCCGTGTCACACGGCTGTCCCCAGTGCAGCGCTGCTGCTCATCGCAGCGCTGCACGTAGTAAATAGACGGCGTGATCGCCGTCTAACAGTCTCCCGAGCGGCAACAGCCGCTCGGAGACTGAAGGCGGGGCGGAGCTCCGCCCTCCGAGCATGAGATGCGCGCGCACCATGCGCGCGATCTCATGCAAAACAGAGCCCCAGGACTTTACGCCAATTGGCGTTAGGCGGTCCTGGGGCTGCCGCCGCGGCCACGCCTACTGGCGTGACGCTGGCGGCAGAAGGTTAAAATGTGTCTATTATATTGGTGTTGCCCCTCCTTCTTAGAGGTAAGCCATTTTATGTTTATTACATCCATGATTATTTTTTGGGGTGCCTTCTCCCTCCCAGTTTACAGCTCTCTAGCTATAAGAGGTTGCTGTCAATTGTTTATTTTGTGTAACCAAACAATCGTTTTTTTCTGGAGTGCGACTCATACATTTGAAGAAAATGGGGATGGGATTTCCTCACCTGTTTTTATACTGTGGTTACTGGTCTTGCAACCCACCTTTGTGAGTACCTTATCACTTTGTATTTATTCAGAACCTGACATTAATATACTACACCATACGGGGCTCCTGGTTTCTCTCTCTGTTTTTCCTGTATCTGTAGGAAGTCTTGGGACTCCTCTGGAGTACACACCTTCCCTTACAATGGACTTAAAGGGGCACCAGGGCTGTGGAGTCGGTACAAAAATCTTCAGACTCCAACTCCGGGTACCCAAAATTGCTCAGACTCCGACTCCTCGACTCCGACTCCTTAGTCTAATACTTAACAGGGCTGTGGATTTTGTACAAAAATCATGCGACTCCGACTCCTCAGTTTCTGAAACCACGACTCCGACTTCAACTCCGACTCCGGGTGCCCAAAATTGCCCCGACTCCTCGACTCCAACTCCGACTCCACAGCCCTGAGGGGCACTACAGCGAAAAACTGTAAAATTTAAAATATGTGCAAACATATACAAATAAGAAGTACATTTTTTCCAGAGTAAAATGAGCCATACATTACTTTTCTCCTATGCTGCTGTCACTTACAGTAGACAGTAGAAATCTGACAGAAGTGACAGGTTTTGGACTTGTCCATCTCTTCATAGGGGATTCTCAGCAAGGCTTTTATTCTTTATAAAGATATTCCCAAAAAAGGATTTAAACAATGATGCTGACCAGCCTCCCTGCTCCCTACACAGTTGTTTGGCAGTTGGACAGAGCAACTGCCATTCACTAAATGCTTTTGAAAATAAATATATCCCTGAGAATCCCCTATAAAGAGATGGACTAGTCCAAAACCTGTCACTTCTGTCAGATTTTACTACCTACTGTAAGTGACAGCAATACAGGAGAAAAGTAATTTATGGCTCATTTTACTCTGGAAAAAACGTACTTCTTATTTGTACATGTTTGCACAAAAATATTTTAAATTTTACAGTTTTTCGCTGTAGTGCCCCTTTAAATGGTTTGGCCATTAGAGATGGTTAGTGAGATGCTAATAATCGTGGCATGCTTGCTATTTGAATGCAGCTTGAAATGTACGTTGATCTAAATTCCAAGCTCCA
This sequence comes from Hyperolius riggenbachi, assembly GCF_040937935.1. Lineage (NCBI taxonomy): Eukaryota > Metazoa > Chordata > Amphibia > Anura > Hyperoliidae > Hyperolius > Hyperolius riggenbachi. Next base: position 269,915,267 of record NC_090648.1, read on the forward strand.
GACAATTAACATTACATTTGCATGCAGGTAACAGGAAAGAAACGGCATCTCTTGATTACTAGACAATAACTCTTCTGCAGATGTCTTCCTCCTGGGTCCCCCAGTCTTTCTTTAGCAAAGTTGATTCACTGGTTACTAGCTTTATATGGTCTGGCTCACATCCTAGAGTATCAGTATTGACTCTTAGGATGCCTGTTAATCGGACAATAATTATTTCATACTCTATTTGCTAAGATGTTCCATAAGGTGGCCCCTTGCTGGAGAAGACTTGTAATAATTCTGTTCTGCAACCAAATAAACATGACAGCAACAGCTTACCACCAACTTTTAACTGGTTTTTTTTTTGGTTTTTTTACTCAAACAGTTAGGACAGGAATAACTCAGTGAACTGGTTGTTAGGCCGTGCACCACAGGAGCCCACTGCCGCCAATCCAGCTCATCAAAGTCTCTAAATATTGTATTGCATTTGCACAGAACTGTCGTTTGCATTGAACATTGTTTACTAATGCTTATATACACACCAGTAGTTTACTGTTGATAAATAAACCACATATTACCAGAATTTCCATCCTCTGTTGCTTGTGAATATACTGTATCTATTTCAAGGTAAATAGTAGTGGCCACATGGTTGCCACTATGACTTGCATTTCTCTAGTATTCAGGAAGTCTCCAAAAGCCTGCCAAACCACAAACCAGGCCTCCAGGACTGTAACCCACTAACCAGACCTCCTGCTGGTCACAGCATATCCCTAAATTGACCTCAGTTGTATTGAGTCGCAGGCTAACCATGCCTTTTCCCACATCTTGGTTGGGAGGGAGAGGAGCAGCTGATCTTTCACACCTTCTCGTTTAGAAGACCACACGGTATGGCAAGTATTTTCTTCAAACAGTGGAGCCCAAGGGCCGTCACAGTCTGAACACTTACACATTTGTTGTGTACAAGGGAGCCATTGGATACTTTTCATAAAATAAGCCAAAGTGGATAGAAAAGTAATCTTTACAAATACAGCTACTGAAAACAAATTGAAACGTTCAGTGGAGAAACCGACACCGGCACTAGATGCGGCTGGCAGTGTGGCCCCACACCACTGGTACTACTGAAGCGTGCTTGCTTGGGCAGGTATCCATGAACGTGAAATCAACAACACTGGATCAGACAAAAAGACAGTACCTTTTTTGTGGTTCAGTGGGTACAGACAGTGGTATGCAGTGGAGGTGGAGAGCCTGACAGCTGTTTCGCGTGGATAAGCTTTTTCAGAGGCTATAGAAGTGTATCCATGCGAATCAGCTGTCAGACTCTCCACCCCCACTGCATACCACTGTCTCTGTATCCACTGAACCACAAAAAAGGTACCGTCTTTTTGTCTGATCCAGTGCTGCTTTTTTCATGCAAACAAATTGAGTCCTTTTTTTTTTTTTTTTTTTTTTCTTCTTCTCTCACAATAACATTTTGTATACTATGTACAGTCTACTTATATCCATCAGGTGCCTTTATATTAAGTCGTTAGAACCTCAATAGATTCTGTGAGGTCTGCATGAACAGCTTAATTAAGTACTACATCCTTTATTTACCCTTTATTTACCCGGCAACATCAGCCTTGTTTGGAAATGTGTAAATTTAGTTTGATAAACTTCACTTTGTCAAACTGTTTTTCAAATGTTCTCTATGTGAATCCTACCTTCAAACAGCAGCTCCCTGAGCATACGGAGTTCGTTTGATTACAGCGTAGCAATTCAGTATTGATAAATTGAGCCGCACTAGCTTATTCTTTGCTAAATACTAGCTGCAGTATAAAATGTGTTGTAAACAGCACTTCAGCTGTTATGAAAACTCAGTTCTAAACTATTAGTGGGAAAATCAATCACTGTATGAAGCTCATAACTCTACAATCAAGTCTTCACATCCAGCTGGTGCCATTAAAAAAGTGTACAGAAAGCAACAGATAACATTCTCTGACAGCTTTTATTGCACTACCTGTCAATGTATGGCGTCATCATTTAGTTAGAATGACATGTAGGTTAGACAGGTCATATATTAAAAGGCCAAACTCATATTTTTGTTTTTAGAAGTCTTTGAAAAACTGCACCTTTAGTAATGGAAGTATCACCAATGTATTTCTGTTATTGTAATTTTTAAATACTAATGTCCCCCATTAATCTGATGTGAAGCCCACCAAATACTCCTCTTCAGCACTGCCTTGTATTACTTGCCCCCCAAATGCCTTCTTCTTGTAAGTAGTGGGGTGAGGACTGACCATTTGCACCCTTCCTTTAATACTGTATCATATCTGGTAACCTTAGGATGCTGCGCAGCTCTTGATTAGTTCAACTCCTGTTTTTATGCTTGTTTCTTATATCATTTTATGAGAGACTCTAATTCTGATACCTCTGTTGTCTTAAGAGCTTTCAGTCAAGCGTTTAAAGGGATATTTCCTTTTAAAGAATACGAGTTGCCTTGTAGTCCTGCTGATCACTTTGGCTGCAGTAGTGGCTGAATCACACACCCCAAACAAGGATGCAGGTAATCCAATCTGACTTCAGTCAGAGCACCTGATCTGCATGCTTGTTGAGGGGCTGTGGTTAAAAACATTACAGACACAGGATCAGCAGGAGAGTCATGCAACTGGTATTATTTTAAAAGGAAAAATTCATGTCCTTCTCAGTTTAGAGTCCCTTTAAATTATTCCGTGTATAAGCCTCATACACATGCTGTGTTAACTCGCCCGAGTTGGCCAATAACTGCCTCTATATGCCTTGGATGGAAACCAGCCTGACTGAGAGTTTTGTTTTTTCTCACTCCTCTTGCTCTGTTCCTTCAAGTTCAGCCCTTTTACCTCCTCTCCCCTACATAGTAATAGAAAGTGTTGCTAGCCTTGAGGCAAGTGACGCGTCTGTATAGTGTCCACCCTGCACTGCCCTCTGAGGGCGTGGGTCCCAGTCCTTGCCAGATGACGTGGCTCGTACGAGTGCACAAAGCTTTACACTAATCTAACTCTTCTGTAATTTGTCATATTGTCAGTATTCATTATGCCTGTTGCACACAATGTTTGAAGAGCACTACGGAATAAAATTGATATCTTACAAATGTTATGCAGTGCCCAGTCCACTGCCTCTTAGGACTCTTTCAAACAAGCAGTAGACCATTACCTGTCAGCTGCTTCAGTGGATCTGCCTGGTGCTTGCAGACATGTGCAAGCATGTGGCACAGGTGGTGGGATCAAACTTGTCCCCTTCATATACATGTTACCAAGCTGCAGTTGTCTGCTAGACATTACAAATAAGTAGTGTTGGGCGAACATCTAGATGTTCGGGTTCGGGCCGAACAGGCCGAACATGGCCGCGATGTTCGGGTGTTCGACCCAAACTCCGAACATAATGGAAGTCAATGGGGACCCGAACTTTTGTGCTTTGTAAAGCCTCCTTACATGCTACATACCCCAAATTTACAGGGTATGTGCACCTTGGGAGTGGGTACAAGAGGAAAAAAAAAATTAGCAAAAAGAGCTTATAGTTTTTGAGAAAATCGATTTTAAAGTTTCAAAGGGAAAACTGTCTTTTAAATGCGGGAAATGTCTGTTTTCTTTGCACAGGTAACATGCTTTTTGTCGGCATGCAGTCATAAATGTAATACATATAAGAGGTTCCAGGAAAAGGGACCGGTAACGCTAACCCAGCAGCAGCACACGTGATGGAACAAGAGGAGGGTGGCGCAGGAGGAGAAGGCCACGCTTTGAGACACAACAACCCAGGCCTTGCATGAGGACAAGAAGCGTGCGGATAGCAATTTGCATTTTGTCGCCATGCAGTCATAAATGTAATACAGATGAGAGGTTCAATAAACAGGGACCGGAAACGCTAACCCATCACAGATGTTCATTGTTCATGTTACTTGGTTGGGGTCCGGGAGTGTTGCGTAGTCGTTTCCAATCCAGGATTGATTCATTTTAATTTGAGTCAGACGGTCTGCATTTTCTGTGGAGAGGCGGATACGCCGCCGATCTGTGACGATGCCTCCGGCAGCACTGAAACAGCGTTCCGACATAACGCTGGCTGCCGGGCAAGCCAGCACCTCTATTGCGTACATTGCCAGTTTGTGCCAGGTGTCTAGCTTCGATACCCAATAGTTGAAGGGTGCAGATGGATTGTTCAACACAGCTACGCCATCTGACATGTAGTCCTTGACCATCTTCTCCAGGCGATCGGTGTTGGAGGTGGATCTGCACGCTTGCTGTTCTGTGTGCTGCTGCATGGGTGTCAGAAAATGTTCCCACTCCAAGGACACTGCCGATACCATTCCCTTTTGGGCACTAGCTGCGGCTTGTGTTGTTTGCTGCCCTCCTGGTCGTCCTGGGTTTGCGGAAGTCAGTCTGTCGGCGTACAACTGGCTAGAGGAGGGGGAGGATGTCAATCTCCTCTCTAAAGTCTCCACAAGGGCCTGCTGGTATTCTTCCATTTTGACCTGTCTGGCTCTTTCTTCAAGCAGTTTTGGAACATTGTGTTTGTACCGTGGATCCAGAAGGGTATAAACCCAGTAATTGGTGTTGTCCAGAATGCGCACAATGCGTGGGTCGCGTTCAATGCAGTCCTAGGCCGAAGAGGTCATAGCCTAGGGTCACAAAACCTGTTTATTGGGCAATTTCAATGGTGGCGAGTCTGACGTACATAAATCGCAGCAATGGCCGTTAGCAACGTCTGAATCTCACGAAATGTCTCATGCAGGTAGAAGACATGCTAGACTTGGGCTCCAAAGATGGGTTCCCTACATCTCTGCAAACCAGAGTTACAGGGCTCCAAATTTGGTAAAATCCCCCATAGGCTTTCATTGGGCCTCCTATTTACAGTTCCAAAATCTCACATCTTTTCAAAGGGCAATTACTCAGCAGTGGCAAATTTTCTAGCATTGTAGGGACCCTTAGGGGGAACATGACTGGTGAGTTTCGGGCCCCTAGGCCAAAGAGGTCATAGCCTAGGGTCACAAAAACCTGTTTATTGGGGCTATTTCAATGGTAGTGATGGTGACGTACATAAATCGCAGCAATGGCCGTTAGCAAAGTCTGAATCTCACGAAATGTCTCATGCAGGTAGAAGACATATTGTTAGACTTGGATTCCAAAGATGGGGTCCCTACATCTCTGCAAACCAGAGTTACAGGGGTCCAAAATTGGTAAAATCCCCCATAGGATTTCATTGGCTCCCTATTTCACTTTCCAAAATCTCACATCTTTTCAAAGGGCAATGGCTCAGCAGTACCAAATTTTCTAGCATTGTAGGGACCCTTAGGGGGAACATGACTGGTGAGTTTCGGGCCCCTAGGCCGAAGAGGTCATAGCCTAGGGTCACAAAAACCTGTTTATTGGGGCTATTTCAATGGTAGTGATGGTGACGTACATAAATCGCAGCAATGGCCGTTAGCAAAGTCTGAATCTCACGAAATGTCTCTTGCAGGTAGAAGACATATTGTTAGACTTGGATTCCAAAGATGGGGTCCCTACATCTCTGCAAACCAGAGTTACAGGGGTCCAAAATTGGTAAAATCCCCCATAGGATTTCATTGCCTCCCTATTTCACTTTCCAAAATCTCACATCTTTTCAAAGGGCAATGGCTCAGCAGTACCAAATTTTCTAGCATTGTAGGGACCCTTAGGCCACATACAGACATCAGACCATAGTCTTTGGAAAATGAAAGATCACAGACCAATCTTACCACCCTTCCTGTAGTATAAGAGCCATACTCTACACAGTCTTTTCTATGGAGCTGAACGCCACATCAGGAAAAAAATCTTGGCAAGATGCTGCACACACAGATGCTGTACAGACACAAAAGATCAGTATCTGCAAAAGATCTGTTCCTGCCAAAAATCCATTCCTGCAAATTGCAATGATAGTCTATGAGATCTGCAGATCATCATACACACATGATTTAACTGACATTCATCTGCAGATCTGCAAATCCATCCTGGTGGATCTGATCTGCAGATGAATGTCAGTTAAATCATGTGTGTATGATGATCTGCAGATCTCATAGACTATCATTGCAATTTGCAGGAATGGATTTTTGGCAGGAACAGACCTTTTGCAGATACTGATCTTTTGTGTCTGTACAGCATCTGTGTGTGCAGCATCTTGCAAAGATTTTTTTTCTGATGTGGAGTTCAGCTCCATAGAAAAGACTGTGTAGAGTATGGCTCTTATACTACAGGAAGGGTGGTAAGATTGGTCTGTGATCTTTCATTTTCCAAAGACTATGGTCTGATGTCTGTATGTGGCCTAAGGGTCCCTACAATGCTAGAAAATTTGGTACTGCTGAGCCATTGCCCTTTGAAAAGATGTGAGATTTTGGAAAGTGAAATAGGGAGGCAATGAAATCCTATGGGGGATTTTACCAATTTTGGACCCCTGTAACTCTGGTTTGCAGAGATGTAGGGACCCCATCTTTGGAATCCAAGTCTAACAATATGTCTTCTACCTGCATGAGACATTTCGTGAGATTCAGACTTTGCTAACGGCCATTGCTGCGATTTATGTACGTCACCATCACTACCATTGAAATAGCCCCAATAAACAGGTTTTTGTGACCCTAGGCTATGACCTCTTCGGCCTAGGGGCCCGAAACTCACCAGTCATGTTCCCCCTAAGGGTCCCTACAATGCTAGAAAATTTGGTACTGCTGAGCCATTGCCCTTTGAAAAGATGTGAGATTTTGGAAAGTGAAATAGGGAGGCAATGAAATCCTATGGGGGATTTTACCAATTTTGGACCCCTGTAACTCTGGTTTGCAGAGATGTAGGGACCCCATCTTTGGAATCCAAGTCTAACAATATGTCTTCTACCTGCATGAGACATTTCGTGAGATTCAGACTTTGCTAACGGCCATTGCTGCGATTTATGTACGTCACCATCACTACCATTGAAATAGCCCCAATAAACAGGTTTTTGTGACCCTAGGCTATGACCTCTTTGGCCTAGGGGCCCGAAACTCACCAGTCATGTTCCCCCTAAGGGTCCCTACAATGCTAGAAAATTTGCCACTGCTGAGTAATTGCCCTTTGAAAAGATGTGAGATTTTGGAACTGTAAATAGGAGGCCCAATGAAAGCCTATGGGGGATTTTACCAAATTTGGAGCCCTGTAACTCTGGTTTGCAGAGATGTAGGGAACCCATCTTTGGAGCCCAAGTCTAGCATGTCTTCTACCTGCATGAGACATTTCGTGAGATTCAGACGTTGCTAACGGCCATTGCTGCGATTTATGTACGTCAGACTCGCCACCATTGAAATTGCCCAATAAACAGGTTTTGTGACCCTAGGCTATGACCTCTTCGGCCTAGGACTGCATTGAACGCGACCCACGCATTGTGCGCATTCTGGACAACACCAATTACTGGGTTTATACCCTTCTGGATCCACGGTACAAACACAATGTTCCAAAACTGCTTGAAGAAAGAGCCAGACAGGTCAAAATGGAAGAATACCAGCAGGCCCTTGTGGAGACTTTAGAGAGGAGATTGACATCCTCCCCCTCCTCTAGCCAGTTGTACGCCGACAGACTGACTTCCGCAAACCCAGGACGACCAGGAGGGCAGCAAACAACACAAGCCGCAGCTAGTGCCCAAAAGGGAATGGTATCGGCAGTGTCCTTGGAGTGGGAACATTTTCTGACACCCATGCAGCAGCACACAGAACAGCAAGCGTGCAGATCCACCTCCAACACCGATCGCCTGGAGAAGATGGTCAAGGACTACATGTCAGATGGCGTAGCTGTGTTGAACAATCCATCTGCACCCTTCAACTATTGGGTATCGAAGCTAGACACCTGGCACAAACTGGCAATGTACGCAATAGAGGTGCTGGCTTGCCCGGCAGCCAGCGTTATGTCGGAACGCTGTTTCAGTGCTGCCGGAGGCATCGTCACAGATCGGCGGCGTATCCGCCTCTCCACAGAAAATGCAGACCGTCTGACTCAAATTAAAATGAATCAATCCTGGATTGGAAACGACTACGCAACACTCCCGGACCCCAACCAAGTAACATGAACAATGAACATCTGTGATGGGTCAGCGTTTCCGGTCCCTGTTTATTGAACCTCTCATCTGTATTACATTTATGACTGCATGGCGACAAAATGCAAATTGCTATCCGCACGCTTCTTATCCTCATGCAAGGCCTGGGTTGTTGTGTCTCAAAGCGTGGCCTTCTCCTCCTGCGCCACCCTCCTCTTGTTCCATCATGTGTGCTGCTGCTGGGTTAGCGTTACCGGTCCCTTTTCCTGGAACCTCTTATATGTATTACATTTATGACTGCATGCCGACAAAAAGCATGTTACCTGTGCAAAAGAAAACAGACATTTCCCGCATTTAAAAGACAGTTTTCCCTTTGAAACTTTAAAATCGATTTTCTCAAAAACTATAAGCTCTTTTTGCTAAATTTTTTTTTCCTCTTGTACCCACTCCCAAGGTGCACATACCCTGTAAATTTGGGGTATGTAGCATGTAAGGAGGCTTTACAAAGCACGAAAGTTCGGGTCCCCATTGACTTCCATTATGTTCGGAGTTCGGCCATGTTCGGCCCGAACCCGAACATCTAGATGTTCGCCCAACACTACACGTGACCCGTTCGGCCAATCACAGCGCTAGCCGAACGTTCGGGTAACGTTCGGCCATGCGCTCTTAGTTCGGCCATATGGCCGAACAGTTTGGCCGAACACCATCAGGTGTTCGGCCGAACCCGAACATCACCCGAACAGGGTGATGTTCTGCAGAACCCGAACAGTGGCGAACACTGTTCGCCCAACACTACAAATAAGCAGATTTTTACTGTACAGTAACTATTTCATGCTTCAACCGCTCAAACTCTTGTGGTTACAAATGATTCCATTCAGTCACTTTACACTGCTAATAATGCTAATAACTGCCAATGCTTGCTTCCCAGCAGATTGGCAACTGAAATACAGGGTAAGCATGCAGTACAGCCATCCCTGAGCAATAGCCCTTAAAGTGAACCCGAGGTGAGTGATAAGGGGATGCCATATTTATTTCTTTTTAAATAATACCAGTTGCCTGGCAGTCCTGTAGATCTTTTGGCATCAGTAGTGTCTGAGTCACAACTCTGAAACAAGCATATGGCTAATCCAGTCAGACTTGAGTCAGAACAGCTGATTTGCATGCTTGTTTTGGGTCAATGGCTAAAAGTGTTAGAGAATAAAGAATAAAGCATTTGTCAAAGGCCTTTTTGCAAAACATTGTGCTTTTTGTGGCTATGGTACCACTAATAAATTAATGTAATATTGCAAAATCTAGGTGGAGACCCAGCTTTCTTTATTCTTTGCATCTGACTGTACACTCCTGTGGGATCCGGGTGTATACTGATTGACTCCCTGGTGCTACGACTGTCAGTGGTTGGAGCTCTGGCAATCTTTTTTTTTGTGGTAATAGTGTTAGGAGACACTGGATCAGGGGACAGCCAGGCATCTTACATTGAAATACATATGGCAGTCTACATACTACTCTCACCTCGGGTTCCCTTTAAGACCCTTTTTACACTTGCATTGTAAACCTGTGTTGCATTACCCTGTTTTACCGCAGGGTAATGCAAAGGCAATGCAAGCCAATCAGACCTAGCACACTTAACACGTTGCATTGCTCCGTAAGTGCCTGTTCCATCGCCAAGCTGACTCAGGGGCCACGGCGTGCTACCGCCAAACATCCGTGGCGGCGGAAGTAATGTAAAGCAAACTTTTAAAAAGGTGGGGGGTGCGGCACTATGCATATGACCATGTTGGCGCACTCTGCCGCATGGTCATATTTTGTGTGATGCAGCAGGGGTGGGGCATTACACCACCAACACGTTTCATGTGTAAAACCAGTTGCAATATTTTTTTCTTAATTAACAGAACTACATTCTGTCTTCTGTAATTTTAAAACTTTAATTTGCTAAAGTAACACTAATTAAAGGTTGCCTTGTGAGTAAATTTTAGAATTTATTTTTTCTCTTTTCAAAGGGATCATATTTGGCAAAAATCAGATTGTTGAAAAGCATAGTTATAATAATGATGCGGCTGCGCGCCTCTAGGTCCTCCCCCGCGCCCCCGATTCATGCACAGGAGACAGCCTGTAGCGAGGACGTGGCGGGAGGAGCCCTAGAGCTGCGCAGCCGCACTTGCGTGTATGTGGACTGTGCAGCCGCGGCAACCTCCGCCACCCATTTTAGATGTGGAATGAGAGCCCGACCCGGGCGGTGGGGTCAGGAGCCGACTGGGGGTCTGGATCAGAGTGGGGGATCCAGCGCAAGTAAACGGAGGGCGTGGATGGCGTCCTCCGTGGATACTAAAACACAGGTACTGAACTTTTGTTTAGCCATTTCACCTCGTAAGTCCTTTAAAGTAGCATTAACAACGTATAATGGGATCTGTGTGGGATATATGCAGTGGGTGTTTGGTAGACCACAACTGCACAAAAAATGTACTTAAACTATAACAAGAAAACACCTGTAACGATTGTGGGATATCTCCGTGTTCAGCGCACAAAGATGTGCACTGACACTGCGGAGGTCCTCCACAAGCGTGTCAAGATACTAGAACCCAGCTTTTGGTGTAAGCACCAGTAGAGGGAAATTCCTGTCGGCAGATGGCGCTGGGGAGTGCAGAGGAACCAATCCTCTGTACCTCCACAAATGCCAGACAGGAATTGTACGAAGCGCAGAACGCAATCGCAAGAGAAGCGATTGCGAATGAGAACGAGCAAAGGGACAGGTTGTATGTGTGTGCGCCAATCTAGTCGCCACCCCGCGACCGCGCACACACAACAGCAGGTGCGAAACAGAAACGCAACCGCCAAGAACGGCGATTGCCAGAAGTGACACAAGGCAGATCAGAACAGAATACGAGGATAGCAAAGGCACAGCAAATCATACAATGAGAAGATACAGAAAATAATAAACGCTAGCTAACTGCGAACACCGCACTCATTCGCAACAGTGCACGCGGTTATGCGCGGTCTCCACGTGATAAGCACAATAGAGACAAGCACGCCTAACTAACCATCAACAGACAAACACGAAACAAAGAACGTGAACGCTTGCTTAACGGTTACCTCATCGAGCCTACAGCAAGCGCCCGTATCAGACAAGACAGACAAACGAGAAACAGGAACTAGGTAGAAAGGATCCACCGCTCTTCCGCCAGAGCAAGTGTGATCCAAGCAGGAACACAGATCAGAAAGATCCACAGCCGCTAACGCTAGCGGCTAGTGCGATCTAAACAAGACAGATCAGATGAGGTAGCTGGTAGCAACTGCTGCTCCAGCTTACACTCCAGGAACTAGATCAGAAGGATCCACAGCCGCTACCGCTAGAGGCTAGTGCGATCCAAACAAGACAGAGCAATTTGCTATCAACCGCCGCTGGTGAAAGCGCAATCGCGACAGACAAGACAGGACAGAATAGGCAGTACAAATTATACACAAACTGCACTAACTAGGAATGCAAGGAGCACTCCCCAAGAATTAACTATACTAAGATAGCAGTGGCTGACACTCCAGGTGAGTCCAGCAGGAACAAACCTCTATGAGCAGCGAAGCATTGTGGGACACACATAGTACTTATAGTACACGCCTCCAATGAATGTGGCCAGGCAATTTGCATGACAACGTATGCAAATTCCTCAGCAAGCACAAGCTGCAAAACTGACAGAAGGTCTTCTTTCCAGAGTCCTGCAGCATGCAGACCTGAATAATGATCAAAAGGCTGCCTGCCTGCGCAGGCAGCTGAGCGGATCGTTACAACACCTTTTAAATGATTGGTTTAGGATCTTTTGGCTTGACAGGTTCATTCCATTAAAAATATTTTTGATATAAAAGCTAAGTCATACCAAAATGTAATCTGAAACCACAGATTGCACAGGGTGGAAAGGGGCTAAGCAGTGGTTAAACCTGTTCTAAAGTCCCTTTGCATTTTTTTGCAGGTATATTAATGCCTCAGCAGTGTTGATTAAATACCTGGGCTGTAGTTAGCCATCATGGCACTGTTGCACTTGAAGACAGATTTGGGGAAACACTAGAATAAAGTGTGATCTGAAGATTGTGGCGGCAGTTTGTTTGGTGGAATTCTCAAAGGCTGCACTTATACGGATATAGCAGTTTTTTTTCTCCATCTGTTGTCCATGATTGGCGTATAGCCCACGTTTTCTCATTATTTAAGAAGGGCAAAAAATCAGATCCAGGAAATTATAGACCTGTAAGCTTAACATCAGTTGTATGCAAACTATTTGAGGGGTTACTAAGAGATACTATACATGACTTCATAGTAGAAAATAATCTTATTTCTCAGCATCAACATGGGTTTACTAAAGACAGGTCCTGTTTGACTAACATGCTCAGCTTTTATGAGGTAGTGAATGCTAATATGGATATTGGGAATGCTGTAGATGTGATATACTTGGACTTTGCAAAGGCCTTCGACACTGTTCCCCACAGAAGTCTGGTGCAAAAGTTGAGGATGCAAGGACTGGGGAAGAGTCTGTGTGCATGGATAGGGAACTGGCTAATGGACAGAAAACAAAGAGTTGTGGTCAATTGATCGTACTCAAAATGGGAGACTGTTAGCAGTGGGGTCCCACAGGGGTCTGTACTGGGTCCAGTGCTCTTCAATTTATTTATTAATGACCTAGTAGATGCAGTAGTGAGCAATGTTGCTATTTTTGCAGATGATACAAAATTGTGCAGAGTCATCAACTCTCAGGAAGATAGTGTCATATTGCAACAGGATCTGGATAGGATGGCTATATGGGCACATAAATGGCAGATGAAATTCAATGTTGAAAAATGTAAAGTCATGCATTTTGGTCGCACCAATGGTCTAGCACCATACAAAATAAATGGGATACAGTTGGGGACATCAAACTTGGAGAAGGACTTAGGAGTACTTATCGACAACAAGTTAAATAATCGTACTCAATGCCAGGCCGCTGCAGCTAAAGCTAACAAAATTTTGGGATGCATTAAAAGGGAAATAAAAACTCGAGATGCTAGCATAATATTGCCCCTGTTTAACTTTCTAGTAAGGCCACATCTGGAATATGGAATTCAGTTCTGGGCACCACATTACAAAAAAGATATTGCAGTTTCAGAGCAGGTGCAGAGACTAGCAACAAAATTGATACGTGCGATGGAAGGTCTCGCTTACCAAGAAAGGTTAGATAAACTGGGTTTATTTAGTCTAGAGAAAAGACGCCTTAGAGGAGATCTAATTAACATGTATAAATACATCAGAGGGCAATATAATAGCTTGGCGGATGAGCTTTTTGTCCCTAGGCCTTCTCAAAGGACTAGAGGACATGATCTGCGCATGGAGGAAAAACGTTTTAGCCATTTATTTAGGAAAGGGTTCTTTACAGTAAGAGTGATTAAGATGTGGAATGCATTGCCACAGGAAGTCGTTATGGCAAACTCTATACCTGCATTTAAAGGGGGCTTAGATGCTTTCCTTGCGTTGAAAGACATCAATGGCTACAATTACTAGGTTATGCCTAATGATGTTGATCCAGGGATTTTATCTGATTGCCATCTGGAGTCGGGAAGGAATTTTTCCCTTTTGGGGCTAATTGGACCATGCCTTGTAAGGGTTTTTTCGCCTTCCTCTGGATCAACAGGGATATGTGAGGGAGCAGGCTGGAGTTGTACTTTGTACTGGTTGAACTCGATGGACGTATATGTCTTTTTTCAACCAAAATAACTATGTAACTATGATGCCTTCTCACCTGAGTGGTGATTGGCTCTACCCTGATGAAACACAAGCATATCTACAAAAGACTAAATACCTCCACAGACTGCCCACATTGATTTAGTTTGTGTTGTGGGCCAGCATGGAGAGGAGTACTAAGCTCAATTTTTTTTTATTGTTATTCTGGCCTACTTGAGTGTTCTCTTGCACTGCCAAACTCCCTTAGTGACTAGTTCAGTGCGAATAGTCACTTACCTTTCATTTTCAGCAGTGCGTGTAGCAACCTTTTAGCCTTTTATTTTGAACACTTATTGGTAATTCTATCCCTGCAGATTTCTTTGGGAGGAACACCAGGCCTCCTCAGATCATCTACATAGGTGAGAGGGTGTTTCTGACGCCAGAATGGTAGATGCCTACTGAGCTTGCAAGAAGAATGCTGATGATTTCTGGGTCATTGCGCCAGGCTTTAATCACTGCATGAGGGGGAAGATGTTAAGTCATAATTAACTAGTAATAAAGTTAGTGTACATAAACTCTTGCACAGGACAAAAGGAAAACAAAGAAATGCACTATGTATGTGTTTAGAGAGTGCCTATCTAATGCTGGAAATACACGGTTAGTTTTTTTTAGGTGATTAGATGGCTCGATAGATAATTTCCGACATGTCAGATCTCCCTTTCGATTCTTTTGCCGCTCGATTTCTGATAGAAGTGAATGGAAAAAGGTGAGAAAAACGAGCGAAAGATAAGAGAATCGACTGCAGAATCGAGCGGCAAAAATGATTGAGGAAAAACGCACGGCAGAAGCGAACCATGTATTCCCAGCGTTATTCCCCCCCCCTTATCTGTTAGCTCAGGAATCTCCTTTGCCATGGCAGTACAGCTAATTGGTAAACACAGGATGTTAACAATATGTCTGCTTTCATGAAAGCAGGAAGTAGACATGCAGCAGATTTATTGCAGGATTTGTAAAATGTTTTTCTTGGAAGGTGATGTTGTTGCTTATCTTTTAGAGCAAAGAGAAAGTTCTGAGTTCAGGTCTGCTTTAAAGTGTTAAAATGTATATCTCAGGAGAAAACTTGGTTTATATTCACTAAAAAAAACCTACAATTTTAAGAAGTATTTTTGTATTCCTGGATGTTGAAGATGCAAATAAGCACGTCCCCATACATCCAGATCATCAGATTTATTCAAGGTTTGCAGCTTTTTAGAAACAATGAAGGCATCATCAGGATCAAGTTCTACCTTTCAGTTTGGCTTCTGCTCTATGTATTTTTACACAAATTATAGCAGATTGTATGGCCCTCCTCTCATCACAGTCCCATGTCCGGATATTGTTGTTTGCAAGCAGAAGCTTCTAGGATGCTTACAGGTCAAAAAGATCAGTAGGACTGCCAGGCAATTGATATTGTTTAAAAGTAAATACATGTAGCAGGCTCCCTCTTCATTTCCCTACAGGGTCACCTAAACACAGCACAAGGCTAGAATAAAGTACAAGAGCAAGGTGTGCAGTTGAAATATCCTCAGGATTTGCCCACCATCTTGCATTATGTTAAACAGGTTGCTGTAGATTTTATAGTTCATCTTCAGCAGTTGCTTAGAAACATAAGTTCTATTTTCTTCTTTGTTGCACTGATGCAAGATTAGTGCTGAGTGGGATATAATCACCTGCCTGTCATGGAGTTATATGCTCTGCCTGGCTGACAGAAGAAAGAACACAAGCAGTCAAGTATGGTGTACTGCTTCTGTTGCATTCCTGGGATTTACTTCTGTATTTCTTCTCTCAGTCAGCAGAAGTAAATCCCATGAATGCAACAGAACAAGCCCATTAAACCACTGTTGTTTCTTCTGTCAGTCACACAGAGGAAACTGTTTTGTGACGGCCTGGCTAGTTATTCTTCCATTCTTGGCACCCTGCATAGTGAATTGTGAGTGGCTGGGGTAAACAAATTTCATTGTCTGCCCAGGTGTCAACTTTGTGGCAATCAGCCACATCTGGTGGTTGTGATCAGTTGTGTTGAGCTGTGTGCTATAGCTGCTTGGGGGAAGGGGGGAGGAAGAGAAATGAGGATCTAATCTGTATCCTCTTTAGTCATGGTATCCTACACTCCTCAATGATGGTGTCAGATGAGCCATAGTCAACCTGTGCACAGATTTTAAATAATGTTTCAGTGATAGTTCGGTACTTATCCGTTAGCCGGGCGCATCCGGCAGGTGGCGCTTATTACTATTCCTCCTCCAGGCCGACATGGATAGTAGGGAAAGATGTAACTCTGGTGGAGTTTTGTCGCCACCAAGAGGATGCGCCCGGCTAACGGATAAGTACCGATAGTTCTTTAAAGGGAGCCTTAAGCCTAGATTGAAACAATCAGTTTTACTAACCTGGGGCTTCTCCCAGCCCCCTGCAGCCGTCCCGTGCCCTCGCAGTCCCGATCGGATCCTCCTGTCCCCCGCCGACAGCTATTATAGTTTTCGGCCGACTGGCACACTGCGCCTGCACAGGCCTGGCCACGTGGTCTGTTTTTCAATGCAGATCTCTTGGGAGGAGCAAAGGTTGCGGGATGGATAATTAGTAAGGAAATGTATGGAGAGGCTATGTAGAGCTTTGCATGATAATGTTATGTGTTTTAACTGGATCCTTAGGGTGATTGGTAGCCAATAAAGTGATTGGCAAAGAGGGGCTGCATCAGAGGAGTAGGAGAAGAGGTGGATGAGATGAGCAGTAGAGTTCAGTAGGGACTTGAGAGGCGCAGTCTCACACATGATTAGAGCATGATTAGAGCATGTACATGCATTTTTAGTAGCCTCTCATGTAAAGAAGGGGTGAATTCTGGAGATACTTTTGAGACGGAAAATAGCAGGAGGTTGTTAAAGTGTGTGTGTGTGTGTGTGTGTGTGTGTGTGTGTGTGTGTGTGTATTTTAGGTTACAGGTTTACTTTAAAAGCATACTTTTATTAAAACAACATTGAAGTAGGTTGTTCTCATCTACATTTTCCTAAAATAATTGTTCCTTGTTAAGTTTCGTCCAGAGCAGTAAGTGCCCTGTTTTATCTAGTGTATGAACTGCATGACGTTCAATTAACTTTGAAACTCCCTCCAGGCTATTGATCGGAGGCCAGAAAAATGTAACTTACTTGATATATTTTTTTCGATACGTGTAAAGTAACAGTTAAATTATTGAGCAATATGCAGAGGCTCTTTAGATTCCTAGAAACTCCATGAATCTCTGGCTAATGCATTTGATAGTGATTTATATTAATGGTGTCAATCAAAGGATAGATTATATAGACATGTTTATCAGCTGGAGTTTTTGACTTAAATTTGTGTTATTATGGCTGTTAGGTTCTGAGCTAAGGCAGACTATAATGTATGAATTTTTCTATTTTTTTTGTGTGTACCTTCAGTGGCTTGTCTTCAGTAATTACTGTAATTTTCATTTTGAGATGCATCTTCTGATAATTTCCATAGCTCGGAAAATAGATCTTTCTAACAGTGAATTTTGGCTCTTTATTTGCCTTAGTGATGGTGTTTACATGTGCGTTTGTTAAAGCTAAATAAATCACTCAGCCCAACTCTCTATATTACAAGTATTAATCTGTTTGCTTATCTTATTTGTGAAATTAAAACTATTATTCCAGAGTGCTGGCTGTGCTGAAGCCTAAATTCACACATAAACTTAGCAGTGTTGCAGCTAATGCTTTTCAACTGCTTTCACGCCATAACCTTCCACCTTATTGTGCCACACTTGACAGACGCTTGATAGAGGAGCCCTGCAGCTATTTCTGAACATTTAGAATCATGCCATTACAGTGGCAAACTGCAGAATTGATTGTCCTAGTAGGGCATGGAAAACACATTCACTGGCAATAGCTAGGCATTGCCATGCTCGTTAAGTGTGGCCTTCAGCCAGTGATCTGCCTGTTAAATGCTGCAGTGTTTGGGAACCATGGATCAACCTCCCTGGCTGATGAATAATTGACAACTCTCGATAATTTTTCCCTATTTTAGCTACATGTATCAGACCATGGCACCTCTAGTGGCAATCATTATGCTCCTTGTCAGACTATGTCCAATATAAGGAGCTGGGGAGAATAATGCACTGTTGGACCAAGCCCAACAGTGAGTTGAACTGCTTAGTAAAGTTAAGGAAGCCATATATCTAGCGATGATGGGCAGATTCGACCAAGTGACAAATCTCTCTCTAATCGAATCTGATTAGCAAGAGATCTGTTTATGCCCATACATCGCAAGCCAATTTCCGATCAATTTAATGCTGAAAATGATCAGGAATCGGCCTTGTAATGCTGCATCTGGGCGCCTCACCAACCTGATGCTATCCCCCTTATGTTAAATGTCCACCCGTTGCCTATTGCAAGTGATGCATTACCTGTTTGCGGCCTCCGCTTGTCCTCCGCTGGCTCCAAGATTCCTCCCTTATCTATACACGCACGCTATATGGTTGCCTAGTAACGTGACTGCGTGTTTGACGTCACACGAGCCCCCTTACCAGGCAGCCACGTGGGATGCACATATATGGAGAACTGAGTGCGCCCGGAGGCCGAGGACTGGTAATGTATCACTTGCACTAGGCACCGGGTGGACATTTAACATTAGGGGGGACTGTGCCTGGGTTTCGTTGTGCTTGTCCCTTGTCCTGATATCACACACCATTACCACCACGAACCTGATCGAGCATATCTTCCAATCTATGTGGCACCCTGACTAATGCGACCAATTTTGGCCAGATATTGGTCGCATTGTGGGTCGGGAATGAACTTGGCGGCACCGATTTTGTTTCGATTATAATAATCAAATCAGATGGTCGATTGGCTGGCAAGTCGCCTGATGTATGGCTACCTTAAAGGTGCCCATACATCTGGCAATATTCGATTTGATCATTTTATCGAATCGTGAGAGAATCTAGTGTGTTCAAGTATGCCCAATCGATGAAAAGTTACTGACCAGTCAAATTGACCAGCTTAATCGATCAGGCAGGATGCAACATATCGGTTAATCGCACAGGAATCTGCTACTGTTTATGAATCATCTGATCGACTCTGAGTTGATTTTTGCCTTCAGAGCATGGAGACATAACAACGGTCAGATTGATTAGTGAAGGTGAATCGCATGGGATATTGCTTGTAGTGTGTGGGTCACTAGTTGATCGACTTTCGATCAACCATACTGAAGTCGATTCCCCAATAAAGTGGATTGCTTTGTGGATTAAATCAGAATTGCTAGATGTATGGCTGCCTTTATACTGCTACTGTAGAGATATGAAATGGTTATTGAGAACTTGGCCATTCCCCTTGCCCTCATGCCACACAACAATGTGGAGAAGCTGTGTTATGCAGACATTGTTGTGTATTGTGCAGGCATTGTTGCACAGCTGCTTCAAATGGTGATCCAGGAGCAGTATTTTCATATCGCTACACTGGAACTAAAATGGCACAGAGCAGGCTTAAAAAGTGGTCCTAAATGGGTCGTGCTGTAATGTAGCATTGCTTGAGATCCACCGGGCACCGGGAGAGGAGAGGGGAGGCTCATTAGGACTCAGAGCCTTCCCTCTCCTTAGGTAAGTATCTGCCTTTTTTTTTTTTGAATGGGGTTACATTAGCTTTAATAAAGGTTCACTTTAAGAGGAAAACAATTGTAAGGTGTAGATCTCTAACTTTAGTAATGATTTTTGTGAACATTTGATATTACATAAGCATGCTTCCTGGTGGCCTTTTCAAGGACACATTGTATTGGTGCAAAAAGCTTTCGGTGTGTTTAGCAAGTTGGTATGGTAGCATCATATTTGCCAAATCCAGATTATAACTTTATAGTATTTTAAACTGCATGCCAGGTTATTTCTTATCTACAGCTGAGACTAAAATACTTTACTATTTTATCAGTAAAGAGAAATATTCCTTACCAGAGGCTGTAAATAACCTCTGCTTTAACTTTAAACACTTTCACAGTAGATTTGTCTTGCTCTGAACCCTCTTCATGAAAGACTAACATTTAACTTTATTCTTAGTTAAAATACAATTTACCTAACTAAATTTCCATAAATATAGGTGGATTGTGCTCAAGTCTTTTGTACAATGCAATGTTATTAAAAGCGACTTTACCTAATAAGTATGTAGCTAGCTACAATTTTCCAATGCTGGCACGAAGCACAAATTGCTTTTCCGTGAAACCTTGGCAATGGTAGCCTTTTAGGCTTTGTTCACATTATCAATCGCCAGTGCTATTGCAAGCGCTGAGCGATTTATACTGTGATTTTTGAAGAGCTTTTCCCTGCGATTTGCGCTTAGAAAGGCGCTTTTCTAAGCTCTTTTGCTTACCAATTATTTTTTTCACTTCTCTTTAACCCGTAAATGAATAAATACAATGTCTTAATTCATAAAAGCGCTCGGGAAATCGCTATTCAAAGTGCTTTTTCAATTTGCGATTTCCCCATACCTTCCATTGAGCCAAAGCACTCAGAAAATGATACATGTAGCGATTTCATTGAAATCGAAACGCTTACCTGTGAACACTGTCATAGGAAATCATTACACAAGCGCTTTTAGGGCGATTTGCAAAATGGCCAGCGCTTTAAAAAAAATCAGCAAACGCGGATACCGTGAACAAGCCCTTAAAGTACTGTTATCGTGATACTGTCACCTGCACTTATCTGCACAGTACAGGATCCTTTTATCATCCTTTTTAAACAGGTAAACTAATCCTTTGACTGTCAAAAAATGCTGACATGTAGGAATGACTGTGTTTTATATGTACATACAAACAAAGCAATCAAGCCAAAATGTTTGCTGTTAATCCTTGCAATAAATGCAGTCAAGCTGAGCCTGTAAGTATCTTCAGATCAACAGTAATTTGGTAATGACATCTGTCATACTTCTGTCCTTTAACATTAAGCATGAGAATCTCCCAGAATGTGTCATCTTCAGCGGATGAGGATCGGCTCATCATGCACAGAATGGTAGATGTAGGAGTTGAATAAGTGTAGGACTTACAACCTCTGTTTCTCTCTTAGGGGGGGGGGGGGGGGGGGGCTGAGTGTAGATTGGCAGGTTTTGTATGTTTGTTTTAAATTCTGTTAAAATATAACATATGAATATATAATTAAAACCACATGTAGTGGAGAAGAGTGTTGGTTGAGAACACTACTTTTTATGACTGCTTTAGGCGCAGGACAAACTTTTTTTTTTTTTTTTTTGTAAGATACAGAGTAATTCAATATTATTTTAATTTGTTTCTGCTAGTTATCACAAGCAGATCCTGAAACTGTTGTGCTGCTTGAGAGAATTGCACACTACAGTGTCAACATAGCTTGATTTTCTCTCCATGTTTTATTAATATCTTGCTAATGAAGTTAGTTACATTTACACTTGTTTAATTTCTTTAACAACAGGCTAACAAAAAGTATCCCGAAGCCTCCAACGACGCCTATCAAGCTGAAAAAAGTCACCACCTTCCAAGAGTTTGAAAGCAACACAAGTGATGCCTGGGACGTTGGAGAGGATGACGATGAACTGCTAGCTATGGCTGCTGAAAGTTTAAATACAGATGTTGTGATGGAAACTGCAAATCAAGTCATTCAAAACCACACTAAATTACAAGAACAGAACAAGTTCCATGAGATTAGACAATTGAAAGAAAGATCTGTGCAACCAGAAGAGCCTTCCTCCCATATAATCAGTGATAACAAGATTGTGAAATCAGCAAGTGAAAGCCAGATTCCGTCATCAGGTTTGTATATATCTGTGTGTATGTTAGCTCTTTGTGTAATTGTTTTTTGAAGTGGTGTAATATTGGCCTCAATTCACGAAGATCATGCTGGAGATAATGGCCTCAATTCACTAAGCTTATCTCCTGTCTTTAATAACGTTTCTAGCGCTATCACCATGGTGATAAGGCATGTAGTATTCAGGAAACATTTTACCTCAGGCAAACCTAAAGTTAACTCTTGTGTCTTTAAGTTAAGGTGAGATCTCTAAAGTTAATTCTTCAGTCCTTAAAATAACTACAGAATTCTAAAGTTAAAGACAGGCTGTTATTTTCTACCTCCACACCTTCACACCTCCACACCCCTGACATATCCACCACTACCATGGACAAGGTCTCCTCCTGCCTATCAGCCATCTCCTCCTGGATGTCCGCTGGTTCCTGAAACTAAATCTAGACAAAGCGGAATTTATGATCTTCCCACCCCGGCCATCCACGAACCTCCCAGATGTGCATGTCACTGTTAACCACACTACCATTCGCCCTACCTCTCAAGCCCGCTGTCTGGGTGTCACCCTGGACTCCGCACTCTCCTTCACTTCCCACATCCAAAACCTTACAAAGTCCTGCAACTTCCATCTTCATAACATCTGTAAGATTCACCCTTTCCTGACCTCTGCCACCACCAAACTCCTCATCCATGCCCTCATAATTTCCCGCCTTGACTACTGCAATGCCCTTCTGTCTGGTCTCCCTATGACCCGAACAGCCCCACTGCAGTCCATCATGAATGCGGCAACCAGAATTATCCACTGCTCCCATCGCTCCACCACGGCAGATCCCCTCCTAGAATCCCTCCACTGGCTTCCTATCCAGTCCAGAATCAGATTCAAGATACTGTGTCTGACCTACAAATCTGTCCACAAAACCTGTCCAACCTACATTTCCGATCTTACTCAGAGGTACACACCTAGCCGCTCACTCCGCTCTTCCAATGAACTTCGCCTAACCGCCCCCCGCATCACCCAGTCCCATGCACGCCTCCAGGACTTCTCAAGAGCTGCTCCAACACTATGGAACTCCCTACCTCCACCCATTAGGGCAGCCCCCTCCTTCAACATCTTCAAGAAAGCCCTCAAAACTCACCTTTTCACTCTGGCCTACTACCCCTCACAAGTGCTCTAAACCCACAGCTGAACTCTGGTCCCCTACCGTTCGTGTCCTTACCTCTCTCTCTAGATTGTAAGTCTTTGGGCAGGGTCCTCCTCCTTTTGTGTCCTGCCTGATCATGCACCTCCATTACTGTGAACCCATGCTATGCATCTCCATGCTCCATCCAGTGACTGACTAAGCATTACCTGGTACTCATACTGTGCTGTGTGATCTGGTTTTCTTGTATTCCTGTATTGTCATATTGCTGTATGTCGCCCCTAAATATTGTCTGTAACCTAAATTAATGTTCAGCGCTGCGTAATATGTTAGCGCTTTATAAATACAATAAATAAATAATTCCCTGCATGTGAAAATAACTACAGAGGAGGTAACTTAAGGACTGAAGAGATGAGATAACTCTCTCACTGTGAAAACTTATCTCTACACCTTAATAATGCTGGGTACACACGGTGCGTTCCCGCACTCGATGCCCCGCTCAATTATTTCCGAGCATTTCCGATCGCATTTCGATGATTGTTTTGATGATTCTCGTGTAAAGTATGCCAAATCGACCTAACGATCCATCGAAACGCGACTCGGACATGTCGGAAATAATCGAGCGGCCGGGAATCGAGCAGGGAATCGAGTGCGGGAACGCACCGTGTGTACCCAGCATAAGGCAAGATCAATGTGTGGAGGTAAGTTTTACCTTGCCTTATCATCTCCAGCATGATCTTAGTGAATTGAGGCCTATAATGCAAGAGATAACTTGCCACCACACAGTTGAGAGTTATCTTATCTCTTCATTCCTTAAGTTACCTCCTCTGTAGCTAAATTACCTCCTCTGTAGTTATTTTCATATGCAGTTAATTAACAGCCTGGCCCATATGCAATTAACTTTTTCTCCTGAGTTTTCTCCTAGGTGATATTTTTAAACTTCTCAATAAAATGCCTTTTAAGCCACCAGAAAGCAAGAAAATACTCAAAATAATTTTGATAGTACTTTTTCACCTACTTTTTGGTATTTTTTTTTTAACCACCTGAGCGGTCTGGACGAGCTGAGCTCGTCCAACACCGCCGGAGGTCGCCGCTCAGGCCCTGCTGGGCCGATTTTAATCAAATAAAAAGCAGCACACGCAGCCGGCACTTTGCCAGCCGCGTGTGCTGCCTGATCGCCGCCGCTCTGCGGCGATTCGCCGCGAGCAGCGGCGAAAGAGGGTCCCCCCAGCCGCCTGAGCCCAGCGTAGCCGGAACAAAAAGTTCCGGCCAGCGCTAAGGGCTGGATCGGAGGCGGCTGACGTCAGGACGTCGGCTGACGTCGATGACGTCACTCCGCTCGTCGCTATGGCGACGATATAAGCAAAACAAGGAAGGCCGCTTATTGCGGCCTTCCTTGTTTATTCTGGGCGCCGGAGGCGATCGGAAGATCGCCTCCGGAGCGCCCTCTAGTGGGCTTTCATGCAGCCAACTTTCAGTTGGCTGCATGAAATAGTTTTTTTTTTATTCAAAAAAAACCCTCCCGCAGCCACCCTGGCGATATAATCAGAACGCCAGGGTGGTTAAGTTGAAAAGTGCTGGAAAGTTATTTTAAATGAAACATGAAATATTATCTCCTAGGAGAAAACTCCGAGTTTTCTCATCTGTGATGTTTTAAAACTTGCCAATGAAATCCCCTTTAAACCACCAGCAACCAAAAAAATACTCAAAATAATTTTGATTTTACGCTTTACCTAATTTTTGATACTTTTTCCCATTGCAAAGTGCTAACAAGTTATTTTAAATCAAAGATACAAAATTTTCTCCTAGGAGAAAACTGGCCCATACTTGCATATGCAACTTTAGAATTCTGGAGTTATTTTAAAGTGAATCTTAAGTGAACAAAAAAAAACGAGTTCTACTCACCTGGGGCTTTCCTCAGCCCCCTGCAGCTGATCGGTGCCCTCGGCGTGTCTCTCCGATCCTCCTGGTCCCGCCGGCGACCACTTCCGGTTTCGCCGTCAGGACCCGACAGGCTGGGAACGCGAGTGATTCTTTGCGTTCCCAGCAACAATAGCTCCCTCTATGTTGCTATAGCAGCATAAGTGCCTCTTTAAGGATTGAAGCATTAACTTTAGAGATCTCTCCTTAACTTAAAGACAGAAGAGTTAACATTAGGTTTGCCTGAGGTAAAATGTTTCCTGAGTATACTCAGCGACAGCTTTACCAAGCTTTACCAAGTGGGAAACTGCCTTTCCAGAGGCCCTCTTCATCATTCTGGGAGACTTTAATAGTGCAAACCTGCGTCAGGAGATGCCCCGCTTCAAGCAACACATCTCCTGCCCCACCAGGAACCGCAACACCCTGGACCATTGTTACAGGACCCTAAAGAATGCGTACAAGGCCACTCAAGATGCTGCACTGGGGAACTCCGACCACAGGCTAATCCACCTGATCCCCACCTACAGAAGGCCCCTGGAAAAGACAAAGCCCGCCACAAAGACCGTAAAAAGGTGGACAGCCGAGGCTAAGATGGAGCTACAGGCCTGCTTCGAATGCACTGACTGGTCGGCCCTAGAAGCACCCTCCCTGGAGGAATGGGCAGAGAACATCACCTCCTACATCAACTTTTGCGAGGAAATGTGTGTTCCTTCAAAGACCTTCAAGATCTTCCCGAATAACAAGCCGTAGTTCAACAGCAAGCTGCGCCGCCTCCGGAAAGTCAAGGAGGTGGCGCACAAGCACGGCACCCCAGACGAGTTCAGGGATGCAAAGAACACCCTAAATCGCGAACTGCGTGCTTCAAAGAGGGCCTACTCTGACAAGCTGGGTCACTACCTCCAGTCAAACAATCCACGCGAGGTGTGGAAAGGCCTCAGAGCAGCTACGAACTTCAAACCCCCCCCCCCAGCATGCGACCCCCAGCACCTCACTAGCCGAGGAACTAAATAAGTTTTACGGTCGGTTTGAAAACAGCCCCAAGCAGCTTGCTAACCCTGCATCCTCGACAACGCTCTCCCCGAAGGTCCAGGTCGACCTAGTGCCAGTAGCGGTCCAGGAAAAAGATGTTCTCCATCACCTCCGCAGACTCAATGCCAGGAAGGCTGCCGGCCCAGACGGCATATCACCAACTTGCCTGAGAACTTGCGCAGACCAGCTGGCCCCCACGCTCACCTCCCTTTTTAACAGGTCCCTGGCGGAAGGCAGTGTCCCCTCTTGTCTTAAAGCGTCCACAATCGTACCGGTCCCAAAAAAGCCAGTCAACACAGAATACAACAACTTCAGACCTGTGGCCCTCACCCCCATAGTCATGAAGATCCTTGAATGCCTAGTTCTTGCCCACCTGAAACGCCTTGCCAGCCCCTTCCTTGATCCACATCAGTTTGCATACAGGGCCAATAGGTCCGTGGATGACGCCATCAACATCAGCCTGGCGTACACCTCGAAAGACCAAACTCCTACGTCAGGATCCTGTTTTTGGACTTCAGCTCTGCATTCAATACAATCTGCCCAAACATACTGATCGACAACCTGGCACATCTTGGAGCTGACCCCACACTCTGCGCGTGGGTAAAAGACTTCCTCTCTAATAGGACGCAACAGGTGAAGCTTGGTAACTTCTTCTCCAGTGTGAGCACTACCAACACAGAGGCTCCACAGGGGTGTGTTCTGTCCCCTCTCCTGTTCTCATTGTACACCAACAACTTTACCTCCTCCGCCGACTCCGTAAAGGTCATTAAATTTGCGGACGATACCACCATCATTGGGCTCATCGGACAGGCAGGTGAACATGATTATCGCAGCGAGATAGAGAGAATCTGCACATGGTGTGAGGTCAACAAGCTCGTTCTTAATGCAGCCAAAACAGTGGAATTGATCTTGGACTTTACGAGACACTATCTCTACAACCAATCTCTATCAACGAGATTGAAGTGTCCAGGGTTTCCAGCGTTAGGTTCCTGGGAACTACCCTAATGAGTAACCTAAAGTGGGCACAGAATACTACCAAAATCCAGAAGAAGGCTCAGCAGAGACTATTCTTCCTGCGCCAATTAAAAAAAATTGGTATGCCTCAGGAGCTGCTGTCCAGCTTCTACACTGCAACTATTGAAGCTACCCTCTGCTCCGCCATTATTGTGTGGTATGCAAGAGCAACCGCCAGTGATAAGTATAAGCTCCAAAGAGTTATCAGCTCAGCGGAAAGGACCATTGGCTCTCCTCTGCCACCTCTGGACCTCCTCTACACCACCAGAATGAAAACAAGGGCTAACAGGATCTCCCAGGACCCGTCCCACCCAGGCTGTGGCTTCTTTAAGCTCCTTCCATCGGGCCGACGCTACAGACCCATCCGCCCGAGGACTAACAGGCGTAGAGACACCTTTTTTCCCCAGGCAGCCCTCCTGCTGAATTCCGGCCTCTCGTCGGTACGCTAGCTGCTTTCTCAGATCCTACTAGCCGGCTAGAACTCTACCTGGGCGGCACAATATCCAACCCGGAGGGTTTCCGTAAAAGAGCAAAACACATATTGTACTGCATCGACCGACTAAAACTGTGTGTTACTGCATGTCTTGCTTATCTTGCTTGTACTATATGCTATTTGTTTTTGTCTATGCCTGTCTTGCTTGTACTATGGCTATTGTCTTATGCCAATCTCTGTCCTTGCTATAGTTGCCTACTGCCATGTGATCCACAACCAATTCCGGGTACGACCTCGGTCGCACTTGGCGAAATAAAAATTCTGATTCTGAATACTACATGCCTTATCACCATGGTGATAACGCTAGAAAAGTTATTAAAGACAGGAGATAAGCTTAGTGAATTGAGGCCATTGTGAAAACCAGTGCCTATGCAAAGAAAACTGAGTACTTTTGAGGAGCCGAACTTGTATACTACACAGTGACTACTCCTTTTTGCTTACCTGATTTTATTAGCATCTTTCTATGCAATAGGTGATTCACAAACTAGTTTGAGAACAGGTTAGGTGAGAATCCTGTGGTTAGTACTTTTTGATATGTTAAATGGAAATTCCACATTTATTATAAAAATTGCTATAGGTGTAAATGAATGCTGTACTTGTGTTTAAAGCGTGAGTAAACTCAAATTTAAATTTATATTCAAATGTAAAACATGCTCTTAAAAATATATATAATCCTTTCTGTGCTGTAAATGAAGCATGAATACAGCCTTACTTCTGACTTATTGAGTTTCAAATTTCTTCATAAACCCTATACAGAGAATGAGCTGCTGTGCATTCTGGGCAGTTTTTTTTTTCTATCCATGCAGCCCGAGAGATGCTAATGAGACCCCAGGCTTCAGCTGTGAGTTTTATTCTATGATCTGCAGCTGCCTCTGTCTCTGGCATCAATCAGACAAACCTTCTGAGTGTTAGTAAAGAGGGAAGCAGCTCCAGGTCATAAGTTAACCACTTTACGTTCCTGGATTTTTAACCCTCAAAGGGAATATCCAGGCAGCTAAAAAAAAAGAAAATGAGATTTACTTACCCGGGGCTTCCTCCAGCCCCTTGCAGATGACATGTCCCTCGTAGCAGCTCTGCTCCCAACCGCCGACCCGCGTCCCCACTGGTGCAGAGGCCTGCGCAGTAGACTTCACACCACGTGTGAATGATTGACAGTGAGGTCGGCCTCTGAATCGGCGGGGACCCTGGGCCGGCGACTGGGAGCAGAGCTGCTGTGAGAGACATGTCTGCTGCAAGGGACTGGAGGAAGCTCCGGTAAGTAAATGTGTTTCTTTTTTTTTTTTTTTTAGCTGCCAGGACATTCCCTTTAAGATAACTGACATTTTAAGCATTTCAGCTGTGTCCCTATTGATACTGTTGTGAAATATCACAGATCAGTCTCTTGGAAGTAAAGTATTGATTTATTTACTGTACAGGAGACATTCACCAAATCATACCAAGTGTCTGAACTAGGAAAGCATGAACCAGATGGATATACACATTGGAATGAATTACAGATTATAATTATTCCTCCTAGTTTGACCATTGATTGGTCCTAATATGTGAGTTATCCAATTTATTGGATGATACAAAAAGCATAAATGAATACATGAATACTTATGAATATTTAAGTAGATTAGCACATTAGACATTAATTGGCTGAAAGATATGCTGTTGGACAATAGATCTCTGTATCCCAAGGTTATAGCTAGTGGGATGCACTGCATTGTCTTATCTGCAATGATAGCAACCCAAAATCCCACAGCTGCACATTCCAATCCCATGAAGCTGTGAGAAAGTGGGTTTTCTTGCTGTGAATGAATAAAGGAAATGTACAACATGGCTTACAGGCGTGACGTGAGAGGAGCGGTCACATGTTGTATATTAGCATGTCTTGGATGCTGTTAAAGGAATCTGGCTTTGTAAGCCCCTCCATCTACTTACCTATGGCTTCCTCCAGCTCCTTCCTGGCGGCATGTCCCACGACGTAGCTCTGCTTGCAGCCCGCGGGCTGGTGTCCCCGCCGGTACTGAGGTCAGCCTCGTACTGCTTCTTCACCGCTGTCACTCACGGCTGCGGTGTACTGCGCACGGACAACAGACTACCCCACGGACAACGTGGCCATGGTTGACAGCGGCGCTCGCGCAGGCGCAGTATGAGGTCGGCCTCTGTACCAACGGGGACACTGGGCCACGGGCTGCATGCGGAGCTGAGTCGTGGGACATGTCGCCGGGAAGGAGCTGGAGGAAGCCGCGGGTAAGTAGGTGGGGGAGGGGGGGGGGACTTACAAAGCATGATGATTCCTTTAAATAGAAAAATCTTCTGAAACACTGATGTCTTTACACTTACATACATGTTAGCAGGGTTATCTAAAAATGTTTTTCACTATAGTGCCCCTTTACATGGCTTGCTCTGTAATCCACACATTTTTATTGAAGTATGGGCCAAATGTATCTGCTGTTTAGTAATGACTGCTTGAGAGGAGATGCTTCATTGTCAGCTAGTGATGTAGTATCAAATCACTAATGATCACTGGTGATGGAGTATTGCCATTCAGCTTAACTAGGACATACGCAGGGGCGTAGCAATAGGGGTTGCAGAGGTAGCGAACGCATCGGGGCCCTTGGGCCAGAGGGGCCCCATGGGGCCCTTCCTCAATGAAAGCATTAGCTGTTTATTGGTCCTGTGGTGGTAATAATCACTTCTATAGATGCTTTGAATAGTAGTAATCATTAACAAACTGTTTCCCATGCCTTCTTGCACCTCTAATACTGTGGATGACCTTGGCAGGTTTTGTTGCGCCATATATATCGAGTGCTGGGGGGCCCAATGTACAACTCGCATCGGGGCCCAGAGCTCCATAGCTACGCCACTGGACATACGGTATCCTCGCTATCAATGTTTGCCTTGCATTTAAATTACACATGTAAAACATGGGTAACCATGCTCCCTTATTTCCCTGGCTAGTATTTTATATTATTCCTATTAATGGATACAAGGCTCAAAAATTAAGTATCATAGTTTCTCTTACACAACTATTCTTGTATTTGGTTAATACTAATGTCTCTGATCCTTGAGGAATGTAATGGTTCTATGGGAACAAGCAGTGCTGTGTCCTTTTCATGCACTAATTACTTCCAAGTACCACAGTAATATAAATGGTTTTTCATCGATCTATTTTTTTTTTCAGCCAAGACTCTAATTACAGATAACTTTTGAAACCACATACTTGTTAGGATTACACAACCTGAAAAGAAAATGCCTAAAGCTGAACTGCAGGCAAAATATACAGAAGAAATTGGAACATTAAAATCTGAGCTCTGCATGATTCTTTATTAGCAGATAGTTTGTGATTTTTAAACATGAAATCCTGGAATCTTGAAAGTTGCTGGATAATGGCTAACTGTCCATTATTGCTTCCTCCTAATGGTCTGCTGCCTAAGGCAGTCAGAGATACTGGACCAGCTTCTGTATCTCACTCACAGGAGATGTAGGCACATGGAAGACATCCACCATCTCCTTGATATTATTTTGCATGAATACTTACTGCAAAGGAATTAGGAAATTCCAGTTCAAAGCTTTGTTTTTTTATATAAAATATATTGCTTGCAGTGTGGAACAGTTACCATGGGATGTGAAGATGATCCTTCGAGCTCTGACTTAACTCTAAATTCCATGATGAAGCTCATCCCCGAACATATTAGTATGTTGAAAAATAGCAGAATTAACTATGAATATGTTAAATATAGGGCCCTCATTCCTCCTGTTACTAAATACCTGAGCATCCAATTACAGTATAATCACATTGTGTTGTCTATGCCAATATATTGTCCAACACAACGTTTTATTATTATTTAGTATTTATATAGCGCCAACATCTTCCGCAGCGCTGTACAGAGTATATTTAGTCATGTCACTTACTGTCCCTCAAAGGAGCTCACAATCTAGTCCCTACCATAGTCATATGTCTATGTATGTATTGTGTAGTGCATGCATATTTTAGTCTAGAGCCAATTTTAGGGGGAAGCCAATCCACTTATCTGTATGTTTTTGGGATGTGGGAGGAAATCGGTGTGCCTGGAGGAAACCCACACAGACACAGGGAGAACATACAAACTCCTTGCAGATGTTAACCTGGCTGGAATTCGAACCGGAGATCCAGCGATGCAAGGCGAGAGCGCTAGCCACTATGCCACCGTGCTGCCCACGTATTAGTCTTCTTCGCCTGGATTTGTATTATACAAAATTACGCTTGTTATATGTCGTAAATATGAGAGGAGCGGAGACATTATTCATTTCTTTTGATTGACTTTTTTTTTATATAATTTTTACATTCTTTTTGACATTTTAAATTTTGGGGTCTTAGAGTTAGGCACCACCAGGGGGGTCTTAGGGTTAGGCAGCAACAGGGGGGGGGGGTCTTATGCCCCATACTCACGGGCAACATTTCTGGCCTGTCGCTAGCACACGGGAGCGTGTGCCCGACAGGCCGGCGACAGCTCGGCGGAGGGACCTGGCAACTGACGTGAAGGAAGCTGTCGCTGAAGTTCATCCCCCTGCCGGAAGCTCAGGGTATTCCCTGATGGTTGCTGTCGCTAGTCCGCATACTCACGCGGACTAGTGGGAGTTGCGGCGGCAACTGTCGCGGGGCGATTGACCGCGCCAATCGCCTGGCGACAGCAGTGACGAGCGACGGTTCGGGGTGCGTGCCCGTGCAACGCCTCATACTTACGGGCGACAATTGTAGCCCATGAGTATGGGCCATTAGGGTTAGGTACCACCAGGGGAGTCTTAGGGTTAGGCACCAACAGGGGAGTGGTTAGGGTTAGGCACCACCAGGGGGGTCTAAGGGTTAAGCCCAATCTACACGATACGATTCTTTATACGATTCTATAGCTGGACAGGGACAACCACTGACACTTACATAGTTATACAACCCTTAGGCCTGGGACTAACTAGAAGCACTTTTCTAAATGCTTGTGATTTGAAAGCTCTTGCTAATGTAATGCTATGGGGATTTTAAAAAAAAATCACATCCCTCATGTGGTATCGCAACCATAGCATTACATTAGCAAGAGCTTTTCAAATCACAAGCACTTCCGAAAGGCTTACAAAAGTGCTGCTAGTGGGTTCCATGCCTCACTTACACACATACACTACTGACACAGAAAGGGTAGGTTTTGGCTGTGTGAGTGTGTATAACTGCAGAATTGGCATCTGATAAGTTAATGGCATAAACCCAGGGAGTGGTGAGAGAGATCCCAGCAATTAGCCCAGTGGACGAGAAGAAAGCTCAAAGGAAGAGGTATAGGAGGAGCAAATTGTATGTAGGTATAATTTTACTATTTGGTCACAAGATGTCCTCGTGCATTTCTTTCTGTTGCGTACTATTAGTACACTAGACAGTAAGCAATGCGTGGACGTGTAAGTATCGGCTTTTGTGAATGACGCAGCATCTCATTGTTCGCCGGTGCTCATTCACACGGGGACTTGGATTAATTCATTCATCCCCCCTCTACTGATCGGCGGTGGTAACAAGTGTGGCAGCGAACGAGAGTGCTCAGCGGCAAGGAAAGAGAATTTATGTCCTTGTAAGGTAAAGTAGGGACATAGATATTCATCCCGGGGGAGGGGAAGTAGTTAACATTGTTCTTCACAAAAGGTCTTTTGTGATGTGAGACGTGTCTAGTGCCATCACACCTATTGGGCCTGATCCAATTCACTTTTTCTTCTAATTTTTCTCCTAGGTGATATTTTCACATCTTATGTAGTAAATATGCCTTTTAAAGAGACACTGAAGCGAAAAAAAAAATTATGATATTATGATTTGTATGTGTAGTACAGCTAAGAAATAAAACATTAAGATCAGATACATCAGTCTAATTGTTTCCAGTACAGGAAGAGTTAAGAAACTCTAGTTGTTATCTCTATGCAAACAAGCCATTAACTCTCTGACTAAATCTTAGTCCTGGAGAGGGCTGTTATCTGACTTTTATTATCTCAAGTGTTATTGGACTATTTACTTTTCCTCTGACAGAGGAGAGGTCATTAGTTCACAGACTGCTCTGAAAGAATCATTTTGAATGCTGAGTGTTGTGTAATCTGCACATTTTATAGAATGATGCAATGTTAGAAAAAACACAACCAATTCATTATATCATATTTTTTTTTCTGCTTCAGTGTCTCTTTAAATTATGGTTTTTATTATTTAGTGAGGAAAAAAAACCTCAAAACCTACATGGCGCTGTGTGAAAAAGAAATTGCCCCCTGAACCTAATAACTGGTTGGGCCACCCTTAGCAGCAATAACTGCAATCAAGCGTTTGCGATAACTTGCAACGAGTCTTTAACAGCGCCCCGGAGGAATTTTGGCCCACTCATCTTTGCAGAATAATTTTAATTCAGCTTTATTTGAGGGTTTTCTAGCATGAACCACCTTTTTAAGGTCATGCCACAAGAAAACCTGTACTGAAAAAAAATTTCCCCTGGGGGGTACTCACCTCAGTAGGGGTAAGCCTCTGGACCCTATCGAGGCTTCCCTGTCCTCCTGTGTCCCACGGTGGTCTCCCTGCAGCCCCCGGGAACGCACAGGCGACAAATCCGACAGTCTGTGCAATATTTACCTTTTCAGGCTCCAGCGGGGGCGCTGTTGCGGCTCTTCTGATGGAGATAGGCGAAAATAGCCAATCTCCGTTGAGTCCGCTCTACTGCGCAGGCGCACGAGACTTGCGTCTGCGCAGTAGAGTGGCCTGACGGAGATCGGCTATTTTCGCCTATCTCCGTGGGAAGAACGGATACTGCGCCTGCGCTGGAGCCAAAAGGTAAATATTTACATCGCCGCCGCTCCGGGAGGATTTTGTCTGCCGCCGTGGGACAGAGGAGGATGAGGGAAGCCTCAGTAGGATCCGGAGGCTTCCCCCACCCGAGGTGAGTACCCCCCAGGGGAGTTTTTTCATTACAGATTTTCTTTAAAACACCAAAAATACTCGATCATTTTGACAGTACTTTTTCACCTACTTTTTGGTACTTTTCAATTGCAGAGTGCTGAAAAGTTATTTTAAACAGAAAATGAAAAATTATCTAGAAGAAAACTTTGGAGTAGAAGAGAATTAGATTAGGCCCATTGTCTTTCGTTGGAATACCAGATGTTTTCTTATACTCATTTGACTGATGGACCAAGGATATTGCTACACTGATTGTTTACTTCTGTTGTACAACACAAGTTCTATTTTTCTTCTTAAATGTACTGATTCTTTTGAAAAATGTGTCTGTGTGTGGTGTTCACCTGGGTACAGTTGTTCTTTTCTTTAATTGTACAATTTCCTGATTGCCAACTAATATTCGCTGAAAATAAGTCTGCCAGATAGTAATCATTGCTTTTAGTTGGTGTTTCAGGCAGCAGTGCTGAGCTGTTGATAGGCTATCAAGCTCCACTGTACCAGCAGCAACAGGGGCTCTCATTTTAACGAATGAGAGAGTTTGCAAGCTGGTTTGGCAGGTGTTTGTTAGATGTTGTGGTGGATCTCACAGCTGTCTGTGAAACAATCCAGCTAATACTCATAGTCTTCTAAACAGTTGCTTGCAACAACCAAGTGTTTGTACTTTGCAGTTGTCAGGCATTGGAAAGCAGTTAGCACACATTTGTTGGAAGATTGTTAACCACTTCGGTACCAGCAGCCTCTGCCCCCTTAAGGACCAGAAGCTGCTGGTACAATAAACTTCCGCTTTCCGACGAATCACCGCAAAAATCCGCCGATCCCGCTGGTCACGCCGTTCTGTCCCCGCCGCAGACAGCTCTTTCTGCCGTCTCTATGACGGCAGAGAGCTACGCGCCGGTCAGGAGCCACTTTCATTGGCTGACCCTGTAAATCAATGTAAGCCAATGGAATTGGCTTAAAGTGATTACAGGCCAGGAGCCAATGTAAACTGCTCCTGACCGGCTCACGGTGCTCTGCCGTCATAGAGACGGCAGGGTGAGCGAATTGCGGTGGGGTCAAAGCGGCAAGATCGGCGGGGACGCGCGGTTAATGGGAAGTTGAACCTACGTCCAGTCAGGGACGCAGCGCCACCTGTTAGACATAGATTCAACCTACATCAGTCCGAAACCAGTTAATGACCTATCACATGCCTATTTAGTCCTCCAAAAGAGTATCTGGTTCAAATCTTCAGAAAAGTCGGTCTTCCAAACTGCTGCAAACACCTATAGATGCTTTGCAAATACCTTAAAAACTCATTTCAAGCAATCTGTTGAACCGATGGCTACCAGAAGTTGCAGGCAAAGTTTTTGACCACTGGATCCACTGCAGCAGGTAAAAGACACCTTCACAAACTTCTGAGGTAGCAGATGCATATTCATTCATTCCAATGAGAGAGCATGCTGCTGTCAGTTAATTGTTTGTTTACCACTCTATATTGGAGCCTGGAAAACAAACAAAAAGTGTGAGCTGACCATTGACTGCCATCCATGGCTTATTTATGGTATAGTGTGATGTGCTTTTTTTGTTTAGTATTCCATTAGACATTCCATCACAATGTTTTTTTCTTTTCATTTAAATGGCATATACTCCACTCTGTAGGATCAAAGAGGAGCAAAGGCACAGCAGCAATAGTTATCATTCCTTAAAGTAGCACGCGTACAATTATATTGATTTCCAGTTACATACAATCATTTCAATCAAGGATATTCTTTACCTCATATATAATGAATGCCTAATAATACTCACACTTGAGGCTATGAGGCTTTATGAGCTATGCAGCTTTGTATAAGTAATGTCAGAACTAAAGGAAATGCTGTACTTTGCCCTTCCTTCTGCTGATATGTAGTGTCACTGCAATGTTAGCTTGTTGGTAATTGAAATTATATGAAGTTTTTAATCTAAGGGTGCATACACACATTAAACTTTGATTGGCCAATCACTGTACAATTTCACCACTTCCATGCAGTATGAAGGTCAACAGATTTTGAATACTATGAACAGATTGTGCTCTCCTACTACACGGAGCTGGTAAAATTGGCCAATCATAATTGGATGTGTGTACCAGGCTTCAGCCTTATTTAATGTCCCCCCTTTATGAGTCTTGATTGCTGTTAAGCAACAATGTAAAGGTGCCCCGATCAGCAATGATTGCTCAGGCACTCAAACTGGGATCACATGTATAATCCAATCAGATCCAATCAGCGGGATCATATGTGAAAACAGATTGATGGAATAATTGATGTAGAAGATAAATAATCTTGTGATTTGCATAGAACTGAGCAAAGTTTGGGAAAAATCCAGTTTCTGATGCTTGTGAATAGTTCCCTACAGCCTTCAAGTCAACCATTGTGTCCAGAGTTGTTACTGTACCGCACAGAAATCGTCATAGGGCTAATCCACATGGTTACTAGAGATGGCCAATGAGGTTCTGTCTTGTAATTGGGCCATTCAGAATTGACAGGAAGTTTATCATATTGCTATAATTTGAGCCTGCATACAATTTAGATTTAATTTGCATGCAGCATGCAATTATGCACATCGCATTAAACCTCTCTAATGGTTACCAAGCGATTGAGAGCTGAACAGACAATCTCAGGCCTCTTTTCCATGGATGCCTGAAAGCGGTGCGTTCGCACATGCACATTTTCTCATGGACAATCATTAGCAATCATTTAGCTACTAAAGCAAAAATTGTTATTGTAGACAAACGCACACAGTGTATTTGTGAAAAACGTGCATTTTCTTCATAGACAGATATGATCCCTCCCTAAAGCATTAAAATACTGTCAGACGAAACAATAAAAGCTCATAAGTATTTTTAGCCAATTAACACTAAATAAGAGATCTTAGGAAAGTTCTATTTAATGCTGGGTACACATTATGGCTAGAAACCCACTAGGAGAGCTTTTGTGAGCGCTTTGTGATTTGAAAAGCTCTAGCTAATGTAATGCTATGGGTGTGATCCCACTTGAGTGATGTGATTTTATAAAACTCCCCCATAGCATTGCATTACCAAGAGCTTTTTCAAATCACTCACGCTTACAAAACACTCCCAGTGGGTTTCTGGCCTATGAGATTTTCTGTCCGATTTACTGTCAGATTGATTATTTCCAACATGTCCGATCTGCTTTCCGATCGATTCCTAAACATTTTCCGATCGATTTCCTATTAAAGTGAACCGAAATCGATCGGAAAATGCTAAGTGTGTACCCAGCATTCGAGTAGAACTAGAGATACAATTGTTTATCTCATCAGTACCAACCACAGTGGAGTGAAGCCGTGTTGTAAAGCCGAGTCGGCTGAAATTCCTGCACAATCCTGTGAGAAACTGATAACATTGTAAAAAAAAACAAAAACGATTGCTTTAATTTATTACTGCTAAAGATGGTTGTACAGGCTATTAAAGCATGGGGCGTACTTAGTTATTTACACTTGGCTTCTGCTTTTTGGCTTCTTTTGTGTTACATAAATGGCATGGTGAAGTATAAAGTGTGTTTTACACCTACCGTTATATTTAAGTAATTTTCAAGCCTTCTAAGGAACAAATTATTCTTTGTTTTCTGTTTTTTATGTCCATATGTGTAAAACCTTAGAGTTGAAAGAGGGTGAACTGTTTTCCCCCCTCATCACATTGTGTTTCCACTTCTTACCTTATTTATACGTTCTATTCTGAGTTTTAATGTGCGAAATATACTATGGTCTTGTGAAGCTAAAATAATAACCATCGATAATCTATTTTGCACTGCAGGTGAGAAGCATTCTTTACATAGACAGCAGTCTGTACCTCAGCAGTCCTCCCCTGCAGTCATGGGCAAGCTGGCAGAACAAGTCCTCTTGAACACTGCTGGGCTATCTGAAAGAGAAGCATTTCGGTTAGAAAAATTCAGACAGCTTCTTGCTGGTCCAAACACCGACCTTGGTAAGTGTCTATGTCAAAAAACATTGTAAAGTGTGTGTGTGCATGTATGTGTATGTATGTATGCATGCATGCATACATACATACATACATACATACATACATACATACATACATACATACATACATACATACATTGTGTTGTAGTATTGTCATGGCTGATTTTATTTTAAGCATCAAATTGAGCACTAAAGATGAATTATACAAGCTCAGTTACGGGTTTCACTTATAGTTGTAACTCATGTTTTAAAAAGGCAATTGCTCCAAGATTATTCATATTGTATATACAGTAGGATCCTGTTACAGTAAACTCTGATATAGTAAACCTCTGGATATAGTAAATTCAGTCCTCAGGTCCCATCAATTCACTAAGATCATGCTAGAGATAATAAGGCAAGAGAAAACTTACCTCCACACGTGAGAGAGTTATCTTACCTCTTCATTCCTTAAGTTACCTCTCCTGTAGTTAATTTACCTCCTCTGTAGTTGATTTACCTCCTCTGTAGTTAATTTACCTCCTCTGTAGTTATTTTCACATGCAGCTAATTAACAGCTTGTCTTTAACTCTGGAGTTATTTTAAGGATTGGAGAGTTAATTTAAAGACAGTTAACTTTAGGCTTGCCTGAGGTAAAATGTTTCCTGAATACTACATGCCTTATCACCATGGTAACAACTCTAGAAGAGTTATTAAAGACAGGAGATAAGTTTAGTGAATTGAGGCCATTGTGTAAATATACAATGTATGACCAATTCTGATATAGTGAACTACGTTTCCTGGTCCGGCATTAATACAAAAATACAGTTTGTATGACTGTTTTATTGACTGTTCAATCAGACTTCACAACGATAAATACTCTCCCCTCCCATTTAACAAAATAACAAGGAGAGGGGGATCACAAGCCACAATCCCTTGGTTTGGTTAGCCACTGTGGTGGTGACCGTGACCTGAGCCTCAATCACTTATCCTTAGTAAAGGTTAAGGAAGGTGGAGGACAGAAGTAATTCAGGGCAGACCAAGTTCAATACCAGCACTTTGAATATAGTAGGTAGCAGAACCAAGTGAGGGCTGAAATGCCACGGATGTGGTGGCATACTGAGCTGTCAGAAGAGAGCAACTGGATTTCTGCTGGAATGCTTAATGAATGTCATTGCACATATGATATACATGCTTGTGCCAGTGTATCTGTTAGCAAGTCAGAACCATATATTACCATGTACACTTTGTTAAACAAAGTGCATGTGTGAGCTTTAGCTGTACCAACCTGCAGTGCAGTCACCGGCCCATGTGCAGCCAAGACTCCGCTGACTTTCATGCATTAATAATTTAAAATTAATATTTTGTGAAATCTCATAGAAGATGGTGCTTCAACTGAATTTCAAGAAGTGGATAAGTCAATTATCTTCTATGCTTCAGGTTTTTATTTGCATATAAAATGTATTTACCATTTTTTGTACACACACACACACACACACACACACACACACACACACACACACACACACACACACACACACACACACACACACACACACACACACACACACACACACACACACACACACACACACACACACACCTCATTTTGGATAGCTCGCCATTACTTAACAGGCATGAAGGTCATTCACACACTGTATGTGAAGTGTTTCATTCTTTGTCTGAACTGAGCAGCATTTCTTTTTCCATCTCCTTATTTTATATGTAATTTTTTTAAGCCATTGACATTAGCATCCTTTCTGTGTGAAGGAAGAGCCGTTTTGTATTTTGGATAACTGTGAATGAAAATACAGCACACAAGCGTTTAGAAATACAGGTCTATTTAAATGCAACAAGCCATCAGGAACCCATTATGATATAAATTGTTACAGAGCATCCACATTTGAATATAAAAGAAAATCTTGCTTTCAGTGTATTGAGATATATGTAAAATACAAACTTTAGACTACGCTTTCAAATCATTTCTTAAAGCTTATACTTGGTCCATTTTTCAGTGGCATAACTTATGTATTATTGTAATGCTTGCACTTGTACATCTGGCTGCTAAACAGTGTACAGATTTAAAGAAAAAGGATGGTGTGATTAATTTTTATGTTGCACAGTCATCTACTAAAGCACGTCTTGACACTGCTGAATACATTTGGATAAAAGTTGCAAGAGACATGGGGAGAAAATTCTACCCTGAAAAATGTGAATTATAGAGATGATATAAGCTTTGCAGGTCTTGATTAATGTGCTATATAGTAGATCCAAATGAATTAAAAAAAAGAAAGTCAAAATGGTTTTGTGATATTCAAAGCACCAGTAAAAATACAGTGTACTGTAACCAATAAATATAAATTGTACCTGTATGTAGAACACTCATTTAAAGTTTGGACAGGGAGTACATATCCTAGAAAGAAAAATGGTAACGTAACACTGCAGCTTAGTTCCAAGATCTTAGAGCAGACCACAGTAATTTTCCATGGCAGTGACCTTGGCTGGCCCAATGATGGACTGTGCTGGTCATGAAAGACCCATACAAGGGAGCAGCATCACCCATCTAATGACCAATAACTTGCTACCCCACAACATAGAAAGTCCCATCAGCCTTAACTGCCACCAAGCCACCAAACTGCAGGACCGTATTGGCTGGTACGAAAGTAAAGCTCTGAAGGGTGTCGAGAACCACACCAGTGGATGAAGAACAAAGTTCATCACAGATAGAATAGTCGCTCAAGACGCAGAACAGTCAACCTACAGACCACCTGGATTGAATACAGTAAAGCCAGAGACTCAATGCCCCATCTCTAGTTGTGAATGCTTATTACTATACAAAGTCAACAGGACTCTAAAGGTGACGACTAATGATCCAATCTTTTTCATCAAATTTTACCAAATCTATGTAATATAAGGGTAAACTGAGTGAATACACTGAATTGATAATTTAGGCAGTACCGTATAATACATAGAAATGGTAAGGTTGGATGAAAAAGATTGGATCGTTAGTGGCCACCTTTAGAGCATTTTTCAAGTAGTCAATTACCAAGGGGTGAGCAGCACAAACCAAAATTTACTGCAATTTTTTTTGCAAAGTATGCAAGCAGCAATGGAGATCCCCAATCTCCACAGAAAAATATATAATAAATGCAGAGGGGCTGCAGCACACAACAGGAAACAGTGACAGGGGCTCTTGGTTACGCTTTAACGCGCTTAAGCTCACCAACTGCGCCAAGGTGTCCCCAATCTGGTGAGTCCTACTTTACCATGCAAATTGCCAGTTTTTATAAGCAGTCTAGTGGGAACTAATCTAAGAACCCAGAGTCAACTAAATGGGAGAAAAGGAAATTAAAAACACCTCACCTTTCACTCGCTACCAGATGAACTCTCTGAACATGTGCTATGCACTAATTTATATGCTTAAAGGGACTCCTAGCAGTGCAGAAAGTATGGAAAGATGCATATCATTTTAAAGCTCTCTTTCTCCTCTTTCCAATGATATATAAACCACCGCCCTACTCCTTTTAGTTTTTGCTATTTTTGCAATTGAAATTGCCGCGGCCGCGATTTCCATCCCAAAAATAGAGAAAACGAAAAGGCGTAGGGTGACGATTTAGGTGTCGCCAGAAAGAGGAGAAAGAGAGCTTTAAAATGATATCCATCTTTCCATAGTTACTTGTATTACACAGGACGACACTTTCCCCAGTGTCAGCAGCTCCATTCAGCAGAATAGAGCTGCTGACTTTAGGAAAAAGTCGCCCTGTGTAATACAATGTAACTATGGAAAGATGCATATCATTTTAAAGCTCTCTTTCTCCTCTTTCTGGCGACACCTAAATCGTCGCCCTACGCCTTTTAGTTTTCTCTATTTTTGGGATGGAAATCGCGGCCGCGTCAATTTCAATTGCAAAAATAGCGAAAACTAAAAGGCGTAGGGCGGCGGTTTATATATCATTGGAAAGAGGAGAAAGAGAGTTTTAAAATGATATGCATCTTTCCATAGTTTCTGCACTGCTCGGAGTCCCTTTAACTGTGCTAGAGGTAGGCGTGGCTATGCAGGCTCACAGGGGAAAACGTAGTCAATGTGATGGCAGAAAACACAAATGGAAGTTATTTGAATACAGCCAAGTGACCATCGAATGTGACCTATACCAAGGTGATGCATTGACCCTGCTTCTGGTCCTGCATAAGCTTTAACCTTTTGCTAATCGCAAGGACTGAATATGGATACCAACTTCACAGCCATTGTTTCTACATGAATAACTTCAAGAGGTATTTAAAGAGAAAACAAGACATTGGCCATTGTCCAGTTCACTTTTGCGATAATTTTTCATGTTATAAAAAAATAACTTTTCACCACTTCGCAATGGAAAAAGTACTATAGATAGGTAAAATCAAACTCATGGAGCATTTTCTTGCATGGTGGTAGCTTTAAAGGTTTTTTATTGGTAAGATTTGAAAATACCTCCTTGAAGAATACTCAAGAGAAAAGTTAAAAGGGGCCATAAACTATTGGATCAATTTGACATGGATTTGCAGTGCGGATACTGGAATGTCATACAGACTGTGAAAATGCGCTGCTGCGGGAAAAGAGAAAGCAAAATTTGGTGAGTTTTAGCAAGCTCCCTGAATAAAATAATTGAAACATTCAGGAATATGTAAGTGAGATGGTGTGCAAAACGGAGCCATTGAGATAATGCCAGCAGCTGATATACAGTAGCAGTAAAAAGTACCGTGTATATACTCGCATATAAGCCGAGGTACCCACTTTTCCCCCATAAACTAGGAAAAAGTGATTGACTCCCATATAAGCCCCCCCCCCCCCCCCCCCCCCCCAGTATAGCCTCAGGATTAATAACCAGATGTGCCCCCAATATGAGGCATCCCAATACCTAGTAAAAAAAAAAAAGTCAGATGTGCTCCCAGTATGAGACATCCCCCCTCCCCAAAGTCAAATAGGCCCCCAGTATGGAGCAGAGGATCTCCCCATAGCCAGATGTGCATCCATGTCTCTGCTAATTGCCCCTCACATCTCCTTCGCTCCCAGCCTCTTCTTGACACAAATCCTGCTGACAACCAGGACATTGCCCAAGACAAATCTTCCACACCCTGGAGTCTGGACTCTCAAATGTTGCTAACTAAAGTGCATTTCCCTATGATGGCAGATGATGAGTCTCAATAGACATAGGACAAATCAGTAAGGTGAAGCTGGACTCACCAGGGCACTAAAGTACTTCCCACAGGATCTGCAAAGCTGCAAGCAGGGAATATAACATTTCCTTGTAAACTAAACACAGCCCATTCTGCAATGAATACTTTGCTTCCATCTCCTCTGCACGTCTGATCTCCATGTGCACTTTACAGCTGACTTCCTGACTGCTGCCATCTACTGGGCATGTGCTGAAGACAGCAAAGCATGTAGGGAGATGTAGTTTCTTGAAGCCCGACATTTACTTGTAACTTTGACTGTCATTACCCTGCTCCCTCCACACACGCTGAAGCCTGGAAATGTACAGTTGCTTCTTGTATTCTCAATGCTGCATCCTCCGTGGCAATGCTGTGCTATTATGTGCCGATAGATGTGTTTAT
This sequence comes from Hyperolius riggenbachi, assembly GCF_040937935.1. NCBI lineage: Eukaryota > Metazoa > Chordata > Amphibia > Anura > Hyperoliidae > Hyperolius > Hyperolius riggenbachi. The sequence continues at coordinate 269,958,734 of NC_090648.1, forward strand.
GTGACAGGCGGCCACACGCTGTGTTATTATGCCCGGATCTGTATACTGTGGCTGCAGCTCACTATCAGAGCTTCATGATAACGAGCTGCAGCCATGGCAGTATACAGATCCGGGCATAATAACAGCGTGTGGTGGCTGCCTGTCACATAAACACATCTATTGGCACATAACAGCACAGCATTGCCATGGAGGATGCAGCATTGAGAATACAAGAAGACACTGAACATTTCCCGGCTTCAGCATGTCGGGAGGGAGGGGAGTAAAAACTGAAAGTTACAGCAAAAGGATTCTTGCTCTCTGCAATGCTGCACGGCTCTCGGGAACATCAGTCTGTTTACTGCTGTGCTAACGCTGCTACGGGCATGGGAAGGACAGACAGTGGGGGCACAGCCAGCTGACTCGCATAGAAGCCGAGGGGTGGACTTTTCAGCACATTTTTTGTGCTGAAAAATTCGGCTTCTATGCGAGTATATACGGTATGTGAACCCTTTAGAATTATATGGATTTCTCCACAAATTGGTCATAAAATGTGATCTGATCTTCATCTAAGTCACAACAATAAACGAACACAATGGGCCATATGCAATTCACCTTTTCACCTGAGTTTTCTCCTAGGAGATCATTTTTCATCTTCACATTAAAATACCTTTCCAGCACTTTTCAACTAAAAAAGTACCAAAAAGTAAGTGAAAAAGGACTAATAAAATTATTTTGAGCATTTTATTGCTTTCTGATGGCTTAAAATGCATTCTATTGACAAATGTAAAAATATCACTTAGGAGAAAACTCATGAGAAAAAGTTAATTGCATATGGGCCAATCTGCTTAACGTAATACCACACAAATAGTTAAAGGGTTCTATGTTTTTATTAAATACGCCATGTAAACATTCACAGTGCAGGTGGAAAAAGGTATGTGAACTCTTGGATTTAATAACTGGTTGAACCTACTTTGGCAGCAATAACTTCAACCAAACGTTTCCTGTAGTTGCAGATCAGACGTGCACAATGGTCAGGGGTGATTTTTGACCATTTCTCTTTACAGAAGTGTTTTAAATTCAGCATTATTCTTGGGATGTCTGGGGTAAATCGCTTTCTTGAGGTCATGCCACAACATCTCAATCGGGATGAGGTCAGGACTCTGATTGGGCCACTCGAGAAGCCGTATTTTCTTCTGTTTAAAGTGAACCTAAAGCCACGGGAAAAAAATGAGATGAACTCACCTGGGGCTTCCCTCCGCCCCCTGCAGCCGATCGGTGCCCCCGCCGTGCCTCCGCGATGCTTCGGCACCCGCCGGCGAACACTTCCGGTTTGGCCGTCACCGGCCGACAGGCATGGGAACGCGAGTGATTGTTCGCGTTCCCAGCCTGTATATCGCCCCCTATGCTGCTATTGCGGCCTCCTGACCTCCTCGGTGACGGCCAAACCGGAAGTGTTCGCCGGCGGGTGCCGAAGCATCGCAGAGGCACGGCGAGGGCACCGATCGGCTGCAGGGGGCTGAGGGAAGCCCCAGGTGAGTTCATCTCATTTTTTTTCCCGTGGCTTTAGGTTCACTTTAAGCCAATCTGTTGTTGATTTACTTCTATGCTTTGGGTCGTTACCCTGTTGCAACACCCATCTTCTGCTGAGCTTCAGCTTGTGGACAGATGGCCTAAAGTTGTCCTACAAAATGTCTTGATAAGCTTGGGAAATCGTTTTTGTCTAAGCCTCTTAAGGACCGTAGGCTTAAACCCCCCTTGTAACCAGGCTATTTTTTACAATTCAGTGCCCCGCAGCTTTAAGGGGTCGCTACAGAGCACTACAACATTGGCACACTAATTATCTCCCCCCCTTTTTAGCCCACCAATAGAGATTTATGTTGTTGGGCGCTGATAGCTGCTGCAGGCTGCTTTTTTTTTTTTTTTTTTTTTTTATTATTTGTTGTTTTTTTTAAAAATACATTTGTGTTTTTTTTTTGTTTTTTTTAACTACACCCCTCCCTCCCCCCCACTAGCCAATCCTAGCGATCAGCTCTCATAGACATCTGCCTATGCGAGCCAATCGCTCTTTGTGCCTCTCAAGGGGACAGCCGAGCATCATGGCTGTCCCCAGTACAGCGCTGTACAATGTAACAGTCTCCTAGAAGCGATCGCCGCTGGGAGACTGATGGCAGAGCGTTGGTGCGCACGATCTCCTGCAAAACGCCACCAGGACTGCACACAATTGGCGTTGGGCTATCCTGGGGCTGCCGCCGCATCCCCGCCGATTGGCGTGGATCGGTCTTTAAGGAGTTGAAGGACAACTGAAGTGAGAGGTATACGGAGGCTGCCATATTTATTTCCTTTTTAAACAATACCAGTTGCCTGGCAGCCCTGTTAGTCTATTTGGCTGCAGTGGTGTCTGAATAACACCATAAACCAGCATGCAGCTAATCTTGTCAGATCTGACAATAATGTCAAACACCTGATCTCCTGCATGCTTGCTCAAGGTCTGTGGCTAAAAATATTAAAAGCAGAGGGTCAGCAGGATAACCAGGCAGCTGGTATTGTTTACAAATAAATAACTATGGCAGCCCCCAAATCCCTCTTGTTACAGTTGTCCTTTAAATGATAGCAATCCGTCCAGGCCCTGACGCAGTGTAGCAGCCCCAAACCATGATGCCCCCACCACCATACTTCACAAGTTGGGATGAAGTTTTGATGCAGGTGTGCTGTGCCTCATTTTCTCCTCACATAGTGTTGTGTGTTTCTTCCAAACAACTAAAAGTTTGTTTCATCTGTTCACAGAATGTTTTGCCAGTGCTGCTGTGGAACATCCAGGTTCTCTTTTGCAAACTTTAAATGTGCAGCAATGTTTTTTTTGTTTTTTTTTGGACAGTGGCTTTCTCTGTTGTATCCTTCCATGAACTCCATTCTTTTATAGTGTTCTAAGTATCATAGATTTGCTAACAGAGATGTTAGCATATGCCATAGACTTTTGCAGACACTCTAGGATGATTCTTCACCTCATTGAGCATTCTGAGCTGTGCTCTTGCAGTCATTTTTACAAGAAAGGCTACTCCTAGGGAGAGTAGCACAAGTGCTGAACTTTCTCCATCTATAGATAATTTGTCTTACCGTGGATTGATGAACAGCAAGGCTTTTGGAGATACTTTTATAACCCTTTCCAGGTTTATGCAAGTCATAATGCTTAATCATGGGTCTTCTGAGAGGCATCATTCAATCAGGGAATTCTTGGGAAAAGCAAACCCAAAACTGGTGTGTGTTTTTATAGGGCAGGGCAGCTGTAACCAACACCTCAAATCTCATCTCATTGATTGGACTCCAGCTGGCTAACACCTCACTCCAATTAGCTTTTGGAGATGTCATTAGTCTAGGGGTTCACATACTTTTTCCACCTGCACTGTGAATGTTTACATGGTGTGTTCAATAAAAACATGGAAACATTTAATTATGTGTGTGATATTAGTTTAAACAGACTGTGATTGTCTATTGTTGTGACTTAGATGAAGATCAGATCACATTTTATGACCAATTTGGCAGAAACCCAAGGGCTCACATACTTTTTACTGCTACTGTATATTGAAGATCTAGCATAGAAAGTGCTTTGTCATGACAAGGCCTGCATGGCATGTACCAATGACATATTGCTGGAAAAGTTTAAACCTAGATCCTTCTCTGATTGATTGAAATCTGATCAGAGAGGGATGTATCCCTACCACACACTGCAAAGAGATTTTTAATAGATTTAAGCTTGTAATCTATTAATCCATGGGACCACTGCGACAGGGCCGGCTGATGCCCCCCCCCCCCCCCCATTTCTTCTGCCAAATAGGGCAATGCAAAGTTCTTGCAGCAAAGCACACTCCCCCATTCACCTTCTGTCTCCATCCAGGCGTGGCTGGATAGTGTACTGGTTAAGGGCACCACCTTTGACATGGGAGACCAGGTTTTGAATCTTGGCTAGGATCAGTACCTATTCAGTAAGGAGTTCAATGCAATACTTCCTTACACTGCAGAGTGGCCTCTTGAGCGCGTCCCAGTGGCTGCAGCTCTTGAACGCTTTGAGTCCGACAGGAGAAAAGCGCTATGCAAATGTTCCTAGTACAAATGATTATCAACAGATTATCACTGCTGGGGAGCCTGTTCTCTGGCCAACATCTGAGCACCCGCTACACTCAGAAGCAGGTGTGTACCAATCCATGTCAATGCATATGCTGTCCAAAAAAGTGGTCATGTATGTGCCACAATAGACAAACTCAAACACAGTGGAGAATGGGCCCATAATAATTAAATGAACAAGCAGAAAGTTTTGGACTCATTTGTTTAGTTGCATTATGGTTACCTAGTTTATAAGACTTTCTGGAAAAACAAATGCTGATTTAGTTCATATTAATTAAGAAATCCTGAATAGTCAAAGTGTTTACAAACTTTTAAGCACCTCCGTAAGCAACAGATGTTTTGTAAAACAACCCTTTTGTGTGCTGTGTAAGATGTTCTGTACAGTTCTAAACTTTGTATTTAACACATGGGATCAGAGGAAAGGGGAGGTAACACTCACACTAATATTAGCAAACTAGGGTTGTAAAGGGTAGGGATGCTAATCAAAAGAACAATTTCCTTTAAAAATCTAATTAGTGCGAGATACTAAGCTAAATATCACAGATGTGAGTACATTAATATGACCTACCAATGGTCTCACTGTTTTCAATTTTTGAAGGTGTCAGAATTAATTCTGTATTACTAATGATGCTACACAGATTGGCCAACAGAGACAGGCTTGCCGTGTGTGCTGTCAGAAGCCATAATTTAACTTGTTCTGATGGACACTAAAAATTACCACACTGAGTTGTTAAAATGAGATCATTTAAGTAAAGCTAATTAATGTTCTGACTATACACATAGTGTGGGTGCAGCTGCTTTCTCCAATCTTTCCTTTAAAGGGTTTCACAGTGTCTGGTGTCATTTTGTGAAAGTCGCTGAAGGATTATCAGTTACAAGCAAACGTGTTACCTCAAGGTTAAAAAATAGTACTAATTGGGGAGGAAATATATATAGTGTTTTGTGCATATCAATATTGACTAGTGTTTTTTAGAAGAAAAAAAAATATTTCAACCCTGGCGTGGTATTGAGGTATAGATTTCTATAATTTTGCATGTTTGCGTAGGTATTAGAGTTATTTTAAGTTTTGACTGTTTGATAAAAAATTACCATTTCATTGACACTTGTTTCTTTTAAACTGCTGTGCAGCATTCTGCAAAGTTAAATAGTTTTATTTAATTGCTACTTGTCCAGCTTTAATGGACTATAGTGTAGGAACTGAGTAATGTAATTGGACACAGTGAACCACAGAATTGTCTATTTTTATACTGTTACTAAATGCAATGATTTAAAGCCCTTAGGCTATAGCGAAGCAGGTTGAGAAGATTAGTTAAGGTGCTTTGATAAGGCTTGGCACTGTTAGAGGCTTTTCAGTATATCCAGCTTGTAGCTAGCATTCAAAGACCTTCTAGTTGTGTGTACAGTGCTGAAGGATAAGGTGGTATGGATACTGCCTTGTTACTTGTTCGAAGAGGATGGCTTGTTTATTGCACTGCTTTTTAAAGAAATACACAGCAAGCAACTGATTGCAAGTGGGGGATTATTGTGTGTGTGTGTATGTGTGTGTGTTTGCCTGAAATTCTGAAAGCAGACTCAAAATACTGTCTGAATTAAACAAATAAATGTATTATTGGTACCCAAAAAGATGCAACGCGTTTCGCAGGCACAGCCTGCTTCATCAGGCAATAAGATAGGGGGCAAACAGGAGCTCGTCAGTAGCATGAATAGCGCCTCTGTGACTAATGTAGCTCAAGAATGTGTTTATTATTATTATTTATGTATATAGCGTTGACATCTTCTGTAGTGATGTACAGAGTGTATTGTCATGTCTCATAACACCTTCAGAGGGGCTCATAATCTAATCCACGTGTAGTGCATCGGTGCCCAATAGGTTGATCACAATCTACCTGTCCCAGCATCACAGCAAATTTTGCTGCCGGCAGCCTTAGTTCACGGCCGTCGCTGCTCGCAGCTAATCAGGGAAGGGATAGGGAGGGGAGGGGAGGTGCGCTGAAGGGGAGGGCCTCTCTTCTTCCCATCTCTTCCCTGATTGGCCGCGAGCAACGCTGGCAGCAGAATGTGATGGGATGCGGCCATGTTTGTCATCCACGCCGCCTGCCAGACCGAACGCCCGCTCTCTTGGCTGCCGGCTCACTCGTCCGCCCTCCATGAAGGAGGAGCCGCAGACACCACCACTGAAGCTGGAGGAAGGTAAGTGATTATTACTGTGCACCTATACTTAGCTACCTGTACTGGGCACCTATACTTGGCTACCTGTACTGGGCACCTATACTTAACTACCTGTACTGGGCACCTATACTTAACTACCTGTACTGGGCACCTATAGTTAGCTACCTGTACTGGGCACCTATAATTAGCTACTTGTACTGGGCACCTATATTTAGCTACCTGCACTGGGCACCTATACCTAGCTACCTGTACTGGACACCTATACTTAGCTACCTGTACTGGGCACCTATACTTAGCTACCTGTACTGGGCACCTATAGTTAGCTACCTGTACTGGGCACCTATAATTAGCTACTTGTCCTGGGCACCTATATTTAGCTACCTGCACTGGGCACCTATACTTAGCTACCTGTACTGGGCACCGATACTTAGTTACCTGTACTGGTAGATCTCTTGGTTGTGGCAAATTTCCAAGTAGCTTGCGAGCCAAAAAAGTGTGGGCACCCCTGGTGTAGTGTATGTATCGTAGTCTAGGGTCAATTTAGGGGGACTTTCCCCATGGAATTGACCTCTGGCCTCGGTCTGTCGTCATTCCTAGTTAATGGGGGAAATTTTCATTATTTTGTTATTTAGCTAGTTGAACCGCTGCGTGATCTCTATGCAATGTTCTTTAGATTCTATATTTCAGTGAATTGTATTGGTATCTTTTTATATGGAGTGTGCATTATGGTTTAATGCACCTGACTGGTGCTCTCTGCGGTCAGATCTTGCTGCTCTGCAGAAATGTGGCCTCTCCTACCCCCTCCCTTGGGCCGGCGTGTGGGGGGAGCGGGGCTTGGTGGGCGCGCTATTGACACCATCGTGTCTGCCCGCCCCCCACTCGATTGGCCTGTGGGTGGGGGTGGACGCCACTCTGGGACTCTGAACTCACCACTTGGAAACAGTAAGAGCTTGATTGGGCAACAAAGGTGGCAATCAAGCTGCCTGTTTGGTGCATAAACCTTTTCCACTACTGGCAATTGCTTGCACTGCATATGTGTGCTTCACAAACTGATGTTCACTACACAGATTATACTGGACTTGCTTACGCTTTTGCCTTGTGCATGTTGACCGCTTAGCTGATACAGTGGCTAGATCTATGCTTTTGTGTTTTGTTTACTTCATACAGTGTACTGGACCAAAGTCATTGCTACAAAGCATTGTCCATTGCTAAAATGAACTGACACGGTGAGGTTTGCTGAGTACGCCTGTTTCGCAAAGACCAGTGTCAAACTATAATATTGCTTTAATGCACTCACTTCTGGAACCTGTTTGTGATCATTGTGTTCAAACACATCGAGGAGCTTACCTGTGGTTGGGGGTCGAGGCCATATGACACTTAATATCTCTCATATCCTTGCAGCCAATTCTAGAGACAAAGTTTAGTGTAACATTAAATTAAACTTCATTTCTTCATATAAACTCTTTTTTGATAAATATGTTTGGCTGCGCAGCCTTTGAGACATTCATTTGCACATGAGCTATTGCTCATGGGAGGAAACCGGAGTGCCCAGAGGATACCCACACAGACACGCAGATAATATACAAACTCCATGCAGATAGTGCCCTGGCTAGGATTTGAACAGTCAAGGTGAGAGTGCTGACCACTAGGTCACCGTGCTGCCCAGCAGTGCAGGGCTTGCAGTTTGATTAACCACTTGAGGACCGTGGGCTTTACCCCCCTTAAGGACCAGCCACTTTTTTTCCGTTCAGACCACTGCAGATTTCACGGTTTATTGCTCGCTCATACAACCTACCACCTAAATGAATTTTGGCTTCTTTTCTTGTCACTAATAAAGCTTTCTTTTGGTGCTATTTGATTGCTCCTGCGATTTTTACTTTTTATTATATTCATCAAAAAAGACATGAATTTTGGCAAAAAAATGATTTTTTTTAACTTTCTGTGCTGACATTTTTCAAATAAAGTAAAATTTCTGTATACATGCAGCACGAAAAATGTGGACAAACATGTTTTTTGTTAAAAAAAAACCCATTCAGTGTATATTTATTGGTTTGGGTAAAAGTTATAGCGTTTTACAAACTATGGTGCAAAAAGTGAATTTTCCCATTTTCAAGCATCTATGACTTTTCTGACCACCTGACATGTTTCATGAGGGGCTAGAATTCCAGGATAGTATAAATACCCCCCAAATGACCCCATTTTGGAAAGAAGACATCCCAAAGTATTCACTGAGAGGCTTAGTGAGTTCATAGAAGATATTAATTTTTGTCACAAGTAAGCGGAAAATGACACTTTGTGACAAAAAAAAAAAGTTTCCATTTCTTCTAACTTGCGACAAAAAAAAATGAAATCTGCCACGGACTCACCATGCCCCTCTCTGAATACCTTGAAGTGTCTACTTTCCAAAATGGGGTCATTTATGGGGTGTGTTTACTGTCCTCGCATTTTGGGGGGTGCTAATTTGTAAGCACCCCTGTAAAGCCTAAAGGTGCTCATTGGACTTTGGGCCCCTTAGCGCAGTTAGGCTGCAAAAAAGTGCCACACGTGGTATTGCTGTACTCAGGAGAAGTAGTATAATGTGTTTTGGGGTGTATTTTTACACATACCCATGCTGGGTGGGAGAAATATCTCTGTAAATGACAATTTTTTAATTTTTTTTACACACAATTGTCCATTTACAGAGAACTTTCTCCCACTCAGCATGGGTATGTGTAAAAATACACCCCAAAACACATTATACTACTTCTCCTGAGTACGGCGATACCACGTGTGGCACTTTTTTGCACCCTAACTGCGCTAAGGGGCCCAAAGTCCAATGAGTACCTTTAGGATTTCACAGGTCATTTTGAGAAATTTCGTTTCAAGACTACTCCTCACGGTTTAGGGCCCCTAAAATGCCAGGACAGTATAGGAACCCCACAAATGACCCCATTTTAGAAAGAAGACACCCCAAGGTATTCCGTTAGGAGTACGGTGAGTTAATAGAAGATTTTATTTTTTGTCACAAGTTAGCGGAAAATGACACTTTGTGAAAAAAACCAATAAAAATCAATTTCCGCTAACTTGTGACAAAAAATAAAATCTTCTATGAACTCACCGTACTACTAACAGAATACCTTGGGGTGTCTTCTTTCTAAAATGGAGTCATTTGTGGGGTTCCTATAATGTCCTGGCATTTTAGGGGCCCTAAACCGTGAGAAGTAGTCTTGAAACAAAATTTCTCAAAATGACCTGTGAAATCCTAAAGGTACTCATTGGACTTTGGGCCCCTTAGCGTACTGAGGGTGTAAAAAAGTGTCACATGTGGTACCGCCGTACTCAGGAGAAGTAGTATAATGTGTTTTGGGGTGTATTTTTACACATACCCATGCTAAGTGGGAGAAATATCTCTGTAAATGACAATTGTTTGATTTTTTTTTTACACACAATTGTCCATTTACATTGAAATTTCTCCCACCCAGCATGGGTATGTGTAAAAATACACCCCAAAACACATTATACTACTTTTCCTGAGTACGGCGGTACCACATGTGTGACACTTTTTTGCAGCCTAGGTGCGCTAAGGGGCCCAACGTCCTATTCGCAGGTCATTTTGAGGCATTTGTCTTCTAGACTACTCCTCGCGGTTTAGGGCCCCTAAAATGCCAGGGCAGTATAGGAACCCCACAAGTGACCCCATTTTAGAAAGAAGACACCCCAAGGTATTCCGTTAGGAGTACGGTGAGTTAATAGAAGATTTTATTTTTTGTCACAAGTTAGCGGAAAATGACACTTTGTGAAAAAAACCAATAAAAATCAATTTCCGCTAACTTTTGACAAAAAATAAAATCTTCTATGAACTAGTCATACACCTAACAGAATACCTTGGGGTGTCTTTTTTTCTAAAATGGGGTCACTTGTGGGGTTCCTATACCGACCTGGCATTTTACGGGCCCAAAACCGTGAGTAGTCTGGAAACCAAATGTCTCAAAATGACTGTTCAGGGGTATAAGCATCTGCAAATTTTGATGACAGGTGGTGTATGAGGGGGCGAATTTTGTGGAACCGGTCATAAGCAGGGTGGCCTTTTAGATGACAGGTAGTATTGGGCCTGATCTGATGGATAGGAGTGCTAGGGGGGTGACAGGAGGTTATTGATGGGTGTCTCAGGGGGTGGTTAGAGGGGAAAATGGATGCAATCAATGCACTGGGGAGGTGATCGGAAGGGGGTCTGAGGGGGATCTGAGGGTTTGGCCGAGTGATCAGGAGCCCACACGGGGCAAATTAGGGCCTGATCTGATGGGTAGGTGTGCTAGGGGGTGACAGGAGGTGATTGATGGGTGTCTCAAGGTGTGATTTAGAGGGGGGAATAGATGCAAGCAATGCACTGGCGAGGTGATCAGGGCTGGGGTCTGAGGGCATTCTGAGGGTGTGGACGGGTGATTGAGTGCCCTAGGGGCAGATAGGGGTCTAATCTGATAGGTAGCAGTGACAGGGGGTGATTGATGGGTAATTAGTGGGTGTTTAGGGTAGAGAACAGATGTAAACACTGCACTTGGGAGGTTATCGGACGTCGGATCTGCGGGCGATCTATTGGTGTGGGTGGGTGATCAGATTGCCCGCAAGGGGCAGGTTAGGGGCTGATTGATGGGTGGCAGTGACAGCGGGTGATTGATGGGTGGCAGTGACAGGGGGTGATTGATGGGTGGCAGTGACAGGCGGTGATTGATGGGTGGCAGTGACAGGGGGTGATTGATGGGTGATTGATAGGTGATTGACAGGTGATCAGTGGGTTATTACAGGGGAGAACAGATGTAAATATTGCACTGGCGAATTGATAAGGGGGGTCTGAGGGCAATCTGAGCATGTAGGCGGGTGATTGGGTGCCCGCAAGGGGCAGATTAGGGTCAGATCTGATGGGTAACAGTGACAGGTGGTGATAGGGGGTGATTGATGGGTGATTGATGGGTAATTAGTGGGTGTTTAGAGGAGAGAATAGATGTAAACACTGCGCTTGGGTGGTGATCTGATGTCGGATCTGCGGGCGATCTATTGGTGTGGGTGGGTGATCAGTTTGCCCGCAAGGGGCAGGTTAGGGGCTGATTGATGGGTGGCAGTGACAGGGGGTGATTGACAGGTGATCAGTGGGTTATTACAGGGAAGGACAGATGTAAATATTGCCCTGGCGAATTGATAAGGAGGGGGGGTCTGAGGGCAATCTGAGCGTGTAGGCGGGTGATTGGGTGCCCGCAAGGGGCAGATTAGGGTCTGATCTGATGGGTAACAGTGACAGGTGGTGATAGGGGGTGATTGATAGGTAATTAGTGGGTGTTTAGAGGAGAGAAAAGATGTAAACACTGCACTTGGGTGGTGATCTGATGTCGGATCTGCGGGCGATCTATTGGTGTGGGTGGGTGATCAGATTGCCCGCAAGGGGCAGGTTAGGGGCTGATTGATGAGTGGCAGTGACAGGGGGTGATTGATGGGTGATTGACAGGTGATCAGGGGGGATAGATGCATACAGTACATGGGGGGGGGTCTGGGGAGAATCTAAGGGGTGGGGGGTGATCAGGAGGGAGCAGGGGGCAGGGGGGGGATTAAAAAAAATAGCGTTGACAGATAGTGACAGGGAGTGATTGATGAGTGATTAGGGGGGTGATTGGGTGCAAACAGGGGTCTGTGGGGTGGGCAGGGGGGGGTCTGATGGGTGCTGTGGGCGATCTGGGGCGGGGGGCGGGGAAATCGGTGTGCTTGGTGCAGACTAGGGTGGCTGCAGCCTGCCCTGGTGGTCCCTCGGACACTGGGACCACCAGGGCAGGAGGCAGCCTGTATAATACACTTTGTAAATAATACAAAGTGTATTATACACTTTGTATGCGGCGATCGTCGGGTTAACATCCCGCCGGCGCTTCCGTATGGCCGGCGGGATGTTGCGGTGGGTGAGCGGAGGCGGAGGATCGCGTCACGGATGACGCGATCGCTCCGCCCATGCTACTACAAGGACCGCCGCCATTTGTCAGTACGGCGGTCCTTGCGGGGTCCACTTCCCGGCCGCCAATTGTCAATACGGCGGTCGGGAAGTGGTTAAACATTGCCAATACCGTCTTTCCCGAATATATGACACTGTCTTATATTGACGTATTTTTTTTTGGGGGGGGGGGGGGAATGTGCTAGGGCTTATTTTCAAGGGGGGAGGGGCTCACTCTCAGGAGAGGGGTAGATGCTTTTAGTGTATGGAGAGGTGTGTGGTCTCTTACCGCACCTCCTTTGTGGCTGCATCAACCTCCGTTCCTTGTAATTGCTCTGGTGACCGGCTTAGTATTGAAGCGGTTCGGGGCGCACTTTCACCCTCATACTGTTGCTGTATGCAAGGTTGGCTCTGCGCGCACGCTCACCTCTTGTCATGATCAATGTGCACCCGGCTGATGCATCTCAGGCGCACATTGATAATGATGGCACATTGATAATGATGAGAGGGGAGCACAGGCGCAGAGCCAACCTTGCATACAGCGTTAGCGTGAGGGTAAAAGGGCGCCTCGAACAGCTTCAATACTATGCTGGTCACCAGAGCAATTACAAGGAATGGAGGGGGAAGCAGCCACAAGGGAGGTGCGGTAAGAGACCACACACCTCCCCTACACACAAAGCATCCTATTTAAAGCGTAATATAACCCTGCATTTCAACTTTGCTCTAAAACATTATTTACAGTATATTATATGCAACCAGCATTTTTTTTTTTACTAGACCAGCATTGGAATGGTTACACAGGGCTTTAAAGTCCCTGGAGATTTTTGCAGACGCATCCGAACTTGAGTTAGATACTCATATGCGTCCCAAACTAGAACACAGCACTTTTAGACATAGGTGAACAGGGTTTTTCCTTAAGCCAGGGGTTCTTCTTTAGTGTTAGCAGTTAGCAGCTGGCAATCATAGAACACAGCTGAAGTGACAGTCACACACTGGTTACTGACAGGTAGCCATGCAGATCAAGAAGGGAAGGACTCTGTGCTTCAACTAAGTTTCCACATTCGGATTGCTACAGCAATGCTGATGTCACATCAGATGTCTTTGCTACTTTTGGTTATAATTGGAAGTCAGGTATGGATAGGTATGTATGGGAGAGAGACAGGTTCTTGTAGTGTAACAATTTGTGAAAACATTGGGACAGATGAGCGAGAACAATGACGTTTGCCACTCTGAAATTTTAACAAAAATCAACCATTTCATTTGTCAAGATGCACATGGTGAGTTCAGTTACTTGGTCTGTATAATGACATGTCTGTACACAGTTTCGCTTCTTCCTAGGGGATGCTTATGACCTTTGGAGACTGCTTGCTCACCAGGTTTCCTAGTAAAACATATAGCTAGTATAAAAGGAATGCATTAAATTTCATCTGACGTTTTTTCACACTTAAAGTAGCAGCTAAGGAAGCAATAAGCATCTGTTTTTTCCCGTGTAATCTCCAGAGCAGCATGAGCTTTTGAATTTTTAATGGACTTTAATTAATTCTGCTGGTGTCTTGTACTACTCCATCATGAAGTTCTCTGAAAGGCAGAACCTTTACATTTGTATATTTAATGTTGTGTCTATATGTACTTGAGTTTATGGCTGATTATTTCAAGGAAGCTTCTGCACTTACAAGGCCAGAAGGAGTAGTATATTACTGGCAAGTGTCAGTGTTGCTGGGCAGAATAGTTTAGTTCTGGAAATAGGTGTTCTGGATTGGAGAAGGGGTGCTTAAGTTGATTATCTTTTTTTTTTTTTTATTTTTTTTTTTCTGTCTCTCTCTCTCTCTCTCTCTCTCTCTCTTTGATGGACCGTTAGTGACATGAATTATTCGGTGTACTCCATAAAGCTATGGCCTAAAATGTCAGCACTATATAAATGCATAATAATAACCATAATAATTTGATTGTGTTGAAGAGTGTATTGGGCTCCAGTCTTCAATCACCCTAGAACTGGTCTTCAGTGAGCCGTAAACCAGAGCTTTATGTGAAAAAGATTTACGTTTGTTGTCTATTGCATCCTATCCCCTTGCTGTGCCAACTTATCTTTATCTGTGGAGTGGCAATGCATCTGCTGTGCTCTTAAACATACAGCAGTGCTTTGTGCGCTGCAATGGATGCATGTGCAATGGATGCATTGCTGTTACATTGAATAGCACAAGATCACCATGGACCGTGAGGCAAAGTTACCTAAGGTAATCAGAGGTATGTTAGTGCTGAATCCACATACCTCTGTGCATTGCCTATTAATCTACTCATTCCCTCCCGCTCACCGTAATCCCTACTTGAAATATCTGACATTTGGCTAAAATCACATTCTCACACAGGAAGACGCATGCTTTCCACAGTGTTCCCTCCTATCTCCCTCCCATTCCCTCCTCTTTCTCGCCAAATGCATTACAGATAAACATTTAGTTATTTGTGTGGTATTACCATAGACCGTATTGGTAAATATATGCAATGTGTAACCACACCCAATTTATTTATTGCCACACCCACTTTTTGCTGCCTGTCAGGGGCCCGCAATTGGTATTTTGCACAGGGGCCCGCAGCTGGCTGTGTCCGCCACTGCATCACTTATGTCCACTCACTATACAGTAACATTTTTGCTGTATGTTTTCAAAGATATTTTTACATTTCTTGCAGGAAATTGCTTGGCTTAATGCAACAGGTAATAGACACTGTCCATGGTGCTGAAGTCAAGTACAGTTGTCAAATACAATGCTTGCTCGAACGTATTGTTGTGGGTATGCTTATCGTGGTAATTATGCTGCATCAGCTAATGCTAAAAGGCTTTAAAAGCTAGCAATAAATTGGAAGCAACAAAAGAGTTACCATTAGTTTAATTCACACTTACAGTATCTGAAATAACAACTGACCTATTTAGATGCTGAAATTTCCCTCTTCATTCCACGATGACCTTGATTACATTTTTGTTATTACAGAAATATTGAAACTAAAGGTGATTACCTCATGAAAATCCTGTTTTTCTGTCTAATGCAGTTTCGTTTGGCTAAAGCTACATAGAGACTTTAGATTTTTCTCAGCTGAAATAACTTCTGATCATTTCAGCTGGAAATATAAGGCAGAGTTTACACTTCAGCCCACGGAAAAACTAGTTGAGAACGGCTGACTGTTAGCAATAGGGAATCCACATGTCATATGCGAAGAAAAGCAGCAGTGCCTCCTTTTATTTGCTGCTGCAGGAACATGCACTTTGCTCCCACTGCACTGTGATTGTGCATTAGGAAACATCATGTGCTGTACACAATTTTAAGCAAATTTGACTCCTGCCTAAAGTGTTTTGACAGGTATCCTCCAATGTTGCCAGCTCTGCCTTTAGCTCTCTGCCAAGACTGATTACCTCACCCTGGCCCATATGCGATTCACGGTTTCTCCTGAGAGTTTTCTCCTAGGAGATACATTTCCCTCTTCTTTTTAAAATGTCTGAATATTATTTCGAGGATTTTCTTGTGTGCTGGTGGTTTAATTTGTATTATAATGATAAGGTGTGAACATATCACCTAGGGGCATACTCAGGAGAAAAAGTGAATTGCATATGAACTCCAATGTCTCTGTTCCTGCTGAAATGTCTAGTGGAGTTTTCAGTGGCATGTTAATTGCATATCTGGAAGCAGGAAATTTGGGCACCGGAGAGACATGTACGTTTGGGCACTGCTATAGACACTCATACCAATATCATTTATAGCAGAAAATGTGGGTGCCAAAGGCGTCTTATAAATAGCGGGTGCCGGGGTAGCTATAAACGGAATTGGTATGGGTACCTATAGAGGCATCTGATAATCTGATAATTAGTAGCATTCCAGTGTTCTCCTCAGAATTTTTTTTCCAGCCAGGTGGTATGAAAAAGCAGCTGGGTGGGGAAGGTCATCCTAGTTGCCACTAGGTGGGTTATCGCTGCTGCGTCCTCCCCCCCCCCCCCCCCCCTAAAATTGACAGGCTAGGCTCCGCACTGGCACCTCTTAAATGGATACTTAACTGAAAAAAAATTAGGCAAGTTACTTACCTGGGGCTTCTTCTAGCCCCCTAAAGTCCTCCTGCTGCCCTCATCGCCATTCCACACTGCTCTGTTCCTTAGCCTCGCACCTCCTCGATCATCCTGCTGTGGCTGGGAGCACTTTGCTGGTCCACAGTAGCAATTTTTAGTTACCCCGAAGTTCAGAATGCTACCAATCACGGGAACGTGGTGGAGGAGGCAAATGGCACGTCATGGCCACGCATGCAGTGTTCAGAGGGGAATAACAGAGGAACAAAGCAGCAGCGCAGAATGACTGCAAGGGATAAGAACAACTTAAGAGGCTGGAAGAAGCCCCAGGTAAGTAGCTGGTCGTTGTCTTTTAACAGGTAAAGTGTCCTTTAAAGTTCGAACTACCCTTCTGCTGATTTGACAATGAAACTAGCATTTTTTCTTATAGACATGGGTGGTCCTAGTGTGGAAAACAGGATTTAAGGCTTGATAAGCAGACAGCTTATCAATATCCTGCTATGGCACCAGATATCCACTCTTACACCACCCATGTATATAGGAAACATGGAAAAACAATCTTGTTAGCTTCATTTTAAAACCTGGCTGCTGGTTGTAATGACAATCAGATACAAGGGATATTGCTGGGTATATGGCTGTCAAGGGGCCAGGTTGCCTCACTAATCACTCTGTGTCTCTGCCTGCTTTTGCCCTTTAAGAGTCCGTGGCTGTCAGTACACTGTCTTACTTTCCTCACTGCCCCTCAGACCAGTCTAGTCTGGCAAGAATCAGAGGCCAGGGGACACAGTCACATTACAGGATAATCAGGGGGGTGAAAGGGTTGAGCATCTTAAAGTTCTATCTGGCAGGGGCTGAGTTAGATGCCCCCTTCCTCCATTAGCAGAAGCCAGCCACTCAAACACGCAGCAGCTGGCAGCAGGATGAATACAGGGGGTGGAGGAGGAGAGCGTCTGGATCCTCTTCCTCTCTGATCTTCAGCTCAACTGAGCTGCGTGTGAAGTCACCTGCATTCCCTCTCCCTCCACACAACTGCCTGGAGCTGAGGAGTAGGGCGGAGATAGCATCCCTGAATGACAGCGACTGGCTGCAATGATACAGCTGCCGCTGCTCACTAATGAACTGCACAGAACGGGGATAATATCACCCCGGGCGCTTATGGATTTCACCCGGGTGGCCCTCCTGGCCAAAAGGCTCTAGGAAGAACACTGCATTCTATAAACTATATTTAGTAGCCCTTGCTTTACAGGATATTAAGTGTTTTTGCAATGGTTTTGTGAGGGGGTGGTTAAGGCTATGCTTCTGTGGGGAGGGGTGGTTAAGGTTAATGGCTTGGGGGATAAGGCTAGGCATCGGGGGAGTGGGGGTTAACGTTGGGCATAGGCAGGGGGGTTGGCTAGGATTAGGCATCAGACGGGTGGTGGTTATGGTTAGGCGGTAGCGGTGGTGTTTGTGGGGTAGGGCTAGACATAGGTGGAGGGAGGGTTCTGTGTGAGAATAATGTTAGGTTTAGTTGTAGTAAAATATCAGTATCATTAAAGGATACCCAAAGTGACATGTGACATGATGAGATAGACATGTGTATGTACAGTGCCTAGCACACAAATTGCTATGCTGTCTTCCTTTTTTTCTTTCTCTGCCTGAAAGAGTTAAATATCAGGTATGTAAGTGGCTGACTCAGTCCTGACTCAGACAGGAAGTGTCCGAGTCAGTTATTTGTGTGCTAGGCACTGTACATACCCATGTCTATCTTATCATGTCACATTTCACTTGGGGTATCCTTTAACTGATATTTTACTATCGTAATTTGCACTTCATTATAGTAGAATATAGGTAAATTTACTCCTCTACTAGCTTACTAGCTGATATTTCAGGGCACCCAAATTTCTTGGCACTCTTTTAGCATGTATGCGCCTATCTGCTCCTACCCTTTCCCAGAGAGAAGAACACTCTGCTTGGCCAGGAGTCAATCAGCATGTCTGCACAGCACTCATTCCTAAGGTCCGTACACACGCCGGACTGGAGGCAACGACGGGTCCGTCGTCACCTCTCGCTGGGTGGGCGTTCCAGCGACAGTCCGGCGTGTGTACGGACCTGTCGGCGGACTGATACGGCTGTTTCTGAGCGATCCGCCGGGCTGCAGACAGACTGTACACATGCCGGACTGTCGCTGGAACGCCCACCCAGCGGGAGGTGACGAGGGACCCGTCATTGCCTCCGGTCCGGTGTGTGTACGGACCTCTAAACTGCCACCTTTATGATTTGAGTCTCTCATCTGGACAAAGTTTGCAGATAAGGAGAGTAGAACATCTGATCTGCATGCTGTTTCCAAGTGAGGAATTTGGTACTTTTTATGGACCAGCAATTTGTACAGGCATATTAGGAGATCCAAAGGAAAATTTCATGTGTCACTCATAACAGATAATTTATTAAAGTTCGACATTTATTCGTTGAGTTTGTTTTCCATTTAAATTCACTCAACCAGATATTGCTTTGCAGAGTAGATAAGGAGTTAACATTCTTTTTCCTTGTTACTGTGGCATGAATACAATATCACTTAAGTGATTTTTGTTTACATGGTTAATTGACATTTGCACATCTGAAGACATACTCCGATACTGTCTCCTGCCAGGATCTGGCACTCTATCCCTTGGGTGACACTTTTGGGCCAAGTTCTATTTAGATGCATTGCTAGCCTATAGGAGGGCTGACAATTAGAGATGTCGCAAACCTCCGATTTTCGGTTCGCGAACCGGGTTCGCGAACTTCCGCAGAAGGTTCGGTTTGCAGAAAAATTCGCGAACCGCAATAGACTTCAATGGGGAGGCGAACTTTGAAAAATAGAAAAAATTATGCTGGCCACAAAAGTGATGGAAAAGATGTTTCAAGGGGTCTAACACCTGGAGGGGGCACGGCGGAGTGGGATACATGCCAAAAGTCCCGGTGAAAAATCTGGATGTGACGCAAAGCAGCGTTTTAAGGGCAGAAATCACATTGAATGCTAAATTGCAGGCCTAACGTGCTTTCAAACATCTTGCATGTGTATACATCAAACAGGGAGTGTAATTAGAGTACTGCTTCACACTGACACACCAAACTCACTGTGTAACGCACCGCAAACAGCTGTTTGTGTAGTGACGGCCATGCTGGACTACTGCGCAACATGGCGTGATTGCTCTTCCTCACTCAGTGATGTCAGGTAATGTGTGACTTCCTTCTCAACTTTCCATGGCATTGTTAAAAAGCTTACGTGTTGTTTTTAATTTACATTTTCTACTTGCTGTGTACTTGTTCAGTACCGCTACAATGAGAATCCTGTGGAGGCGGGCAAGTCTGCCATTGTGACCCCGGGTAATGGCCGGGGAATGAGAGGTTTGAATCCGGTGTGGAGCCTGAGCAACGGCTACCACTACACATCCAAGGAGGGCAGCAGGCAGGCATGCACGCCCGCCCGCCCCGAGGTAGTGACCAAAAATAACAATACAGGAGGAGGACTTTCGAGGCCCTGCTGTGTATTTGAAATGAATGTACTTTAAATCCTTTAACGAGAACCAGTTATGGCGGGCAAAGATGACACCACATTCCTTTCACGAGAATCATATGGAGGCGGGCAAGTCTGTCATTTGTGACCCCGGGTAATGGCCGGGGAATGAGGGATGGAATCCGGTGTGGAGCCTGAGAAACGGCTACCACTACACATCCAAGGAGGGCAGCAGGTAGGCATGCACGCCCGCCCCGAGGTAGTGACCAAAAATAACAATACAGGAGGCGGACTTTCGAGGCCCTGCTGTGTATTTGAAATGAATTAACTTTAAATCCTTTAACGGGAATCCGTTATGGAGGGCAAGTCTGCCATTGTCACCGCGGGGAATGAAGGTTGGATTGCGGCCCGAAGTGGGAGCCTGCTGAGACCCATGCTGTAGCTGCCCTGACCGTGCTTTGCAGACCAGGCATCTGTGGTCAGATGGACCCTTGAGCCAGCGGAAGACAAACCAAGTCGAAAGCATTTGCCAAGAATGTTTTACGGAGGGCAAGTTTTTTTGCCCTTTTTTTTAAATTTTTTGAAAATGATAGATGGTTGTATTTTTAAATTGTTTGAAAGTTTAGATGGTTGTATTTTTAAATTGTTTGAAAGTTTAGATGGTTGTATTTTTAAATTGTTTGAAAGTTTAGATGGTTGTATTTTTAAATTGTTTAAAAGTGTATCCATTCTTCCTCCCCCCCGCCACGAACAATACCATGGGAACGTGGAGCAGCAGAAGCCCCCTGTGACGGCTGCCACGGTTGTTCTCCGCTGCTTGTCTTCTGAGGGGTGCTTCTTTTCCTCAGGTGTTCTTGCCATAGCTGTCTGTGCCTTCTCTCCAGGTGCCTTCGTAAAGCACTTGTCCCTACGTGACAGTTGGCCTTTCCACGTCTCAATTTTTGCTGGCAGAGACAACAGATGGCTTTGCTCCGATCTGAGACACACACGTGAAAAAATGTCCAAACCGCTGAGCCCCCCTGGGGTGATGGTGCTACGGTGGCATCAGCAGCAGCTGACGTTGAAGGGCATGTGTGCTCCCTGGCCATAGCTGGCGATACATGGCACCGGACACTGCCCCCAGCTGTTTCTGAGGACGAGCTCCCTCTGCTTCTATCATGGAGTCGTCTCCTCCTACTCCTCTCTGACTCCTCCTCTGAACTGTCTCCCTGGTCATCTCCTCTACCGGGAACATATGTGGTATCCGTATAATCGTCATCATAATCCTCCTTGCCAGCTGCGCTTTCCTCAGACACCTCCTCAGGTGCACCAACTTCAGGTGGTCCACCATCATCCCCATCCACACACGTTACGTCCATACTATCGCCACCTAACTCAGACATATGAGGTGGTGTACCTGCGCCTTCTTGTTGTTGTTACAGTAGTGGCTGGGAATCAGTGATTTCACCACCACCAAATAACTCCTGCGAAGTGTCAAATGCAGCGGATGTGGTACTTGTTGTAGCGCTGGTGGCTGCGGGAGATGAGGTGTTCTGTGTTAAATACTCAATCACCTCCTCACGATTTTGGGAAGTGATGGCACGTGCCTTCTTCTGAGCACTGCATTTCGGGGCAGGTCCGCATGAAATCACAGCAACACCACCTCGCACAGCCACAGACCTGCCGGTGCCTGGTGGCCTTCCTCTGGGTCTGCCTCTACCTCTTCCTCTACCTGGTTTGTCCATTTTGTCCATCTCGGGGGTATGCTAGCTATATGCAGTGAGGTGGATTCTCACTCAACACAACAGGTAGTTAGATGCAGTGAGGTGGCCAGGTGGGTTCACACTCAACACAACAGGTAGTTAGATGCAGTGAGCTGGGTTCACTCAACAGTAAAGGTACTTAAGATGCAGTGAGGTGTGTTCTCACTCAACACAACAGGTAGTTAGATGCAGTGAGGTGGCCAGGTGGGTTCACACTCAACACAACAGGTAGTTAGATGCAGTGAGCTGGGTTCACTCAACAGTAAAGGTACTTAAGATGCAGTGAGGTGGGTTCTCACTCAACACAGCAGGTAGTTAGATGCAGTGAGGTGGCCAGGTGGGTTCACACTCAACACAACAGGTAGTTAGATGCAGTGAGCTGGGTTCACTCAACAGTAAAAGTACTTAAGATGCAGTGAGGTGGGTTCTCACTCAACACAACAGGTAGTTAGATGCAGTGAGGTGGCCAGGTGGGTTCACACTCAACACAACAGGTAGTTAGATGCAGTGAGGTGGCCAGGTGGGTTCACACTCAACACAACAGGTAGTTAGATGCAGTAAGCTGGGTTCACTCAACAGTAAAGGTACTTAAGATGCAGTGAGGTGGGTTCTCACTCAACACAACAGGTAGTTAGATGCAGTGAGGTGGCCAGGTGGGTTCACACTCAACACAACAGGTAGTTAGATGCAGTGAGCTGGGTTCACTCAACAGTAAAGGTACTTAAGATGCAGTGAGGTGGGTTCTCACTCAACACAACAGGTAGTTAGATGCAGTGAGGTGGCCAGGTGGGTTCACACTCAACACAACAGGTAGTTAGATGCAGTGAGCTGGGTTCACTCAACACAACGCTAGGTATATGCAGTGATGATGTGGGTTAAGTAAACACAACAGGTACTGGGTAGTTAGATGCAGTGAGCTGGGTTCACTGAACAGTATACAGTAAAGGTACTTAAGATGCAGTGAGGTGGGTTCTCACTCAACACAACAGGTAGTTAGACTTAGATGCAGTGAGCTGGGTTCACTCAACACAAGGCTAGGTATATGCAGTGATGAGGTGGGTTAAGTAAACACAACAGGTACTGGGTAGTTAGATGCAGTGAGCTGGGTTCACTCAACACAAAGCTAGGTATATGCAGTGATGAGGTGGGTTAAGTAAACACAACAGGTACTGGGTATATGCAGTACTGGGTAGTACAATGTGCAGCTCCCTGTCACACACACAGGCAGTCAGTCACTGAATGTGCTGGGCTGCTGGCAGTGGCACACACACTATCAATTAGCAAGGCTGTGCATGCAACAAAAGTGTCAGAAAAAAAAATGTACAGGTTGAGCTCTGAAAAGAGCTGTTGCTGGGTGCTTTAAAAGCAATATTATTCAGTCAGGAACAAGCAAAGCAGCCTAGAACCTAACTAATCTGTCCCTAAGAGAAAAAGTCTGCAGTAGCTGTCCCTTTCCTCTCTCTAGCAGGCACACGAGTGACTGTAATGGCCGCCGGAGGCTGCCTTATATAAGGGGGGGTGGGGCTCCAGGGCTTACTGTAGCCTGAATGGCTACAATGTGCCTGCTGACTGTGATGCAGAGGGTCAAAGTTGACCCTCATAGTGCATTATGGGTCGAATCGAACTTCCGGAAAAGTTCGCCTGGCGCAGGCGAACGCGAACCCCCAATGTTCGCCTGGAACCGTTCGCCGGCGAACCGTTCGGTACACCTCTACTGACAATGCAGCACAGGATGAAGTGGTGGGGTTAATAGTAGAATAATAGACCCAGCCTGTGCCAGTAGAATAATAGACCCAGCCTGTGCTCGGCTGATCAAGCCTTTTTTGCCAACATCTCTACCTGACAGTGCATGTTTTAGACAAAGACAAGACAAATAACATTTATATTGCGCTTTTCTCCTTGCGGACTCAAAGCGCCAGAGCAGAGCAGCAGCCACTAGGGCGCGCTCTATTGGCAGTAGCAGTGTAAGGGAGACTTGCCAAAGGTCTCCTACTGAATTAGTGTTGGCTTACTGAACAGGCAGAGCCGAGATTCTGGAGATCTGGTACGAGTTTTACTGGTAACTTCACATACACAAGCAGGGCAGTATTTCTGGAAAAGCCACAAAAGGGGCCTTGGGGGGCTGCAGCCCAAGGGGGAACCTAGACGTGAAATTGGGCTTGCTACATATAAAAGTGAAAGCTGCAGATAGGAAATGACATATTAAAAAGAGAAGCTACAGCCCAAGGGAGCTGTACATAAAGGGGCTGCAGTACATGGATGTTACACATGGAAAATGGGGTTACATGTGGAATAGGAGGTGTGCTGCTGCACATGGAAGAGCAGTCCCAACATACAAAAAGTATAAATCCGGCCTTGTACACAAGAGGTGATGTGTTTCAGCAATGTGGATCAAGGCATATGTGCTTCACACGCAAGTTTGTAATGCACTTATAAGGGGGAGAAGTAACATTTAATTGCACATAGACGTGTGTTGGCCACATAGAAATTAATGTGATAAATTAAATTTGTATTTTAACGGACAACTGTAGTGAGAGGCATACGGAAGCTGCCATATTTATTTATTTTTAAACAATACCAGTTGCCTGGCTGTCCTGCTGATCTGCTGCCTCTAATACTTTTAGCCATAGACCCAGAACAAGAATATGCAGATCAGGTGTCTCTGACATTATTGTCAGATCTGACAAGATTAGCTCCATGCTTGTTTCTGGTGTGATTCAGACCCCGCTGCAGGCTAATAGATCAGCAGGGCTGCCAGGCAACTGGTATTGTTTAAAAGGCAATGAATATGGCAGCCTCCAAATACCATTCACTACAATTGTCCTTCAAATGCACGTCTGCTAGCCCTTAGTTGTGAATGTGTCCTAAACTGCTCTGCCTGCACGAATAATTAAATATTAGACAGGACTATGTAACATAATGCAACTCTTTTCTATTGAGTTTTGCCTGTAGCATGTAATATTTTGCTTTTGATGTGCAGATTATTTCACGTTTTCAGTTTTTCTATTCCCCACATTTGCTTTTATGATGTAAGGCAGATCCTTCAGTCCCTGATCCAGCTTTGCTGCTACCTCTGCTGTCTGATGATGCACAAAAACACCTTGTATACAGCTTAATCATTCCACCTCACCTCTTATTATTCCTCCTTATCACTAAATGTGCAGGTCTTTATGTCCTATGGTGTCTGTTTGCGGCTGTCCTGTATCTGTTTGTACTTGTATTGGAAGTGTTCATGTATAGTAGCTTGAGACATGCTGATGCTCCACAAACTAGTAATAACTGATTTTTTTTTTCAATGATGTAGTTAGTTGTACTTATAGGCTTGTATAAGCTACCTGTTCACCATATTCAATTGGCTGATCTGTCTTCAGACAAACCTTTTCCCCCTGTTGTACCCCTTTGGCTTCATAGAGATCAGAGAGCAAATATCTTAGTTTTGCCAAGTAAAAGTCGAATAGAAGCATAAGGGAAAAATATTAATTTGCATGCTGTTCTACCAAGGTCACACTCAGACTTCACTGTATCCTTGCCTATTTCCATTAGCATCTGATGGGGGAGCTGCTGTTCCATTCAGCTGTTATTTAAAAGGAATTCTTTTAGCCCTCTGCTGCTAAATTGCTCAAGAAATTTGCTATAAGAACATAAAGCTAAATCTAGTTTATCGTTTCCATCGTTTAATTGTTCATGCAAGCCATCTCCTCATGTAGCGATTTACAGTAATCTTACTGAAATAACAATTTTGTGCCAGAGAATGAATAATGAATGTGATGAAAGTGTTGAGCTCCTGATTTTTTTTCATCCTGCTATAAATGTTTTGTACGTCTGGAATACTTGCATGTGGGTAAGAGTGTGCACAGAATTATACTGAGTGTTAAATAGTTTCCTCTGATGGCTGAGCATGTCCTTGTTTATCTATTAATGTCAATGCTATGAGAAATTGTTGCTGTTAAATTCGATGGCAGGAATAGTATTACAATGAATTTGCTAGCTGAATATGTGTACTAAACTAGTGATAAAAACACTAAAGGGAGGTGGCTATACACTACTTAACTTTTCCATTAATATCCGACCGATTAGATCCATTGATCACATCTGCTAGAAATCGATGCTGCAAAAATTACAGATTTTCATCCGGCGCTATTGGCCGAATCGATCGATTTTGTCCAAAATCAATTGATTTGGTCAATTGCGCCAGATAGAAGCTTTCGCTGGGTAAGAAGCACATCGATTTTGGCATTCAATGTAGGGCCGCCATATGCATCAGCAGAACGACTCTCACCTGTCCCAGCCCGTGCTTCCTCCCATGAAGAGACCAGGAGAGAAGACATCGGAGAATCCCTTGCAGTGGCGAAGGGTGGAAGCGCCGGCAGGACAATGGTTAAGGGCTCTGCCTCTGACACAGGAGGCCAGGGTTCAAATCTCGGCTCTGCCTGTTCAGTAAGCCTTCACCTATTCAGTAGGAGACCTTCGGCAAGTCTCCCTAACACTGCTACTGCCTATAGAGCGCGTCCTAGTGGCTGCAGCTCTAGGGCTTTGAGTTCGCCAGGAGAAAAGCACAATATAAATGTTCTGTGTTTGTTTGTTTAGTTCTGCTGCTGCATCTGATGGCCCTACATCGAATGCCATTGAAAATCTGTGTACAGTGTGTTGAGGGATTCAATCAAATACTGTATATACTCGAGTATAAGTCTCTAGAAATGTAGGTCTGGTTAATTTCATAAGGGGTTGCCATATACACAAGTCACGGGCACTACTGAGCACACTGAGTAATGTGTGTACTAATTGTGACATTCCCATTTGCAGCAATTTACCCATTGGTAAGTGATACTTTGAGGAAAGGAAATGCCAAGAAAACACAGATCTGAAAGTCCTGGCCATAACAATTAACAAGGAAAAGGGTAGGGAGGAAATACTGGGCCGCATAAAAGGGAGTGAATAATTGCAGCACTTGGGGGCCTGGAATAGGTATTGGCTGCACATAAGGGACAGGAGGTGTTAATGGCTGCAATACTGTATGCAGTGCAGTCATTAACCCCTCCTGAGCCCCAGGTGCAGCCATTAACTATGCTGGGTAGACTTATACTTGAGTCAATAGAAAATTCCAGCTTAAGAGGGCTGAATATTGGAGTCGACTTATACACAAGGTCAACTTGTATTCGAGTATATAAAGGGTAGATCCCTCTCCGATCAGATAGGGAAATGTCTGTTGCCTAAACTGTGCTGCTGCACTTTTGCTTTTATGTTATGTGGAGAGAAATATAAGCAACAGCATAATAACCTTTCAAAGAAAAACATTTCTTAATTACAACTTATATAACTCCAACAGAGATCCAGCAATGATTACTTCTTGGTTTCATGGGAGGATATAAGAATATAATTCGGGGTGAGGAAACATTTTTACAATGGGCAAACACTGACTAAATAATCTGTAAATGAATATTGTAAAAAATAAGCAATTAATTCATTACGTTATTTTCACTACAGTTCCTCTTTAACCACTTTACCCCCAGCGGTACGGATTTCTCCATCCCTTTTTCCATCCTGTTACCACCAAGGGACGGAGAAATCCGTACCTGACGCCGCTCCCGCCGCTGTCCGTGCTCCCACTCGCTTGTCCGTGCGCCCCCACGCTTGTGCACGTCGCCGCTCGCTCGCCTGGAGATAAATGAACGGGAAAATCCTTTCACAATGATTGCGCTGCTTCTCGTAGAAGCAGCTGATCATTATGGAGGGCTTACTCCACAATGATCAGCTGCTTCTACGAGAAGCAGCGCGATCATTGTGGAAAAAAAAGTTGCCCAGCCTCCCTGAACTTCCTGCAAGCATACTTCCTGTACGCTTGCAGGTCGCATAAAAACTTACTGTGGCCATCTTGTGGCTAAATAGTAAAACTACACCCTAAAGCATTTTTCATATACAAATACATTAGTTATACATTAAAAATGAACTCATTACCTCCCACACTCCCCAATTTTTTTTTTTGTAATTAAAAAAAAATACATAAATAGTTACCTTAGGGACTGAACTTTTTAAATATTTGTCGAGAGGGTATAACACTGTTACTTTAAAAACGATGGGCTTGTAATTAGGGATGGACACAAAACTGAAAAAAATGCACCTTTATTTCCAAATAAAATATTGGCGCCAAACATTGTGTTAGGGACATCATTTAAACGGTTTTATAACCGGGACAAATGGGCAAATACATTTCATGGGTTTTAATTGCAGTAGCATGCATTATTTAAGAACTATAAAGGCCGAAAACTGAAAAATAATACATTTTCCCCACATTTTTTCCTATTTTTCCATTAAAACACATTTAGAATAAAATAATTCTTGGCATAATGTCCCACCTAAAGAAAGCCTAATTGGTGGCGAAAAAAACAAGATATAGTTCATTTCATTGTGATAAGTAATGATAAAGTTATAGACGAATGAATGGAAGGAGAGCTGAAAAGTGAAAATTGCTCTGGTGCTTAAGGGGTAAAACCACTCAGTGGTGAAGTGGTTAAGTGACGTGACATGAGATAGACGTGTATGTACAGTGGCAAGCATAAAAATACCATTGCTGTGTTCCTTTTCTTCTTAATACTCAGTTATGCTAATGCAACAGACAGTTGCTCTCCAGTTGGGACCCAGTTGGACTAGGTGATGGATACAAAATGGTGAGTAATTCATATATCTGAGACATGGGACAGACTGTGTCATTGAAAACAATAAATACAAGACAAAACAAAAAATCTACTTATTTATAATTATAATGTAAAACTGTGGGTTATCTAAAAGTATTTTTTAAGGAGTAGAATGATAGATGCAATTGTTTATCCTATCAATTTATTTTCACTTACAATGAACCAAGCACCATTTTCAACAACCAGGCCATCTCAATAGCACATTAAATATGCATGCCAGCAGTGTAACTCATAAATTAAAAAAAAAAGTAAATTTTACGTTGTCTTTTTACAATTAAAAGTTTAGCAGAGGTGTTTATTACCCTAATGCCTCCTACTTCCTAGGCCTGCTGACCCCAGAAGTTTCAAGCATAAAGGACTGTTTTTTTGTATTGTACACATAAGCAGAGCACAAATAACAACTCAGCATGGGAGGGCGGGGTTGAGATAAAACACTGTGCTGCAAAGAGTTTTCACAGAAGCCACAGATTCTATCTTCACACCTTCCCTGTGGATAAATAATAGGCAGCTAGAAGGGGAGGGGGGACTTGGCAGCTCCTATAGCTATTGGAAACAAGGAAAATTCCTCACTTGTTCGAGAAATTTTTAGTAATTGTATTTGCTGCCTTAGTGAAGCCATACCTTTCTAATGAGGCATCTCAATGTTCTCAATTGAAAGAGAACATGTGAAATAATGTATAGCCTAATACACTTTTAACCTAGCACACAGTTTTAATGTGTAATAATTTCACAATTTGTGTAGATGTTTTTGTATCAGCTTTATGAAGTGATTTTATATATTTAAGGATGCATCTAGCTTTATTTTCATTGGTTTTTATAGGCTATGCATGTATTTTTAAAGCTGATTTACACATAAATAGGCAAACATGTCTGGCAGACAGTCTTGTGGGCTGATTGACATTGACATGTTTTTATGAATATAAGGTCAGAGCTGTTGCTCTAGAACAGGTTTCCATTGTTCGCTTGGGTGTAGCATGTAATTCTCGGCTCCCTTGTTGTTGATGTTGTTTCCAGCTGCCTCTTAGGTTTTTGGTTTTTTTTTAGCTTTTTAAGCATCTCTTTGGATAGTTCCATTTATGCTTTTAAATGAGAACTTATTCGTTACTAAGAAAATTCTAATGGGCTCCTCCTTTAAAGTGGGCAGTGAAGACTGTGGTTTGCCTGGTTTCTGCCAGTGTCAGGAAGTTGTATTTTCAGTATGGATGTTGTGTCTTGGACAACTTCTAACATTGAAGAGAACCTGAGGTGTTAAAAATATGAAGAAAGTAAATACGTAATGAGAGGGAAGCCTCTGGCTGGAGACCTCAAACCTGCGAGCGATCCGCCAGGCGAATCTACTCAATCTCACCTGCGCTAATCCCCACACCAATGCCCGTTGTTTGTGCTGCTCCTGCCTGCCACATGGTTTGTGCTGCTCCTGCCTGCCATGCGCCGCTTGTGGTCCCTCTGTCATACCTGACCCCCCCCCCCCTTTTCCTACATAGCAACACAGCTTGTCATCCGCTACACTGCTGACATGCGCGTGTGCAGGCCGGCCCAGCAATATCGCCCAAGGTATCAGTTCCTGATCTCTGACGGATAACGTAAGTAGTGTGTACACGACCTTAGGCTCAAAGTTCATACTGGATGCTGCTGGGGAAATGGGGTGCTAGTAAGGTGGGGAATGGGTTCACACTGGCTTCTGCTAATAGAGAAAGGAGCATCTCCCTTTGGGTGATGTGGAGGGGGTCCCACGCCGAGTGATGCAGCTGGGAAGGTGCTGCTGAACCAGGAGATCTCCGTAGACTAGGTGGGATCTTGCATAGAGCTCCAGACCCAGGAAATTGACAGGTATTTTGTGTTTCTTCCATTTGCAAATGATCGCACCAACTGTTGTCACCTTCTCACCAAACTGCTTGGCGATAGTCTTGTAGCCCAGTCCAGCCTTGTGCAGGTCTACAATTTTGCCCTGACATCCTTGGACAGCTCTTTGAACTTGGCCATGGTGGCTAGATTGTAATCCTTTTAATAGATTGCTTCTCTGGACAGGTGTCTTTTATACAGGGAACGACAAGCTGGGATTAGGTGGATCGGAGGGTTGGCCCTAGAGCTGCGCAGCCGCAGTAGCGGCTGTGCGGACTGCGCAGCCGTGGCCAGCTCCGGCGGCCATCTTTATGCAGGCTGCAGATTCCGACCCGGATCGCGGGGTCGCAGACTTTCGGGGGCTATTGAGCAGAGGGGACCAGGCAGAACGGCGTGGACGGCGTCCTCCGTGCCTTACAAAGTCATGCAGGTAGTTAACTTTTTTTACGTTTTGGGGGCAGATTTTGGCCTTGGAAGTCCTTTAAAAGGAAATAAATATGGTAGCCTGTAGATCCCTCTCACCTCGGGTTCTCTTTAACCGATTCGACTGCATCGTGAAACAATAAAGTGCTCAGAGAAAAACACAATTTAGAGCAGGAGATGTGTTCTGTGAGCCTGTGAACCTCTTTCCAATAGGGCAGTATGAGTGGTCTTTTCTCTCTTTCTTTCACCCTTTTCAGGCATGCTATGAAGAAATAAATATTCTATGTAAAACTTGATGTAATGAAACTACATTGTGGGGAAAGAGGGATGAGGAATTTGCTAACAAAATAGGTACTGTCCCTCAAACAAAAAAATGTGCGCTATACAGTTATGTAAGGTAGTTTCATAAGTGAAATCATCATCATCATCATCATATTCTTTAGTGCCCTTGGGAAAGAAGAGACACATCCGTCAGTGTCAGGATTGGTTCCTTTAGCTGCACACTGCCAGACAATGCAAAACTGGTTTTAAGCTAAATGGCTGCTGCAATGGTGGTGGTCACTTTTCAGTCTGTTATCTTTCACTGCTATGTATTTCCTTTGTTGAACATTCCTGCCCACTTATCCTATTAAGTAGATGTAATGAATTTATTCTTTTTTCTGCTGCTTTTTCCCCCACACTTTGTGAATTTGAAATAATTTATTTTGATGTCCTCTTTGCCTTTCATTGTATAAAAAGGGTGCAATTTTTTCCCTCTTGAACTGGAAAACGAACATCTTTAGTTTTAGCTATTTTGGTTTTTGTTTGAAACAATGGATTTTTTTTAACACAAAAGAAAGCTTCCCTTAATTAAATCCCACACAGTATTGGCTGCTTAATCAATTGTATTGAAGAAAACAGAGTGTGTAATTAGACCTTCTGAAGTGTTTTAAGAAAACTGACAGAGGCTCTTGTCTAGTTTTTGTAGGTGATAGAGATAGAGAAGGAGATTATATTATAAATAATGTGTTTCCTTGTTCTTTACAGCTGCTTATGTGTAGTGGAACTTGCAGCATTTTAAACAAAAGAAAATATTTATTTTAAAGGATACCTGAACTGACTAATATATAGGGCTATATCTTGAAATCCCTTTTGGCTTCAGTAGTTTGAGTTAAACACCTGCACCAAGCGTGTAACTGATGGAAGTAGAAAGCCATATCTGAATACTAGTTTTGAGTAAATAACTAAGAAGGTATTAGGGTGCCCATACATTACTCGATTTTCCATTGAGAGGTTAGGCAATCAACTTTATTAGGTTCAATAAAAAAAGTGTGGTTGATCGAAAGTGTATAGACCCGTGGCCCTCACGCTACAAGCAAGATCCTGGAGACTCTCCTTCACTAATCGATCTGAACAATGTTGTGCCTTCATGCTCTGAAACCAAAAATCAATTCTGTGTCGATATATTTTCCATCCTGATAAATGTGCCAATTTGGGCAGGTATTTCACAGTTTCCATTAATAGAGCAGAATGGAACAAAATCTATTCCTCACAATCTGTTAAAAGGATCTAATGAAATGGTTCATCAAACAGGAAAATTGAGTAATGTATGGGCACCCTTAGATATAGAATCAGCAGAGCAACAAGAGAAGTTGCAACTTTCAATGTCCATGGAAATAGGTAAAGGGGTATGTTAGTACCCCCTATACTCATTTCACCTGGGGAGTGGCAGGCATCTGGGGTCCCCTTCTTAAAGGGAAATCCCAGGTGCCACCATGAACTCCCACAGGACATTGATGGCCCCTCCTCCTCCTGGGCAGTGGAGGTGGGGAAGAGCCCCACCTTGTCCCTGGATTGAAAGAGGGTTCATGGCCGTCCCCCCTTTTCTAGAGCGTTACCCCATACCGTTGACCATGCGGACTAGAATAGCTGAGGGTGCGGAGCCCCACACTGTTCATGCTCTGTATTCTGGCTATCCCAGTCTGCATGGCTGACAAGAGGCTTGGGAGGGGCGAAACTCCTGTCATTTTATTTATTTATTTTAAATGTTTACCTTTTAGTGGCCAAATGAAATTTTTGAAATGAAAATTTGTCAGGGATCCTTATATAGCAATATTGCGAATGTACAGCGATCCCTGGCCAAAGCATTGCAGCTTCCACCGGGGTCTCCAGGTAGTCACTACATACTGCATTATGACCACCTGGAAACCCCAGCGTGAAATTCACTGCTCTTTCTTTTGATACTTGTAAATTGACACTATCAATACATTGATACATTAATCTGTTATTTAACTGCATTCAAAGCAAACTTGGTACTTTTCCGTGAGCCGGGCGCATCCGATAGGTGGCGCTAATTACATTAATGGTCATGTAACAAAAGTGTAATGTAACCGATTCTATTGTGTTTTTTTCTGGCCGTCTCGCTGCGGCCAAATGTATTATCAAAAGTGAGTTAATTGAATTCAATTAAGCCGGCGGCAATGTAACAGATGAAACCACCAGCTTCGGCTCTGCCTCCTCTCCTCCCCCTGCCTCTCTCCTATAGGACACTGGCAGCGGGGGGGGGGGGGGGGGGGGAGAGCCGTTCGTCACAAGAAAACAAGCAGAGCAGGGAGGCTGCAGACATTGCTTCTGCCAGCTCCCGCTCTGCAAGAACGAACAGCAAGGTTCCCTGCCATGACGAACGACTCTGGGGGACACGCATGTCCCCGCCGGCTGCCAGTATTATATAGGAGAGAGGCAAGGAGGAGGAGGGCGAGAGCCGAAGCTGGCGGCTTCATCTGTTACATTTCCGCCGGCTTAATTTAATTCAATTAACTCACTTTTGATAATACATTTAGCCGCAGCGAGACGGCCAGTAAAAAACACAATAGAATCGGTTACATTACACTTTTGTTACGTGACTATTAATGTAATTAGCGGCACCTATCGGATGCGCCCGGCTAACGGAAAAGTACAGAAAACTTTTTTTCCTATTGTAACTTTAATATTGATTTTATCAAAAATTACAAGGTCTTTTTGAATAACCTTTTCTTGTTCCCACTGTTCTCCTTAACTATTTCACATTCCTGGACGTGAAACTCACGTCCAGGAAGCCATGTGCGCTCCTGCGCGTCCACGCGGCCGATCGCGCGCGTGCACGCGCGCGATCGGCCGGCGGTTTGTTAGCCAGTGAATCAGTGAATCGGGCAACGGTGCCCGATCACTGATTCCTCTCCCCCGCAGAAAAAGCGACAGCTTCTCTCGGAAGCTACGCTTTTTCTGCCTCCTATGTCGCTCTAAGCGTACGTGGTACGCTTAGAGTGACGTCACTGTAAACTCATGGCTGCCATCTTGTGGCCAAAAAGTAAACTACATCTAAATGTTAAATAAAAATAAAAATACACATATATTTACAAAAAAAATACAATTTCAATCCCACCCTCCCAAAAATACCCACATAAAATAATTAATTAAAAAAAAAAAAAAACATTACAATTAAAAAAAAAAAAAAAACACAAATATTTACCTAAGGGTCTAAACTTTTTAAATATCTATGTAAAGATGAAATATTTCTTTTTTTTTTTTTATTATAAGCTTGTAAATAGTGATGAATGCAAAACGGAAAAAATGCACTTTTATTTCCAAATAAAATATTGTCGCCATACATTGTGATAGGGACATAATTTAAATGGTGTAATAAACGGGACAAATGGGCATATACAATACGTGGGTTTTAATTATGGAGGCATGTATTATTTTAAAACTATAATTGCCGAAAAGTGAGAAATAATGATTTGTTTCCGTTTTCTTCTTATTCTTCCTTTTAAAATGCATTTACAGTAAAGTGGCTCTTAGTAAAATGTACCCCCCAAAGAAAGCCTAATTGGTGGCGGAAAAAACAAGATATAGATCAGTTCATTGTGATAAGTAGTAATAAAGTTATAGGCTAATGAATGGGAGGTGAACATTGTTCGGATGCATGAAGCGAAAAACGACTGAATGCGAACTGGTTAACCCTCCTGGCGGTTAATTTTTTTTGCCAAAATGGCAAAAATCCTTTTATTTTTTATTTTTTTTTTTGTGTTTCATGTAAAGCTACCAGAGTGGTAGCTACATGAAACACCACTAGAGGGCGCATGTGTCCCTCTAGTGCGATCGTCGCCGGCATCAATAGCAAACAGGGGAACGCGTATATAACGCGCTCCCCTGTTTGGCTTCTCCTGTCGCCATGGCGACGATCGGAATGACGTCATGGACGTCAGCCGACGTCCTGACGTCAGACACCTCCGATCCAGCCCATAGCGCTGCCCGGAACTCATTGGTCCGGGCAGCGCAGGGCTCTGGCGGGGGGGGGGCCCTCTTGCGCCGCTGCGTACGGGCGATCGCCGCAGAGCGGCGGCGATCAAGCTGTACGCGCGGCTAGCAAAGTGCTAGCTGCGCGTACAGCATTTTAAATGGAGCAAATCGCTCCATCAGGGGCTGAGATATCTTCCTGCGCGGCATAGCCCGAGCTCAGCTCGGGCTTACCGCCAGGAAGGTTAAGATACCACCCAATTTTGGTGATTCTAGCATGTATAGAGGCTTTGCTATTAACTGCTAAAGTCGGTGGCTATAGACTTCCATGTTAAGGCTGCTTTCACAGTGGGACGTTACAGGCGCACGTTAGAGCAGCCTGTAATGCACCCCCACCGCACAGCAATAGAAAATCAATGGGCTGTTCACAGTGCCCATGTTGCGTTACACAGTAACGCTTCACGTCAAAACAACGTACTGCATGCAGTACTTTATACGCAGCTAAGCCACGTTAGACTGTTTGCACATGCTCAGTACGGGTGTTTTTTTATTTTAGGGGCGGAGAGGAGGCGGGGAGAGGCCGCTCCGCTACGTAGCCAGGCACATGGCTACTTGGCATTCACTGCACTTGCAGTGTTTACTCTTTGGAGCGGCCGCTGATTGGCTGGCGGGACCAAGTGATGGGGAGAGCTCCGCTCACGTGGTCTCCGCAGCGCCTCCGACAGAGCAGGCGCACCAAGAGCTGCTTGTAACGCGGCTCTTGGTAGCGTCCTGCTCCAACACCACCAGGCGTTGCGTTAGGGGCACGTTATGTGCCCTATAACGTCCCCTAAACGCAACGTCCTGGTGTGTAAGTAGCCTAAATGTAAATGCCAATTTTGGACATTAACATTCATGGTGAAAAGTGAGCTGTCATTATTAGCTGGGAACGGTTTGCTTGCTAATGTGTTCGGCCATCCCTACTTAGATGGTGTTCTGTTTTGCTTCCGGCTGACAGTTAAGTCAGTTATAGGTTATATGTGCTCAGGTGACATTGATTTCATTTACCTGGCTTAGTTTTAGTAGTCCTGTACCTTTCCATTTCTGTCTATCAAACTTGGCAGTGCACAATGTGAGTATGGAGCTCACTGAAATATTTTTTTAAGCTTCTGTATAGGTCCTAAAAATACAGATACAAAAATAAATGCTTATTTGCTAGAAGCTAAGAGTTCCTGTACATTAGTGTGGGTACAAACTTTGTTAGGTTGGCGTGATCACAATTGAGACTGGAGGCTACTCACTGTTAAAGTAGATAAATACAGCCGTATCAGCCTCTAGACATGCAAAGGGCAAACAAGGCTGTGGAGGTACAGAACTGTGGCATCCGCCCACTCGCAGCACGGCTCTGAAAACGATGAAAGATCCATAACTCACAGCTTCAAATGAAAACTATTTGTGTCACTAAGACTTACAGCTTACACATACTAGACCTCCTGGGTCCTTAATCATAGCCAAGTCTAACAAGATCCAACCTTCTAATATGTAGGCAGCAGACTTAATTAGATAGTTGCTCTTTGTTACAAGCAACCTTAAAATCTGTGAGGCAATCCCAGTCTATTTAAATCTAAAAAAAAAATTAATAAAAGAAATGCAAATTCAATGAGAAAATAAGAAAAAGAACAATGCACAAAAGTAAATACATATGAAGAGATGACACACAAATCTATATAAAGAGCAAAAGCCAATGCAAAACGCATGCAAAGCCATTACATTTAATGTTAAGGGACTGTTTTGTATAATGTACATATTGTTTATTGCACAAGTCACAGTAAACGATCCCTTCAGTACAGTACTATGATTTCCTATTTCTTGTATGATAATTTGATTAACCAGAATTTGTACATTTTAACATATAATAACCCTACCATAAAAATGAAAATGGCAAAAAGTGTAAAAAAAAAAAAAAAAAAAAAAAAGTTAACTGTGTTACAATTTTAATGTAAAAACAATAGTGTAAGTGATGAAAACCATTGTGGTCCCTATTCAATAAACGTTTTTCCTAGGTTATATTTTCATACCTTATGAATATTTAAGTATAAAAATAATTTTGACAGTACTTTTTCATTTACCGTACTTTTTGATACTTTTTCATTTGAAAAGTGCTAAAAAATGATTTTATAGAGAAGATGAAAAATCATTGCCTAGAAGAAAACTCTAATTGAATAAGAGCCCATATATGGTATTGGAAGATGATGATTTAAAATTATGTAGTCATTTTAGTGGTCCTGACGAAAATGCACATACACA
Source organism: Hyperolius riggenbachi (assembly GCF_040937935.1). NCBI lineage: Eukaryota > Metazoa > Chordata > Amphibia > Anura > Hyperoliidae > Hyperolius > Hyperolius riggenbachi. Next base: position 269,995,710 of record NC_090648.1, read on the forward strand.
GGAAAATTATGTATGTATTATGTATTATTATATGCCTAGGATAGCAGCTAGTGGCCAAAGGGGTCTGATTACCACTGCAAGAATTCTTCTCAGGTTGAGTACTAAGAGTATAACAAGTTTTGTTTGTGCAAACAAAAAATTTCACATTTCACTATTCAATCTATTTTCACATGAACAGTAAAAAGGTGTTGTTCTTGAAGACAAAAATAAGATGGTTTCATTACTTGTATACCTTTTGTCAGCAATTCTGAAAATATTCTAGAGGAGTCCTTCAGACCATTGAAACCTTTGTCATGCCTAATATAATCTGTTTAGTATTATATTTGACATGCTTTCATAGCCATCATGTAATGTCCTTAGATACTTCATAACACTCCTCAGTAAAACTATCACTTTTCTATGCATGCACAATACCAGTACAATGAAAGTGAAGAAATAATAGTCATCTAGATCATATCCCTCCCTCACCCGTGACAGTTGATATTTCTGATTTAAATTTTAATAGAATACTTTGTATGATTCATATGATGTTGTAAGAAGATTTTTCTTCAAACTATGCAGTTAATCTTTACACTGGATTGTAACCTTGTTTTTGGTTCCTGTTCAGCAAGCTGTTGATGATGCATGTGTTCCAGATAGTGCAATCCATTTCTGCAGATGCTCTGGTTGCACTGAAAGCAATGCCGACATCTTTGGAATGAAAGCAGAAGTTTATAATGTTATTTAATGTACTTCTCTCTTCTGTAAAAAGGGTGCCACGTTAATATGGGCTCCAGAAATAGCCGCTAGTAGAATAATGGTAAAACTACTGATTTTCTAGTATTGGGCAGTGGCAATTTCATTAGTAAAATATCAGTCATTTTTAGTGATATTTTACTGTCACTATCGCCACAGTTAACGGGAGCCCCATCATGTAGCTGCACCATCACCCCTGGCAACTTACCTTCCGCCGCCTCTCGCTGCAAGTCCCGTCAGTGTAATTACAGTGTATGTGTAACTGTAATTACTCTCTCTTGCAGAGCCCCGGCAAAGCATCTTTGAAGCTCCTGCTGGGCCCCCCATTGGTCCATTGTCTGAACCATTTTCATTGGCTGACGGTGGACCAATGGGCAGCCGCGGCGGGAACTTCAGAAATGCTTTGCCGGGGCACTGCGGGAGAGAGAGTAATTACAGTTACACATACACTGTAATTACACTGAGGGGACTTGCGGCGGAAGGTCAATTGCCAGGGGTGACTGCGCAGCTGCGTGGGGTGCTTCTGTTATCTGCAGCAACACGATGGGGAGCTCTGGGGATCTCCCTATTAAAGGAGACCCCCAGATGCAGCGGCAGATGTTTGGCGGGTGTGCTTGCATGTGTGGGGAGCGAGGGCGTGGTGATGATGGACAGCACCGCAGGGTTAAATCTCGCTCTCCATTGCTTGTAACATGAGAGCATTGCTCAGGTATTTGCCAGAGTAATGCTCACTAATGATCAGTCATCACACGAGTGAAACCGGCAATAGGATTTGTCGATAATCCTGTTGCAGTGGCAAAGTGATAAGTAGCTCGCATGTGCAAGCTACTGATCACCTTGAATAGAATCAGGCCCATTGTCCCCTCCCCCACCTGCTACTCTTCACTGCAGCCACCGCTTTTCAACACACCTCCATGTTGCATGATATGGAAGGGCTTAGAAACCATTCGGAAGTGTTTGACAGTGGGTAGAGGCAGTGAAGAAAAGTGTGTACCCTTTGTTAGAGTAGACGATATACACTGTTCCATGGCACTAATCTGCATTGGGGGGGGCAGATATTAGTTTTGGGGAGCAGTGGAGGTGTTAGCTCTGCATCAGTGGAAGGGGATATGCCAAGCTCCCCCAGCTCTGGGCGTACGAGTGGCTGCAAGGCCTGTTCTCCCTGTCCTCCCTGTCCTGCCACTAGTTACAAAACCAAGTCCACACTAAAGTCTGAAATGAAAATGTATGCATGCTTTTAATGTGTGAAAGAGAAAAACCTATTTTAGCAATGTTATTTAAAATTTGCATTAGTTTTACTTTTAATTCAGTTCATTATGGATGTTGAAATGAAAGGATACAACAAAGTAAGCAAATCTATTTGACTATTTCAAATGCATATGATGAAAAGCTCTGTGTTCTTCCAGAGATATTTGTTAGCACATTTTGGTGAATTCAGAGACGCTTCCATCATCTGTTCACTTCCACTGAAATCAATAAAGTACATCAAAACCATGGGAATAAAACAAGTAGGTTTCATAGTCAATTTTGATGTGTACAAGCTTTGAAACAAATTAAACAAGCAGTAGCATGTGCTGTGCGCAAAGACACTATGTTAACCCATTATGGGGCAGGGACTGCCTTTCTAAGAATTGCACATCTATTAGTCAGTAATGTCACCATCCTTTAGGAGTTAAGACCCACGTATTTACTGGAAGTCATACCTGACCTGAAATTGTGTGATAAGTTAATAGGTGTTGGAATATCTGTCTGCAAGTATTACAGTATATGTTATTTGGAATGGCTTGTGTGTTAGAACTGTTATGGGAACTTTCACCTGTCTCGTATAAGGTGACATCTCTCATAATAGCCAGAGAGAGGTTTTCCTCTAGCTAATAATGCATTACCAATAACACAGTCAGCTTTTTTTTGTTCATGTTGGTAGGATTGAATCACATACAACTTACAGACCTTTTTAAAGGGTATCTGAAGTGAAAATAAACATATGATATAATGATTTGTATGTGTAGTTCATCTAAGAAACAGAACACTAGAAGCACAGGTATGGTCTCATATTGTTTCCAGTACAGAAAGTGTGCAAAAGAGCTTCTCTGAGCTCTCCGACCCAACTTACTAACACTATTGTACTTTTCCTGCCTTTTCCTGCCTCATGTAGTGTTTGCTTATCCTCGAGGGAAGAGACGGTAGAAAGGGAGGAGCATTCCAATCGTGAAGTGTGTCAATATTTATTTTCAGTGCAATAAAACATTAGACTTACTAGAAGTTTTATGATTAAAAGCATTTCAAGGGTATACACACTAAACGTCACAGAATGTGTCCTGCCACAACTGCTGTGGCCAGCAGCGATCAAATCTAGTTGGAGCGAGGGAGGCAGTCTATCACCTTGGTGGTCTCGTGACAGTGACATCACAACGTGTTTCAGAGTGTCCACACCTTTGTCTGGTGAGTCGGAATAAATATTTACATACTTCAGTGTTGGAGTGCTCCTCCCTTTCTCCTTTCTCTTCCCTCCTGCGTAAAGTTTGCTTGGCAGCCAGACTGAGGCACTGCATGAGGTTGTGAATGTCACATGGACTGCGCCACCACTGATAGCGCAAGATTGCACATCTTTCTGTTTGCTTGTCCTCTGCCTGTTGTTTCCCCTCCTTTGTATAGAGCAGAGCACACTGCCCGTCTGTAGCCAGGTAGCATGTCTGTGAAGGGGTCATTTCTAAAACTGCCATCCAGTGATTAACAATCGACAGTAGATCAAGATGGCGCCGGACTCGGTCGCCTCGGCCACAGGGCTCCGGCCTTTTTCTTCTTTTTGAGGAGGTCTTTCCCTCCACTCACCTCTTGCCTCGTCTTGGGCTGGGGTAAGAGGCGGAGGGCATCGGTGGAATCCAGTCTGGCCCCGCAAACAGCCACGGACCGCGGGTGGAAGGCAAGGAAGCGGTGAGCTGCTCGGAGGGGATCAGCTGTTTGGGAGCCCACGTGCAGCATGGATCTAGCTGCACGGAGCTCCGCTGACCTGCCGCCGCTACCCCCCGGACCATCGGGACACCATCCGCTCTGCAGGCAGGATCAGCTGTTTGGTGAGCCCACGTGCAGCATGGATCTAGCTGCACGGAGCTCCGCTGACCTGCCGCCGCTACCCCCCGGACCATCGGGACACCATCCGCTCTGCAGGCAGGATCAGCTGTTTGGTGAGCCCACGTGCAGCATGGATCTAGCTGCACGGAGCTCCGCTGACCTGCCGCCGCTACCCCCCGGACCGTCGGGACACCATCCGCTCTGCAGGCAGGATCAGCTGTTTTGGTGAGCCCACGTGCAGCATGGATCTTAGCTGCACGGAGCTCCGCTGACCTGCCGCCGCTGCCCCCCGGACCATCGGGACACCATCCGCTCTGCAGGCACGATCAGCTGTTTGGTGAGCCCACGTGCAGCATGGATCTCAGCTGCACGGAGCTCCGCTGACCTGCCGCCGCTGCCCCCCCGGACCATCGGGACACCATCCGCTCTGCAGGCAGGATCAGCTGTTTGGGAGCCTACTGTACGTTCTCCGGGTCTGCCTTGCTGCGGGGCCTCTGCCCGTCCCCACCGACGCTGGCCCTGCCCTCCCGGGCCCAAGGGTGACCTCCGGGCACTGCTGGCTGCTCCAACACCCGCTGCATTGCCAGACATCTCTGCTCGGCCACCCACGTGGAGATCCCTTGTGCGAGAGTGGCTCCGCTGGCCACTCCAGAGGCAGTCTCCGCCGACTCCAGCCTGGTGGGCCACCCACGTGGAGGAGCTCCTCTCCTCTGAGCTCTCCCGCAGGCCAGGCCTCCCTCGGTGAGGCCACTGCCATGGAGATCACCCCCACATTCAGCCCTCAATCTGCGGCCATGTCTGATCACCCCACTAGGTCCCCTCTGCCTGCAACCAGGTCCCCTCTGCCTGCAACCATCATCCAATGGACTCTGGACCTGACCAGCCCAGACCGGGCACCAAGCCTTTTCCTTTAAACTCCTTCACTTTACACAGCTCTCTCAGTTGCTTTCTCACTTTCTCTCTCTCTACTTTCGTGGACAAATCGGTGCACCTGTCTTGTTGGGAGCGTGTCGCTGTGTAGCGTCCAGTGCCGAAGATGGCAGCGCTCATATCAGCTCTCAGGCTGCTCCTCCAGTCCCACTCTTTTCTGTCCCTGCTATCAATGTATTTGCTGTGCTGTGTTTTGTATTTACGTTAAATGTACGTGTGTGCTGTAATGCCCTGTTTTGCTTTTTATTTTTGCTTTTATATTTTATACGTATGACCCATGCTTGACTGCATGTGATGCTGCACTCTGCTTAATTGTACGCACAAGCTGTAATGTTTTTTTGTCCTATGTATGCTTGTCCTATGTATTTGCCATGCTTAACTGTATGCTATTTCTTGTCTCTTCAACAACGACCCTGTATGTGCCAAAACCAATTCCGGGTACAATCCACCGGTTGTACTTGGCGATAATAAATTCTGATTCTGATTCTGATTCTTCTGATTCTGACAGTAACTGAGGATCCATACGGTGCAAATCAGTTGAAACTAAGCTGTGCTACAGAAGAAATGTCATACAAGGAGAGAGTGCTGGTAGATTTGTGTTAGAAGATACACATGTCTGTTTTACATTTCTGCTAGGCTGATCTCTAATGTGCATCTTTTGGGGTGTCACTAGTTTGTTATTGCTAAGGAAGACAGATGAATGTGTGCATTAGTATATTAAATGATGCAGAATCTCCCTGCTTTCTTTCCTTGATAAGATGCCCTTGTTTTCCAATGTTCAAGACTGAAGTGGGTATGCAGGCTGGGATATGATTAGAATGAGTAATTGTGATGTGAAATAAAGCAGAACACTGACATATGGAAACAAGGTGAGCATTTATTGAGATGTGAACCATTCTCAGAGAAGTAGATCACTCTTTTGTTCATAAATCCATCATTTTAAACTACCCCCGTCTTTTTCCTAAGCACAGTCACTGAGAAGTGGAAATGGGAACAACATTTGTGCTGTTTCATATAGGAGATTGACAGTTTTGTCTTCGTTTTGTTTCAAATCAAGGCAAGGGCTCTAGACAATTACTGGGTCGCAACTAGAGTAGTTTTTACTATATATGTGTGTATATATATATATATATATATATATTTATATATATATATATATATATATATATATATATATATATATATATATATATATTTTACAAGCTGCTGGGTAGTATATGGCAAGTTAAATTTCAGTCCCATGTCATCACCTGCCCATTACAGGTACTCTCAGGCTTACGAACGCCCGACTTACAAACCACCTGCCAATACAAACGGCACGGAAATTGGACAAGTCAAAACATATTTTACAAAAAGATTTTGTAGTTTTTGAAAAAATATAAAGAAAAATGTTTTTTTAAACTCGGTAAGATGACATTTTACTGCAGTACATTTTACTGAATAGTGAGTTCTGCATACACTTGCTATACATTTTAAATCAAATCTGTGTTCCAGCTCTGGCACCCTCTGGAAGTTTGTGTGGATTACGTGAAATCAATTCAATGTCAAAATTGTAATTGCATATACCGTAAATACTCGCAAGCAAGCCGACCCGCAAATAAGCCGACCCCCAACTTTTACCTGAAAAAAACAGGAAAAAATGATTGACCCTCATATAAGATGGGGGTAGGAAATGCTGTCCGTGTGATCCCCCCCAGTGTGTCTCGGTATAGTTAGTATAGTGCCCAGTATGGGTAGGTGGTGCCTCAGTATAGCTAGTAAAGTGCTCAGTATAGCTAGTATAGTGCCCAGTATGGGTAGGTAGTGCCCCAGTATAGCTAGTATAGTGCCCAGTATGGGTAGGTAGTGCCCCAGTATATAGCTAGTATCGTGCCCAGTATAGCTAGTATCGTGCCCAGTATAGCTAGTATAGTGCCCCAGTATAGCTAGTATAGTGCCCAATATAGCTAACATAGTGCCCAGTATAGCTAGTATAGTGCCCCTCCTCGCTCCCCCCGCGGCCGCCGCTGCTATTACCTTAGCTCCGCGCCGCTTCTATTCCCCTGTCCTGCTCGTATAATTCACAGCAGCGCGCCCCACGTAGGCTGCTGTGATGACGAAGGGAGCCGTAGAGAGAGCGGCTTCCTGTAACGGCGATGTGTATCGCCGTTACTATGGGAACCGCTCTCTATGGTTTCCTCCCTCATCACAACAGCCGCCGTGGGGCGCGCTGCTGTGAATTATACGAGCAGGACAGGGGAATAGAAGCGGCGCGGAGCTAATGTAATAGCAGCGGCGGCCGCGGGGGAAGCGGGGGGGGGGGGGGGCCTTCATTATCACGACTCGCAAGCAAGCCGACCCCCCAACTTTTGACCCACTTTTTGGGGGTCAAAAGTTCGGCTTGCTTGCGAGTATATACGGTAATTATTATTGTGACATTTTACGATCATCACTAGGCTAGAAGGAGGCACAAAGAGGGACACAGAAGGAGGCACAAAGGGGGATAAGGAAACACAGGTATTAGAGCGGGACACAGTGGAGGCATATATTGCACAGAGGGAAACGCCAAAGGCACAGGGGAACAGAGGGGGGCACAGAGATGGCAAAGTGTTCCAACTTAAGAACGGATTTAGGTTAAGAGGAACCTATGGTTCCTGTCTCATTCCTTAAAGAGACTCCGTAACAAAAATTGCATCCTGTTTTTTTATCATCCTACAAGTTCCAAAAGCTATTCTAATGTGTTCTGGCTTACTGCAGCACTTTCTACTATCACAGTCTCTGTAATAAATCAATGCATCTTTCCCCTGTCAGACTTGTCAGCCTGTGTCTGGAAGGCTGCCAAGTTCTTCAGTGTTGTGGTTCTGCTATGAACTCCCCCTTCCAGGCCCCTCTATGCACACTGCCTGTGTATTATTTAGATTAGAGCAGCTTCTCTCTTATCTTTTACAAGCTGGATAAATCGTCCTCTGAGCTGGCTGGGCTTTCACATACTGAGAAATTAGACACAGGCAAAGCTGTTTGCAGTAAGAAAAGAGCAGCCTGAAACTTCAGTGCATGAGAACTGCAGGGGGAAAGAAACACACAAATGATCTTTTGAGATTCAAAAGGAAGGGTGTATACAGCCTGCTTGTGTATGGATGTATTTTCTATGTGTGGACATACTGTACATCAACCTACTTCCTGTTTTGGTGGCCATTTTGTTTGTTTATAAACAAACTTTTTAAAACTGTTTTTAACCACTTTTAATGCGGCGAGGAGCTGCGAAATTGTGACAGAGGGTAATAGGAGATGTCCCCTAACACACTGGTATGTTTACTTTTGTGCGATTTTAACAATACAGATTCTCTTTAACTAGAAACTAACTGTAACTTAAGGCTCTAATAGTGTAATGCAGACTGTTATTATATTTTATTAAAAAGCTATTATGCAGTACTGAAGAATAGAAAAAGGGGTTCAGGTGACAAACCAGCATGCATAACAAAGATGACATAGGATCTTGGTAGGCCCCTTCTCAATTGGGCTTTTAGGCTCACAATCTAGGAGGTGGGGGGAAAGCCAGGTCACCAATGTCCTTGTTAAATTCTTGGAAATTGTTCAACTTCCATAGAGTAAAACTGTATTAACTACTACTAAACCAGGAACTTTGCTTCTGTGCAAGAAATCATTCCCCAATGGCAGATACTGAAAGCTTTAACAAACGGTAGAATAGTTTAGGTAGGAATACAGGGAGCTTGTTGTGCCAACTGCTAAACATCTGTGCCAGAGAAGTCTTATTACTGGAAATACTTCTGAGATTATGGTCACAAAGGGAAGGAACACGCTCTTTTGTTGTAAGATGGCAGGCAACGAGAAATGAACAGCTACTTCACTTTTACATGCTTTAAAGGATGTTCTACCCATTTTAATTCCCCCTGCTTAATGGAGCTATGCTATTGGAAAGATATCAGAACCAATTTAGGGGTCATTGCAAGTTCATCTTCTTCTTTCTGTTACACAGTTCTTTTCGGTCTGTCACAGTGCATTGCATGAATCTTGCATGTTTCCAGATTTTACATATGCTGTTTCCAGTCAGTGTATGTTTCAAGTGATATTCACTTACACCGATAAAAAGTACTGAAGCTAAATGCCACTTTTACCTAGACATTTGTCTGTTACAATAGGTTGATAAATTAACAGACATACCACTATTTTAAATATCTACTTTAAAGTGTGGTGAAATCGTTGTTGGGCATTTGTTGTCTCACACAGCATCTTGCAGTGACTGCTGTAGGGAATTTGAACTGAGGACCATATGGTGGGCAGTGTTCTCCCCAGAATTATTTTCCAGCCGGGTGGCATGAAATAGTAGCCGGGTGGCATGAAAAAGCAGCCGGGTGGGGAGAGATGAAAATGCAGGGCAACTCTGCTTACAGCATAGGAGGTGGTGAGGAGGTGAGCCAATGCCAGCCGGGTGGTCACCAAATCTAGCCGGGTGGAGCACCCAGCTAAAAGAGCCTGGGGAGAACACTGGGTGGATGCCATATTTATTTCCTTTGAAAAAATAGCAGTTGCTTGGCAGTCCTGATGATCTGCTGCAGTATTGTCTGAATCGCACCAGAAACAAGCATGCAGCGAATCTAGTGAGACCTGCATGCTTGTTCAGGGTTTATGGCTAAAAGTATTAGGGACAGAGAATTAGCATAACAGCCAGGCAATTTGTGCTGTTTAAAAGGAAATAAAAATGTCAGCCTTCATATTCCTCTTACATCAGGTGTGCTTTAAAGACACACTGAAGCGGAAAAAAAATTGATGATTGGTGTGTGTAGTACAGCTAAGAAATAAAACATTAAGAGCACAGATATAAGTCTAATATTGTTTCCAGTATAGCAGTGATGGCTAACCTTGGCACTCCAGCTGTGGTGGAACTACAAGTCCCATAAGGCATTACAATACTCTGACAGCTCTAAGGCCCCGTTCACACTTGCGGTTTTGTCAAAACCGCACCGGATGTCCGGACCGCACCGTATCCGGACCGGACCTGATCCGTACGGTTCCTATCCGGATCCGGTCCGTTTGCATCCGGTTTCCGTGCGGTGTGAACACGGTTGCGGTCCGGATCCGGTTTCTTAAGGAGATAACAACCTGTAAATACCTGGGGTCTGGGAGGTCAGCAGAAGGGTCTGGGGTCATTGTTGGAGACAGGTGGACGTGTGGAGACCATCCGTGGATACAGAGACTGCAGTTGGGACCATGGATCCAGGCATTTTTCGTATACCTGGGAATTCTCTGTTGTTCGCCTCCTCGTTATCAGACTTATATCAGACATGTTGCTGCCTAGAGCTCCAGCATGAAATCGCTGCTGCCCCACTCTGCGAACTCCATGTGGTCCCCATCCAAAATGCATAGGAAGTGGGGTAGAACGTCCGGTTTTTGTAGCCAGTGTGTTGTGCGCTCTCCGGTTCTCATTACTTTGTATTGGCCGGATGGTGCAGTCCGGCTCCGCCCCGGATACGGCTGCCGGAGGAGCCGGACCAAAAAATAGCGCATGTTGGAACGGACGCCGGAGTCCGGATCCGGTCCGGATCTGGTCCGGCTCCGGTCCGGCAGAACGGACGCATGTGAACGGACGCATAGGCTTTCATTGCTATTGCCGTGCGTCCGTTCCGTCCGTTCTGCAAGCGGTCCGGCTCCGGCACAGCGATTCCGGACGGCCACCGCTAATGTGAACCGGGCCTAAGCATAACTCGGGGAGGCAGAGGCATGATGGGATTTGTAGTTTTGTCACAGCTGGAGTGCCAAGGTTAGCCATCACTGCAGTATAGGAAGAGTTAAGAAACTCCAGTTGGTATCTATGCAGAAAAGCCATTGAGCTCCACGACTTTCAAAGTCGCAGGGAGCTCTGTCTTCTGAAGCTTATTATCTCAACTGTCAGTCACTGTAATTTCTTTTTATCTCCAGAGTACAGTTCAATAGTTTACTGGCCTGCTCTGTAAAATAATTTGTGAATGCTGAGTAGTGTGTAAATTGCAAATATTAGAAAATGATGCAGAGTTATAAAAAACACTAACTGAAAATAAAAATATGAAAATGTTTTCTTTGCTACTAATGTTCTAGTAATTATCCCTACTACACAACCAATTCATTATACCATATTTTTTCCCACTTGAGTATCTCTTTAAAGTGACACTAAAGCAAAGCATAAACTTATGAGATAATGAATTGTGTGTGTAGTGCAGATAATTAATAGAAGTAGCAAAGAAAATCATCTAATATTTTTATTTTCAGTTATATAGCTTTATTTATAACTTATCGTCATTCTGTCATATTTCCCGTTACTAACCACAATCTGTATTTTAAGCTGTAAAACAGAGCAGAGGTAATGACCCTTTGAACTTTCCTGCAGTAAAACCTTATCACAAGCTGTTTCTCATGGTTTCTTGGCTGTTTAAGCTATTTAGAAAATAAGACTGAGCTAAACCAAGTTGGTTGATTAGCTCAGAGATTGCATAGATAACAACTCAAGTGTTTTAACTCTACTTGTACTGGAAAACATACTTTTTTTTGCTACTAATGTTCTATTAACTATCTGTACTACACATTCAATTCATTATATCATAAGTTTATTTTAGCTTTAGATTAAACAATCACTTTAGATCAGAACAAACCAGATTTATTGAAAAGGAAACCCAGAGCTCATGTTATTACTTCTGGAGATAATATTGGAGTGTATGTTTATGCTTTTTTTCTTGTACATGTCATGAGACTTTGATAAAAACTTTAAAAAGTTTTGCTACAGTTACTTCATGGTTATTTTACTAAACTTCCAGCAACCCTTGCTATGGTATGATTTATAAAAAGAGCAGTTCATTAGGCCCAAAGCAACTTTAAGTACCTTTAGTAAGCATTTGTCTGCATATACAGTTTTTGGCTATATGGAATAACGGTATAGCCTATTAGGAATTAAATACTTTGGAAAATGTTTGTGTGTTTATGCGTTAATATATACGTATGTGTTTGCATTTTTTGTTCTCTATATTTGTATGTGTAAGTAGGTATTGCGTATACTTTAATAAGCATTTACACTTGCACACCCCTTTTTCATAAATGTTTTCTTTGATGAAGATAACTTTTTGTTCAGGAACATTTTAACCTAATAGCCAATAACAATTGAGTTTGATTTTTCCAACCGTGTGATTAATATAACATTAGAGGTTATCATGGATAGTTTAATTATAGTGGACGAACAAGATTCATTGTCTAATTTTTGTAGCTGACAGCACAGGGGAGGGATCAGAACTGTGAGCTGAACAGATATGGTCACTAATAAATGAGCTGGGATGTGAAGCCATTTCTGAACACTGAGAGAATTAGTTTAGCATTGCAAGTTTGTATCTCTACAGATGTTGGCATATGAAGATATAGTCAAGGCAGATGTGATACAGAATTAATCCTTCTTTTCTAAAATGATTACATACCTAATAAAATGTGCAGGTCTGGAGCGGAGCAGCTGGGAATTACATCCACAACGGTCAGCGCCGCGCATGCGCCTCCCATGCCTAATAAAATGAATGGATGTACATGCTCTCATGCCACAATAAAATAACTATGGCTCTAAGGGCCCATTCACACTGGGGCGATTAGTGGGCGATTCCTGCTATTCACTGAAGTGCTATTGCAATATTAATGGCAGTGATCTTACTGCCATGATTGCTTCCAGTCACGGGCGATTCGCGATTACCGTTAATCGTATAATGCAGTACATGCAGCATTTTACCACAATTCTAGAGCAATCCCAATACAGTGCTTAAAAAGTGCTAATTGCGATCGCTCCAAAATCATGAGAATGTACAGTGATTTTACTGCCTTAATCACGATCAAATCACCAGCGCAAAAGGCAAGTGCTTTGTGATTGCTAGTGTAAATTGGCCCTAAGTAAATCTAGATAATTGTTCAAAAAGTTACAGGAGTTGCTTTCTTTGATCTACTGGTTAGGGGAGGGTTATTAATTGCCCGGGGAGGGAGGGTTATTAGTTGCCCAGGTAAAGAGGGTTATTAGTTTCTCGAGGGGTCGGGGGGAGGGTTCTGTGCAAGAGTAGGGAGCGGTTAGGTTATAGTGAAATGTCAGCAAATATTGCCAATATTTTACTATATCAATTAGGTTGTATAATATTGGTAAATCTACTGATCTTCTACTACTGCAATTACATCATTATTTACAGTTTTTTTTCCATTTAATGCTGCGCTTAACCACTACAGTTTATCTACGTCCTCTGTGACTTCATTTAAGCCACGAGGATGTAGATATAAGTTTTGTAGCTAAAGCACAGCTGTGCATGATTGGGCATTGCCCATGTGCACACCTCTGGCAATATCTGCTGCAGCACTAATTGGTGAAAGGGAATAAATGTTCTCTGTTTCTTGCCTTAATTATATTTATATTTTTTCTCTTTGGGAGCTTAAAAATGTAACACAGATAAGGTGAAAACAGGTGAAAAAGCTTTGTGAATCATGCCCAATGAAAGCCTAATTTGTCTTGAAAAGATATATATTATATTTAGGTGTCATAAGTAGGGATAAAGTTATTGCTGATTAACCTCCCTGGGGTAATCCCGAGCTATGCTCGCGCTAGCCACCGGAAGCTCGATGCAGAGTATAGCGCACAGTGGGAGCTTTTACTCACTTCCCGGGGGATCCAGACGTTGGTAGCCATTCTCTTTCCTGTCCTCAGAGGCTCTGAAATACTCTGGTGAGATCGCTGTCATTGAACTCTCCAAAGAGTTACAGTGCCACCCGGAGGATGGAGGTAAAATTGCAGCGCTGGAGCCCAGGGAGGTGAGTGAGAGCAGGGGTTGCTGCTGGCATTCTGGCAGCATGATTATTTCCTGATTTTGAGGTCTAAAACCTTTTAAAAAGACCCTAAAATCCAGAAATGATCATACCACCAGGGGGCTTAAATAAGGACATGCTAAAATGTCAAAACCGTTCTGGTTCATAAAGGGGAAACGAGGTCTATATGTAAAGTGATTAAATTAGCACTTAGCTTTTTTCAAATGTATGCCACTCTATATACATACCATGAACTCTGTATTAAATGTTAAAATATAGTCATTGAAAGTCCTTTGGGGAGCTGTGGAACCCAGTCATTAAAGGGAACCTAAACTGAGAAGGATGTGGATTTTTCCTTTTAAAATAATACCAGTTGCCTGACTCTCCTTCTGATCCTTTGTCTTTAACCTCCCTGGCGGTCTATTAAAACCGCCAGGGGGCAGCGCAGCACTTTACATTTTTTTTTATCATGTAGCTAGCCTAGTGCTAGCTACATGACAGCCACTGTGCAGCGGCATCCCTCCACCCCCTCCGATCGATCAGAGCAAACAGGAAATCCCGTTCAGAATGGAATTTCCTGTTTGGCTTCCCCCGTCGCCATGGCGACGATCGTCACGGACGTCATCGACGTCGTGATGTCATCGGGAGTCCCGATCCACCCCTCAGCGCTGCCTGGCGCTGATAGGCCAGGCTGCGCAAGGGGTCTCGGGGGGGTGGTGGCTAGCGGCGATCGGGAAGTACACGCAGCTAGCAAAGTGCTAGCTGCGTGTACAAAAAAATTATGCAAATCGGCCCAGCAGGGCCTGAGAAAGCCTCCTGCGCCGCATAGCCCATGCTCAGCATGGGCTTACCACCAGGGAGGTTAATACTTTTAGCCACAGCCCCTGAACAAGCATGCAGATCAGGTGCTCTGACTGAAGTCAGACTGGATTAGCTGCATGTTTGTTTCAGGTGTGTGATTCAGCCACTACTGAAGCCAAAGAGATCAGTAGGACTGCCAAGCAACTAGTATTGTTTAAAAGAAAACATCCAAATCACTCTCAGTTTAGGTTCCCTTTAAGCACAGCAGCGCCCACAAACAGCCTAAGGAGTTAACCTTCACCATTGTGAGTACTGCTGGCAATTTATGCTGGTTGGTTGAGACTGCTGGTTAACTGTGTTCCAGATAACCGGGACTCTACTGTACTATAAAAATTGACTGCAGCAGTGACTGGCAGCCACTTTTCTATATGAATTATTAGACAGACACCCTGCTAAATCCTTCCTAAAACCTTGACTCCTGGGAAACTCTGATACCGTATGTGATGTGGCCCTGCAGAGTCATCGCCCAATACAGGCTCAGTTGTAAAGAAGGAGCTAAGATAACTTGTAAGGAGAATAACATTTGTTTTGCTGTTTTAGGACCTTATCATACACATCACTGTTATTGCAATATCTCATAAGAATGCAACATGCCAATAGACTTGCATGGGGACATCTGTGATCATAGATGGTCCATGATGGCAACTTTCTGTTGGTTACTGGAGGGAGAGTTGTAAGTTACTAGGTTTTTTTTACATGACATTTTGTTGTCTAAAATGCATCTAGGAATAATGTTGTAACTGTATCTCACTGTACCAGAAGATGCCAAGGCTTAGAGCCCTTTAGTTAGTTGTCCTGGAGGATATGGAAAGCAATTGGAAGTCTTGGGTCATCAGTCTTCATAAAGCCTTTTCAACATATTCAGCAACTTAACACTGCATAAATATACAGGCCCGTGTTCCAAATTCATTCAGTGATTGATTGGAAGGAATGCCCTTGATGCAGTCAGTTATCGTTTTATTCTGACCTTGCTTCAGAACTGCATAGAAGGCCAATGGAGAGAATCAATGAGATGCAAATTTTCTCAGTTTATTGCATTTTTTTTGGGGGGGGGGGGGTTGCATGCAGATTAGAAATGAGCTAAACAAGTGTAGGAGCAGCTAATTTGGATTGGCTTATTTTCCAGTTGCATGCAATTTGCAACACCATTGTAACTAAATATTAAGTATTAGCTTGCATAAATACTGTAAATATACTGTACACTGCACTGTATGTATGTGTATATATATATATATATATATATATATATATATATATATATATATGCAGCTAATGCTATTTTGAGTCTTCATTAGCACACATAATAATTTTATAAACGTAAAATGGATTTAGAAGCTGTGCATATTTGCAGAGGCAGACCTGTATTATTAAAAAGGATTACAGTGTAGTGGCACAGGGTGAAATTTTGTAGATAGAGATAAATGGTGTTTAGCCTTTTTCACGCTCTATTACACACCTTTCTTTGTTTAATGTAGTGTGTCGAAATCCATGAATATTGATGTGCATATAGCTTTTCAGAATGATAATCAGATGGGCTGTCCAAACTTGAATGCTGACATATTTAAAATATAAGGTGCTGCTGCTGACTGTGTACATGTCTGAGTGCATCCTGATGGTTATGCCACAAGGCTGATGGTGAACTACAATTCCTTAGCTGATATGTTGATATTATACAGATGAGTGTTGGCAGCAGATAAATTAAAGCTGTATTGTTGTTGATTGCTCAGGAAACATTCAGCTACAGTCTGTGACTGTGTGCTGTAAGATGCACAAAGTTAAGCTATCATTGCAAATATGTATAAATGTTTGTGTCGGTCAGTGTAAAATTGCTTTTTTAGTTGCAGCATCTTTTACAAGTTCACCTTTTTGCTGTTGGTACTTTACGGTTAATATTAACCCAGTAAAAATCCAGAGTGGTTTGCTTTATAGTTCAATAGCCAGGCATTCCGTGTGCCCTATAAACATTTTATCATATTTTCCTGCTGATGAAACTCCATGCAAAAATTGTGCTGTGAGTATGGCCTTTCTCGTTTCAGAGTGCTTAATAGAGGCATGCTTGTTTGTTTTGATAATAGATTTTCAGTTCTACGTTGTCACAAACTCTGAGACGATAGAACTGAGAAAGCGTTGGTAAATAGAATGAGTTTCAAACTTTAAATATATGCAGTGTCATATTGTCAGATGCCAGGTTGTCTGCCTGTACTTGGGAAAAATATGTAAGAATGCATTTGTGACTAATCCTTCTGGTATTCAGTAGCTTCTGTATTCTGAATCATTGACCTCAGATGAACAAGTATACAGATCACCAGCTCACCTGATATAAAAAGTTGTGATCTCCTTAAAGCCCATCTAAAGCAAAACATTAAAAATCGATGGATGAATTTTGTATTCACTGCACAGCGCTCTAGTTAGTTGATACTTTATATATACTTTATATGCTAACTTTCTCTTGGCTTCCTGTTATTATTTGCACTTCAGAGACCAGTTCTAGAGACGTTGAACGGAACAGTCTGCCATTATGACACCAATATTACATGCTGTTAGTCAGTTATGATGTTTAACCATGCCCCTGCAAATATGGAGCTAACTCCATTTGTGGTACTTACAGGTTTGGTGAACTGCTGGACACTTAGCACTGGCTGGGAGTATAGTGTACTGTTGATCCGTTACCTGAAGAGGCAACCCTTGGAGTTAGGCCCGGTTCACACTGGTATTCTAAAGCCAAACGGATCCGGTAAATTAGATCTGGTCTCCGCTTCAACGGATCCGTAGGCTTGGTCCACACTGTCAAACGGATCCGTAAAAAACAGATCTGATCACCGGCCGATAGGATCCATTTTCACACAGTTTCCACTCCGGTCTGCTGAGCGGGCGGGTGAGGCAGGGTTTCTTACCCAGGCTTCCGTCTCTTCCCCTTGCGTCCCACGCCGCGTCAATTAGCTACGTGGTAGACGCATGACGCGATGTGGGAAGCAAAGGGAAGAGAGGGAAGCCTGGGTAAGAAACCCTCCCTCCCTCACCCGCCCACTCGGGTGCCTTTTAGTGTCCCCACATCCCCCCTGACCCCCATCCCCAGTGGAGCATCCCCCCCCCCCCCCCTCACCCACACCACCCAGTGGATTTTGGCCCTTAGAACGGTTCGTTTCTTCACTACGGCTGTTTTCTCATTGCTCCCAAGGCTTCAGCTTCTGTTTCCAGTCCACTGGGCTCAGTGGTCCAGTTAATATTTTTTGCTACAAGAAAGTTGCGCATGTGAACGGTTCCATAGGTTATTCCGTTCCGCGAATGTTTTTAAATGCAAGTGTGAACCGGGCCTTATAGTAAATATATTTTAAGAATCATTAACATTTGGGGAGCACACTGGCTGGGGACACTGTTTTTAAATGCAAGTGTGAACCGGGCCTTATATATATATATATATATATATAATAAGATTTATTAACATTTGGGGAGCACACTGGCTGGGGACACTTGTGAGGCAGCAACATTGCTAGGGACACTAGTGAGGTAGCACTATTACTGATGGAGCACTATTATTTGGGCTAGTGGGGAACACACCAGCTAAGGAAACCATAGAGGAGCACTAAAACTGTGGAAACTAGTGGGTGTCACGGTCACTTACCTGTCTGGACGAGGCGGCTGGCACTTACGGATGCTGCAGGTGTCCTGGTGCATGCTGGTGGGTCCCTCACGGGTCCTTGCAGGGTGCACACTGGGCTCCGTGTGTGGCAGTTGAGACATCGGCGCTCGGCGACGCTGGTGTGATACTGTGCGCATGCGCGCCCGAAGGGCCGCCTGTTCATGCATCATTTATGGGCTTATGCGTGCGTTTGTTCGGCGTGATTGCGTCTGGTTGTCCGCGTCATCGCGTGCGGACGTACGCGTCATCGCGTGCGGACGTACGCGTCATCGCGTGCACCTGATGCATCATTGCATGCGGGCGTACGCGTTTTCCCGCCAAACGGCCTATTTAAGTCTGGAGAATGCCATCATTCAGTGCTGTAGTATTGCACCTAGTTTGGTGTGTGTTCCTGTGCGTGATCTTTGTATCTGCCTGTTCCTGATCTCATGTTGCTGACCCTGGCCTGGCTGACTTCCCGACTTGCTACCAACTCCTTCTACGTACGACTGCCCGCTCTGTTGCCGACCTCTGCCCGTCTGATTACCCGTCTTGTTGCCGACCTTCTGCCTGTTCACGGATCTGCCTCAGTATCTGCTCCTGCTTGGAATCAAGTCTTGAAACCCGCCTGGAAGCTGAGTCCTTTCACCTCCAGACTCAGCACGCGGGAGCGCTTCGGTTCCTGCCTGGTTTCACCATTGGATCTGCTAGCGCTCCTGCCCCGTACTAGCTGTGGAACCCTGTTCCCAATCCAGGGTACTAGGCTAGTAAGTTGCAAGAGTTGCTGCCTTCGGCACATCGGTCTCCAGCTCCTAAGGTACGTCACAGTGGGGGAGCAGATTAGCTGTGGACACTAGCAGAGGTGCACATTTCTCGTAAAAATTGTGACGGGACACTAGTGGAGGAGCACACTGGCAGGGTACACTGTAACTGGGGCAGCGGCAATCGAGCAAACTTGCTGGGGACCCCATGGGGATGCACTGTAACTGGGAACACTAGCAGAGGAAAACTAGCTATAATTGGGGACAATGGCAGTGGCGTACTATAACCTGGAATCGCTATGGATAAGCAGTATGACTGGTGAACCTGTAAGGGAGCACAGAAAATGGGATATTGTTAGGAGAGTACAGAAGCAGTGGGCACTATTATAATTATTTTTGTTATTATTATGGATTTAAAAAGCACAGATGTCTTCTGCAGCTCTTCACAGAGTACGTAGTCGTGTCAGCAAGGCCTCTTTTTTGCATTTGAGTAAAAGAAATGTGAAGACTTTGAAACAGGAGCGACAGTGGAGAAAACATAGCACTATATTGATTTTTTTTAAAAATATGAATTTCAGTTTAGGTACCCTTTAAGCACTGGGATTAGTTTGTAAAGTCAAAGTACCTATAGACAACTGTCTTTTATATATGGGCACCAACAGAAATTCCCTGGTAGGTCCATTCTAGTCTAATTTTTGAAGAGTAGGCATTGTGTATGTACAGGTAGGCATTGTGTATGTACAGAGGTTTGGTTGCTATGGTCAGCACAACACAGCCACTTCTGTCCCTCTTTTTCTTTTATAAATGAAGCTTTTCTTTATTGTTACTGCACTTGGATCTCGTGCTTATAATAATTAAAATTTATTTCTTGAAACCTGATTTTAAAGGTTGATAGTTATTTATATTTGCCATTGTCACTGTGGCTAATGCTCTATGAAGAGCTTTGACACAATTCATTCTTGTGCTAGGGAAATAGTCATTTAGTAGTTGTAGCATGGGAACGAGACCTGTCTGACTTGTTTACTGTAACATTAGAGTGATCTTGAACCTATGTTCCTCAGTTAAAAACCCATGAGGCAGTGATCGGAATTGTGCTTTCTTTAGAGCTCTCTATGGAAGGGCATTATTGACCCAGTATAAAATTTGCTGCAAGACAAAATGACTGTATAATTACTTATTTTACAGCATAATGCTTGCTCTTGTTAAGGACTTAAAGTCCTGTGCTTAGTTGATAAGGATGTGTTGCCAATAACCAGGCTTCTTAGTTAATGCAAATGCAATTTCAACTGTATCTCTAGCAAACTTTATTTATGCAAGCATGCAGGTAGGTATAATAAAAACCTTGCTGCTGGTGAAGGAGACTCATAAGAACATAAATAAGAACAATTTGCACAATGCACTGCAAAATATGTTGCCTTATAGTAGCTGGGAAAAAATATAAATAAGCCTTGCCGTGCCGTTTAGGATACAGCCGGACACAGGGATATTTTATGCCTGGTATTAACCTGTTTTAGGATACTGAGCTCAGCTCTCTTCTGAATCCTCCTAGCAGCTCCCGTATATTTAATATCTGAGGGAACTGTTTTAAAATTGAATTGTATTTTTTCCCTTTGTGACAATTTTATTTTGGTCACCATTGCATTCTAAATTTGTTGCCAAGAACTAAAAAAAAAAAAAAATCTATAGGCAATAAGCAGTGTAACCTCAGAAACATTTAGAGATATTTAATGTATACTTGGATTCTAGATTTCTTTCGAATAAAAATTATCTATATGCTCTCTTCTGAAATATGGTTAGCTACTCGCCTTTACATTGCCTCTGTAAGTCCTAGTGCCGGGCAGAGGCGAGGGAGGCTCCAGTCTCAGGGCTTAGTGTAGAAGGGGGCGCACAACTCACTCAGCTATCATTACCCCTATTGTGTTTGAAGCAGACAGAAATAAGAAAAGGGGATACATAGCAGTGACTGCAAGCCAGATAACTAGAGATTAAGGTGTTGGGGAGGTTGTGGGCCCTGTGGCCCTCTTAGTCTTACAGCAATCAGTGTGTGACGGCTGGGGTGGGAGAGATTTTGGAGGGAGGCATTGCGTTGCAATGTAACAGAGGGAATTTGACGCACAGTATTATTAATTATAGGATTTATATAGCGCCAACATGTTACGCAGTGCTGTAACATACTTCTTATGTAAGTTTATATGATTTTTCAGAGTGCATCTGTTGTGTTGCAATCTAACAGACTCCGGTATCCCAATGCAGAGCATGCATTGTGTTATTGCATTTTTTGGCTGCAAATTAACCAGAGAATCCATTTCAAACTGTTAACCCTAATCTACAAAGCTCTCCACAATCTCTCTCCTGTACATTTCCTCACTAGTTTCCAGGTAGTACCCCATCCGGAATCTGACAGTGCACACAACCTTCTTCTGTCCTCCTGTAGTATCACTTCCTTGCGTTCACGTCACTTATACAAGATTTCTCACATCCCTCACACCTCCTCTGGAATCTCCTTCCAAAACACACTCATCAGTCTCCAACCTTTAAAATCTGTAAGTACTCCCTCAAAACTTTTTCCAACAAACATACACTTACGCCGTTCCCCCTTCAACCACTGTCCAAGTTTTACGCCTTACTAAATATAACCTAAAAACACACTGCCTATAGCTATACATATCATATAGTATTCTACCCCCACCTCTTATCTCTTCCCTATTCCTAGATTGGAAGCTCACAAGGTCATAACTTCCCTTTGTTTCCTGGAACATTTTGTTCATCATGTTATATTTGTCACTGTAATTACTATGTCTACCAATACTGTATTATGTACTAGTGTTTATATTTTGTGTATACCACCCCATATTTTGTTTTTCACTCTGTACAGCATCACAGATTATGTTGCCGCTTTAAAAGTCAATAATAACACAAGGGTTAACAGTGGCAGTGAAGCATACTTTTTTAATGACTTTCTGCCCGTTTCTTCTTTCCCTGTTCTTAGGGGCAGCCTCCCAGATCTTTTATGGTTGTTATTTGAATACACCACAGCAAGCTTGAGCCTTGGGAGTGCAATCCCAAAAACATACAGATAAATGAATTGGTTCCCCAGAAATTGGCCTTGCACTATGAAAGAAACACTAGATTATGACTGTTGTAGGGATAACATTGCAACTCCATGTGAAGGACAGCCATGGACAAAATACTAAGATCACACTATGTCCCTTATTCAATTAACTTTTTTCTCACAAGTTTTCTCCCAGGAGATCATTTTTCATCTCATCTATAAGATAACTTTTCAGCACTTAACAATTTAAAAAGTACTAAAAAGTAGGTAGCAAAAGAAATAAACTTATTTTGAGTATTTTCTCGCATTGTGGGAGCTTTAAAGGTGTTTTATTGGGGAGGTCTGAAAATATCTCACCGGAGAAACCTCAAGAAAAAAGTTAATAGGCTATAGGCCAATGTATGTTGCTTAGATTGTGCATGTTAAAACTTGCATGCTCTTTTCATAGCATGAATAATTACTATGCAAAGTGCACCTTTTTCGACATGCATATCCAGAATCTGTAGAAAGTGTATAACATCATCTGTTACATGGCAGAGATATGGTATGGCTGGGCATTACAGCACCACACAAATTGTACATGCAACACTGCAGAAGATGTCCGTGTTCTATAAATACAAAATAACTAAATTGATTGGAGAGAAGTATTTTTTTTAACAAACAAACTGTTCGCCACTCTGTTTTTTTGTTTTGGTCACCTGCCAAGTAGTGCCCATTGACTGCTGCATTGGCTTCCCAGCATCCCCCAGTTTTTCTGTTGAAACAGAAGCAGTAGGTCTGAAACATTGCTCTTCACTATATGGGGTCCATTGTGTGTCATGTTAAATCAGGTGTATGTGCTTGTTGATTTACCAACTGTAAATTAAACATCTATGTCTATGGCTCTCATAACCATTTCAGCCTGCGGGATTTTTCACCTTATGCAACAGAGCAATTTTCGCCTCCCATTCATTTGCCAATACATTTATCACTACTTATCACGATGAATTGATCTATATCTTGTTTTTTCCACCACTAATTAGACTTTTTTTGGGTGGTACATTTTGCTAAGAATATTTTTTTTCTAAATGCATTTTCACAGGAATATTAAGAAAAAAAATTGAAAACAATTATTTCTCAGTTTTTGGCCATTATAGCTTTAAAATAATAACTATGTATTTTATTTGCCCATTTGTCCCAGTTAGTACACCATTTAAATTATGTTCCATCACAATGTCTGGCGCCAATATTTTATTTGGAAATGAAGGTGCATTTTTTTCAGTTTTGCGTCCATCACTATTTACAAGCCTATAATTTAAGAAATGTTCGTAATATACTCTCTTCACATGCATATTTAAAAAGTTCAATCCCTTAGGTAACTGTTGTTTTTTATTTTTTTTTATTGTATTTTTTTTTTATTAAAACATGTATTTGGGTAATTTTTGGTGTGGGAGTTAAACAGTTAATTTTAAATGTAATAATGTCGGTTTATTTTATTAAAAAATGTATGTAGATGTAGTTTTACTATTTGGACACAAGATGGCCACAGTGAGATTTGTTTTTTCTTCGTCCTGGAAGCAAGAACTCGCTTCCAGGAAGCACTAGGACGGGAAACTTTTTTTTTTTTTTCAGAAAAACCGCAGCCTCTGATAAGAAGCTTTCGGTTTTGCTGCCGGGGACTTAAATTGATGAATGGGAACTATATTCCCAATCATTGATATCTGGGCTAACAGGGGGCGTCACTGGAGCGCGCACCGCACACCAGCCCAGAAATGGTTAATATTGGTCTTTAGTATATACTGTACATTCCTTGAATTGGAGTCCTGATCTGTTTGGGATATAATGGGGTCTGATCTGTTTTCAATGAGAGTTCACATTGCGTTCCACTCGCGTTAGCGTTGGTTATTTTTTTTTTTTGTAGATTCCCAGTGCTTGGGTGGGCGTTCTGTTTTTGTGAAAAGCGCTTTTCTAAGCACTTTTTCCAAGTGTTTTGTGTTGCTCACTCCCTGACGCAAGTCAGGAAGTGAACTCTTTGTCCTGGAAAATAATAAATACAATGTATTTATACTTTAAGCGCGAACGTAATCGCCCCACAAATCGATTTTGTGAGCATTTAGCACTGTTCCTATACTTTCCATTATAGCAAAATATCCCTAAAAGTGGGCCAGGCACCGCTTTGCTGAACGCTCAGCGCACGAACCGCACTGATATGAATCTTCTCATAGAGATTCATTGCACAAGCGTTTTGGGGGCGATTTTGAAAGTCGATTGCACTCAAAAAAGGGGCAAAGACGCCCCTACTGTGAACGAGCCCTAACTATAAATTTTGATTTCAGTTTAAAGTTGCATACGATTTGCATGCAAGTCATCTTTGCATCTCTACTGGCAATTAGTTTCAGAAGTATATTATGCTCTCCACTATTACAAAATTTTGGAATTGTTTGGATTAAGGTGGTTGAATGTTTTAATGAAGGTAACATCCAAATTTAACAGGTAAAATAATATATTGACTGGAATCTGCTGATTCTGTACTGAACTGGAGAATGCAATGCCGTCTTTTCCTGTTCTAACCATACCTGTTTTCTTCTAGATGAACTGAGAAAGTTAAGCTGGTCTGGAATTCCTAAGCCTGTCAGATCCATAACTTGGAAGATTCTCTCAGTAAGTTTACCTACAATTAATATCATAATAAAGTGATTATCTAGCCAAGACTGAAGCTTAATGTGTACCTGAGGAGAGGGGATTCCTCCAGCCCCCTCTGCGCAGATCGCTCCCTCGCCGCAGTCTAATGCCTTCTACATTTTCTGGTATCCGTCCCGTTCTCCCCTGCCAGTCGGCGCAGTGCGGCCAAGTGTGCTGCCCCGTCTCGTTCCTGTGGCTGAGAGAGTAGATCTTTGCGGCCGGCCCGTGCATGCGCAGTACTCTTGACTGACCGCGAAGAACGGGGCTGCTACAGGAGAATCTAGGAGGATTTAGACCGTGGCGAAGGAGCGATCTACGCGGAGGGGGCTGGAGGAAGTCCCAGGTATGTATGAAACATTTATGCCCCCTCGTCTCAGGATCACTTTAAAGAGGAACTGTACTAAAACACAACCTGATTAATAAAATTGTTTTTTTGGGTTTTTTTTTTTGCTATACAACTTTATGAATCAGTCATTGTTAAATCTTTCCTCACTCATTTCTCTCCCTGATTTACATTCTAAAATTTATCACGGGTAGTGACATCTTTAGTGCTATCAGGTGCAGCTCTCTTGAATATTTGTTTACTCCGTGTTCCGAAGGTAGTAAAAACAAAATACCTAGTCTCCCACAATGCTGTGGGAAGCTAGAGCCAAATCCAAATATAAATATAGATATAATATATAGCAATATAAAGATACTGTATATGAAGTGTTTCTCATGCTAAAGCCAGGATAATGAATGGTACCCTGAATAATTTACTACCTTTTACTGTATGTCCCTATGATGCCTCTTTAAAAAGTAACTGTTAGCCCCCAAATTGAAATTTAAAACACTATTGCAATGTTTTATTTATTATATAAGTGAGCCAAAAAGCCAATGTACAAGTTAAAAATCAATCTAATTTTGTTACTATCTAACCTTTTCCCCCAGCTCCGGACGCAAGCCGCATATCAGATACTGTAGCATGCAGAGCATGCCTATGTCTGGCCGACCCCCCTCTCCCCCCCCAGGACCAGGTGCCAATATATTCTCCCCACCGCAGCTGACCGCTCTGACACGGAGAGAGAGCGGCAGCACTTCCAGAGCAGCACCGCAGAGCAGCCGCCGCCGAGTCACATGTGAGAGAATCACATGTGAGAGAGATGCACGGCGCTGGCTGCTCTGCGGTGCTGCTCTGGAAGTGCTGCCGCTCTCTCCGTGTCAGAGCGGTCAGCTGCGGTGGGGAGAATACATTGGCATCTGGTCCTGGGGGGGGGAGGGGGGGAGGCCAGACATAGGCATGCTCTGCATGCTACAGTATCTGATATGCGGCTTGCGTCCGGAGCTGGGGGAAAAGGTTAGATAGTAACAAAATTAGATTGATTTTTAACTTGTACATTGGCTTTTTGGCTCACTTATATAATAAATAAAACATTGCAATAGTGTTTTAAATTTCAATTTGGGGGCTAACAGTTACTCTTTAAGCTCACCCACATTTTCAATGGCCAGTGCTCTTGTATTTGCTTTCATTTTTTTTCTTAGAAATCATTTGGTTTTTGAAAACCTTTCATTAGAATATACTTATGCAAGAGGAAATGCTAAAGATAGCAAATGTATTAATTTGCTAGTTCTCATCATTTTAAATAGTAATGTTTTTTAACTCACGCCTGTTTCATCTGCCAGCTTCCACAGCTGTAGAATTGTGGACTGATTCACTTAGACTGTCTTCTCCAGAGAATGTAAAATACATTTTATCAGTGTATCTCCATGCACTTAACCTCTGTTTAACATTCTGTGCTGTGCACATCAGTGTTAAGCACTTCTTTTTGGCTTTTTTTCCTCTTTCCCTAGAAAGATGCTTTAGACAGCTTTCCTTTTTTGGCATAGACTCAAGTGGGAAAACAAAGTGTTTACATCAGATGGAGTCTAATTTACAATTTTTTCCCTTTTTTCCCTTGCTAATGAGTGCTAATATGTTTGCAGCTTAGTGCATTTTGAAACTGAGAAGAGACATAGATTTTTAATTGATAATAAAGAGTTGACTGACCTAGCATAATCAGCTTTTTTTCATTGCTGCTTTATTATCATTGTTATGAGTAACCTTGGATTTAATTTCAAAACCAGTACATTATCTTGAATGTTAATACCAATGCATTACATATTTTGCTTTGGGCATGGTCTCCTTATGCTTTGATTGTTATTGTCAAGCTGGGCAGAGATTTACAGTACATGAGGCCTTCCCATTTTTTTCTTTTAAAGAAGAGGCCAATTCATTGTTTAGACTGTTAAGATGCATACACATGCTAGATGGAACTCGGCCGAGACGGCTCCGAACAGCCGACTTGGCCAAGTTCCATCTTCCTCCTACAGGGGGACCCCTGAGGTTGCATAACTCATTTTGGATGGATCTTTCTGGTACCTTTTAGGACCAGAGACTTTATTTTATTTTTTCCCTCAGGTCACAGTGCTGAGCAGGCCAGGAGCCATTGAATATGGCTCCTGACTGATAGGAAGAAGGCCGGCTCAGCTGAGTTTACTTCCTCCGGGAACAGCGATCAACTCGGATCTGCTGTAAACCACAGCGTAGAATCCACCCCACATCAGCGTTAGAGAGCCACAGTTGCGGCATAGATTCTACTTGCAGGGAATCCCCAACTTACGAATCCCTCATTCAAAGAGTTTCCTTTATTTTCATGACTATGAACATTGTAGATTCACACTGAAGGCATCCAAACTATGAATTAACACATGTGGAAGTATAGTACATAACCAAAAAGTGTGAAACAAGTGAAAATATGTCATATTTTAGGTTTTTCAAAGTAGCCACCTGTTGCTTTGATTACTGCTTTGCACACTCTTGGCATTCTCTTGATGAGCTTCAAGAGGTAGTCACCTGAAATGGTTTTACTTCACAGGTGTGCCCTGATAAGATAAGTGGGATTTCTTGCCTTATAAATGGGGTTGGGACCATCAGTTGTGTTGTGGAGAAGTCAGGTGGATACACAGCTGATTGTCCTACTGAATAGACTGTTAGAATTTGTATTTTGGCAAGAAAAAAGCAGCTAAGTAAAGAAAAACAAGTGGCCATCATTACTTTAAGAAATTAAGGTCAGTCAGTCAGTCCGAAAAATTGGGAAAACTTTGAAAGTGTCCCCAAGTGCAGTCTCAAAAACCATCAAACGATACAAAGAAATTGGCTTACATGCGGACTGCCCCAGGAAAGGAAGACCAAGAGTCACCTCTGCTGCGGAGGATAAGTTCATCCGAGTCACCAGCCTCAGAAATAGCAGGTTAACAGCAGCTCAGATTAGAGACCAGGTCAATGCCACACAGAGTTCTAGCAGCAGACACATCTCTAGAACAACTGTTAAGAGGAGACTGTGTGAATCAGGCCTTCATGGTAGAATATCTGCTAGGAAACCATTGCTAAGGACAGGCAACAAGCAGAAGAGACTTGTTTGGGCTAAAGAAAACAAGGAATGGACATTAGACCAGTGGAAATCTGTGCTTTGGTCTGATGATTTCAAATTTGAGATCTTTGGTTCCAACCACCGTGTCTTTGTGTGACGCAGAAAAGGTGAACGGATGGACTCTTCATGCGTGGTTCCCACCGTGGAGGAGGATGTGTGAT
This sequence comes from Hyperolius riggenbachi, assembly GCF_040937935.1. Classification (NCBI taxonomy): domain Eukaryota; kingdom Metazoa; phylum Chordata; class Amphibia; order Anura; family Hyperoliidae; genus Hyperolius; species Hyperolius riggenbachi. The sequence goes on from NC_090648.1 coordinate 270,023,795, forward strand.
GGTGTGGGGGTGCTTTGCTTGTGACACGGTTGGGGATTTATTCAAAACTAAAGGCATACTGAACCAGCATGGCTACCACAGCATCTTGCAGCGGCATGCTATTCCATCCGGTTTGTGTTTAGTTGGACCATCATTTATTTTTCAACAGGACAATGAGCACAAACACACCTCCAGGCTGCGTAAGAGCTATTTGACCAGGAAGGAGAGTGATGGGGTGCTGCGCCAGATGACCTGGCCTCCACAGTCACCAGACCTGAACCCAATCGAGATGGTTTGGGGTGAGCTGGACCCCAGAGTGAATGCAAAAGGGCCAACAAGTGCTAAGCATCTCTGGAAACTCCTTCAAGACTGTTGGAAGACCCTTTCAGGTGACTACCTCTTGAAGCTCATCAAGAGAATGCCAAGAGTGTGCAAAGCAGTAATCAAAGCAAAAGGTGGCCACTTTGAAGAACCTAGAATATAACTTATTTCCAGTTGTTTCACACTTTTTGGTTATGTACTATACTTCCACGTGTGTTAATTCACAGTTTGAATGCCTTCAGTGTGAATCTACAATGTTCATAGTCATGAAAAATAAAGAAAACTCTTTGAATGAGAAGGTGTGTCCAAACTTTTGGTCTGTACTGTATGTATGGATATATATATATATATATATATATATATATATATATATATATATATATATATATAATTTCCCTGTTTTTCCCCTCTAAATCTGGGTGCATCTTACTGATCACTAACAGTTTTTTTTTTTTCGTTTTTTTTGTGGTGGGACATTGTGCAAGCTCCTTCATTATACTGTGCTGTTAACAGTTCCTCCATTGTATATTACATTACCACTATAGCATTATACATTATTTTAGAGTCCCACATTTAGGCTCCCTGCACACTGCAAATCCGTTTTGCAATTCCGATTCAAATTTGCTATTCCGATTTTCCCTGAATGCAATCAACAGAAAAACGGAGGAAAAAAACGCAGCATGCAGTAACGATTAAATATCGGAATCGGATGTAAAAAACGATTAAAAATCTGAATCGCATGCAGTGTGCAGAGAGCCTTAGAGTGTTTTTTTACATTTTCTACTATAATAGTGCCTCCATTATAGTTCTCCTTCCCCTCCAGTAATACCAGTACCGAAACATTGCCAATATTTAACGTGGGATGAAACGCTATATCAGTGGTCCTCAAACTAAGGCCCGTGGGCCGAATGCGGCCCCTGAGGCTTTTTTACCCCCCCCCATACATACACACACACAAAATGTATTACTTATAGATACGGTCCGTTGCATCTTTAAATATTGGTGGTCTGCATATAGAATTGCAATTCTGTCACCACCCTTCCACATGGAAGCCAGAAAGCAGTCATTTGCTGGCTTCTGGGTTACTGGGTGGAGGGGATGACTTGTAACAAGCATAAGCACATATATTTTGGTCAGTGCTATGCAGAAATGTTATGGTTCCTTTGCGAAGGGGAAATGGAGGGTTGTGCTGTATACGTTGCTTCAGTGATGAGTGTATGGGTGAGATTGTACTGCCGGGTTTTGTAGGGCATTGGGTGACATTATGGCTCACATATGACTTGCTCTGCTAGGGTCAGCACTGCGTAATATGTTGGTGCTTTATAAATGCAATAGATAAATAAATAGGGTCACAATATCTGCACTGTGTTGTGGCATACTACCTGCACATGCTGTGTTGTAGGCATACTACCTGCACATGCTGTGTTGGGGGGCATACTATCTGCACATACTGTGTTGGGGGAATACTATCTGACCTTGTTGTGTTGCTGAGCATATTATCTGCACATGCCATATTGGTGGCATTATAACTGTACTTGCTGAGTTGGGGGGCATACTACCTGCACATGCTGTCTTGGGGGGATACTACCTGCACATGCTGAGTTGGGAGCATAACATCTGCTCTAGTTAAATGGGAGACATGAAGGCTGCCCATTTTAATAGGCACTATCTACAATACCTAGGGTCAATGTTATGTTTTTCTACATCATTTTATGTTTACATCGGCCCCCCCCCAGCAGTCTGAAGTAGGTTGACCTTGGCCCTTGACCGAAAAAGTTTGGGGACCCCTGCTCTATATTAACAAGAAAATAACATTCAATCAGAAATTACTTATTAAGCTTACCTATCCTGATGTTTTTTTAGTGTTCGTTGTCAGGTTTAGTAGAAATGTTATATGAAAAAAATAAAGAAAAAATTATACATCTGCTGGTTACCATCTTTACTGCCAAAAGTTACATGACTTCTGTGTGCCCCTGCTAAAACACCACTATCCCGCGGCTGAACGATAGTCCATTCCCCTCCAAATCCCCCCCTGCAAAATCACGACCAACTTGGTCGTAGATTTTGCTACCCCTGTGCGCTTCCGTGTGAGGCAAGGCTATGAGCTGCAGCCCTGCCTCACACGCGTCTATCAGCGGCTGATCTCCGCCTCTCCCCCGCCCCTCTCAGTGAAGAAAGACTGAGAGGGGCGGGGGAGAGGCGAAGATCCACCGCTGATAGACGCGTGTGAGGCAGGGCTGCAGCTCATAGCCCCGCCTCACACGGAAGCGCTCCCCGGGCAGCACAGGGGGGATTTGGAGGGGAAAGGACCCTTGTTTAGCTGCAGGATAGCAGCGTTTTAGCAGGGGCACACATGCTCCTGCTATATATAAGGAAAAAAGCCATTTTAATTATGGCTTCAGACTCTCTTTAAAGGAAAAGAGGAAGCTTTCTGTTATTTGCATGCTGAGATGAGCTTGTGACCATAATTAAAGGGAAAAAAAACTTCACATAATCCTGCTGGTACTGCACAGTTCCTGCAGTTAGGCAACAGAAATGTGTTGTGAGTGCTTAAAGAGGAGCTGTTAGGTATAGGGTCTCAGAGAAAATAAACACATATATCAGTAGCTAAAGATTGGCTGTACTTACATTACATATGCATTTCACTGTCCACGTTTGGATTTCACAGAATTTGTATATAGTATATGCAGAGATAGATGCTCCTGACAGCTCATGGCAGGCTCCATGTTTGTGAAGCCAAATGTGTCGTCATGTCCTGCCTGCTTCTGATCACAGATACACTCGTTCTTGAACAACACGGTGTGCAGTGAATATTAATGAGCCATGTGGCTAGGAACAATAGCTGACTCCTGCAGTGTAGTCTGCCCGGAGATTTATCAGTGCTTCGCTCTGGACTGATTACACAAGCTGCTGTACCGTCTCATTAGCAGCCGAGGGGAGGGCCCCAGAATGCTTTGCAGTTTAGCTGCGGCTTGCGTCTTTATGGGTCTATAACAGAGGTTAAGATAAGCACACATCAAAGGTAACTGAAATGTTTATCTTCACTAATGGCTTTTGAGCTTCCTTCTAAACTGTTTAACACAGGAGAATAGAGGTTTAAATTAGCTTCTGCAGCCTGACAGTTACTCTTTAAATGGTTTTTACTAGAGGTTACAGCTTTAAGGTGGCCATACACTGGTCGATTTGCCATCAGATTCGACCAATCTGATCAGAGAGGGATCAAATGGCCACCTTAACTGCAAACAGGTTGTGAATCGATTTCAGCCTGCAACCGATCACAATCTGTGGAGCTGCCGCTGCTGCCGCCCCCCCCCCCCCCCCCCCCCTGCATACATTACCTGTTCCGGCCGCCGCGAGTCCCCTGGTCGCCGCTGTCTTCTTCTCCGCTCCGGGCTCCAGACTGTTCCTGCAGCTACTGAACTTCCTGTCCAGGGGAAGTTTAAACAGTAGAGGGCGCTCTACTGTTTAAACTTCCTGCCGGGACAGGAAGTTCTGTGTAGCTGCAGTCGGGGCGGAAAGACAGCGGGGACCAGGGGACTCTCGCCGGCCGGAACAGGTAATGTATACCCGCTGTATTGCGACAGTCGTCGGGCATTCGAACGCCGCTATCGACGCACTCCCAACCCGCCGGCAATCGAGAAAAATCTTCCGCACGGACGGATCGACGGGAACAATCGATTTCGGACGGAAATCGATCGTTCTGTCAGTGGTGTGCGCGGCGATTTCACATCCGATTCGATCACTGTGATCGAATCAGCCGTATATCGCCGGGAAAATCGTTAGGTGTATGTGCCCCTTTACAGCAGTTCTAATTAGCAGTTTTACAGACTTTGGTTAAAGTACTGTTTTATAGAACGAGACATGAAAAATAAGGCGCATCTGGTAAAAACAGCACCATGTTAACGGCAATGCAATAATAGAGGTTACAATGGTGAATAGTAGAGTATAAGCATATTAACTGATATTTTACAGCAGGGCTTCCCAACCCGGTCCTCAGCTACCACCAACGGTGCGTGTTTTGCAGAAAATGACAACCATTCACAGGCGGGGTAATTAGTGTCTCAGCAGAGATGATTATCTAACTCTGTGGACTGTCACAAAATCTGTGCTGTGCATGCAGCAAGGCCCTTTTAAAATTCAGGACAATCGGGATCAAATTAATAATATATAGTAAATGAAAAATAAAAACAACCACGTATAGTCAATATGGCCAGCCTTACTTTTACTATTGAATTTCACTGATCTTGTATTTTCTAATCTAATGCTGGGAATACATGGTTAGATAATGCGCCGGAATCAAGCCAGCGGCTCGATGCCGGCTCATCCCCGTGGCCGCCCGGATCGATTCCCGCTCGTCCCCGCGGGCACTTCCTTATCAGCGCTTCGTTTTTTTGCATTGTCCGCCCACGGGAATTGAGAACGGAATCGATCTGCCGCTGTGATCGGATATGTGACGTCGGATATTATCAATCGAGCCATCAGCGGCTCGATTGATAACAAGAAACTCTCCGTGTATGCCCAGCATTACATAATTTAAACGGGCTCAATTGGGATTTAGGCTCCCTCTTATTTGTTGTGGTATACAGTATAAGCAGTATTGTAAACTTACATGTTGTGTTATGCTATAAGCGGGTTTTATTTGGTGATTCTTGTATGAGCCAAGAATACCTAGGTGAGAGGTAGGGAGAGACCGGGAGCCCAATGGTGCAGTATCATCAGGTATAAGGAGGATACAATTATATAAATATATACTCAAAAAGGTGGGTTGTAGCTCCTGCAACCACCGTATAGGTCTGCAAGGAATTAACCATCACTGTTCGGTACTCCAAGTCCTGCTGAATACTGGATGGTCGCTCTCCTGTAGTACGATAGACTTTCCAGAAAAAAACCGGCAAAGCTATTACCTCCAAAGGAGGTCTGACTGGTAATGGGTAGGATGGAGGCGCCCAAAGTGCGTTCTAATTTAGTGTTTTAAAATATAATAAAAAAATAAAATAAAGAGAGTTAATCGCTTACCTCTCCAGAAGATATAGACACCAATTCAACTGGAAAAAAAAGTTTTTATTCAAAAAGCAATCTTACAATGCGTTTCAAGGGTCATGGCCCGCTTCCTCAGGTCAATACAAAATGCCTTGATGGCATAGGGGATAGAGTGAAGATTAGAGGTGCCTACACTCTGTCCCCTATGCCATCAAGGCATTTTGAGGAAGCGGGCCATGAAACGCATTGCCAGATTGCTTTTAGAATAAAAACAGTTTTTTCCAGTTGAACTGTTGTCTGTATATTCTGAAGATGTAAGCAATTACCCCTCTCTTTTATTATATTTTTAATTAACATTTTAAAACACTGAAATAGAACACACATTGGGTGCCTCTGTTCTACCCATTACCATGTTGTGTTATAGCCTCAGCCATCTTCTAGGGAGAAAAGCTGCTCAATTCACCAGTTACGGTAACAAAGCTCTCCAGTATGTATTTTTCCTTAACAAATGTCATGGAAGAACATGGGAATTGACTGGATCAAGTGATTGTATTATCTCACTTCTGCTTTAATGTCTAGCCTACACAGGAAGAAGAAGGGAGACACGATCACATGATTGTGTTCAGCCAAACACAGATTTAAAAAACGTTTATTCTTTTCCATTAATCCTCTTGTAGGAGAATATACATGAGGGTTACCCACTGTCATATCAGTACATAGATTTCCATTTTACATGTCGTTTTAGTTTTCTTTGGTTGATCATGACATTATTACTTTTTATGCACATATATGTGTGTATATGTTATAGCTTTTACAACATGTAATATATGCACATACTTAATATATGTAGGTCTGGTCTCGATGCATTTACTTTCCTCTAATTTTTTACTTTCATTGAGGGAATTCTTTTATAGTGAGCATAATCAAAGTAATGGCTTGCTGATCATTATTAGATGAAGTCAGGTGTCAATGTAGTGATATTTAAAATTTTATGATGTAATGCTTATGCAGGTTTTAGTCTGTCCTTAAGTTTATGAGCTACAAGGTTTTCTTACACTCACAGTGATCTTTACTTGTCCAGAAAGCATGAAAGCAGTTGTAATTTAAATGATGGCACATAAAATGACAAGCACTTATTCAAATGAAATCAGGAAATGGTTGAGGTTTAGGATGGTATCATTATAGGGTATGCCATGGATCGCGTAATGTAACATTTCTGATCCTTTTAAAGTGCTAGAAATGACAAAAAGTACAACTCTATCATCTATCCACTCATTACTTTTAAGTTCCTTTCAGTCAGAAGGTGCAGAATCGGCTCTTCTTTTTTTGCCTTCATTGATTTACTTGGTGGGGATGGGAGTCTTGTTTCTGCCTAAATCGACGACATCTCCACCGTTGAATATAAGAATATATGTTTTTATTTTTTTTATTTTTTTTTATTATTATTATTATGGTTTGTATTTTTTTCTTTTTTTTTACCTTTATTGTGTGTTACTGGAGGGGACAGGTTTTGAACATACAGTATTTATAAAGTTTCTGAGTTTTCAGTAGCTACTTTGGGTAACTGGCAGACAATGAGAGGTTTACATGGAAGTAAATTAAATATGCTGCTGAGTTAAATAATTGTGGAGGTACAAGATTGTCATTAGGACACAGAGGAGAATGTTACAGTAATCAGAGTGGGGTATAAAGAGCGCATAGTTGGTGGATGGTTAGCAAATGTAATAATCCTAGCATTTGTATAGTGCTTTTCTCCTGTTGGACTCAAAGCGTTTTAGAGCTGCAGCTACTAAGGGTGCACTCAAGAGGCCACCCCTGCAAGTCTTGCCCAAGGACTTCTTACTGAATAGGTACGGACCCCAGCCAGGATTTGAACCCTGGTCTCTCATGTCAAAGGCAGAGCCCTTAACAAGTACACTATCCAGCCACTTAATATAGACACCAACTTGTGATTATCAAGTGTTAAGGGGCAGATTTGGCACTTAGTGATTATAGTCTCATGCAGGCATTTATTGCCACTTATAGTATTGTGATCAATTAATTTTTGATGAGCGGTTAAGGTTTTTATTGGGCAGGTAGAGGTCAGTGAACGTTACTTAAGCAATGGCCTCTTAATTTATGGCTAGCTTTACAAGTCTGGGACTGAGGCTTACAGCTGCAATTTTATACTTCCAGATGAAGCTCACATTTCAGTGTGAAGTTTTATAGATCGGTTTCCCTGGTATAAGTCAAGTATGGTGTACGGCTTACAGCTGCCACCACTGTCACATGCCCCCCTACTGGCCAGACTACTTAGTACCTCCCAATCTACTCAGACCCGACCATTTGGTCTTGTGGATGCAATTGATGTGCCTGAGTAGCTGGAATTGGGCACACAGACAGGCCAGGAGGTAATGCGTGAACCCACAAACCATTTACTATGCATAATTTTATGTTTAAAAGCTGCCACCACTTCTTTTATTCAAGACAGAAATAAACACTATCTAATCTGAGCTAACAAAGAAAGGGTTAACACAACCTAATATTACTACAACAATACAAGCAAGATGTTTTGAATTTAGGATGATACCATTTATTGGTTAACTTAAAAGAATAAGCGTAAGCTTTCAGCTGTGCGGCCTTCATCGGACTTCAAGCCTCAGACTTTGGATTGAAGTTTGATGAAGGCTGCACAGTCGAAATCTCACGCTTATCCTAAGTTCGCCAATAAATGGTATCAACCTGATTCAAAACGTCTTGCTTTCACTGACCTTCTTCCCCGTCTAGTGTTCCCCCTCCCTTATACATGTCTTCCTATTAGCCTAGTGGACCCCCCTTCAATATGTTTCCCTGGTAGTTTGTGGTCTCACCTTTCCTTATAAGTTTTAATGGTAGTCTAGTCTCCCCACACCCCCATGCAGAGATCAGCAGCAGTAAGCATTATGGGTAGGTATGAACTCACTTGTCCCTGTTTCAGAGATGAGTGGTGCTCCCATGCCAGCACTTCACCCAGCCTTGTACTGCTACATGTTCCAGGTTCTTACTTGATGACGTCATCAAGCCGTGTGGTTGTGTGAAGCTGGTTGCAGTACCGGTGAGAGCAGATAGACAAGCTCAGGTACATGTGCTGTGCTCATTAACTGTGCTTTATAAATATCTATGCCCTGGTGCTTACAGAGGTGCCATAGAGGGCATATATATGCTGTGACTGAGCCAGAAGTGGTTAAAAAAACAGGAATATTCCATATAAATGTTTACTTTCACAGTAGGCCCTTTCCACTTGTATGCAGTGTCGCTGTTAGTCTTCTGACAGCTATCCTTCATGAAAGATCTAGTGCACATGACATCTCAAGTGTATTCACACTTGCCAAGCTGCGGAAATTGTACCCCAAGAGAAGGCATAAGGTCACAAGAAAGTGTAATGAATGCAGTCAAGCACTAGTTTCTTGCTGTCTCAGGTTATTTATTGTGTATATGGTTCTGTACAGCTAGCATCTGTTCAACATTTTTAAAGGCTAATTAAGTTGAACATTGGAACAATATGCCTTAAATATGCTCAGTTACAGGGTTTATAAAAAAGCATTTTTTAGAATATGTGCATCCACTTCATTTACTAAAACCGTGTCCCTTGCTGAAGCTCGGGTGCTATTTATATGAGCCGTAGAAAATGCTACTTTACCATTTAAACAAGACAAAGTCCTAATAAATGAGCGCTCCTTAACGCTTAGATGGGAGAGTGTTAATATCTGCACAGCGCTGCCATTGAAGAGCAATTATTCGCCTAAGAAAATGCTGTCTTTCAAGCGATATGTGATCTGAATATCTGTCATTCCTGCTGGAGAATCCTTATCTGCATGATGTTTAAAACAAACATTTCTTCCTATCTAACTTAGTGAGCCTCCTGTACAATTAATTATAAAGTGTTACAAAGATTTACAAAGGCATTTAGGCAATTGCTTTTTATATTTAATTCAAATGTTACATGTTTCATAAAGCACAGGCTGTGTGTGTGGCCTTCACAGTTGTTTTTATTTCAGTGGAGCAAAATGTTACAGTTATTCTAATAAAGCATGCCCAGCATCTTTAGATTTTGTATTCTTAAATGGTTACTACAGCAGAGAGCTTGAATATGAAATGAAACATTTACCCAGTCTGTGCTCCAAATCAAAGCACGTCCATTAAGTTTGCGTCTCCTCATTCTGAGTTATTGAAGTCAGAGGTCAGCACGGCTACAAAGCTTTATGCTACTTCTTACACTATCTCTTTATGCATCTTGAAATAGTGCCAGTACTTCCACTGGATGCAGTTGGAATTCAAACAGTACTTTAATCATTTGTATGATACACCACCTTTTACAAAATCTAGATTACTTTTTTTTCTCCCAGGATTTTTTTTTCTCTTGCAAATGAAAAAGTTAGCCTACCCAAACTTGCGCAGAAAGATGGTAAAATAACATGATTTTAAACTACTTCACTAATTGCAGCTTTTGCATTTTGTGTTGACAGAAAGGGGTGTAAATTTAATGGGAAGGAGCTCTTGCATAAGGATAGCTGTAATTTTTACAACTTCTCAATAGAAATGAAAATCGGAATACATACAGCTCCTGCTTATGCTCTGTTAGGGCTCAAACCCACTAGCAGCCTTTTCTAAGAGCTAGTGAGTTTAAAAAGCTATTGCTAATGCAATGCTATGGGGGAGTTTTATAAAATTACATCGCTCAAGTGGTATCACGCCCATAGCATTACATTAGCAAGAGTTTTTCAAATCTCAACTGCTTAGTAATGTACTGCTAGTGGTTTCCAGGCCAGACTAATTCTGTATGGGAATTGGTAGTGTTTATGCCCTGATGCTGATACAAATTCGGGGGATGTTTATAGTTTGGTAATTGTTTTGAGTGATGATTTATTATTATTTAGTATTTATATAGCGCCAACATCTTCTGCAGCGCTGTGCAGAGTATATTGTCTTGTCACTTAACTGTCCCTCAGAGGTGCTCACAATCGAATCCCTCCCATAGTCATATGTCTATGTATGTATCCTAAATTCTATGTTGTGGGGTTATGATCTTTATACTGATTTTGGAGCAGTGTGTGTTTGAGAAACACAAAATCTTCATTTATGTTCTAGTGAGCTTAGGATCTCTTAGGCATAGTATGTTCTCTGGTTATGTGGGGAGATGATACAGTATGTGCTCATTTTATGTGGTAAACATAGTAGCTGCTCTTATAATGCTGGGGGCATGATAGCTGTCCTAGCTTTGTAGGGGCATATGGTAGCTGTATTTGTATGTGAGAGGCTAATTGTTACATCTGTGCAAGATACAGAATATCTGCACTTTTTGTGAAGGGCACATGACATGTGCCTTTGGGGTGTATCCACTAAATTGTGGTAAACAAAATAACATGCACAAAATCTTGCTGCACAGTGAGTAGTGTAGAATGCAATGTGTCACGGAACAGCCGTGAGAAACGCGGGTGAATTGGAAGGAGCCGCGCAGTCCAATTTCTGATCGCTGTCTGGCTAAATTTGTGCAGCCATTACAGGAATCAGAACGGACATTCCTGTTTTTTTTTTAAAGTACAAGTTTTTCTCCTCTGCCCCTGACTAAAGGCCCATACACACGTCGGATTTTTCTGAACGACCCGTCGTTTGAACGTTCCGTCGTTCAGTCGTTCGCACGTCAAATCCGACGTGTGTACGGACTATCGTTCGCGTGATAAGACTGGTTTCCAGCGATCCGCCGGGCGGATGTCTTTTGATGTGTTAATTAGCTTAGAATGTTTATCTTTCATTACCTCTCTAGTAGCCAGCTGGGGACTCTATTCAGAGAAGGCTTCCCTCCCCAACAGGGGGCTACTCCAAACCTACTTTCCCCCCAGACTTCTTGGCACCGATGAATGGCCAATCTGAAAGCCTGGGTGGTATGATTTCCTGTCGGTATACGAAAACCGAATATTGCACAGCTATGAAATTCATATAGTCTTATTCGGTTAAATCTGGCCATCGTGCTGATATGAAATTCATTGTGATAGTCCGTCCGGTTATTGAGGTATGACCCTTCTCAAGAACTGGGTCCGTTGCACTAGCCATGTCTGATGTCATATTAATCTGTATTTTCTGACAAGTATGAATCTGTTAACCACCTGAATATGACGTATATCGTTTGTGGGTTACGGTAGTTTGTAAGTTTAAAACCTAAAATCTCTCAGAGAAAATGAACTGCCATTGGTTGGTAATTCAGAGGGGCCGGCATTGCCACACCCCCAAACCAGCTTCATCAAAAGCATATGCGAGGGGCTCTTCCCTCAGTCCTCCACATTCCATCTGTACAGAGCTGTCTGGTGCTAGCCAGAAGACACATGGCTAGCGGCCATCTTGATCGGCCATCTTGTCTAAACTGAACAAAGGACATTTTCCATATTGCTTGGATATTAAACTTTGCTGAACTGAACAAAAGGAACTCTACAAGTTTTCCCAGAACGGACATATTTCCACAAACCCTAAGTATTTTCTCCTTTTTATTTCATACTGGCTATTACTGGTTTAATAATTGTTGATTTTAATAATTCTGTATATATTATTTATATTGCTTTCAATAAACCGACGCTATCGTCAGTTGTTGTTCTAGCTACCCTATTATTCAGCATACACAGAAACCGATCCCAGGAGACGCTACTATTGTTTGTTGTTGGTTAGACAGAATACAGCGTGTTTTAACCGTTTTTTATTTGCAGGTCGAGAAATAGCCAGTTAGTGAGTTCCCCTGTCTTAGAAAACAGAGGTGGTGGCAGATACCCTAAAATATGGTGTAAAGTTGTAATTACCGTACCTCACAGGCTCCCTTCTGGTTTGTCTGCGGCCAATTCCCAACGGTTTCTACTCATTGACTGCGATCAGAGTTCGCACGATCCGTTTGGAAGGCATTTCGCGGTCTGACCACTAGGGCTCCTGTGACACAATGCATTACAATCTACCCATCGTGTTTAAGACTTTATGCACAATATTTTGCTTACCACAGTTCAGTGAATATACCCCTTATGAGCTTAGCATGATGGCTCTGCTTGTTATGTGGGGGACAGTATGGTTTCACTTGCTACATGTGGATCATAAGGGCTGCATATAGCATATGACACACAGTTCATTTCAGTCTGAAGAATGGCGAAACTTCAATTAAAACATTTGAGGATTCCTATTGTAATGGCTTAGAGCTTAGTTTGCATATTTAAATATAGCCTACTTTCCCCATATTTACTGACCTGTGTGTAAACTGTTCTAAACATAGATACAGTCTCATAGAACACTCAGCTAACCCCTACTCTGCCTGCTAGCATGTAACCCTTCCTTAGCACAGCCACCTGGCTCTTCATTTCCTCTCTTCGGGCCAGTGCACACCAAAAACCTCTAGCAGATCTGCAAAATGCTTGAGGGTTTTGAAGCAGATTTCAGAGCGATTCTAGGCATGTTTTCTAAACATGCCTAGCGTTTTTGCAGTGTTTTTGTGTAGCCGATTTCAAATATTGTTACAGTAAAGCTGTTACTGAACAGCTTCTGTAACAAAAATGCCTGGAAAACCGCTCTGATCTAGCGTTTTTCAGAGCGGTTTTCCACTTTCCTATACTTTAACATTGAGGCAGAAATTCTTCAGAAATCTAAAAAATGCTGCAGCCCCCGAGTTTGCGTTTGTGGAAAAAACGAACCGCTCTGGTGTGCACCATCCCATTCACTTTCATTAGCCAAGCGGTTTTTCCCCTGCAAGCGTTTTAAAAAATACACCAGCCCTTCCTTAAAGGAGTTCTGTTAGGGGTTTCTGAGGAGAAAAACACTTACCTTGGGCGTCTATCAGCCCCCTGCAGCGGTAATGTCCCACGGCGGCGTCCTCCCATCTGCCGTTCTCCGCTGCCGGCCCCGGTGTAGCGCGGCATGGGATCCAACTGCGGCTGCACTACAGTGGTCGCGCAACCGCTCGCTTCTGCCTGCGTCATCGGAAGCTTACTGCGCAAGCGCAGTACAAGGCTCCGTTGTACTGCGCCTGCGCAGTAAGCCTCAGATGACGCGAGTGGAGGTGCGGCAACGCGCATTATTCGTCTGTGTGACAGACTAATAATAGCCCGGTGCCGACTGCGGGGAACGGCAGATGGGAGCAGGACAGAGTGGGACATTACCGCTGCAGGGGGCTGATAGAAGCCCCAGGTAAGTGGCAGTGTTTCTCCTCAGAAACCCCCACAGAACCCCTTTAACATCTATCCATTGGAAAGTGTACCTTTAATTAAAGTTCCCTAGTTCAAATTAGTCTGGTGAGTTGAAAGAGAAAATGAAACCACAATGCTTTTTCTGATGTAATACAGAGTTTCCTTTTTTAGGCCATGCAGCTGCCTAAAGGGCTTGAAAAAATGAAAGTGTTGAAAAATGCTTCCTGATCATTCAGGCCAGTGGACATCACAGTTGGTAGACTAGTAGATGAGCTTTCTTATTTTGAATGTGCTCTGCAGTGGTTGGAAGCATCTGAAATAGCTTTTCATTATTTCATCATCTGGCCCCGTTGGTAGCTTTGGACTCCAAAAGATGAAAACTCTGCATCCCCTCAGAAAAGGCAAACCATATAATTTGCTTTCTACCTGCAGGCAGCTGGACTAATGAGAGTCAGGTAAATATACTTTAGAATCCTCTGTCTCTGTTCTTCTTTGCTTGTGCATCCACCCAGCACTTCATGCCTTTTTTTCCTGCATATCCGCCTAAATCGTTACTTCTTCTGTGCTTGCACAGCAGACCTGCACTTACCTTATCTGTAGTCTCCAAATATCTGCCTGCACTTAAAATGACACTGATGAGGGATATGGGGACTGCTATATTGATTTATTTTTACACCAAGCAGTTTCCTGATTGTGATTGTGCTTCTGATCCAATTAGAGTATTATAGTCAAAGGAACCCAAGCAGGGTTGCCAAGCGTCCGTAAAAAGATGCATTTTTGAAAAAAAAGTTTTATGATGTATTTCCGCTTCCTGTTGTCTTCCTAGTGATTTGCATACAACGCAAAAGAAAAACACATGGAAAACGCATATACGTTTTGTATATGCGAACCGCAAATGCATGAAGATGCACGCAAAACGCTTGTAAAACGCATCTGCAGTAAAAAACGCAAACGCACAAAAAACGCACACAACATAATATGAAACATGACATAAAACACAGCATTTCACGTTATGTTATGTGTGCACCTAGCCACAAACAATATCAGTTGCCTGGCCACTAACCCAGAATGAGGATAGATGCATTCAGCTTAGGTCCTCTGGCAGATGTCTGACTGCAGTAGCTTCATGCTTGTTTTAGGCAGGGTTCACTTGTGTCATTGTGAAAAAGGTATTTTTTTCACATTCATGTTCATATGCAAATTGTCATGTTTTTTTTTTACCACAGCTAATAAAAGTCAATGGGAATTTGCATGCAACGTGCAAATCCATGCTATAAGATGTAAGTTTTTTTATATGCAAATGCAGTGTTGCAAATTTTAGCAGAAGTGTGATTTTACATTGATGTGCAGAGCACACAGTTTTGTACATTCACAATTTGCATGTGAGTTTTAGTAAGTGTGAACCGTGCCATAGTTGTATCTCAGACTCATAGGGAGTATGCACATAGCCACTCTTCACAGCAATATACTGGAGAGGAAACCACAAATAATGGGGAATAACAATTTATTGAAAATAAGTTCACCATATTCAAGTGGAAAATGCAACCAGGCATGGGTTCACGAGTAGTTATGAGTCCCTAAGGACTCAAATTCGTGATTTTAAGGAGGCTTAATTGCCTCAGGTGTGCGGCTGGATCTGAAGGGGTTAGTTATCCATAAGTCAGTCATCCTCCCTGCGCTCCAAACAGCTTGCACGTGTCCTATTAAACGCGTTGCAAGCCTCACTACGCGCAATTCCTCTTTCATGCTGGAAGGAGGAATTGTGCGGTGGTGAGGCCTCAATGCAACATGTAATGACAACTAATAACCCAGCAAGCAGCGCAAAACCTAACTAGTTAGCACAAAACAGTATTTACAAATCTATACAATCAGTATGCGGTACAAATTCAGAATGCAGGAACAAAGTCAGAAACCGTATAGGGTCAGAACCAGGTAAACAAAATGATGAGGCAAATTCAGCACACAAAATCAAAAGCGCAATGAATTATCACACAGATGCCTAAAGACACTGATATTCTGACAAGGTCCTAGGCAGGGGTCACACTTCCCAAAAATTGAGTCCAAATTTTTTGCAATTCAAAAAATGTACATTGCTTCTCAATGCACAATCGCAGTGCAATGTGCGGTTCCCACTGTGGGTTGGGGGGTTTACACAGCGCTTGCAATTCTCTATTGCCGACAGTCAGCTGCTCTCACATGGCTGTTGGCTAACAAAGCAGATTAGTCTGCCGGAAGTATGACCCCTGCCTAAGGGAATCAGAGGCCCTTATAACAATAACATTTCTATAGCGCTTTTCTCCCATAGGACTCAAAGCGCTTATACAGGAAGCCCACAAGTGTGCTGCATAATTAATTCATAGGATGATTAGGAACACCTGCTGGTGGAAAGCCGCAAGTCCAATGTAATCAAAGCCCTGGAAATAGAGATTTGCAAGTTTGTTCAGAGTCTGTACAGGGCCATCTGCTGGTGAACAGTCAGTCTGCTACAATTCAGGCACAATCTGCCACCAGCAAGTGAAGCAAGGCGTTGCATGTGTCCAATTTGCACAGTGGCTTTGATAAGGTACTGGTTAACGGGAACCAGAGACGAAATAAAGAAAAGCTTTTATACATACATGGGTCTTCCACCAGCCCCATACGCACTGATCACTCCCACGCCGCCGTCCTCCATTGTCTGCAACTACCAGAACCGGCTCTCGTCGCTGACGTCATCGGAGCCAGGCTACGCAGGAGAAGTGCTCCCTCTACGTATCTCCAGTGGCTGCTGGAGAGATACGCAAAGAGCACATGTCTCCTACGCTAGACTAGCTCCGACTGACAGAAGAACGGTTCTCGTAGCTGCGGGCAGCGGAGGACAGCGGCATGGCAGCAATCGGTGCATATGGGGCTGGAGGAAGCCCCAGGTATGTATAAAATCTTTTCTTTATTTTATCTCTGGTTCTCTTTAAGGGCACCGCCTTAACCCTGGTCAGTACCTATTCTGTAAGGTGTCCAAGGCAAGACTCCCTAACACTGCAGGGTCGCCTCTTGAGTGCATCCCAGTGGCTGACAGTCCAACAGGAGAAAAGCGCTATACAAATGTTTGGATTATTAAAAGAAAATACATCAAACTCTCCATTATCCAGAACACAATTAATTAGAACTCTCAAACGACTAGAAAACAAATCCTAACCAGGGCTGTGGAGTCGGAGTCGTGGAGTCGGAGTCGTGGAGTCGGGCAATTTTGGGTGCCTGGAGTCGGAGTCGGGAAAAAATGCACCGACTCCGACTCCTAATGAATTTGTAACTGTAATTAAAATAGAAAATATGATAAAATGTTCTATTTCTCAGATAATAGTCATTAAAAATAATGTATATATACAGTATATATACAGTAATAGCTGTGCTTAGTCCACAAAAATGAAATAAACCAATCAAAATTAGTTACTTGTGCTGCTTTAATAAAGCAGTCCCCGTATTTTTAAGGTCAGATATACATATCTGATTGTGACTGTATATATGATGTGTACACCGGAATCTCTTCTATATACTAAATAACATCTATGCTGTAAGAATAAAGCCTGATGTGTAGCTGTGTCTCTAATAGAGATGGTCAACGAGATGGAAATAATTCTGCATTGATGCTGATTTATGCAAATGTATGCACTCCCTTTGCTGATGAAATAAAATAATTTGATATGTTATTAAAATTTGGTTTGGTGACTACAAATTAAAGGGTAACGGAGACGGATGAAAAGTAAAGTTTTATACATACCTGGGGCTTCCTCCAGCCCCCTTCAGGCTAATCAGTCCCTCACTGTCCTCCACCACCCGGATCTTCTGCTATGAGTCCTGGTAATTCAGCCAGTCAGCGCTGTCCGGCCACATGCCGCTCCCACAGCCAGGAACATTCTGCACCTGCGCAATAGTGCTGCACAGGTGTAGTATGCTCCTGGCGGCGGAGTGTGTGCATGCGCACTACGCCTGACTGGCTCAAGTACCTGGACTCATAGCAGAAGATCCAGGTGGTGGAGGAGGACAACGAGGGACTGATTATCCTGAAGGTGGCTGGAGCCTTGGAGGAATCCCCAGGTATGTATAAAACTTTAATTTCATCTGTCTCAGGTTTACTTTGTTATACAGTAGTACTATACTCTACATATGCACTCTCCACAGAGCTGCAGGGGATCCACTGAGAATGCTGTGCACATTGAACACAGAGGTGTTGTCTGTTTACAATCTCCTCATTCCCCTGCAGAGTACCTGCACATCATTCTTACATGTACCCACACTTACATTGCCTAGGGCCTGATAGATGTTCTTTGTTCCGGTTTGTACCTTTTACAAGTACTCTTACCAAGGACTAGTTTTAGTCTAAAAGGAATAAATATAGTAGTCTACATATCCTTCTCACTTCAGTTGTCTTGTAAAATTCCTAAGCGTTGGCAGTTAAGAGACGAATTTCATGTTACATACTTTTAATCAACAAAATTGTAATATGCAAATTAGAGGAGTCGGAGTCGTGGAGTCGGAGTCGGAGTCGGTGGAATCCTAAACTGAGGAGTTGGAGTCGGAGTCGGTGGATTTTTGGACCGACTCCACAGCCCTGATCCTAACCTGCAGGATATTTAACCACTTTGTGTCCCTGGTCATTTTCACAGTGCAGCTCAGTTCTGATTACTTTGGCAATAACTTTATCAATAACTATCACAACTAATTGTTCTATATATTGCTTTTTTTTCATGGCAAATTAGGCTTTTTGTGGCTTTTAGTTGTTTTCAGTAATTACCTTATTTTCTATGCATTTTAAAATGAATATTGGGAAAAAAGTGAAAAATATACAATTTATCAACTTTCATACATTATAGCTTTAGGCTTCTTGCACACAGGGACGTTACAGGCGCACGTTAGTGCAGCCTGTAACGCTCCCCCAATGCACAGCAATATAACACAAGTGGACTGTTTACACTGCCCACGTTGCGTTACATTGTAAAGTGCTGCATGCTGTGCGTTCTACGCGGCTAAGCCGCATTAGACTGTTTGCACATGCTCAGTCATGTTGGGGAGGAGGGGAGAGCGGCCGGGCACATGGCTAATTAATATTCACTGCACTCAGTGACGTGCAGTGTTTACTTCCTGGAGCGGCCGCTCTGTGCGGCGATTGGCCGGGCGGGACCACGTGATGCCGCATGCGTCCAAGAGTACGCATCACGGCATCACGGACGCCAGAGTGAGCTGCACAACGCGGCTCACTCTGACGTCCACACAAGAGAGCACCAGGCGTTGCGTTAGGGGCACGTTATGTGCCCTATAACGTCCCCTAAACGCAACGTCCTGGTGTGTAACTAGCCTAAATGTAAACAGTCCTATTGTACATTTTATTTGTCTATCTTTCCTGTTTATTTAAACAGTTCTTTTGTTTTGATAATGTATTAGTAACACATTGTATACACCACCTAATTGTTACATTTGTCTGCTCCTAAAATGTTTATTTTTTTCACTTGTTAATTCATTAGGCTTGCCATTGAATTCCCTAGGGGAAAGAGAGTGCTTTGCTTTCATTCTGTTACAACTGTATAGCATTGTTATCAGCTCAGAGATAACTAAACAGTGTTATCTAGGATTTTGTAAGGAAGAGAATGCAGAGACTTATTTTAACATCATGAAGCTTCAACTGGATAAAGCTACTTACAGTATGTTATACAGTAATAAACCTATGGTACATTTAGTTGTGTGTTTGTCTAAATTGGTTTCCATTAGCGGTACTGCATTTCAACATTAAAGGTAGCCATACACTGGTCGATTTGCCATTAGATTGACCAACTGACAGATCCCTATCTGAAGCTGGTTCCGGGTCCTCTTCTCCGCGCTGCATGCATCCCAGCATCCTGCACTGCATCCCAGTGTACACTGTGTCACTCCGTGAGCAGGAAGTTCAAATAGAGCGCCCTCTAGTTGAACTTCCTGGTCACTGGGGTGACACAGGAAGTTACTGAGCGCGCCCAGACTGGTGCTGCTGCTCTCTAAGGCTGCTACAGACATTACATCTCATTTCTGCTACTTTAAACCTCTTAATGGAAAGACTGGACCGAAATTTCAGTGGATTCTAATGTAGCACTTCTCCAGCAACACGTATAACCTTTCAGAACACCTGGATTACTTGGGATGGCAAGGATTTAAGCTGGATTGGATCTTCCTTGGTATCACACACGGCTGAACACTGCACACCTTCCTTGGAATTGACCTGAGACCTTAAAGACTTTCTGCCTCTTTGTGCCCGCCCTCTCCCATCCTGTGAGTAACTTTCATCGATTATCTACAGCATCTATGCTCAATAGACTATATTTTTCTACATATATTATATATTATATCTTCAAATTCCTACACAAAGGACTGTGTTTTCAAATCCATGCTGTCCATCCATACATCTCTGTGTAAGGACAATTCAGTCTATACAGGCCCTTTGATCTTTGCAGGATACCAGCCACAGCTGAGAAAGTTCACACCTTGACTCTAAATAGGGCCTTTCTCAGCTGGAGCCTTGAGCTGTCCATTCTAATGTGTAAACATCAATATTCAGCAGAGTCACTTCTCGCTGTATACCAACCAAGAAATAATTATCCAATTGACAAATCAACAATAATTCTACTTAAGTCTGTTGGAATCTTCAGAAAGACAAAGAGAGGATCGAGAGGACGTGGGAAAAGACGTTCTTCACTGCAGAACCAAAATAACTCTGTGACAAAATCTACAGAGTACACCCAGCCAACAACCCTAATAGCTCCAGCACAATCCAGCAGAGATGACAGCCACACATCTGGAGACTGCTCTCTCCTGGAGTCCTCAATCTCAGACCCTAGCTCCCAGGGTAGCCCCATCAAGGCTGTCCTCTGTAACGTCAGATCGATAAACAACAAAACCGCAATCATACATGATCTAATAGTCTTCTGATCTGGCTTGCCTGACTGAAACCTGGCTTTCTGAACCAGTTGGCCCCACCCTGGAGGCCGCTGTGCCAACAAACTATTCTGTGATATACTGCAACAGGAAAGAACGCAGGGGAGGAGGGGTTGCACTTTGCTTTAGATCAGCTTTGAAAATCAGACCACTTACTGTAGGACCTACCAACTCGTTTGAATGCTTGGGGGTGCAACTTTCAGCTGAGAAAAACATTAACATATTGCTGATCTACCGCCCACCAGAAAAATATTCAGACTTCCTTAAGGAACTTGTAGACCTCCTATGCAACCTAAAGCCGCATCTACACGAGTAGATGCGGCTGCGATGCTCCTTATCAATCGAGCCGCTGATGCGGCTCGATTGATAAGAACCGACAGGACGGATCTCCGCACCGCCGATTCCCTTCTCGCTCCCCACGAGGGGACAATGGCAGGGAATCGAGCGGAAGATAAGCGGCGCCGGCGGGGACGAGCAAGCACGAGCGGGGAATCGAATGCGGCGCACGCGGAAGAGGCGATCCGGCGGCAAATCGAGCCGCCGGATCGCAGCCTCATCTACCCGTGTAGATGAGGCTTTCCACTGGAACACCCCAGATGGATTGTTCTTGGAGATTTCAATACATGGGTGGATGACTCCTCTTCACAACTTGGAATAGAGCTACCTCGTGCCTTACATGAACTGGGCTTCTTCCAATCAATCAGCTCTGCTACTCACAGGAAAGGTCACACTCTGGACCTTATATTCCATACTGGGCTGTCAATAGCCAATGTGGAAATTAATCCTGTTGCCTGGTCAGACCATCACACTATCCACTTCTCCCTCTCAATACCAGCTGTCAAACACCAGGTCAAGAATCAAATAAAATATCGCCGCTTAAAAGGGCTAACACCTCAACATATCCGAGATAACCTTAGCTTTGATGAATTGACTGACTCCAGCTTGGACCCTGATACTCTGGTGTTTAAATACAACAAATGTGTGTCCTCCACCTTTGAGACCATTGCACCTCTGCGCACCAAATATCTTACTTCACACCATCATGCACAGTGGTTTGATAACGCTATAAAAGAGCTGAAAAGACAAGGCCGAAAACTTGAGAGACTGTGGCGCAAATCTCAGTCCCCAGAAGACAAACATGCCTTAATCCCCCACTTGAAGAGCTACCAAAAGGTAATCACGGGAAAAAAATCATCCTTTTCTATCACAAGAGATTGCAAATGCAGTTAACAAACCAGCCCAACTGTTCCGCACAGTGGAAAAACTCTGCAACTTGGCATGTCAAAAACGTAATATCGAGTCTTCAAAGGACCTTTGTGACCAATTTGCCCATTTCTTCACAGACAAAGTCTCCGCTATAAGATCCGCCATCCAACTTACAGCATCTGAGCCTAATATAGCGCCGAAGACCATTAGCAAAGACAATGTAGCACCTTGGTCAAACTT
The DNA here is from genome assembly GCF_040937935.1 of Hyperolius riggenbachi. NCBI lineage: Eukaryota > Metazoa > Chordata > Amphibia > Anura > Hyperoliidae > Hyperolius > Hyperolius riggenbachi. The sequence goes on from NC_090648.1 coordinate 270,045,625, forward strand.
CAAAGAAATTGATGAAGAAGTCACATCAAGCATCCTCCTTCACGTCCGCCTAACTACCTGCGACCTGGATCCTGGCCCAACACAGTTCATGTTGAACTGTCCTGACCTGTTCGTACCGGTATTCCTCAAAATTGTTAACTGTTCCTTAGAATCAGGGATATTTCCTGCTTTACTGAAGGAAACAATCATCAGGCCTCTCCTCAAAAAGCCCTCCCTGGACCCAGATGCAATGACCAGCTACAGACCTGTCTTTAACCTCCCCTTTCTGGGCAAGCTAATTGAAAAAGCTGTTTACCTCCAGCTAGAAGCCAAAATCCTACAAAACAACAGTTATGATCCATTCCAGTCTGGCTTCAGGAAACACCACAGCACTGAAACTGCCCTCATCCAAATATGCAACCACCTGCTCATGGCAAGAGACAGAGGAGAGTGCTCAATCCTCATACTGCTAGACCTTTCTGCAGCCTTTGATACAGTTGACCATGACGTCTTGATAAACAGGCTACAGGAATACTGCGGCATTGATGGCATAGTTCTTCAGTGGTTCCAATCCTTCTTGAGTGGCAGAACCTACAAAGTGTCTATGGGGCCCTTCCTTTCCACCCCTGTATCACTTAAGTATGGGGTGCCCCAGGGCTCAATCCTCTCTCCACTGCTTTTCACGATTTACATGTTACCGCTGGGAAAACGAATCCAAAAACATGGCCTGACATACCACTGCTATGCAGACGACACCCAACTATATCTTTCCTTCAAGCCTGGTGTGACAGACCCAACTCTAACTATAAACGCCTGCTTACGTAAACTAAAGAAATGGATGAATGACAACTGGCTGAAACTAAATACAGACAAAAGTGAAGTCCTTCTGCTTGGAGGGCAGAGCATGATAACAAAACAACTTAACTTGCAGTCTTCACCACTGGGAATAGGAGGCACGGATCTACGCAGCTCTGATCATGTGTGTAGCCTGGGAGTTCTAATTGATGGGGATTTAAACTTCAGAACCCAAATCTCTGCTGTGGTGAAATCATCCTATTTTCACCTGAAGAACATTGCAAAAATCAAGCACCTCATACCCCCAGAAGATCTGCCAACCTTAGTCCACGCCTTCATCACATCCTGACTGGACTACTGCAATGCTCTCTACACTGGCCTTCCAAAAAAGGTCTTGTACCGCCTACAGCTGATACAGAATACTGCTGCCAGACTGCTAACCAGCCAACCCCGTCACTGCCACATAACGCCAGTCCTGCACTCCCTTCACTGGCTACCTAGAAAATGGAGGGTCCTATTCAAGATCGGCCTACTGACATTTAAATCCCTGAATAATCTAGGCCCTGGATACATGAAAGATATGTTGCAGCTGCGTAGCAATCCCCGCATTCTCAGATCAACAGGTTCTAATAATCTTGTCATACCCAGAGTCCACTTGGAAACTTTTGGTCCCGGAGCCTTCTGTCATGCTGCCCCTACGTTTTGGAACTCCTTACCTCAACAGATCAGGACAGCTCCATCCCTGGACGTGTTTAAATCCAGACTGAAAACCCACCTGTTCAGTTTGGCATTTGCAGAAATATAACTTTTGTTGTGTGAATACTTCATCCTACTACCAATTACTGAATCTGAGAGAGCCTAAGCGCTTTGAGTCCTATGGGAGAAAAGCGCTATAGAAATGTTATTGTATTGTATTGTAATGTACGCCGGGATGGAGCAGGAACAGAGCGGTGCAGCGCGGTGAAGATGCCCGGGAGCCAGCGTCAGGTAATGTATACCTGCATCGGATCGGCCGCCGCTAGCGACACGCTCCTTACCCGCGAGCGATCGGTAATTTCCTGCACGGCGCGATCGACGGAACGATCCGATTTCTGGAGGAAATCGGATCAGTGGGTGCGTTTAGCGCGAACGATTGGCAGCAGATTCGATCCCAGTGATCGAATCTGCTGTCGAAACGGCGGAAAATCGGACCAGTGTATGGCCAGCTTTATACAGAGTTTATGGTGTAGATACGGTATGAGGTATAGCACGGAATTAATTAGGCCTATTTTTAATAGTATCTCTCAAGCAACAAAAAAGTACATTTGTCCAGCATATACCAATCCCTGTAGGTGCTGGATTATGGAAATCCTACTGTACATTTAGCAGCCTTCACATACCTCTCGTTATAGGATCACTTCAAATACAGTTCCTATTACTGTGACAATCCTGACAAAATTTGCTGTTAATGATCTAATACTGAGTTTGCATAGGTTTCTCTTATTTATGCATTCACATTTTAGGCATTACAGTGAGTTTGGCACTGCACAGAAATTTACTCTAGCACTAACTGTAACCATGGGCATTCCTAATCCTAACCTTTCCCTCTCAGCACCTTCCTAACCTGTAGTACTAAATGTTTATATCAGCTCCTATCAGGTTAAATGGTGCCACATCATTCAGTTTGCAAAATGACCTTACTAAACTTCACTTGGCTCTGTTCGGTTTTATTTTATTTCTCCATTGTCTCTTTGATGTTTAGGGTTATCTTCCAGCGAATGTGGAGAGACGAGATGGGACACTAAAGCGAAAGCAGAAAGAGTACTTTGCCTTTATAGAACAATATTATCATTCCAGAAATGAGGAAACAAATCAAAGCACATATAGACAGGTGTGTATTTAGCTGTCGATATGTATAAATACATTGTCATGTATGGTGTAAAATGCGCTTTAACAATGTACTTGAATTCCTTCAGACATAGAGTGTCACTTTGTGCAGTGTGAAAACACACACCTCTACCTTTGTTCAGACTTTTCCTCTAAATGTGATGCAGCATTATCTGCTCCACCCCCTGGATAGTGATGGGTTCTCCAGTGGTTCCAGAGCCAGCTGGCAGACTTCCCCCGAACCTCCCACCCCGGTCTCCAACCAAGTGTATAGTGGTCCCCGATGGGGTACTCGCAGAGGAGCACTCTGCAGGGGATCACTGTTTACTAGGGGCCTTGGCGTTTACCACCTATGAATGTGTTGGCCCTGCCCAAACACTAACAAACAGAGGCAACCAAAAAGTAGGTGAAAGGGTGTAATAAAAAAAAATTGTAGTATTTTATTGCTTGCTGATGGTGTAAAAGGCAGTTTATTGACAAGTTGTAAAAATATTATAACATAAGAGAAAAAGAGAATTGCATATGGGCCAAGCTTTACCTCCAACTACCTTCTCTCCTCCCTCCTCTGACACTAAGGGCTGGTTTACACGTGCAATTGCAAAATGCAATCTTGCTATGCGATTTTTCGGTGATGCTCCATTCAGCTTGGTTGGGATTTTATTCAAAACGCAATGCTGCAGTGAGAATTCTCACATTGAAACATATTTTCACATGCTTTACATCCTGATCTCAGGGTATATGCACACATCCAATTTTACCAAGTCATTGTAGTGTGAAAGCCAACCGAGTTTGAAAAACTGTGTATGTATGCTCGAATTATACATGGAAGTGGTAAAATTGGCCAATGATTGGCCAATCAAAAATGGACGTGTGTACACACCCTCAAAGTGTTGTTGCCCAAACCTACAAGACCATAACAAACTATGTTGTCCCTGGGGCTGTGAATGTAACTTTTCTCGCTACAGACCACTTGTCAGTTTTTGTCAACAAGTTCTAGATAAAACTGCATCTTCTGTCTCAGGGCTGTTTTACACCAAAAATGCATCAAAGTGCTGTTGATCAGAAAAGCTCTTTCTCATCAGACAATCATTTTTATTAAGAGCTCTGCTTGTAGCATTTTTGCAGCAATTGCAATTCTGTAACAAGTATAGAAAATTAAAAGTGCTCTGAAAATCGCTTCAAAATTGCTTACCTAAAATCAATCTAAAAACACTAAGGCCTTTTTTTCCACTTGCAATGCAGGTGGCTGTGGCGACACACATCTCTGCGTTATGTTGTGATTCTCCAAGACGCGCTTGCGATCCCATTAATTTATAATGAATGGGATTACGGCGAAAATGCATGCATCCATGCATTGTTATTGAAATAATGAATTGCAACACGTGTGGAAACATCAGACAGTGCATTCTATGCACTGTCTGAAATTAATACGATTGCGCATTGCACTGCGTTTCCAAAAGCGCAGCTAAAATTGCGCAGATGAAAAAGAGCCCTAAAGCCCAATCTACACAATAAGATTTTTTGTGCGATCTGATTAAATCCGACATGTCTGATCGGGATTCGATTCAATTTGATTTGCAATTGCAAAACAATAAAAATCGAATTGGATTGAATCAAATCCCAATCGGACATGTCGGATTTAATTGGATCGTAGATAGAATCGTAATGAAATTGCACAAAGAATTGTATCGTGTAGATGGAGCTTAAAGCTTTTTGGTGTGAAACAGCCAAACATGCCTTCTTCACTGACTTTCCAATGTACTGTTGAAACTAATGACCATACAATGATACTACGCAAATAAACATTATTTTGTAACAATGAGGCAGTTGAACATGTTTAGGAAAACTGACTTGACTTACCACTGAGTGCAAATTGGAATCTTCAAATATAATGTGTTACTTGTCCTCAAATCCCATGCAAGTCTCTATTTACCAAACATGTTTGTTCTGCAGAGAAAACAGCAAGTGCTGCTTTATCAAGACCATAATTCTTGCATGATTTGAGGAATACAGATTATCCTGAGACTAAAATCCTCCATGATGTGTTGGTAAAAACGCTCATCAAGTGCAAGTCATGCACAATGCAAGTTATTAGCGTATTCTGTCGAAAATTCACCCATAAGCTATGTTTACTGTTTTAGTTTAATTATTTTAATCACTGAACTTCAATTGCCCTTCAAATATTTCTTCTCTTTGAAGTGCCAGACTGCAGAAGACTCGTAAATATGCAAATATATTACAGTGACATTAGAGGAAAGCTGCTATGTCTCTCATTGTCTAAATAAATTGTTCATATAATATGCAGTGCAGGATTAGATTAAACACATAGTGAAATGTGGAAAAGCAAATGGAAAGTGAACAAAGTGATTCTGGAATATTTGATTAAAAGTGTACATCTTGTATCCATTTCAGATTCACATAGATATTCCTAGAATGAGTCCAGAGACATTAATTCTTCAACCAGTAGTTACAGAGGTAAGTGTATTCCACCACTTTTTTGAGCAGATACGTGAAAGTTTAATGAGATCTTATCTTATTTTGAACACACACACACACGCACACGCACACACCGCACACACACAGTATGTCGGCCGCCTAAATAGCTTCGACCCCATGATTTAGCCTTGCTTTTCCCACAGTAGCTCCACTCCTGCTTCTTGTGGTAGTATATTGCTGGTAGGGTTGATGGGACAGAGGATCAATAGGCTCCAGTTTTCTGCAGCCTGTGAAGGCCGCTTGGTGTCTGCCCAGAAGGTAGAAGAGGAAGGAGAGAGAGAGAGAGAGAGGAGAGAGAGAGAGGAGAGAGAGAGAGGAGAGGGAGAGAGAGGGAGAGAGGAGAGGGAGAGAGAGAGAGAGAGGAGAGGGAGAGAGAGAGAGAGAGGAGAGGGAGAGAGAGAGAGGGAGAGAGAGGGAGAGAGGAGAGAGAGAGAGAGAGGGAGAGGGAGAGAGAGGGAGAGAGAGGAGAGAGAGAGAGACAGACAGACCCTTTCATGCTTATGTGCGGTGCTGTCAGCTATGATGCACTGCACATTTGTGTGACACGCAAAATAACATGAAAGTGTTTTGACTTTCATGTTACCGTTCACAGTAGATAGATTTCCCACCATGTAATGTGCTCGGGAACACTTTATCGCAAAATGCACATGATTTTCCAGCTGGGTTATAGTGCTAGAGCTGCTGATTCATGCTGAAAAGCAACCCCCTGCCAAGCACACCATGCATCGTAACACGTGCATGAAATCGCATTTGTGCACGCATTAGCTAGTGTGAAGGAGCCCAGACAGTGCTGCACCCCCAGACTCCAGCAACAGCTTTGCTTTTGGTCCCATTTACATTAAGTGGGGAGCTCTCAGTTATGACGCACTGCACATTGTACAGTATGTGATCTGCATAGTAACACGAAAGTCCATAGACTTTTATGTTATTGTTCATAGTACAGGTGTGCATTCCTGCGTGTGGAATGTATTAATGTATTGCAGCCGAGACATTTTACTGTGATTTCCTGGCTGCTCACATCCACATTCTAGTGCAGCCTGACATGCACATCATGCATTGGAAACGCATGCACAAAATTGTGTTCATTCTTTTTTTTGCATGAATCTTTTTTTTGCATGAATATTCCCTTAAAGCGGAATGAAACCCAGCAATTCTTCTTTGCTGTAAAACATTATTTACAGCATACTATATACTACCAGCATTTTTTTTTTACTAGAACAGCATTTTAAAGGGTTAAACACAGGACAGAAAAGCTCAATGACGGGAAAGCTGGATGCATCCGAAATGGAGATAATGTTATCTTGTGTTTAATTGTATCAAGTGAGGAATGTAAACAAACACCTCTCTGACACTGCAGACTCTCCTGAACACAGACAGTCAGAAAGCATTTCTGCTTATATTTTAAGATGAAAAAAAAAACAGTTATGAATAAAATGCAAAGTCAGCTCTCAGAGCAATAAAGTATACTTTGGCCCCAGTGGGGGCGCTGTTGCGGCTTTCCGCACGGAGATAGGCAAAAATAGCTGATCTCAGTCTGGTCCACTCTACTGCGCAGGCGACTTGTGCATGCGCAGTAGAACGGCCCGACAGCGATCGGCTATATTAGCCTGTATCTTAGGCGGAGAGCCGATACTGTGCCTGAGCTGGAGCCGGGAGGGTAAATATTTACATCCTCGCTGTTCGGGGAGCTTGATCTCCGCCGACGTGGGACCGAGGAGGACGGGGGAAGCCTCAATAGGATCCAGAGGCTTCCCCCACCCCAGGTGAGTAACCCCCAGGGGAGTTTTTTTTCTCACTATAGGTTTTCTTTACGTTTAAACTGTTCTGAATAGAGTGTAAATAATTAAATAAAAAATGGTTCAGGTGGTCTTGTATTATTGTATGGTCTATATGATAAAAAGCAAAAATGTGTTTTTTGTTTTTTTTTTGTCATTTTGAGTTTATAAAGAATAAAGTGCTTTTATATATTGTTTTGTTGTTACTTTAACATTTTCACAGTTAACTTATGATCTGCTTTGACCTAAAACTTGGAAAATAAGTGCAAAATTTCAATCTTCCTTGGATGTTAATAGATGCACGAAGCAAGTAATTATCAGAATTTGCACTTCACACAAGAGAGCTCTCATTCAAAATATTTATCACTGCAAAGGAATATAAATATGATCTTTTCAGCTCATGATTGACAGATACATCAGCTCTTGTCATGGTTGATCTAAACCCTAACCAATCTCTTTATTGAAATGTGCATGTATTTTATTATCCTGCACTTCATTTTATGTGAAACAATAGGCTCCTTTTACCTAAATATTTGGGTCTTGGTTTTTCCGTGAATCCTATCATTCACTTGTCATTTGTGGTTTGTGGCACAGACAGAAGAGTTTTTTAACCTGAAGGTTTTAAGTGGGATATTTAGGCCATCTATTTTCTATGGATAAACAATAGAAAGCATATAGTATTTAGGTGATAATGGGATTTTGCAGTTTCATTGAATCACAGGATTACAGAACAGGGCAGCCAGAGGATGGACATGAGATAGAGATTGTTCCTGATTTTAAAAAAGGACTACTAGAGAGAATAGTTATAGCAGTGAGATTAAGAGCAATAAGCCTTTATTTTGTTTTAATAAATGGTGCTTATAGTTGTTAAAACCTGGAATAATGCAAAAGGGAAATATGGATGCTTTGTGTTTACAAAACTAACAGGAGGACCCCACTCCTCCTCCCCACCCAACATTTTGTTTGTGGTGATGTGATACTTTAAAGCGGTGCGAAACTCAAAATTAAATTTTTGCTCTAAAACTTTAAAAACAGCAAAAAATAATGTTCTAATGTCATTCAAAAGTAGGTCAGTGTGTAGCAAGCACCCACTGTGGGAAATTGATGTGCTGTGACTTGTAGTGCCTCTGCACACTCCGACACCTCAACGTCTTCTCCACAGTCAAGTCAGCACCATCCAGAAATTGTTCAAGCTCTTTTATTGACAAAAAGGTAGCATAACAAGCATAAGAGCGACAGCAGCGCTGTTTCGGTCCGAGACCTTTTTCAAGCTGTATCAAGCAATGTTATACTCTACTACACACACAATGTGTTTAAATAGTTACCTCCTACACCAAACACCAATCACAAACAGAGTCCCTCAGCCAATCAGATACTCCAGGTGGCCAAGTGGACCACATAGGGAACTACAGTCTCTAATATGCAGAATAGAAGCATCCCATAATACCTGACTAGAAGCACTCCCCCTAGATGAAAACCGCTCATTCACTAAATGCAAAAATATGCGCATATACTTACTATGGATCCACAGCGAAAATCATCCGGCGTGTGAGTCAAGCCGCAGTCACTTCCCCAACAAGTGACGTCATTAGAAAGTCAGGTCATGTGACTCAGTCGTTTATTTATTAAAATGCCCCTGTGGGCTGGGTTACGTAGGAAAGACGACCCAGCCCCCCAGGGACAGGATTTCATCGCACAAGAGCGCGATTAGGGTGGTGATGAGGATCAGGCAGTCTCCAGTCACTTTAAACAACATGGCCATTCAGTTACTCAGTTAAGAGTACAGGTAATTGATCATGTACCTCTGCACCCTTGTTATGCTACCTTTTTGTCAATAAAGGAGCTTGATCAATTTTTGGATGGTGCTGACTTGACTGTGGAGAAGGTAATGTCATTCAAAGGCATATTTACACTTCACTGAAGTTACCTAATAATATTACAGGTTGAAGGACAGATGATCAAATTATCTTGTAATTAATTAATTACTGTGTAAACAAGGTATACAGCAGAAGATTTTCCACAATGTTTACACAGCTTAGTAAAGCACAATCTGATAATTTAGGCAAAGGCAGTGTTATCAATTCTAGTTAAGTAGAGGTTTTCATATTAACCCTTCCAGTTGCTTAAAATTCATTTACCGTATATACTTGCATATAAGCCGGGAGTAGGAAATGCTGGATTGGTGCAGATGGAAATGATCTGATCGGATCATTATATTTGTAATGTATTTGTAATACAATGACATTTTATCTGATTGGATTTATATTAGCTGTAAAAAAGAAATGTTTTTGGTTTAAAAGATTACTGTATTATGCTGTAATGCTTATGCTGTTGTGTATCTTTCAGAGCAGAGAGGACATTCTGAGTTCAGGTCCGCTTTCAGGATAGTCCTCCTCAGAGCCTCCCCCTCTCCATGCAGCCCCTACTACATGCCCCAACAGGTAGTTGATGTGTGTCCGCTGCGTCTCTCTCCCCCAACCCCCCCCCCCCCCCCCCCGGGTGTCTCCGCAGATGTGTGCATGGTAAAGCGGCTTCATTTGCTTACCGACGAGCCGCCAACATTAGTGAAGTCCATAGAAGTCTAGTCTCTTGGACGCCTTCTAGTGGCGCCTTGCGTGACGCAAGTACCATAGAGACGAGACCTCTATGGACTTCAGGTACGGAGGAATGTCGGCGTCTCGCCGGTAAGCAAATGAAGCCGCTTTACTATGCACACATCTGCGGAGACACTCGGGGTAGGGGGGGAGAGATGCAGCGGACACACATCAAAGCTGCCAGACATTCTTGTCTGGCGGTGCGCTGGGGGGATAACACGGCCACCTGCTTGAATGTGCAGCTCTAAACAGTGAGCACATGACTGGGGGATCACGCGGCCATTATTGCCTAGCTTTTTATTTTACATTGCGGTGGGTGCTTCACTGGAGGGAGGATCACTACATACAGGACTCTCATACAAGCCGACCCCCCCCCCCCCAACTTTTGGACCACTTTTTGGGGTCAAAAATTTGGCTTGTATGCGAATATATACGGTATATAATTTATCCAATTAGTTGTATGGTTTAGACTACAGATAAAATTTTACTTTCATCTCGCTTTAAAGAGAGCCCGAGGTGGACTCAAAAAATGAAAAATAAATAAATAAAAAAAGCAGGCTACCTGATCTGGATCTGCAAGGCAGAGTGGATCAGGTAGCCGAAAAAACACCGCTCCCATGGGCCACAATAGTCCACTTTCACTTTCGTGACCTCTGGGTCACGAGGCTGCACTGAGAGACTGTGTCTCTCGTAGCGTGTAGGGAGGCGGGAAGCGGCAGGAGGCCTGGCCATGGGGAGAGAGCTGCCCAATGGCAGTTCAGGAAACTTTGCAGGAACACCTCTGGTGGGCATTTTGAACAGGGAATTCCTCTCCTCTGAGTTTACCACTGAGTTAGCGACAAATCTTGTTGCTAAACTCGGGGTGGGGGTGGGGGCAGAGAGCAGCGGTTAGGGGACAAAGAGCCATGGCAATAGGCAGAGAACATGCATCTTTGTCCCATCTGCCCCCCACCTGCTCTGCCATACATATGCGGAGAAGCAATTTAAAAACAAGGCAGGACAATGTTCTGTCCATTGTAAATAGGCTGAGTATTACCCAATATAACACTTCAGACAGCAGTGAAGAAATCAAAAGCTGTTCTCATAGCAGTTCATGAGTAGCCCCTCAGTGTGTTATTCCATGCACTATTTTATTGCATGAGCCTTTAAATGTTCATTTGCCATTATCATATTACTACATCTTCTATTCGCTAGAGAAAGGCAGGATTTAATTAACTTTCTGTGGTCTGCAGATTAAATTCATTTTATGCAGGAATTACCCGAAGGGATTTGGAGCAAGTGTTGTATCTAGTTAGTAATGTGGAAGTCTGTGTAAAGGTATTGGTCTTCACATGCAGTTGTGTCCAGGTAGATATACATTTATCACAGGTCTAAGAGAAATATACATTTATTACAGATTTAGGCAGAATGGACTCCACTGGCGCACACATCAAATCATTCCAATTAATGCTTATCCTGCCGTGACATCAGCTCTTCATTTTGTTAGCAGCCCGATGTTTTTCTTCTTTTTTTTACTGTCACTGGATTTTTGCATTAATTGCTTTCCAAGGCTTGCCTTACCAATTAAAACTTTCTCAAATACCTTTAATATCCCTTTTATAAAGGATCGATCAGATATCTTGCTGGACACCTGACTTGTTCTATTCAGCGTTGTGAAAGCTTGCCAGCATTCTAATGTAATTACCTCTAAGTTGCTTCGTGTTCTGTAATCCGGCTGAATTCATGTGCCACAGACTGGCTTAATGGGAAAGCACATTCTTATTAAATTTTCCTAACCTTTTTCTAGACATGCCAATTTGTCTTTTCCTCCATCTCCCCTCTTTCCTTTTTTCATCAGTCAGTACTGCGACACTTTTTATGTAACATAAGCTCGAAGAATTGAAATGGATTTTTTTATCCCTCTGTTCTGTGTTCAACTTCACTGCTTTGTCCAACTCAGCAGAGTTTGCTGACTATTGAGATGACCTTTAGGTTGCCCTAAGTGTAAAAGAGCTATTTTATTTTAAAGCTCCTTTGTTACATGATATCTATCAGTCTTTATATCTAACATATGTGCTATGAATGTATTTGAAGCATTACATTTCTCTCATGTTTTGTGTCCTCTGAACTCCAAACTTGTTAAGCCTCTCTCTAGTCCCGTCTTCTTATGCCACAGTCTGCTTTTCTTTTCTGCTCTAGTTTCTCATTGTCTGCTCAGCAAAGTGAAGCATGCACTGGCCAACTTGGTATTAGACTAGTGACTGGTGCTCAATTCCCTTTTCAGTGGCACCACTGGAGACCACAATTAATCACTTTATCTTTAATTATATTTACCTGCTGACTGGCGTAGGCATGTATCTTTTATCTATTTGTAATGTAACATTAATGTACATAATGCTGTTCTGCACTAATTGAGGTAATAAAAGAATAATGCGATACATATGGAGGGGGTGATTAAGATTTAAGCATTTAATTTTTTTATTGGTATTAGACAGAGCAGTTGCTGTCTAGAGAGTCCTTTTGTATTAATGTGTGACAATATTGAAAAGGCTAAACACACTACTTGCTGTTGATTTTTTATCTTTATAACCGCTTTTAGTCCAGCTCCAGGCAGTGCAGGAATTCTAAATATACCTTTGGATAATTTCATAAACGGAGGATTTAAATGTAACTTTTCTGTGTGCAGTGAGTCTTCTGGTACTTATTATGCATTTATATTCCAAGTAGTATGCACTTACTATACAGTATAAAACAATGACCTCTTTCACAGGGCTTTACAAAATACATAGGCATGTCACTAGCCATTCTTCAGAGAAGCTCACAATCTCATTCCTACAACCGCAATAGTCTAATGTCCATATCACACCTTAAAGCCTTGTACACACACTAGAGGGTTCGCGGCCCTGGTGGCCGGTTGGGCCGCTTCTCCTCAGAGAATCTAGAATGAGTATGGTCAACAACGGATTTTGGAGTGGCAAACCTTACCCACACGTTGGGTGCTCGACCTGGGTGCCAAGCCGCATCACCTTAAAGTCTACAATCATAAGTAAGATCAGGTCAGCACACCGATGTCTCAATGCAGTGTTCCGTTTATTGCATAAGTCAATACCGACTTGACAATTGTTTTGGTGCTGTGAAAAGGTTCTCTTCTTCAGAAAAGTGCAAACATGTCCTTCTTCTGAAGAAGGGGACCTTTTCACGGCCCCGAGCCAATTGTCAAGTTGGTGTTGACTTATACAATAAACGGAACACTGCATTGAGACATCAGTGTGCTGACTTGATCTTACTTATGATTCTAGAATGTGTATGGTGGCCCCAATGAATTTTTGAGAGAGCCAGAGTGCCAGATCATTTCTGCCAAGTGTGTTATTACAGCACTTAGCCCCGATCTGTCACCTGAGGGATCAAGTCCCAATCGTTGTTGTCCTTTCTTACATAAGCTGAAACCGACAATGTAAAAACTGTGTGAGTGGGTATGCAGCAGGTTTCCTAAACCTCCTTATGCTGTTCATATTACAAGGTGTTGTGCACAGGGCCGCCAGTACACACGACACACACAACAGATTGGGGCCTCAGAATTTGTAGGGCCCTTGGGCTGGTCTGCCCTGTGCTCTTTCCTCTGGTTCCTTTTTAGGGTTTTGCATCATTGTGTCCACCAGAGTACTATAGTTTTCTAGTCTACCCCATAATGTATGGTAGCATTTTAGGGCTCCTAAAAGTGGGTCCAAGCTTCCCAATGTCCTGTGTACAATTTTTTGCTTCCCTGTGACCCCTGTTGTAGTTTTTCCAAAAGTGAAATTTCCATTACTTTTCAAAGTGTACTTCAGTTTCCCAGTGCCTCATATGTCTCTGAGCTTCCTAGCTTTGCCCAGTATGCCCTAATCTTCTAATGTTCCTCATTGTGTGTCTAGACTACACAGTGTTTCAATTTTTTGTGCTACAGCTTTGCAACTTACCTATGCCCTTTGTACTGGGTCTTAAAGTGGATCAGAACGCTTGCACAGGACAGAAGGAAAACTGAGAAATGCATGCTGTATGAATTTAGAGAGTTTAGCCTGTCTAATTTCCCCTCATCTGTGGCTAATCACAACTGTAATTTGATCTCTCAGCTGTGTCACCTGGCTGCCCTGACAAAGCAACTAATTTGTAAACACAGGATGTTAACCCTTTGTCTGCTTCCATGAAAGCAGGGAGTAGACACACTGCATATTTATTGCAGGATATGTATTGGCTATTAGAAATGTTTTTCTTTAAAGGTTATAATAATGTTGCCTATCTTTTAGAGCAGAGAGTAAGTTCTGAGTTCAGGTCCGTTTTAACTGTTTAGTGAAGTTCCATGGTGTGTATTAGTTTGTCTACGTACTGCACCTCAGCTTTCTTATATAAACATTCATTTTAGAATTAATTTTAAGCATTGCATATTTCTCAGTCAACAATCTTTATTACACATGAAGATGAAATTATGTTCTACAAATTTTCCTTGCCTTTATTAAATCCAATACATTCTACGATGGACAGCCTACTGCTATAACTCATTATCTACATATGGACCTTTTCACACTAAAAGCAGCATAGAGCAGTACTCCCTTCTCTGTACCACCTTTTCTCTTCCACTGTCAGGGTCTCCCCTTCTGTATACTGGTCCCATTCACACCACTTGTTGTGCAGTGTGGCTCTGTGTAGAGAATGCTTCCAACTGTATTTTCGATCGGTGGTGTTAATTGGCCTCATTCACTTGTATTCCTCTCTTGAATTCCTCTGCTTTCTACTCTGCTGCAGCCAGCAGTTCTATTAAAATGTATGCACTTAGCTTAGTGCTGATACAGTGGCTTGCAAAAGTATTCGGCCCCCTTGAAGTTTTCCACATTTTGTCACATTACTGCCACAAACATGCATCAATTTTATTGGAATTCCACGTGAAAGACCAATACAAAGTGGTGTACACGTGAGAAGTGGAATGAAAGTCATACATTATTCCAAACATTTTTTACAAATCAATAACTGCAAAGTGGGGTGTGTGTAATTATTCAGCCCCCTGAGTCAATACTTTGTAGAACCACCTTTTGCTGCAATTACATCTGCCAGTCTTTTAGGGTATGTCTCTATCAGCTTTGCACATCTAGAGACTGAAATCCTTGCCCATTCCCATGCCCATGCAAAACCGCTCCAGCTCAGTCAGATTAGATGGACAGCGTTTGTGAACAGTAGTTTTCAGATCTTGCCACAGATTCTCGATTGGATTTAGATCTGGACTTTGACTGGGCCATTCTAACACATGGATATGTTTTGTTGTAAACCATTCCATTGTTGCCCTGGCTTTATCTTTAGGGTCGATGTCCTGCTGGAAGGTGAACCTCTGCCCCAGTCTCAAGTCTTTGGCAGACTCCAAGAGGTTTTCTTCCAAGATTGCCCTGTATTTGGCTCCATCCATCTTCCCATCAACTTTGACCAGCTTCCCTGTCCCTGTTTAGGAGAAGCAACCCCAGAGCATGATGCTGCCACCACCATATTTGACAGTGGGGATGGTATGTTCTTAGTGATGTGCAGTGTTAGTTTTCTGCCACACATAGCGTTTTGCATTTTGGCCAAAAAGTTCAATTTTGGTCTCATCCGACCAGAGCACCTTCTACCACATGTTTGCTGTGTCCCCCACATGGCTTGTGGCAAACTGCAAACGGGACTTCTTATGCTTTTCTGTTAGCAATGGCTTTCTTCTTGTCACTCTTCCATAAGAGCCAACTTTGTGCAGTGCACAACTAATAGTTGTCCTATGGACAGATTCCCCACCTGAGCTTTAGATCTCTGCAGCTCGTCCAGAGTCACCATGGGCCTCTGGATTGTATTTCTGATCAGCGCTCTCCTTTGTTCGGCCTGTGAGTTTCGGTGGACGGCCTTGTCTTGGTAGGTTTACAGTTGTGCCATACTCCTTCCATTTCTGAATTGATCGCTTGAACAGTGCTCCGTGGGATGTTTAATTCTTTGGAAATCATTTTGTAGCCTAAGCCTGCTTTAAATTTCTCAATAACTTTATCCCTGACCTGTCTGGTGTGTTCTTTGGACTTCATGGTGTTGTTGCTCCCAATATTCTCTTAGACAACCTCTGAGGCTGTCACAGAGCAGCTGTATTTGTACTGACATTAGATTACACACAGGCGAACTCTATTTAGTCATTAGCACTCATCAGGCAATGTCTTTGGGCAACTGACTGCACTCAGACCAAAGGGGGCTGAATAATTATGCACACCCCACTTTGCAGTTATTTATTTGTAAAAATGTTTGGAATCATGTGTGATTTTCGTTCCACTTCTCACGTGTACACTACTTTGTATTGGTCTTTCACCTGAAATTCCAATAAAATTGATTCATGTTTGTGGCAGTAATGTGACAAAATGTGGAAAACTTCAAGGGGACTGAATACTTTTGCAAGCCACTGTATCTTAGACAGCGCTTTTGCACAGTATTTTGTCTTATCACGAACTATCCTTCAGATGGGATCATATAAGGCATCACAGCTTCACTGCCTGAATGGTGGAAATCAGTCAAAGGGTTGTAGAGGAACTTGAATTCACCCACTCTTCTGTTCAATAGGAGAGCCTGCTGCTCTGACAACCCCTGCCACCATTTGTGACCATATCGTTAAGGACCCAAATATGTTTGTGCTCTTTCACTGGTCAGCTAGGTCACAAGAGGTTTCCAACAAGTTGGGAGGTAAGGATATATTGCAGTGGTGACCATCCATCACAAGAAGATCTTGGATTGTTAAAAAATTGGCTGATCTTTTTGTAAACCTCAAAGTATAATGTGGCCATCTAGTGCTACATTATACATAGGCTTGTGTATGTCTCTTAACTTTTACCTTTTCATCCAAAGATTACAGATCTGTTTTTTTTACTATGGAGGAAGAAATATCACAATTTACCATGATGAAGGCATTTGTTGTTCATTTTACAGGATCATTGTCAAAATGACCTGACATTTCAAACAGAAAGCTAATGCAAATCAGCCTGAGTGGTTCATTACAGTAACATTCAAATATGAAATGCCCTGCAAGTCAGGGGACACTTTCAAAAAATGTAATACAGAAGGAAAGTGTTATCTCCTTTCCACACACCATGGGAAACTAGACATAAAAACATAAATATACAGCTATGAATAATGCATGTGAATGTGCAGTTTATTCTGAAATCATTGTGACTTAGCATATTTAGCTCAATATTACATTTGAAGGTGAGAAATCATTTTAGATGCCTATTATGATTCTTCAAGTGTAAAAAACAGAGTTAAATGATAAGGCTTGAGTACTGTGTGAGCAGTGGCTCAAAAATGGTGTCAGTTTATGTAAAACATTGAAAGTGTCTGCCCTGTTGAGGCTTATATTTATTTAGCTATTGCACTCTTCCCCTATTCATCTCCCGGTACTATTCAGTATAACAAATAGCAGCTGACACTAAGGAAACGTCCTTATTGTACTAAAGCTGTGAAGCTTGAAATTTGCTTTACATTACTAACCTAACATAGAAAAATGCTGGTGATTTTACTGGTGGTAACCATTATTATAATAAAGTGCAGTGGTCATTCCATTTCTAGTAATGAATTATGTTTTTATTAGCAGCTGTGTGCCTGCAGATTTCAGGGCCATGCGGCAGGCCTAGACACCCACCTCCCCAACTCTGCTCCCCATCTCCTTGCAGTGTTGCTCAGTACTTCCTCCACCCTACAATCAAAAACAGTCCTCAAATAGAAGGAAACGTAGGCTTAATAATTCACATTAATAACATGGGAAAACTAATACTGTACCATAAACCTGTGAAGTATGTTTGCTATTTTAGCATTGTGTCTAGCTTTTATTGTTGGTAGGTTCAGACTGTTTTATTGCTTTCTTAGCTAACATAGAGATGACTACCATGTACTCCTGGATACAAGAATTAAGTAGCAGTTCACCCTTAGATGAAATAATTACCAGAAGCCCCACATGCAAGAGTTAAATAGCCATGTGCCCTCAGATAGCTATGTTTTCCCCACAGACTGTAATATTAGGTAGCCATTGTACCGCTAAGTATCAGTATAGTATTAAAGAGCCATGTGTATCCTTTAAATATCAATAATAGGAAGCTATTGTCATCATAGATATCAATTGTAGTTAGCCATGTGTGCCCTCTATATCATTACAATCATATGCAAAATAATGGGAACCCCTCTCCCCCGCATACATGCAAAAAGGTTGCCTTGACATTTGTGCACTGGACATAGCTGCTACTAGAATGTGTGTGAATTTACTACCGATTATTCTACTATTTTGCAGTGCAAATTCCGATATAAATGTTGGTAAATGGTACCGATACTTTACTACAGCTAACACTTACCCTATCCTCATACAGAGCCCTCTCTCTTAACTGATGCCTAACCTTAACAACCACAAAAAACCCACTGAGGCCCAGTGCACACCAAAACCGCTAGTAGATCTGCAAAACGCTAGCGGTTTTGGGAGCAGATTTCAAAGCGATTCTAGGCATGTTTGGATTGGATTTCTAAACATGACTAGCGGTTTTGGCTCCGTTTTTGTGTAGCAGATTACACAAATTGTTACAGTAAAAGTAACAAAAACGCCTGGCAAACCGCTCTGAAGTAGTGTTTTTCAGAGCGGTTTGCGTTTTTCCTATCCTTTACATTGAGGCAGAAACGCTTCTGCAAACAGTTTGCGGTTTGCTACAATCCTCAAACCGCCGGTGTGCACCATCCCATTGAGATACATTAACCGAGCGATTTGACAGGTGGATGCGGCCGGCGGATCGCATCAAAAACCGCTTGGTGTGCTCTGGGCCTGATGCCTGACCTTAAAAGACCACTCTTACTGAAGCCTAATCTTAACCACTTAAGGACCTAGGGCTTTCTACCCCTTAAGGACCGGCCACTTTTTTTCCATTCAGACCACTGCAGCTTTCACGGTTTATTGCTCACTCATACAACCTACCACCTAAATGAATTTTGGCTCCTTTTCTTGTCACTAATAAAGCTTTCTTTTAGTGCTATTTGATTGCTCCTGCGATTTTTACTTTTTATTATATTCAGCAAAAAAGACATGAATTTTGGCAAAAAAATGATTTTTTTAACTTTCTGTGCTGACAGTTTTCAAATAAAGTAAAATGTCTGTATACATGCAGCGCGAAAAATGTGGACAAACATGTTTTTGATAAAAAAAAAACCCATTCAGTGTATATTTATTGGTTTGGGTAAAAGTTATAGCGTTTACAAACTATGGTGCAAAAAGTGAATTTTCCCATTTTCAAGCATCTCTGACTTTTCTGACCCTCTGTCATGTTTCATGAGGGGCTAGAATTCCAGGATAGTATAAATACCCCCCAAATGACCCCATTTTGGAAAGAAGACATCCCAAAGTATTCACTGAGAGGCATAGTGAGTTCATAGAAGATATTATTTTTTGTCACAAGTAAGCGGAAAATGACACTTTGTGAAAAAAAAAAAAAAAAAAGTTTCCATTTCTTCTAACTTGCGACAAAAAAAAATGAAATCTGCCACGGACTCACCATGCTCCTCTCTGAATACCTTGAAGTGTCTACTTTCCAAAATGGGGTCATTTGTGGGGTGTGTTTACTGTCCTGACATTTTGGGGGGTGCTAAATTGTAAGCACCCCTGTAAAGCCTGAAGGTGCTCATTGGACTTTGGACCCCTTAGCGCAGTTAGGGTGCAAAAAAGTGCCACACATGTGGTATTGCCGTACTCAGGAGAAGTAGTATAATGTGTTTTGGGGTGTATTTTTACACATACCCATGCTGGGTGGGAGAAATATCTCTGTAAATGACAATTTGTTAATTTTTTTTACACACAATTGTCCATTTACAGAGATCTTTCTCCCACTCAGCATGGGTATGTGTAAAAATACACCACAAAACACATTATACTACTTCTCCTGAGTACGGCGATACCACATGTGTGGCACTTTTTTGCACCCTAACTGCGCTAAAGGGCCCAAAGTCCAATGAGTACCTTTAGAATTTCACAGGTCATTTTGAGAAATTTCGTTTCAAGACTACTCCTCACGGTTTAGGGCCCCTAAAATGCCAGGGCAGTATAGGAACCCCACAAATGACCCCATTTTAGAAAGAAGACACCCCAAGGTATTCCGTTAGGAGTATGGTGAGTTCATAGAAGATTTTATTTTTTTGTCAAAAGTTAGCGGAAATTGATTTTAATTGTGTTTTTTCACAAAGTGTCATTTTCCGCTAACTTTTGACAAAAAATAAAATCTTCTATGAACTCACCATACTCCTAACGGAATACCTTGGGGTGTCTTCTTTCTAAAATGGGGTCATTTGTGGGGTTCCTATACTGCCCTGGCATTTTAGGGGCCCTAAACCGTGAGGAGTAGTCTTGAAACGAAATTTCTCAAAATGACCTGTGAAATTCTAAAGGTACTCATTGGACTTTGGGCCCTTTAGCGCAGTTAGGGTGCAAAAAAGTGCCACACATGTGGTATCGCCGTACTCGGGAGAAGTAGTACAATGTGTTTTGGGGTGTATTTTTACACATACCCATGCTGGGTGGGAGAAATACCTCTGTAAATGGACAATTGTGTGTAAAAAAATCAAAAGATTGTCATTTACAGAGGTATTTCTCCCACCCAGCATGGGTATGTGTAAAAATACACCCCAAAACACATTATACTACTTCTCCCGAGTACGGCGATACCACGTGTGGCACTTTTTTGCACCCTAACTGCACTAAGGGGCCCAAAGTCCAATGAGTACCTTTAGGATTTCACAGGTCATTTTTGTTTCAAGACTACTCCTCACGGTTTAGGGCCCCTAAAATGCCAGGGCAGTATAGGAACCCCACTAATGACCCCATTTTAGAAAGAAGACACCCCAAGGTATTCCGTTAGGTGTATGGTGAGTTCATAGAAGTTTTTATTTTTTTGTCACAAGTTAGCGGAAATTGATTTTAATAGTTTTTTTTCACAAAGTGTCATTTTCCGCTAACTTGTGACAAAAAATAAAATCTTCTATGAACTCACCATACTCCGTACGGAATACCTTTGGGTGTCTTCTTTCTAGAATGGGGTCATTTGTGGGGTTCCTATACTGCCCTGGCATTTTAGGGGCCCTAAACCGTGAGGAGTAGTCTTGAAACCAAATGTCGCAAAATGACCTGTGAAATCCTAAAGGTACTCATTGGACTTTGGGCCCCTTAGCGTACTTAGGGTGTAAAAAAGTGTCACACATGTGGTACCGCCGTACTCAGGAGAAGTAGTATAATGCGTTTTGGGGTGTATTTTTACACATACCCATGCTAAGTGGGAGAAATATCTCTGTAAATGACAATTGTTTGATTTTTTTACACACAATTGTCCATTTACATAGAAATTTCTCCCATCCAGCATGGGTATGTGTAAAAATACACCCCAAAACACATTATACTACTTTTCCTGAGTACAGCGGTACCACATGTGTGACAATTTTTTGCAGCCTAGGTGCGCTAAGGGGCCCAACGTCCTATTCACAGGTCATTTTGAAGCATTTGTTTTCTAGACTACTCCTCGCGGTTTAGGGCCCCTAAAATGCCAGGGCAGTATAGGAACCCCACAAGTGACCCCATTTTAGAAAGAAGACACCCCAAGGTATTCCGTTAGGTGTATGGCGAGTTCATAGAAGATTTTATTTTTTGTCACAAGTTAGTGAAAAATGACACTTTGTGAAAAAAAACCAATAAAAATTAATTTCCGCTAACTTTTGACAAAAAATAAAATCTTCTATGAACTCGTCATACACCTAACAGAATACCTTGGGGTGTCTTTTTTTCTAAAATGGGGTCACTTGTGGGGTTCCTATACCGCCCTGGCATTTTACAGGCCCAAAACCGTGAGTAGTCTGGAAACCAAATGTCTCAAAATGACTGTTCAGGGGTATAAGCATCTGCAAATTTTGATGACAGGTGGTCTATGAGGGGGCGAATTTTGTGGAACCGGTCATAAGCAGGGTGGCCTTTTAGATGACAAGTTGTATTGGGCCTGATCTGATGGATAGGAGTGCTAGGGGGGTGACAGGAGGTGATTGATGGGTGTCTCAGGGGGTGGTTAGAGGGGAAAATAGATGCAATCAATGCACTGGGGAGGTGATCGGAAGGGGGTCTGAGGGGGATCTGAGGGATTGGCCGAGTGATCAGGAGCCCACACGGGGCAAATTGGGGCCTGATCTGATGGGTAGGTGTGCTAGGGGGTGACAGGAGGTGATTGATGGGTGTCTCAAGGTGTGATTAGAGGGGGGAATAGATGCAAGCAATGCACTGGCGAGGTGATCAGGGCTGGGATCTGAGGGCATTCTGAGGGTGTGGGCGGGTGATTGAGTGCCCTAGGGGCAGATAGGGGTCTAATCTGATAGGTAGCAGTGACAGGGGGTGATTGATGGGTAATTAGTGGGTGTTTAGGGTAGAGAATATATGGAAACACTGCGCTTGGGTGGTGATCTGATGTCGGATCTGCGGGCGATCTATTGGTGTGGGTGGGTGATCAGTTTGCCCGCAAGGGGCAGGTTAGGGGCTGATTGATGGGTGGCAGTGACAGCGGGTGATTGATGGGTGGAAGTGACAGGGGGTGATTGATGGGTGGCATTGACAGGGGGTGATTGATGGGTGATTGATAGGTGATTGACAGGTAATCAGTGGGTTATTACAGGGGAGAACAGATGTAAATATTGCACTGGCGAATTGATAAGGGGGGGTCTGAGGGCAATCTGAGCGTGTAGGCGGGCGATTGGGTGCCCGCAAGGGGCAGATTAGGGTCTGATCTGATGGGTAACAGTGACAGGTGGTGATAGGTGGTGATAGGGGGTGATTGATGGGTAATTAGTGGGTGTTTAGAGGAGAGAATAGATGTAAACGCTGCGCTTGGGTGGTGATCTGATGTCGGATCTGCGGGCGATCTATTGGTGTGGGTGGGTGATCAGATTGCCCGCAAGGGGCAGGTTAGGGGCTGATTGTTGGGTGGCAGTGACGGGGTGATTGATGGGTGATAGGTGATTGGCAGGTGATTGACAGGTGATCAGTGGGTTATTACAGGGAAGGACAGATGTAATTAATGCACTGGCGAATTGATAAGGGGGGGGGGGGGTCTGAGGGCAATCTGAGCGTGTGGGCGGGTGATTGGGTGCCCGCAAGGGGCAGATTAGGGTCTGATCTGATAGGTAAAAGTGACAGGTGGTGATAGGGGGTGATTGATGGGTGATTAGTGGGTGTTTAGAGAAGATAACAGATGTAAACAATACATTTGGGAGGTAATCTGACGGCGGGTTTGCGGGCGATCTAATGGTGTGGGTGGGTGATCAGATTGCCCGCAAGGGGCAGGTTAGGGGCTGATTGATGGGTGGCAGTGACAGGGGGTGACAGGGGGTGATTGATGGGTGATAGGTGATTGGCAGGTGATTGACAGGTGATCAGTGGGTTATTACAGGGAAGAACAGATGTAATTAATGCACTGGTGAATTGATAAGGGGGGGTCAGAGGGCAATCTGAGCGTGTGGGCGGGTGATTGGGTGCCCGCAAGGGGCAGATTAGGGTCTGATCTGATAGGTAAAAGTGACAGGTGGTGATAGGGGGTGATTGATGGGTGATTGATGGGTAATTAGTGGGTGTTTAGAGGAGAGAATAGATGTAAACAATGGATTTGGGAGGTGATCTGATGTCGGATCTGCGGGCGATCTATTGGTGTGGGGGGGTGATCAGATTGCCCGCAAGGGGCAGGTTAGGGGCTGGCTGATGGGTGGCAGTGACAGGGGGTGATTGATGGGTGATTGACAGGTGATTGACAGGTGATCAGGGGGATAGATGCATACAGTAAACAGGGGGGGGGGTCGGGGGGGGGGTCTGGGGAGAATCTGAGGGGTGGGGGGTGATCAGGAGGGGGCAGGGAGCAGGGTGGGGGATAAAAAAAAAATAGCGTTGACAGATAGTGACAGGGAGTGATTGATGGGTGATTAGGGGGGTGATTGGGTGCAAACAGGGGTCTGGGGGGTGGGCAGGGGGGGGTCTGATGGGTGCTGTGGGCGATCTGGGGCAGGGGGGGGGAAAAATCAGTGTGCTTGGTGCAGACTAGGGTGGCTGCAGCCTGCCCTGGTGGTCCCTCGGACACTGGGACCACCAGGGCAGGAGGCAGCCTGTATAATACACTTTGTAAACATTACAAAGTGTATTATACACTTTGTATGCGGCGATCGCGGGGTTAACATCCCGCCGGCGCTTCCGTATAGCCGGCGGGATGTTGCGGCGGGTGAGCGGCGCCAGGCGGAGGCGGAGGATCGCGTCACTGATGACGCGATCGCTCCGCCCATGCCCCTACAAGGACCGCCGCCAATTGTCAATACGGCGGTCCTTGCGGGGTGCACTTCCCGGCCGCCAATTGTACATACGGCGGTCGGGAAGTGGTTAAGACTCCCCCTAGCGTCGCCTAACCATAAAAATATCACCACCAACGCCTAATCTTAACCGCCCCCCTCGGCGCAAACCTGCCACAAAAAAATGGAATATATTGAGGGCCATTTCATTTTTAGTAATTTCGGCTACAGGAGGATAAAGTAACATGGGTCTGCTGTTTGCAGCCGCAGTTTCCATAGTGGACGGTCTTAGCACTTGCTTTTTTATCAGGCGCCAGGGGCACCCAAATTTCCCCTGTAGCCAAAATAACTATTGGCGCCCAAACTTCTGTGGCGTCACCGGCGCCAACATTTCCTGCTTCCCTCTCAGCCTACATAACTTACTCTACTGTCAAAGAAAAAATAAATAAATAAATAACCTTGGTATGCCTTTCATTTCCTTGTAACATCTGTGTACTGAAATGTTTTCCGAACAAGGATTTTTATTAAGGCAGTATTTAGTGGTATAAACTGAATCAAATGTGAAACACTGGCTGTGCAAAAAATTGGCTACGCTTGTAATTTTGCTGATTTAAATGCACATAAATGGTCAATATTGATTACTTGCCACACTAAATTGTTTGGGTTAGCTCATTAAGCCTTGAACTTCATAGACACCGTCCAATTATGACAAAAGGTGTGCAAGGTAGGCAATTGCAAGTTGTACTTCTCTGTACTCTCCTCTGAAGAGTGACAGCATGGGACCCACAAAGCAAAACTATTGAAAGATCTGAAAATAGAGATTGTCAAGTGTTATGGTTTAGAGGAAGGCTATAACAAGCTATCTCATAGGTTTAAATTGTCAACTGTAAGGAAAGTAATCAGCAAATAGAAGGCCACAGGCCCAGTTGCTATAAAACTCAAGTCTGGTAGGCCAAGAAAAATACAGACGTAGAATACACAGATGATTGTAATGGTTACCGACAATTAGTTATGGTCAATGAGATGTAAACAATTCTGAATTGATGCAGGATTATTAAAATTGTATATGCAAATTTATGCAGATTGCAAATGGACCAACCAAATTCCACCTTAGCAGGATTTATTTGGATTGAGCAAAAGCTCATTAGACAAGCTAGATTATTTTGGAACAAAGTGCTTTGGTCTGATGAGACAAAAATTAGGTTATTTGGTCATTACAAAAAGGGAAAGCAGGTAATAATGGCGTCTATTAAAATGGGGTCCCATTCACGTCAATGCAAATCTTTTGACACCACGTGTATAAAAAGGGTGCCGCGTAAATATAAAACAACTACCGTATATACTCGCATATAAGCCGACCCGCATATAAGCCGACCCCCCAACTTTTCCCTGAAAAACCAGGGAAAAATGATTGACCCCCATATAAGCTGCCCGGGGGTAGGAAATGCTGGATTGGTGCAGCCCCCCAGTGTGTCCCAGTATAGCTAGTATAGTGCCCAGTATAGGTAGGTAGTGCCCAGTATAGCCAGTATAGTGCTCAGTATAGCGCCCAGTGTGGGTAGGTAGTGCCTCAGTTTAGCTAGTATAGTGCCCAGTTTAGCTAGTATAGTGCCCAGTTTAGCTAGTATAGTGCCCCAGTATGGCTAGTAAAGTGCCCAGTTTAGCCAGTATAGTGCCCAGTTTAGCCAGTATAGTGCCCAGTTTAGCTAGTATAGTGCCCAGTTTAGCCAGTATAGTGCCCAGCATAGGTAGGTAGTGCTCCCCGCTCCCCCCGCGGCCGCCGCTGCTATTACCTGCTTAGGCAGCGGCCGCTTCCTAATCCGCGTTCCTCTTCTGAACTTTCAGCGTGTATCACAGCAGCGCGCCCGGCGCTGCTGCTGTGACGATGCAGAGTGCAGGAAAGAGCGCGGCTCCCTATAGCGGCGATCTGTATCGCTGTTACCAGGGGAACCCCTCTTTCCTGCCCCCTGCATCGTCACAGCAGCAGCGCCGGGCGCGCTGCTGTGATACACAGTGAAAGTTCAGAAGAGGAACGCGGATTAGGAAGCGGCCGCTGCCTAAGCAGGTAATAGCAGCGGCGGCTGCGGGGGGAGCGGGGAGGGGGAGAGCGGGGTGCGGACCACCCACCACCCACCACTAGACCACCAGGGAAGACTCGCATACAAGCCGACCCCTCAACTTTTGTCCCCCTTTTTGGGTGTTTTTTGAGTGTTTTGGCCGGTTTCGAGGCACCCCCGGGGTCCGTCCTTGTTGGGATCGACGTTGAGTCTCTCTACACGTCGATCCCGCACGAGGAGGGGCTCCGGGCAATGTCCTTCTTTCTCCGTGAGCGGCATCCCTCTGCAGTGGCCCACAATGCGTTTATCGTAGAGGCTATGAAGCTAGTTCTGACCAGGAATTGTTTCACGTTTGATGGCCAATTCTATCAACAATTACGCGGAACATCGATGGGGGCGTCGTGTGCACCAGCCTATGCGTGTCTGCACTTGGGACTCTGGGAACGGGAACAGGTATATCCCAGTCCGGAGTTTGGTGCACACGTCGCCCTCTGGATTAGATTTATAGACGATGTGCTAATGGTATGGAGAGGTACTACTGATGAACTGGAACAATTTATATGCAAATTGAATATCAATACTAAGAACATTCGTTTGACCTTCTCCTCTGGAAAGGAAATCCCATTTCTGGACCTCTTGTTGAAGGTGGAGGGTCAGGCGATTGTAACAACATCGTATCGCAAGCCTACGGCCGGCAATACGGTATTACATGCAACCAGTCACCACCCGTCCTCTTTAAAGAAGGGAATTCCATATGGGCAGTTCCTCCGTTTGAGGAGGAATTGTTGCAAGGATGAAGACTTCAGAAATGAAGCACGCAGTATGTACCGGCGGTTTCGCGAGCGCGGATACCCGCATTCGGTATTGCGTAATGCTCTGCGGCGGGCTTGGGATCTGGATCGGCAAAAATTGCTGGCCCCCAGGGGGATGCCGCATAGTACGGAGGGAGATGGACATATGCGCCTTGTAACCGGCTTTGGGGCCCACTGGAACAATTTACGGGAGCTACTGAGTAGATTTTGGCCAATACTTACCTCTGATAAAGAAATCGAGAGAATAGTTGGTCCAAGACCACTTTTGACTGCTAGAAGAGCGCCAAATTTGAAAGACAGATTGGTACATAGTGAATTGCAAAAGAACCCCTTGACATGGCTTGATAGTAGGAAGCCTACAGGGATGTTTAAATGTTCTAAGTGTAAGCTTTGTCCCTATGTTGATCACGCCAATGTATTTTTTGATAGTAGTGGCAACAAAGAGTTCGCCATCAGATCATTTATAAATTGTGACACTAAAAAGGTAGTATATATGATACAGTGTCCGTGTGGATTAAAGTACATTGGCAAGACCAAAAGGGCACTAAAAGAGAGGGTCCTTGAGCATTTTGGAAAGATAACCAAAGGGAAATCGACAGGGGTCATTTATGACCACTATAAGGAATGCCATCAGAATAATCTGAGGGGAACTACAGTAAAAGGGATCTATAATTTAAAGATATCAAATAGACGTGGTGACTTTGATAACATACTCTATTGCAAGGAGGCAATGTGGATTTTTAAACTTGGCACGGTAGTACCTGAGGGGTTAAATGCTGAACTAGATCTATCTCCCTTTCTTAGAGCTAATAGATATTGATATTGATCTAATAATGTTATTGGGAGGAAAATCAGCGCTCATTGCAGATGCTTTTGTGATCGGCATGTACACGCTTTGAATAACTCTAAGGAAAAATGGGTAAAGTATGTGTATGAATGGACCCGCAATGAATGACAAACTGTGCCTTTAAGACAATATGTGCCTTAATAATAAGTAACTAGGCGGGAATTGCCATGTAAATATGCAGCGTGGGATGATCTATCTGTTAAAGAACAACCTCTCTGGATTATGATGTGTGTTATGGTCTATTGATGGACTTTCCTTGTTTGGGATCCTACTTGATGTGGACATTTGATGTGCTGCTGTGGTATCTCCACTAAATTCAACCGATATATGTAAAAAGTTTTCAAGAGTGGTACACGCATGGACCATAAGATCAAACATAGCCATGTTTTGCATGTTAGTTAGCAGGACAAAGCTGACTTACAGGCTTATAGAAGCTGACTTACTGAACATCCTATATACAGGCCGCACCGCATACACGCTATGCAGTATACAAACAAATGGTAAGCATGACAACGGAGATGCGGTGGGCGGAGCCTGAGCCACTACATAGGTGGTGACGCTTGCTAGACAAACCACACCCTGATGAAACGTCCAATTGGGACGTGAAACGCGTCGGTGGGCGGAGCTGACGCGACTGCGTACACCGCAGCATCATCCACACACGTGAGGCACGGAACTCCGGGTTGGCGTCTTCCGTAGAGGAGAGTTGCGGCATGGTGGAGCCAGCGGCATGACGCTCCCAGGCCATTTGATAGGACTCTGCCTGACGGACCAATGGAAGCTTCCAGGATGCGACACTTACATCTGACATGGGTGAGATCTACCCCTTCTTGCTTTGACCAAGTGGTGAATATTCAAGTTCTGATGGAACTTTGGTGAACTGAACCATTTGCTGGGATCCAAGTCAATCCTAAGGGGGCCCCCCATATCAAATATTAAGGCACATGTATGTGTGGTGAGTGAGTGCGCGGACGTGTTTAAGTGCAGC
The DNA here is from genome assembly GCF_040937935.1 of Hyperolius riggenbachi. Lineage (NCBI taxonomy): Eukaryota > Metazoa > Chordata > Amphibia > Anura > Hyperoliidae > Hyperolius > Hyperolius riggenbachi. The sequence goes on from NC_090648.1 coordinate 270,074,156, forward strand.
AGGTTAGTTGTCTTTGGCCAGACACAGCTTTGCCTTTATACTTAAAATACTTGATAAATCATTAATACGCAGTCAGCGTTGCATATGTCATCCGCAACAAATGTTTTTATGGGGATTATTTGGGGGATATACTGACCTATGGCTAACATGTCTGAGGATTGGTGTCTTTTAATGATTTTGATATAATAAACGTACTTGGTATACTTTATGAGGCTGTGTGACCAATTCAATTGTTTAGTATATGTTTATAGCCCAGGTTGGCCTCATCTCCATACCTGATGGAGTGACAAGTCCCAAGTAATTAATGACACTGCTTATGCACAAATTTATTAGTCAAATTCCACCTTAGCAGGATTTATTTGGATTGAGCAAAAGCTCATTAGACAAGCTAGATTATTTTGGAACAAAGTGCTTTGGTCTGATGAGACAAAAATTAGGTTATTTGGTCATTACAAAAAGGGAAAGCAGGTAATAATGGCGTCTATTAAAATGGGGTCCCATTCACGTCAATGCAAATCTTTTGACACCACGTGTATAAAAAGGGTGCCGCGTAAATATAAAACAACTACCGTATATACTCGCATATAAGCCGACCCGCATATAAGCCGACCCCCCAACTTTTCCCTGAAAAACCAGGGAAAAATGATTGACCCCCATATAAGCTGCCCGGGGGTAGGAAATGCTGGATTGGTGCAGCCCCCCAGTGTGTCCCAGTATAGCTAGTATAGTGCCCAGTATAGGTAGGTAGTGCCCAGTATAGCCAGTATAGTGCTCAGTATAGCGCCCAGTATGGGTAGGTAGTGCCTCAGTTTAGCTAGTATAGTGCCCAGTTTAGCTAGTATAGTGCCCAGTTTAGCTAGTATAGTGCCCCAGTATGGCTAGTAAAGTGCCCAGTTTAGCCAGTATAGTGCCCAGTTTAGCCAGTATAGTGCCCAGTTTAGCTAGTATAGTGCCCAGTTTAGCCAGTATAGTGCCCAGCATAGGTAGGTAGTGCTCCCCGCTCCCCCCGCGGCCGCCGCTGCTATTACCTGCTTAGGCAGCGGCCGCTTCCTAATCCGCGTTCCTCTTCTGAACTTTCAGCGTGTATCACAGCAGCGCGCCCGGCGCTGCTGCTGTGACGATGCAGAGTGCAGGAAAGAGCGCGGCTCCCTATAGCGGCGATCTGTATCGCTGTTACCAGGGGAACCCCTCTTTCCTGCCCCCTGCATCGTCACAGCAGCAGCGCCGGGCGCGCTGCTGTGATACACAGTGAAAGTTCAGAAGAGGAACGCGGATTAGGAAGCGGCCGCTGCCTAAGCAGGTAATAGCAGCGGCGGCTGCGGGGGGAGCGGGGAGGGGGAGAGCGGGGTGCGGACCACCCACCACTAGACCACCAGGGAAGACTCGCATACAAGCCGACCCCTCAACTTTTGTCCCCCTTTTTGGGGGTCAAAAATTCGGCTTGTATGCGAGTATATACGGTATATCACTTGTTATCTTTACCTTTCATTTCCATACCAACTTTATCGATTATAAAAATTGCATTATTTAACAAATAATCCTTTTTACAACTGTATAATTGTTTCTAAAACTGTTTTCTATGCTTTCTCAGAAAAACATTGTTTACATTTCAACGTTTTGCACCACAATGAGCAGCTTCCGTGATTCTCACCTATGTTACAAATTATCGTCTTTCAAAAAAACCTGCTTAAATATATATATATATGTATGTGTTTATTTTTGCCTTTTGACTCCTCAATTATCTTTTATTTTATGTTACATAAAACCATAAAGTATCATATACTATTGCAATTTATATTGCACAAACAAAACTGGGTATTAAGGTTAGGCACCACCAGGGAGGTTTCAGTTTTGGCACCATCAGGAAAGGGTTAAGGTTGGGCACCAGCGGGGGGTGGGCTGGGGGTTAAGGTTGGGCACCAACAGGGGAGGGTTCTGTGTGAGAGTAAGGAGAGGTTGGGTTATAGTAAAATATCAATAAATATTACAGATATTTTACTATATGAATGAAGTAGTACAATATCAGTAAATTAACCAATATTTTTATTTAACCACTTGAGGACCCACCCTTTACCCCCCCTTAAGGACCAGCGCTGGTTTGATTGATCTGTGCTGGGTGGGCTCTGACGCCCCCAGCACAGATCAGGGTGCAGGCAGGGAGATCAGATTGCCCCCCTTTTTTCCCCCCTATGGGGATGATGTGCTGGGGGGGTCTGATCTCTCCTGCCTGCTGTGGGTGGCGGGGGGGGCACCTCAAAGCCCCCCTCCGCGGCGAAATTCCCCCTCCCTCTCCTACCTGCTGCCTCCCCCGGTGATCGGGGCTGCACAGGACGGCTATCCGTCCTGTGCAGCCAGTGACAGGACGTCCCCTGTCACATGGCGGCGATCCCCGGCCGCTGATTGGCCGGGGATCGCCGATCTGCCTTACGGCGCTGCTGCGCAGCAGCGCCGTACAAATGTAAACAAAGCGGATTATTTCCGCTTGCGTTTACATCTAGCCTGCGAGCCGCCATCGGCGGCCCGCAGGCTATTCACGGAGCCCCCCGCCGTGATTTGACAGGAAGCAGCCGCTCGTACGAGCGGCTGCTTCCTGATTAATTAGGCTGCAGCTGGCGACGCAGTACTGCGTCGCTGGTCCTGCAGCTGCCACTTTGCCGACGCACATTATGAGTGTGCGGTCGGCAAGTGGTTAACAGAGGCCCTTGTTAAACCATATTGAGCACCAGGCATTTGTTTATTTTAATTAACCTCCCCATAAGGGTTCGTGGAGTGCACAATTGAAATGTTACAGATTTAACACCTTTGAAGGTGTTTTCCTGCATTAAGGTTTTTTGCTATAGCTGATCATATTTTTGTTGGATATTTATAAAAAAAAACAAAAAAAAAAAAACAACCACTGTAGATTCAGACATTTTTTTAAAAAAAGTAAAATTATTTATACATACTTGATGCTCCATCACCATCCTCCCGGGCTGGTTTGATCCTCTGCTGGTCAGCCTGGTAAATAATCCAGTCTCCCTCAGTCGCGTTCTGCTGTGCATGGCCAGGACGGCCATGTGCGCGCACCTATCACACTCCCATCATCAGAAGTGTTCTGTGTCTGCACAGTACCAGCAGTGCTAGTAGTAGATCGGGACTGGAAGAGTTACCTGACTTGCCAGCAGAGGATCAAAGCAGCCTGGGAGGATTGCAAGGGATCCCACGGCCTAATGGGGGTTGGAAGTAACCCCGGGTATCTATAAATGCTTTTATTTTTTGGTCTCCGGTTTCCTCTAAGGGCCCTTTTCTGCGTGTTTGCTGTGCAGGGTTGGCTGCGATTGCGACTTCTTCAGTTGTATTGAAGGATACCTGAATTGAGAGGGATATGGAGGCTACCATATTTATTTCCCTTTTAAACAATACCAGTTGCCAGGCTGTCCTACTGATCCCTCCTCCGCCTATAATACTTTTAGCCATAATTCAGTCTGAAGTCTGACTGGAATAGCCACATGCTTTTTTCAGGTGTGTGATTCTGACACTACTGCGACCAAAGAGATCAGCAGGACTGCCAGGCAACTGGTGTTGTTTAACTACTTAAGGACCAAGCTAATTGAAATCTACGCCCTGTTTTGGTGGTCACCTGGCTGGCAGCGAGTAGATTTCAATTAGCCACCTCTGCGCGCATCCACCCATTTCCGTCGCTCCCCCCGATCTCGCCGCTTCATCCCCGCAACTCACTGGCTCTGTCTGTGTCTATGACGGCAGAGCCCTGCAAACGAGTCAGGGGCCGATTTCATATGCTCCTGGCCCTGTCTTTCAATGTAAGCCGCTCCCTTTGGCTTACATTGAAAGACAGGGTCAGGAGCCAATGAAAGCGGCTCCCTACCGGCTCACAGGAACTCTGCCGTCATAGAGACGGCAGAGTGGGTGGCCCAGGATCCCGACGTGATGACGGTTGCGATAGGTATGTGCGGCAATTTGTCGGGATTCCGCCGTTTCTGTACCAGCGGTCTCTGGTCCTTAAGGGGGCAGAGACCGCTGGTACTTAAGTGGTTAAAAGTAAAAAAAAATATGGCAGCCTCCCTATCCCTCTCACTTCAGGTATCCTTTAATTTAAAATCCCATCACAATAGTGGGAACAAAGAAGCACCACTACCTAATTATGAAATTGTGCCTAGTGGAAACCATCCTCAATTCTATTTTTCTGTACAACTGATAATTTTATAAGAAAAACTAAACATTTAATACATATGGATCGCATTAGTTATTTTTGTGTATACACTGCACAACAGTTTTATGTCTTTATTTTTACTGGAAGATTGATGTAAATATAGGTTTAAGATTGTATAATATTTTAATGGTCGTTTCTAAAATGTATTTTTTTTTTGCTTTTAATGTGGTTGGTAAATTTAATTAACCAATTTTATTTTATTTTACAGATATTTGAAAGAATTTTGTTTATATGGGCGATCAGACATCCAGCCAGTGGATATGTTCAAGGAATAAATGACTTAGTCACGCCGTTTTTTGTTGTATTCCTTAGTGATTTTATAGGTAAGTGAATGTAGTAATAGGAAAATTAAAATTTATATTGTTCAATTGTTAAGATATGATCACTTTGTTAGGACATAATTATAGAATATTTGTAAGTGGTATACAGAGAACTGGCATTAGATATTCACTAAAATACTGGGTAAGGCTAATGTTGATGCTGTGTGCTTTAGATGGCTTGTGGAGGTACAATACCATGTCACTGCAACTGTGTGGACTCCTGCACTGCTATCATGGAGGCTGATGTGGCACATGGGATTCTTGTCTCATCCCACAAAACAAGAAAAAAGGCCCTGATAGAACTCCGAAGGTGTGCCTACACAATAATCGGGCTGCGTAATTCATATATTGAGGACACATCCAAAAGAGATTAAAAAAACAACAACAAATAAATGGAATTGAAATCCAACAAAGTGTGTGTGTGTGTATAGTAGATGCCATTGAAATACAATTCATAAATTGACTACTGAATTCTTAATTTAATCACATCACATAAATATGCAGTAAATGTAATGAAAATAAACATACATGATAGGCCTAATGGATGTATCAGTGACAGTATAACATGCTAACAATACAGTGCATCATGTTTATGAGGGGCTTCAAAATCATCTGAAGTAGATAGTGTACAGCAGGGGTCCCCAACCTTTTCCAGCCTGAGGGCCGCTATTCAGACCAAACTCCAGGCCCGGGGGGAGCGGGGGGAGGGGGGCTACTGCCACTAACCTCAACCCCCCCCCCCTGATTTGGAGTGTATAGGTAAGTAGGCATCTAGATATAGTTGCCCCCAGTATAGGTAGCTAATACAGTTGCCCCTGTATAAGGGGGCCACCAGGGAATATAAAAGAGGAAGCGGCCGCCAGCTCATAAGGTAACAGGAGTAGCAGCCGCGGGGGGGGGGGGGGGGAGGGGAGGACAGACCCCAGTGGAAAACTACTCACGGACCGGCAGTGGGCCTTGGCCTGGAGGTTGGGGACTCCTGATTTACAGGAAACAATAAGTGTTGGCCACAAAGATCACTAGCCAAGAAATATTAAGAAGTGCCAAGAGGTGTGCAGTGGAGGAGTCACTACAGTCGAGAGGGTAATGGAGAAGGATACTAGATTAGAGCAGACTAACTGAGTGCAGGAAGAGGAAAGTAGCGACAGACTTACTAATCACAAGCAAAGAGGAAGAAATCTACAAGCAATGGCATACTTTACCCTGATAAAACTCACACGTATTGCCAAGGCTTCATCAGAGGCTGTGTTTTGTGATTCTTGACTCATCCCATTCAATCCTCTGGAAGGAATATGATATTGGACCAAGGTGACAGACTACCTAACTGTAGTTTACTGCTGGAGGGAATTGTAACCTAGAATATGGTGAGATAGTACTTGGATCAAGATCAAGATGGCGCTGCATCGGCAGCCACGGACACAGGGCTCCGGCCTCTTCTTCTTTTTCCTATCACTTTCCTAAGATTTTTACTCCCTAATCCCCCCCTAATCTAAAGGGGAGGATGCGGGGATACCGTGGGAGACAATCGGAGACAGGCGGAGACGTGCTGATCCAGGCACAGAGCCTCCTGGGTCTGAACTGCGAGCTGCAAGCTTCCAGCTGATCATGCGATCAGCTGTTCAGTCCCTTGTGCTCTCCCACCACCAAGCTCGGACTGCTCCTGCCACGAGCTGGCTGCTCGTTGCTGCACAATGGGACCAATCTCTCTCCTCACGCTGCCGCTCTACCTGGGAAGAACGGAGACCCACAGAGGTGCAGCCACATCTCTGTGCAGCGGCAGGCAGCCAGCCAGAGACATGCGGCTGCTCTGCCGCGATCGAGGGACTCGGAGGCTGCCTGCCTGATCTTCACTGGCGCAGCCACGGCTCTGCTGCCGGAGCAACCAGACGCCGGAGCAACCAGACGCCGCCGGAGACATGCGGCTGCCCTGCCGCCATCTGAGGACTCGGAGGCTCCTCATCGAGAGGACGCTACACTGCCAGGCACCATCGCAGGGACATGCGGACCGCTCCACCGCCGCGGCACGATGGACTGTTCTGAGATGAGGCTGGTCAGTGGTGGGGAAGGAGGGCACTGGGATCGTACACATGCCTGACTTGCAGGGCGTGATTGCACCAGTAGCTGAGCGGCCCACATGGAGTGACCATAGGCCCAAGCACTGCTCTACTTCGCCCTGCCCCCGATTGCACCAGCAGCTGAGCGGCCGCCGCCACCCACATGGAGTGACCATAGGCCCAAGCACTGCTCTACTTCGCCCTGCCCCCGATCCACCACCGCTGCTGCCAGGAAGCAACTCGGGCACATGCAGGATTCCTCCACATCTATCCAGGCCGCAGGAGATATCTCATCAATCCCTGGTGACACATCACCGCTGCCCTACCCAGTTGAGCCTGATATCCTCGCTGTGCCCCCAAGTCGGGCCCCCATCTCTGTCCCCTGGTGGGATTAGCCATCCACGGATGAACTTGCTGGGCTCCTGGCCTAGTGGCCAGGCCACTCGGCTGCCAGTCCATCCTCCACCAGTTCAGCCACCAGCTCCATCAGCCTCTGCGGCCACTGGCTCTTCTTGCTCCCAGAAGCACCGGGTCCCCTGTGCCTGCAACCACCATCGGACTGATTGGGACTGTTTGTTGGACTGTACCCAGGCAAGTTTTTAATCTGCAGCCCTAAGGGACTCTCTGCCTCTGTCTCTCACCTCTTGCTTTGGTTCTCTCTTTCTTTCCTCATTCTCTCTTAGCTATCCCTTCTCTCTCTCTCTCTCTCTCTCTCTCTCTCTCTCTCTCTCTCTCTCTCTCTCTCCACTCTTTTCCAGGACACACTGCCGGGCATCTGGAACTGCTGCGGAGCTGTGCGAGCGCCGTCGGTAGTTGGCAGGCTGCTCCCCTCACAAAGCACTCCAGACTCCCCCCCACGCGTCTTTCACTATAGTTATGTGCCGTATGTACACAAAGGTATATGTTTACTTTGTACTATACTGTATATGATTGTATGTGTTGTAGTTCGCATGTACAGTATGTGTTTGTACCATCACCGACCCTGTTTGAGCCAAAAACAATTCCGGGTACAACCCCCCGTTGTACTTGGCGAAATAAAAAATTCTGATTCTGAATTATGCTATAAGATTGGCATGCCCTTTTTCTTCATCTTTTCACCGCCAAGTATTTTATAGTAAAAGGTTTTACCCTGTGCCAGTACTCACAGTAAATCAATTGGAGTATACGATAATCCCTGCAAGACGTTTGCTCTTCTAAAATGTTCCCTCTCTCTTACACATACAGTGGTTTGCAAAAATATTCAGCCCCCTTGAAGGTTTCCACATTTTGTCATATTACTGCCACAAACATGAATGAATTTTAATGGAATTCCATGTGAAAGACCAATACAAAGTGGTGTACACGTGAGACGTGGAACGAAAATCATACATGATTCCAAACATTTAAAAAAAAAACAAAAAAAAACTGCAAAATGGGGTGTGTGTAATTATTCAGCCCCCTGAGTCAATGATTTATAGCACCACCTTTTGCTGCAATTACAGCTGCCAGTCTTTTAGGGTATGTCTCTACCAGCTTTGCACATCTAGAGACTGAAATCCTTGCCCATTCTTCTTTGCAAAACAGCTCCAGCTCAGTCAGATTAAATGGACAGCGTTTGTGAACAGCAGTTTTCTGATCTTGCTACAGATTCTCGTTTGGATTTAGATCTGGACTTTGACTGGGCCATTCTAACACATGGATATGTATTGTTTTAAACCATTCCATTGTTGCTCTGGCTTTATGTTTAGGGTCATTGTCCTGCTGGAAGGTGAATTCAGTCTCAAGTCTTTTGCAGACTCCAAGAGGTTTTCTTCCAAGATTGCCCTGTATTTGGCTCCATCCATATACCCATCAACTCTGACCAGCTTCCCTGTCCCTGCTGAAGAGAAGCAACCCCAGAGCATGATGCTGCCACCACCATATTTGACAGTGGGGAGGGTATGTTCAGAGTGATGTGCAGTTTTAGTTTTCCGCCACACAGCGTTTTGCATTTTGGCCAAAAAGTTCCATTTTGATCTCACCTGACCAGAGCACCTTTTTCCACATGTTTGCGGTGTCCCCCACATGGCTTGTGGCAAACTGCAAACAGGACTTCTTATGCTTTTCTGTTAACAATGGCTTTATTCTTGTCACTCTTCCATAAAGGCCAACTTTACCCAGTACACGACTAATACTTGTCCTATGGACAGATTCCACCACCTGAGCTGTAGCTCTCTGCAGCTCGTCCAGAGTCACCATGGGCCTCTTGACTGCATTTCTGATCAGCGTTCTTGTTCGGCCTGTGAGTTTAGGTGGATGGCCTTGTCTTGGTAGGTTTACAGTTGTGCCATACTCCTTCCATTTCTGAATGATCGCTTGAACAGTGCTCCGTGGAATGTTCAAGGCTTTGGAAATCTTTTTGTAGCCTAAGCCTGCTTTAAATTTCTCAATAACTTTATCCCTGACCTGTCTAGTGTGTTCTTTGGACTTCATGGTGTTGTTGATCCCAGTATACTCTTAGACAACTTATGAGGCCATCACAGAGCAGCTGTATTTGTACTGACATTAGCTTACACCCAGATGCACTCTATTTAGTCATTAGCACTCATCAGGCAATGTCTATGGACAACTGACTGCACTCAGACCAAAGGGGGCTGAATAATTATGCACACCCCACTTTGCAGTTATTGATTTGTAAAAAAAAAAATGTTTGGAATCTTGTATGATTTTCGTTCCACGTCTCACGTGTACACCACTTTGTATTGGTCTTTCACGTGGAATTCCAATAAAATTAATTCATGTTTGTGGCAGTAATGTGACAAAATGTGAAGAACTTCAAGGGGGCCGAATACTTTTGCAAGCCACTGTATGTAAGCTGTGCCTATACATTTCAAACGTCTTTGTGCAGATCATTATTACTCTTTTGCACATACACCGAGTTCCGAGTGCAGACTAGCCACAAATGATTTGTAAGCGTTTACTATGGGAACATCATTAGCGCCTCATTTTAAGAGGTTGAAACTACACGTACACTTTAACCCATTCGCGTTCCGTCGTTTTCACTTGAGAAATGTTCACCTCCCATTCATTAGCCTATAACTTTATCACTACTTATCACAATGAACTGATCTATATCTTGTTTTTTCCACCACCAATTAGACTTTCTTTGGGGGGTACATTTTGCTAAGAGCCACTTTACTGTAAATGCATTTTAACAGGAAGAATAAGAAAAAAACGGAAAAATTCATTATTTCTCAGTTTTCAGCCATTATAGTTTTAAAATAATACATGCCTCCATAATTAAAACTCACGTATTGTATTTTCCCATATGTCCCGGTTATTACACCATTAAAATTATGTCCCTATCACAATGTATGGCGACAATATTTAATTTGGAAATAAAGATGCATTTTTTCCGTTTTGCATCTATCACTATTTACAAGTTTAAAATAAAAAAAAATATAGAAATATTTCATCTTTACATTGATATTTAAAAAGTTTAGACCCTTAGGTAAATATTTACATGTTTTTTTTTTTTATTGTAATGTTTTTTTTTTTTTATATTAAACATTTTATTTGGGTATTTTTGGGAGGGTGGGATTCCGTGGCTACCGAATCTGCGGCCGGGAGTGCGCGTGCACGCGCGCGGTAGCGCGCATGGTTCCTGGACGTTGTTTCTACGTCCAGGAACCAAAATAGGCTAAGAAGCATTGCCTATTGCTATGCTGCATAGCGGTTGAACGCTGAGACCACTCTAACAGCAGGTAAAGTAATTCCTCTGTAAAAATGTTTATTGGCATTTTCCTTTAAAGTGACCCTGAATTGAAAATAAACTTATTGACCTAATCATAAATGGCATTATGCTGGAATGCCTTGTTAATGTTTGCATTAAAGATTGTGTTTGTATGTAAATTATCAAATGCCTTTTTACTGTGTTTGCATGCAATGTGCAAATTTAGGATGCAAAGTACCGTATTTTTCAGACTATAATGGCGTGTACACAAGCCATATTTTCACAAATGACGGGGCCATCAGACCCTCCCGCTGGGTGGTGTTCTGCCGACAGTAGGACGTGTGTACAGTCTGTCGGCAGACTGATAAGACCCGTCGTTTGTGAAAATATGGCGTGTATACGCCTTTAGACATACCTAGGTTTAGGGGGAAAAAACAAAGAAAACGAAAATTCTAAACCTTGATGCGTCCATGATCCAGGAGTGGTAGAACTAGGTATTCAGTATACTGTAAAGTATATGATACACCTAGAACCATAGGAGGAGCAATCTGGATGGATGGTAGTAAGTAAATGGTGGACAGTTGAAGGTCCCAGGTTCTGCTCTGTGTGTGCCACTATAAGTGGTAACATTCTGTTTAGACAGGGTGGGGGAGGGGCTAAAACAAAATGGGAGAGAGCACACTCTCTAAGCAAGTGGTGGCAAGCCTCCCTGTGGAGTAATATCACCTCAGGGTGTTGCTCCTTATGGGTCAGTCAGTGGAAGTACTTTTTTCCCTCTTCCAGCTGGGTACATAGGCTATGGGTACTTTCCTCCCTTGTGCAGGTATCCTGGGGATCTGCAAATATGCTCAGCAGGCGTCTTCCTGGCAGATTAGTGTCTCTGCCTTGGGGCAGAGCGAGCCTGTGACAGTGTTGCTGCATGTGGGGCTCTGCTCCTGGGATTGAAAAGCGGAGCTGTGGTGTGCAGACCACCCACATAGGTGGCTAGGTGTGCATAGAGGGCTCAGTCATGCCTTATCCCTCTCACATCCGCTCCCTGCATCAGCTGTATCAGTGCGATCCCAGTGTTTTCTAAACGGCATAGCAGAAGTCGATGTGATGACCGGAGATGCTGCTCCTGGCTGGGATCTTCTTGTTTCCTCAGCGCGATCCCACAGAGGAGTACAGTATATCTTCAGCCACTACAACGGCAGAGTCCTCAGAGGCTCTGTCGTACTGCTCTGTTTACTGGTGTCCTCTCATGACCTGTAGCGCACGTGCGCCTGGGGTCATGTGGTGACATCAGTAAGCAAAGCAGTACGGAAAGCCTCCATTATGGCGGCTGTACTTCTCTGCGGGATCGTGCTGATGAGATAAGAAGATCTCAGCCAGGAGAAGCATCACGGTGGCTGCCGCTATGCGGCTTAGAAAACACTGGGATCGCGCTGATGCGGCTGCCTCCCCCTGCGGACGCCATGATCACAGCCAGGACAAATATTCTTTAAGCAGGTGCTGCTCTGTGAATCAGAAACACTTAGCATTGTGCTGCTGCTGCCTCACCACTGCAGACATCAATTACAGCACAAAGAGTAGAAGCACCCAGATCGATAAGACTGCCACATTCGGACTATAAGACGCATCCACTTTTTCTCCCCACTTTTGGGCGAGATAAAGTGTGTCTTACAGTCCGAAAAATACAGTATTTATTTTTGCACATGTAAAAATGCAAACACAATTGCAAGAATTTTAGCAGAAGTGCTATTATCCTAGATTAGATATGTGATGAATGTGTTTTTGCACATTCGCAAGTCACATGCGAGCATGAACCTTGCCTTAGACTTTTGAAAGAGACAAGCCTGTTTTCTGTTTTTTGGGGTTTTTTATTCTTGTTCTTTAATCACTGCCCTTAAAATATAATTGTATCCAAATGCTTGTTTCCCTCAAACAACTGCAGGGTATGCTTTTCTTACATTATAACACATCTTTATATATTCAGTTGAAGAAGAAGCAACTATCATGAAAACAGCATTATATTTATTCTATAGATGTGCTTCTTTTCCTGTTTCACCTTTCTCTGACTTGTGATGATTACACTCTGTTGTAATGTCACATTTAGTGTTAATCGAAAAGGGCAAGCTGCCCTTGAGTTTGGATTTGCATGGAAACACCTTTTTTCTTTCTTTCCAATTCTTGTTTCATTGGAGGTCTATTCATTGCTTAGCAACTAATGAGAACTACTGCTGCTTACTCCCTAATCATCTCTTAAGTAGGGTAGAGGCCTACTCCTGAGAGTGCTTGCAGTTTTTGCCTTTTACTCCCTCATTTGACAGGTAATGAAAATGCTCTTAATGATCCTAGAGCAGTTGGATCTCTGTTGGAAGACTTTAGAGTTGTTAATTGAAATAAGAAGTTCAGCTGAGATGTGATTAGAGAATTGATATTCTATGTTAAATAGACCATTTAATTAATGTGGTAAATAAGTTTGTCTTAACTACTTTGCCAGCAACTTGCATTGTAGGACCCAAGTGGCTGTTAATGTAGTAGCATCTGTGTCAGGATCATAGGTGAACGCAAATACTTATTTATCTTCCTGGCAAATAAAAGAGGGGTTTGTTTACACTATCTCATTGTCACCCTCTATCTTGGCTTGTGTTACCATATACCGGTATTCAAGTTCATTTACTCATTCCACGAACTCTGTATAAAATACAGCTCCTGCATCAGATAATGAAAGGTGGAAAAATAATAATGTGCCCGTAGCTATAGATTTTTTTTTTTTATATATAAATAAAGTAGAGGTTGCCATCTTCCATCTATCTTTTAGTCATTATGGTATAAACCAAAGGGTGATGTTTCGAGGATAGTGGTTATGTTGTCTGAGACCCGGATGCCTGGACAGCATTGCAGCAACTAGATAGTAGATGCAGCATGCAGCCTATATTGCATACAGTTTCCTGCCTGGAGTGGGAGCAGGAGGGGAGTGCTGTAAAGACAGCCCAGGAGATTTGGGCGCAGCCAGCGCCACCATAGCCTGTAATAGGAACTACGGCTATAGAGGCGTTCAGTGAGTAATTTGAGCACTGTCAAAAGATGGAGCACAAATTGCTACAAAAACACTGTAATTTGTCCGCCAGCAATTGCAGGAAGCCAAATTACATCTTTCCCCTACTATCTATGGCGGCCTAAAGGGGGAGTAGTATTTACCGCTGCCGCGACTTGTGCAGAAGCAGGGTGAGCTGTTTATCGGCTTTACCCTGCAACCAAATCTCCCGGCGGCAGTATAATATATAGGCACAGGAGGGCATTTTACTCAGAGCTGCCCAACAACACCTTACAAGCAGGAGGTACATTTAGCTTTCTTTTGCAGGGCTTGGGCACTATATTGTGAACCTTACTGAGGGACAGTTAGTGACATTATTATTATTGTTTTTATTGTTGTTTATGAAGGCTTAGCAAACTCTCTTGATCTGGACAAAGTAGTTCCAACACACTTAGGGCTGGTTCACTTTGGTTTCTGCCACGTTCAAGTGTCAGCGTTTGAACGCCAGTGTTTACACGCTAGCTTTTGAAGCCTTCAAGGCTAGCAGTTCGGGTCTCTGCAATAGTTTTTACCTCCTCTGAAAGCAACATGTTGCAGTGTTCTCCCCAGGCTCTTTTAGCCGGGTGCTACACCCGGCTATTTTTAGTGAGCACCCGGCTGTCATCGGCTCACCTCCTCCTATTCTGTAAGCACAGTTGCACACAGAAGCACCGGCCCTGCATTCTCTAATCTTGCCCCACCCGGCTACTTTTTTATGCCACCCGGCTACTATTCCATGCCACCCGGCTGGAAAAAAATTCTGGGGAGAACACTGATGTTGCTTTCGAGATGAGACGCAACGCCGGGCTTTACCGCCAAGCTTTCATGAAAGCCTGCAAAAGCCAGCTCTAAACACTCTCATTCACTTGAATAGGACGGCGGTAGAATACTGAAAAATGCTGTGTCTTAAACACCGCGTTAAACACCGCAAAAATGCCTGGGTGAACCAGCCCTTAAAGAGGAGCTGTTAGGTATAAGGTCTCAGAGAAAATAAACACATATATCAGTAGCTAAAGATTGGCTGTACTTACATTACATATGCATTTCACTGTCCACGTTTGGATTTCACAGAATTTGTATATAGTATATGCAGAGAATGATGCTCCTGACAGCTCATGGCAGGTTCCATGTTTGTGAAGCCAAATGTGTCGTCATGTCCTGCCTGCTTCTGATCACAGAACAGCTCATACTGAATAACACTAGTTTGCAGTGAATATTAATGAGCCATGTGGCTAGGAACAATAGCGGACTCCTGCAGTGTACGCTGCCCCGAGATTTATCTGTGCTGTGGCTGGACTGAGTTTTAGAAGCTGCTGAAACTTGATCCCGTCTTCTCCTTAGCAGCCGAGGGGAGGGCCCCAGAATGCTTTGCAGTATGTTATGCGGCTTGCGTCCTGCTTAGGTCTAAGCATTGCTGATAAGCATACATCAAAGGTAAGAGAGATCTTTATCTTCAGTAATGTCTTTTTGGCTTCCTTCTAAACTGTTTAACACAGGAGACTAGAGGTTTAAATTAGCTTCTGCAGCCTGACAGTTACTCTTTAAGAAGAAGCACTGTTTTGACACATAGTAGAATGTTGTAAATCTATTCAGGACACCCACTTTTACAGCAATTATCCTAGCTTCAGCATCAGAAATGCTTCATATATATATATATATATATATATAAAGAGAAAGAAACGAGGAGTTGCAGCACACGGCTCTTTATTGAGCAAAAATAAATCATATACAGGCAAACGTTTCGGTCGTTCCACAACCTTCCTCAATGCCGAGGCATTGAGGAAAGTTGTGGAACGACCGAAACGTTTGCCTGTATAGGATTTATTTTTGCTCAATAAAGAGCCGTGTGCTGCAACTCCTCGTTTCTTTCTCTATGATCCAGAGGGATTGGGCTCCCTCAGTTGCGGGCATACACATATAAGGACTACCTGTGTGAGCTGCTGATCCCCCTCGGATTGTATATAAATATATATATTGTATATAAATATATATATTGTATATAAATATATATATTGTATATAAATATATATATTGTATATAAATAAATATATATATATATATATATATATATATATATATATATATATATTGCTGTATATTGATATGTAGCCCTGCCCTCCTAGTGATGTCACAGCCGAGTTCTGTAGCTATGTGGAACACAGAACAAATGAAACTAAATGCTGACCACTTTAACTCTAAAGGTTTTTCCCTTTAAACACTAGAGCAATTTTCACATTTCAGCGCTGCGTCCATTCATTCAGCAAAGCCTTTATCACTACTTATCCCACTGAAATGATCTATACAGGGAGTGCAGAATTATTAGGCAAATGAGTATTTTGACCACATCATCCTCTTTATGCATGTTGTCTTACTCCAAGCTGTATAGGCTCGAAAGCCTACTACCAATTAAGCATATTAGGTGATGTGCATCTCTGTAATGAGAAGGGGTGTGGTCTAATGACATCAACACCTTATATCAGGTGTGCATAATTATTAGGCAACTTCCTTTCCTTTGGCAAAATGGGTCAAAAGAAGGACTTGACAGGCTCAGAAAAGTCAAAAATAGTGAGATATCTTGCAGAGGGATGCAGCACTCTTAAAATTGCAAAGCTTCTGAAGCGTGATCATCAAACAATCAAGCGTTTCACTCAAAATAGTCAACAGGGTCGCAAGAAGCGTGTGGAAAAACCAAGGCGCAAAATAAGTGCCCATGAACTGAGAAAAGTCAAGCGTGCAGCTGCCAAGATGCCACTTGCCACCAGTTTGGCCATATTTCAGAGCTGCAACATCACTGGAGTGCCCAAAAGCACAAGGTGTGCAATACTCAGAGACATGGCCAAGGTAAAAAAGGCTGAAAGACGACCACCACTGAACAAGACACACAAGCTGAAACGTCAAGACTGGGCCAAGAAATATCTCAAGACTGATTTTTCTAAGGTTTTATGGACTGATGAAATGAGAGTGAGTCTTGATGGGCCAGATGGATGGGCCCGTGGCTGGATTGGTAAAGGGCAGAGAGCTCCAGTCCGACTCAGACGCCAGCAAGGTGGAGGTGGAGTACTGGTTTGGGCTGGTATCATCAAAGATGAGCTTGTGGGGCTTTTTCGGGTTGAGGATGGAGTCAAGCTCAACTCCCGTCCTACTGCCAGTTTCTGGAAGACACCTTCTTCAAGCAGTGGTACAGGAAGAAGTCTGCATCCTTCAAGAAAAACATGATTTTCATGCAAGACAATGCTCCATCACACACGTCCAAGTACTCCACAGCGTGGCTGGCAAGAAAAGGGTATAAAAGAAGAAAAACTAATGACATGGCCTCTTTGTTCACCAGATCTGAACCCCATTGAGAACCTGTGGTCCATCATAAAAAGTGAGATTTACAAGGAGGGAAAACAGTACACCTCTCTGAACAGTGTCTGGGAGGCTGTGGTTGCTGCTGCACGCAATGTTGATGGTGAACAGATCAAAACACTGACAGAATCCATGGATGGCAGGCTTTTGAGTGTCCTTGCAAAGAAAGGTGGCTATATTGGTCACTGATTTGTTTTTGTTTTGTTGAATGTCAGAAATGTATATTTATGAATGTTGAGATGTTATATTGGTTGCACTGGTAAAAATAAATAATTGAAATGGGTATATATTTGTTTTTTGTTAAGTTGCCTAATAATTATGCACAGTAATAGTCACCTGCACACACAGATATCCCCCTAAAATAGCTAAAACTAAAAACAAACTAAAAACTACTTTCAAAAATATTCAGCTTTGATATTAATGAGTTTTTGGGGTTCATTGAGAACATGGTTGTTGTTCAATAATACAATTATTCCTCAAAAATACAACTTGCCTAATAATTCTGCACTCCCTGTACATTGTATTTTTCACCACAAATTAGACTTTTTTTGAGTGGTACTTTTTGCTAAGAATTATTTTATATTTTATGCATTTTAAAGTGAATAAGAAGAAAAATCTTCTTTAAAAAAAATCATTATTTCTCAGTTTTCAGCTAATATGAGTTTGAAATAAAACATTCTACTGTAATTAAACCCCAAACATTTTATTTGTCCGTTATTACACCGTTTAAATGATGTCCCTAGTACAATGTATGGTGACAATATTCTATTTAGAATATTCTATTTGTATGTTTTCCATTATGTGATTTTGGGTACTCTAACAATATCCTAAGCCCTTATTTGCAAAAATAATAGTAATACAACCCTATAGCATGCATGTTTTAAAAGCTAAGTCCCTAATGTAACAATTTATGTATTGGCTTTTAAATTCCATCACTTAATTATTTTTTTTAACAATTGTGCTATATGGGGAGGAAGCATAATTTATACATGGGCTTGTTTTGGGGATAGGAAATGTATATTGAATTTTTTTCATATTCTTTTTGGCCACCCATTTTACTGTCTGGTTAAAATGCAGCTCAAGCTGTGTTCCAGTCAACATGAAATGACAGTTACTGTCATTTACAATGGGATGATTACTGTTGCTCATGGCAACAGCAGTCATTTCAACTTTAAAAATCTATCATTTAAAGCATTTTTTAAATACTGTACATTTTTTTAAATACTGTATGTAAGGGCACACATTACCACAACTATTAGGAGCAGTTTCTTTCCTCACATAGCTTTGCCTCTGTGTTGTAAAATCATCCTGACACCTCCGGATAAGCAGTATGTCTTTATCAAGGTCCCCCCCTCCCCTCCCAGTTTGTTACAAGCTCCAGACTCAAGCCAGAAGTGTAACATCATAAGCAGCCACTCAGGAGTGGTGCATTTAGATCTCCCTGACTGCTAGTAATATTACAGCAGTATTCCAGCACATGTTACCCCATCTGATCAGATCAGCTTTCCTCCTCGGCCTCTGTACATACTGTGAGGAGCACACATTGAAGTATTTGTGAGCTGTGTTAGGACTGAAGGATAATTTTAAAGCAGACAGAGAGAACTGGGGTAATGAATACAGTTTATTACCCTGGGAGCTCATGCGAGATTTTCAGGGACATAGATACTTGTCCCAGGGGAGGGTAACAAGTTAAATATGACAAGTTTTACCAAGATCATATCGAAGTATGCTATAATTACTTGCACCCAATCTTATTATAAGCTGTTCCAGGTACTGGTAAAGGTTAATTTTCTACACAAAACATTTAGCTTTTTTTGTGTAACTTAGACAGTGGCCTACATAATATTAATGTACATTTTCAATAATAGACTTTGTTGACCTAAATATCAAATATTTGTATTTTGAATTATTATGTATAATTACTGTATATTATATGTAATTACTGTATGCTTATGTTAACTGGTCCCTGGTCATTACTGTGGAGTTTTACACTCCAGTTAATGGCTTAAAGGACAACTGTAGCAAAAGGTCTATGGAGGCTGCCATATGTATTCCTTTTAAGCAATACCAGTTGCCGGGCAGCCCTGCTTATCCCTCTGCCTCAAATAGTTTCAGCCATAGCCCCTGAACAAGCATGAGGCAGATCAGGTGTTTTTGACATTATTGACAGATCTGACAAGATTAGCTGCATGCTTGTTTCTGGTGTTATTCAGACACTGCTGCAGTCAAATAGATCAGCAGGGCTGCCAGGCGACTGGTATTGTTTAAAAGGAAATATGGCAGCCTCCATATTCTGCTCACTTCAGTTGTCCTTTAAGTGCTATAACTACTGCTATGAGCTCATGCTCATGTGATTTTATTAAGAAAATAGTCCCCATAAACCCTGCTACATTACACTAGCAGTCAGACTAATGGGAAGGGTTTATCAGGAAATCAGGATTGGGAATTCAGACAAACCGATCCAACCTTGTGCGCAACCTTGGTGTGCTAATCGATGGGGAATTGAGTTTCAGAAACCAAATTTCATCCATAGTCAAATCTTCCTACTTTCATCTGAAGAACATTGCAAAGATTAAACATCTGATTCCCCCAGAGGATCTTCCAATCCTAGTCCACGCCTTCATCACATCATGGCTGGACTACTGCAATGCCCTTTATGCAGGCCTCCCCAAAAAGGACCTACTTCGTCTGCAATTAGTGCAGAATGCTGCTGCCAGATTGCTAACAAACCAGCCTCGCCACTGTCACATTACAGTGATCCTCCACTCACTGCACTGGCTACCAGTAGAATGGAGAATACTCTTCAAGATTGGACTGCTGACATTCAAATCACTGCACAATTTGGGCCCTGGATACATGAAGGACTTGCTGAAGCTGCACCACACCTCTCACAACCTCATATCAGCAAGTTCTATAAACTTAGTCACTTCCAGAGTGCACCTCAAAAAATCTGGAGACAGAGCTTTCTGGCATGCAGCCCCTACTCTTTGGAACTCCCTGCCACACCCAGTAAAGACAGCACCATCCCTGGAGTTATTCAAATCCAGACTGAAAAGCCACCTTTTTAGCCTGGCATTTCCGGACTTATAAAATTCTTCCTCTGTACCACGATGGTCTGAGCCATGCTTATGCCCTTTGAGTCCTACGGGAGAAGAGCGCTTTACAAATGTTATTTGTTGTTGTTGTTGTTATGCTATTCTTTATAGCAGTTAATAGTTGATGCAAACCTGCACATTCCATAAGCCCTAACACTTTTTATAAAGCATATGTTGCCCTGTCCACCCATTCTCCATCCTCCTCCCCTTACCCCCCTCCCTATTTTCCATCCAGTTTCTGCTCATGTGCCAATTGTTTAAGGGCTCTTTCACAGTGCGCCGTTAAAGTCACATGTTACAACAACATGTAACGCACAATAACTTACAGCAATGAAAAATCAATGGGCTGTTAACAGCGCAGACGTTGCGTTGGTGTCTAACGCTGCACGTTAAATGAAAGTGCTGCATGCTATGCGTTATACACGTTTTTAGCTTCGTTAGACTGTTTGCACATGCTCAGTAATGTTTTGGTTTTTTTTTAACACATGCACAGTTTTAATTCTATCACTGTGCAACGAAAACTGCGCACCAAACGCAGGGCTAAATAACGTTCACGTTATAGTCTTTCAATGCGTTGCATTAGGGGCACGTTGTGCGACCTTAACATCGCATCAAACGCAACGTCTTACTGTGTAAGAAGCCTAAATTTACACTTTTACTACATATATTTGTTAAAATTGGATGAAAAAGATTGGATCATTAGTGGCCAACTTATAGCACCTCCACGTAACCAGAAAAGTGTGAAAGGGTGCAACACATGCACATAACTTGAGCTAGGGTCATAAATGTGTGACTGGATACTTGAGTGTGGTGATATCAGGCAACTAATTAGGGAACTTATCCATTGTGTAAAAAAAATAAAATCTACTGGTGTCTACACAGGACTTGGACATCTTTGTACCTATGGGCCTTAAGAAACAATATTTTCAATTGGCATGTGCTATCTAGCTTATCCTGATTGCACATCACATTGCTGTTGTTATTAATTCTGTATGGACACCAGCCCAGTCAGGAAGCATTTAATGGATAACACATAGATTAATGTGTGCTTAATGATTTCTTAGTGCACAATGCATCTTATATACAGAACAATCTAGGCACTGAGTGTTTACAGGGTTGGTAAATAAATGCTTCAAGCTCTTTCTGTATCTGATGATGGATCATTTTCAATTTGTGAGGATGTTTGTTTAAACTCAGACATATGGTCTCTTGCCTAATGTATTTGCTTTGAAGCTGGGCATGATTTTTAGCTTATGAAATGAATAGTTTTCAGAATTCACTTAATTATTGTTTCATTCTGACACATGAGCTTATGAATGCTCAGAATTCTAAATGGCAAATTAAATGGCTTTAGTCAGCTCATTCTATATTTCCATTAACTTTTAAATTAAGTTGTAAGTCACATATTTATTTATGATAAAAGTTCAATTTTGTTACCAAACTCTGACTGTTCCACTGTTACCTGGTTAGCCTGATTGGTTGCATTTACAGTTGATTCAGAATAATCATTTGAGTTGTATTACGTAAGCAGATACGTTTACGAGTTTCTGGTAAAAGAATGAGAAAACCAAAAAATGCAAATTGCTTATTTTATTATTATAAGGAATAAAAATGGAGAAACACAAATTTGAATTAACTATGCCACATCCAATCTCAGTAGAAGAAATTGGAAATTACAAATGAGCAATATCTCCTGTTTTCCAGACGTATACAGAACATTGCTGATGTACAAACATGGAATAATTACCATCACTTTAAATATGAATGAAACACTAAAGTGTAAAAAAAAAAAAAAGATACTTACTTTGTTAGGGAGAAGCCTCAGGATAGTCCAGAGGCTTCCTGGCATACTATACCATTCTAGCACCAGGTCCTTCAGAGACTTCAGGGCACGAGTGTGGCTGTGGACAAGAGTAGCTGTATTGCACATGCATGAGTACGACCGCAAAAAACGAGCAGAAAGAAGGCCCTTATAGCTAAAGGAAAAAAAGTTGTGCACAAGCGCCTTGAATACTCCCCCAAAAATGTATTTGAGGCCTCTTGCACACTACATGCGATCCCAACTTTTTTTTTTTATGTGGTCCGATTTTTTTATTCTGACTAAAAAAGTACTGCATGTTGCTACATTTTTTTAATTGGAATAAAAAAGTCAGGTCATATAAAAAATTGGAATTGGACTATTAAGAAGCTCCCCACTAACAAGTTAGGCCAGATCCACACTATAAGCGCGTGATTGATTAGCGCTTTCTGATCGCTTTTTAAAAATTACTACCATTCATTTTCATTAAAATCGCGGTACAAATCGCCACAATACGTGTACGTACGTGTATGTAAAAAATTGCTGCAATTTTTACCGTGATTTTAATGAAAGTGAATGGGAGACATTTTTAAAACGCTAATCAATCACAAAGCACTCAGAAAAGTGCTTATAGTGTGGATCCGGCCTTAGGGATTTTTTTTTTTTTTTTTACTACAGGATTACTTTTAAGGTGAGCTGCACACTGATGGCTCTAAATGCAGTTCTATGTTCAAATCTGATTTAATGAAAGTTGCCATACTGTGTCAAAATGTAAATCGAAACAGAAGCAAGTGCACACTACGTGCTGATAGGAGAACACTGACACAGGTATTTGAGAAAAAGCGGTTCGCCCACTCTGTTTAAAATATGTAAATCAAATTACCAGAGGTGGCGCTCACAGCAATGTCACATCTATATTACAGTTCAGATGCCTAAGCAGTGTTCTCCCCAGAACATTTTTCCAGCTGGGTGGCATGAAAAAGTAGCCGGGTGGGGCGAGATGAGAGAATGCAGGGCCGGTGCTTCTGTGACAACTATGCTTACAGCAGACGAGGAGGTGAACCAATGACAGCCGGGTGCTCATCAAAACTAGCCGGGTGGAGCACCCGGCTAAAAGAGCCTGGGGAGAACACTGCTAAGGCAGATACAGTGGCTTGCAAAAGTATTCGGCCCCCTTGAAGTTTTCCACATTTTGTCATATTACTGCCACAAACATGAATCAATTTTATTGCAATTCCATGTGAAAGACCAATACAAAGTGGTATACACATGAGAAATGGAACAAAAATCATACATGATTCCAAACATTTTTTACAAATCAATAACTGCAAAGTGGGGTGTGCGTAATTATTCAGCCCCCTTCAACACTTTGTAGAACCACCTTTTGCTGCAATTACAGTTGCCAGTCTTTTAGGGTATGTCTCTACCAGCTTTGCACATCTTGAGACTGAAATCTTTGCCCATTCTTCTTTGCAAAAGAGCTTCAGCTCAGTCAGATTAGATGGACAGAGTTTGTGAACAGCAGTTTTCAGATCTTGCCACAGATTCTCGATTGGATTTAGATTTGAACATTGACTGGGCCATTCTAACACATGAATATGTTTTGTTTTAAACCATTTCATTGTTGCCCTGGCCTTATGTTTAGGGTCATTGTCCTGCTGGAAGGTGAACCTCCGCCCCAATCTCAAGTCTTTTGCAGACTCCAAGAGGTTTTCTTCCAAGATTGCCCTGTATTTGGCTCTATCCATCTTCCCATCAACTCTGACTAGCTTCCCTGTCCCTGCTGAAGAGAAGCACCCCCAGAGCATGATGCTGCCACCACAATATTTGACAGTGGAGATGGTGCATTCTGAGTGATGTGCAGTGTTAGTTTTCTGCCACACATAGCGTTTTGCATTTTGGCCAAAAAGTTCCATTTTAGTCTCATCTGACCAGAGCACCTTCTTCCACACGTTTGCTGTGTCCCCCACATGGCTTGTGGCAATCTGCAAACGGGACTTCTTATGCATTTCTGTTAACAATGGCTTTCTTCTTGCCACTCTTCCATAAAGGCCAACTTTGTGCAGTGCATGACTAATTGTTGTCCTATGGACCGATTCCCCCACCTTAGCTGTAGATCTCTGCAGCTCGTCCAGAGTCACCATGGGCCTCTTGACTGCATTTCTGATTAACGCTTTCCTTGTTCGGCCTGTGAGTTTAGGTGGACGGCCTTGTCTTGGTAGGTTTACAGTTGTGCCATACTCCTTCCATTTCTGAATAATCGCTTGAACAGTGCTCCGTGGGATGTTCAAGGCTTTGGAAATCTTTTTGTAGCATAAGCCTGCTTTAAATGTCTCAATAGCTTGATCCCTGACCTGTCTGGTGTGTTCTTTGGACTTCATGGTGTTGTTCCTCCCAATATTCTTTTAGACAACCTCTGAGGCCGTCACAGAGCAGCTGTATTTGTACTGACATTAGATTACACACAGGTGCACTCTAGTTAGTCATTAGCACTCATCAGGCAATGTCTATGGGCAACTGACTGCACTCAGACCAAAGGGGGCTGAATAATTACGCACACCCCACTTTGCAGTTATTGATTTGTAAAAAAATGTTTGGAATCATATGATTTTCGTTCCACTTCTCACATGTACACCACTTTGTATTGGTCTTTCATGTGGAATTCCAATAAAATTGATTCATGTTTGTGGCAGTAATGTGACAAAATGTGGAAAACTTCAAGGGGGCCGAATACTTTTGCAAGCCACTGTATAAGTAGAACAGCGCAATTCCAAATTCCACCATCCACTATGGCAGAGAAACATACACACCACAGTTTTTGTGCTTCACTGAGGATATATTCATACACCACCTATCACAGAGTCAATAATCAAATAAGGTAGTCCACTTCCAAACTCCACATCAAAAAGCTAAATTTCAAGAGAAGCATATACACTTGAGTCTCTGTTTCACTGGATCAAAAATTTTCATATTCAGCATATAATTCCTATTTTTCCTTGTCTGTGCATAACGTTTGACCACGTAAATGGAATAAAACACCACCACCACACCCTAAGTCAGCAACTCACCGTGTGGTGCGACCTATGCCAGGTCTATTCAGGCCTTGGGACTGTTTCCTGGTCGTCCCTCACCCAGTGGCAATGGCTGTAATCTTCCTTAAGCTTGTATCCTCATCCCATGTACCTCAACAAAAAAGGCTCCCAATACTGTAAAACTGTGACTTTAATTAAAACTTTAAAATACAATTGCACTTACAGATTCCACATGGGTATTAGCACATAGAGTTTCCTGGGCTCTCCCCTGTTATGCAGGCCGGTAGGCAAAGCGATCCCTTGATCTGGAGGGGCATTACAGCCGCACACCTGGTACCGCCGATCCCCTCCACTCCTGGTCACGCCGCCCTCCACATGTAGATCTCTTCCGTGTCTGACTCTGCCTATGTCTTCCGTGTCTGACTCCAATTGAACATAGCTAGCTCGTTGTAATTGGCAGGTAAATGTATGTGGTAAGCCCTATGTTCTATCCATTTACACATGAAAAGCGTTGGAGGCGTTTTAAGTAGAGGCAATAACTTGTACTGAGCGGAGCACATTTGAAACTTACAAACTTGGGGGTTCAGTGTGAATGTCAGGTAGAGTTACACTTTTGCCCTGTGTTTATTTTTGAGGTACTACCAGATAAACAAAAGCTAGCTGTTGAAAATGTGGAGAGCTAGTGGAGTTTACCCTCACCAGCGTTTCACACATCGACTCTGGCTCTTCCGGGAGACAGCTTCCTTTGCTGCCCAGCAACTTCTGAGTTCATGCACAACTCCCCATCCCTGTAGACAAGTGTGTGTGGCAATGCGCCCTTCTCATTCTCAACTGTAGCAGCACAGGCTGCTGGAGGAGTGTGTAATCAGTTAGGCATAATGAGTGGCCAACTGCCACCCTGCTGTTGAATTGGCCAATATGTAAAGCATAATAAACAATGTGCCTTACACCAGACAGTGTAGTAATGTCATGGTTGCAAGTGAACATATTTTGACTGGAAACTTTTAAATTACCAAACAACTTGTTTAACACTGATGCTTAATGGAACTTAAGGCCCATACCCGCCTCACGATTTTGTCTCCAATTCTTAAAATTTTTTGAAGGACGAGCAATCGTTTCCACGATATCGCATTGTGGATAGATTTGCGTGATTAGGTGATTGACGTTTTGCGACCGCTCAGTCGATCAGTACAGCAATAATGAAAGTCACGGCAGATCAGACCTTTCAGATCCCTGACAACCCCTACACAAATTGCTGTGATTGTTTGATCTCTTGTTCGCATCCGTTGTTTGCCATTGCATGATGTTGCATTTTCCCACAGTTAGGAAGATGGATTGGGGAACCTCATCCATCGGGAGGCATTGCTGTGAGGTTCCCCAATTCATTGTCAAGTGAGTATTCAGCTTAAGGCTTAAAAGTAATCTGATATAAACAGTCACACACAAAAATGCACAGATTGAAGTGGGACAGCTGCTGCTTAGGTTGTGTTTTAGATTCTGTTTTCTATTTAGAATATGCATAAATATAATGGCCATGTGACCTTTCCTGATAGGCAAATAAAGCAGTGAATACAGGTACTGAATACATTCTGTAACTTAAAATTTTGTTAGGGAGAAACAAAACTAGAGAAAAGTACTAGGATTTTGAGTAATGTTAATAGGAATTCTATAATATGTTTTAGCATAGTGCAGAAAGATCGAACAGCTCCAAGAGTCATAATTAGCGTAACATTGGCAAGGGAAGCAAGCGCTCTGGGTCTTTAGGGACCTAGAGGAGCAATAATGCATACAATTTGCTATTAGATGGATCTCAGTGATGCCGTTCTTCTTTAACACATTCCAATTATCAGAGTGTAAATTAAACTTTGAATGACAGTAAGGGAAAGAAAAACTATCACAGTTATCATGTTGATAAATTAGAGTCCTATAAAGCAGTTGTAGTTACTTTCCCAGTCTTCATTTAATTTGAATTTGATTGCCTTTTTTGTTTTCCACGTATTTAGAGAGCTGTTCTTTTTGCATAAGTGTTTCCTTTTACTTTGCTAAATTAAATAAATATCAGGTATTTCTATAATATAACATATTAGCTGCAACGGATAGGATTTTTTTTTGCTATTAAGCAGTCCTATTAATTTACTTTTCTGGTAATAACCTAGTTTAGTACTCTGCAGGATGTACTTGTTCATTTTGTCATCATTAGTATTGCTATTAGTATTGTAGCTGAAATAGTTAAAAGTCATTTCTGAGTGTGGAGACATATGTAATGCAAAGGGGTGAGTGATGTGTATAATTTAATTTTCTGTAATATGCTTAATATAATACATTTCACTTATTTATTTTTGTTGGGCTGTTTGTGAGCCATTTACTCTTGATAGCCCTCTAATTTTAGAGAGCAAGAGGCGAGGGACATTTGGAGGCTGAGCTATTTACATTACATTCCCTGGCTGTTCTGCTGATTCACTGCCTCTAACACTTTTAGCCATAGACCTTGAACAAGCATGCAGATCAGCCATGCTTGTTTAAGGTGTGTGATTCAGACAGTACTGACCAACAAGATCAGCAGGTCTGCCAGGCAACTGGTATTGTTTGACATACATGTCAAACTCTGGTCCATGGGCCAGATCTTGCCCACAGACCCATCAAATTTGATCCGCAAGATGTTTTCCCACTTTGCATTATGTTTGGCCCACTCTAGACAACCAGGGAAGATATATTGGGGGTGAAGCCAAATGGGGGAGGGAGATAGAAGGCACTAGATACCAAGAAACTGTATAGGGGAGGGAGGTGGCCACTAGACACCAAGGGACTGCATAGGAAGGAAGGGATGACCACTAGATACCAGGGAACTGTATAAGGGATGGGTGAGGACCATTAGACACCAGGGAACTCTATAGTGGTGGGAGAAAGCTTTAGACACCAGGGAACGTATGGGGGGGGGGGGAGTACCACTAGACACCAGGGAACTGTATATGGAAAGGGGCACTGGACACCAGGGAACTGTATAGGGGAGGGAGGAGGGCTATTAGACACCATGACATTTTATAAGATAGGGGGGTGGCCACTAGTCATTGAGGTTGAACCTCGACTTGTTCCCAGTATTCATTTTCGGCTCACTTTGTATTTGCATTTGACACCATTGGTTTAAAAGAAAATAAATATGGCAGCCACCATATGTCTCTCACCTCGGGTTCCTTCTAAGAGCCAACTGAGAGTATGAGTTTATATGGAAATTTAGAAATGCCAGCTGATCTTTATTCAAAATAATTATTCTAGGGAAGGAGTTTCTGAGTTGCTTAATGAGGAATTTAAGGGACATATAGTTGAATGTAGTAAATTATTCAGCATACCCACTTACTGTAATTTTCCTGATTTCTGCATCAGAAACACTTCCTATATCTATATATAGCTGTAAATTGGCAAATAGCCTCACCCTTACCGGCAGTGTTTAGCAGGGGCATAGCTAGATATTATGGTGCCCCATAGCAAAACTTTTCCCCTCCGTTTTTACTTTTTGTGCAATTGTGGTGCATACATGTCCAGTCCGTGGAAACGTATGCCCAGGAGGAGGCCGCCATGCTGGAGGGTGATAGCAGCCAGGACAGGGCTGACACCGGTCGGCGGGGATGGGGGACACCCACCCTCACCTGGGACCCCCGTCCCCGCTACCCCTTCAGCTACTGTGCGCAAAGTAATTAAAATGTTGCTATGCGGCGAGCAGGAGCTTACCTTCACTTCCTCTGCTTGCCGCGTCACCACCTGCAATGCCGCCCTCTATACTTTGGAGGGCGGCATTGCAGAAAGTGGCGAGGGGAGGAAGTAAAGAAGGTTAGCTCCCCACTCGCCGCATACAACCTTTTATTTACTTTGCGCACAGTAGATGGAGGGGTAGCGGGGACCCAGGTGAGGGGGGGTGTCCCCCCTCCCCGCCAACCGTTGTCACCCCCATTCTGGCTGCACTCACCCTCCAGCATGGCGGCCCCCTCTCCTCTCTCCAACCCCCCCGTCTCTGTGTCAAAATTTACCTGTGTAGAGGTAAATCTGTTTTCCCATTGCCTGCCACTACCCCAGCATGTATCAGGGTCCAGATCCATTGCGTGAAAATGGAACAGACCTGGACCTTCCGTTCAAGTTTTGAAAACGGGTCCCTGCAAACGCAGACGGATCCGTTTTTTTCTAGGGGGAAGACGGCTGCTATTTTTAACATTAGTATCTGCGGCTGAAAAACTGAGCCACGGGTTCGTTTCCGGACCTAGTGTGGACTAGGCCTAATATATGATACTGTAGGCTCAATATGACATGATGACTTACAGAGGTAAAACTGTGTTTCATCATGCCAGATTGAGCCTACAGAATCATATGTAAGTCTTTGTATGTTACATTCACTTTTTTACGGTTCTGATCCAGTTCTGTATAATGCCTAAAGAAGTAACTTGAAGGGCTTGATACACAAAGCGGTGCAAACTGTTTAGCACGGGTGTGCTTAACAGTTAGCACGTGAAGTGCCGTTCGCGGACTTTTGTGCGTGCAAAGTGCAACGATTCGCGCGATCACAAACTTTTGCGCTCACAATTTGCCGCAAATTGCGCGCGCAAAAGTCAGCGATCGCGCAAATCGTTGCACTTTGTGCGCGCAAAAGTCCGCAAATGGCACTTCACGTGCTAACTGTTTAGCACACCCGTGCTAAACAGTTTGCACCACTTTGTGAATCAAGCCCGAAATGTTTCAAAGCTGGCAATTAACCATGTACAATTAGTTAGTCATTAAAGGTATTAGCCAAATCAATGTTTCTTGGCTTGATGTCTGCATTTTCACAAGTAGAGCTGTTCTAGGGCGTATAAGAGGAATCGGCGCGGAAGACTTGGGCACAGGATACAGACGGTATGGCTGATCCTGCTGCTGCACAAGTTCCCGGCCGTGTTCAATACTATTCCCCCTCCAGGCCGCCATGGATGGTGGGGAATGAAATTATTTGGCTTCCAGAAATTGCTGGAAGCCGAATTATTGTGTTTTAAAAGTAACTTCAGCTCTGTTTTCTGACGGCCCCAAAGTTACCCCCTGTGCGCCCAAGTCTTCTGCACTGGATTCACTGTGTTTGGTTCTAGGTTAATTGAAGACCTTTCTGACAGTCTGACAAAGGGGATAAGCTTCATGAAAAGACAGGCTTGTTGAAGGATTCATGCTAAAATCTTGCTCCACAGCCTTAACCACTTGATGACCCACCCTTTACCCCCCCTTAAGGACCAGCGCTGTTTTTAGTGATCTGTGCTGGGTGGGCTCTGCAGCCCCCAGCACAGATCAGGTAGCAGGCAGAGAGATCAGATTGCCCCTCTTTTTTCCCCCCTATGGGGATGATGTGCAGGGGGGGTCTGATCTCTTCTACCTGCCTGGGTGTTGCGGGGGGGGGGGCACCTCAAAGCCCCCCTCAGCGGCGAAATTCCCCCCTCCCTCTCCTACTTGCTCCCCCCCCCTGGTGATAGGGGCTGCACAGGACGCTATCCGTCCTGTGCAGCCAGTGACAGGCTGTCCCCTGTCACATGGCGGCGATCCCCGGCGATTGGCCGGGGATCGCCGATCTGCCTTACGGCGCTGCGGCGCAGCAGCGCCGTACAATGTAAACAAAGGAGACATGTGTCTCCTACGTTTACATTTAGTTTGCGAGCCACAATCAGCGGCTCGCAGGCTATTCACGGAGACCCGCTCTGTGATCTGACAGGAAACGGCCGCTCGCGTGAGCGGCCTTTCCTGATTAATTAGGGAGGCACCTGGCGACGCAGAACTGCGTCGTTGGTCCTCCAGCTACCACTTTGCCGCCGTACGGTATAAGTGTGCGGTCGGCAAGTGGTTAAAGAATACTGGAGGTGAACAAAAATAGTGGTGTTTTTTTCTTTTTACTTACCTGGGGCTTCTTACAACCACCGTAGGCTTGTAGGTTCCTCGCTGTCTTCCCAGTATCACTGTTCGACCGGTACAGTGTGTGACCAAGTTGCACACTGCTGTGCTTGGACTGGCCTAGGGGTACACCATCTTGATTATACTCCTGTGACTGGGAGCCCTCTGTACATGCGCACTACATTAAGACTTGTAGCCTCGCAGAACGCTCCTGGCTATGGGAGTGTGATCAAGGAGGTGCACCACCGGGTCTACGCATGTGCAGTAGTGCGCAACTTAGCTAAGTTGTACACTATACTGGGCAGAACAGCAGATCAAGGGAGAGGATAGAGAGAGAATATAAAAAAAAGTGCTAAAGCTCCGGGGATATCAAATATATGAATCAGCTTTATTCAGTGCAATGTACATGATTAAACAAACCCACCCTAAAATCACTTAAAATAGCTGTGAACACTCCTCATGCATAGCCCAACACTCACTCTCATGCCACAACCACTACCGGTTGTAGTAACAGCTAAGTCACCCGCTCATACGGGGCACAGCTGGCCGTCTTCCATGGTTTGCTTTCGCCACTCAACCCAACTTGAATTTCACAGCAGAGAGTGGTAGTATGTGGAAGATGTTTTCCGGTCCCCGTTGCAGCCTGTGTGTTCGTTCAGGACGTAGTGCGGGATGTGACCCCACCCACTGAGGGGGCGGAAGTGTCATTTATGCAGCCTTGTTGCGTAGCAGGAGGGATTTGCCCAACCATCATTACCCAATGAGAGATAGGCTTCCTACATCAGTGCAGCTATCAAGTCTGTCCTGTGCACGTCTTCGCTGTTCTCACTGGACACAAGTAGCAACTCATATATCAGACTCCATACTACAGGAAAAACATTTTCATATATAATAACTGCACTCACAGCACCCTGTCATTCTTTGGATATGTATCACCATAAATCAGGTACAGGCATTTGTGATTTACTGATGGTAAGTCAATCCCTCATATCATGCATCCACAGAGGAACACTGGATCAAGTTATTTATCTAAAGACCGCATCACACCAACGGGCGTGACTGTGGCGGCAGCCACAGGATCACCTAACGCCAATTGGCGTCAAGTCCTGGGGCCTGCTACTGCAGGAAATCACGCGCAGCTCCTGCTTGGGAGACGGAGCTTCGCCCCGCCTTCAGTCTCCGAGCAGCCATTGCCGCTTGGGAGACTGTTAGATGGCACAACCGCCATCTAATAGAGCTGTACAGTGCTGCGATCTGCAGCAGCGCTGTAATGGGGACAGCCGTGTGACACGGCTGTCCCCCTTGGACACTAGACAGCAATTGGCTCTCATAGGCAGAAGCCTATGAGAGCTGATCGCCAGGATTGGCTGGCTGGCGGGAGGGAGGGATTTTGGAAAAAAAAAAAAAAGAAAAAAAATGTATTACAAAAAAAGTAAATATTTGTAATAAAAAAATAAACCTTGTGGGAGGATCAGACCCCCACCAACAGGAAGCTCCTTTGGTGGGAGAAAAGGGGGGGGGGATCACTTGTGTGCTGAGTTGTGTGACCCTGCAGCTATGCCTTAAAGCTGCAGTGGTCAAGTAAGTAAAAAATGGCCTGGTCTTTAGGGGAGTTTAACACTGCCATCCTCAAGAGGTTAAAGCAACCACAACATTCTAGCGCCGATTATAGGATTATAGTAATATGCACTTCCCACCATTTATCATCTTTTCTCCCTATGTTCCAAGAGCAGGTGGCCATAGGAGGACAGTTCAAGTTCTCACAGAAAAGGTGTGTAATCAAGTTCTTGATTAAGTCCATTCGGAGTTATATCGTTCAAAGTTTAGATCCATCTACATTCCTGCTGTAGATCAAGGGAGAGGACAGAGAGGGGCCTACAAGCCTTCCAGGGCTGGTAGAAGCCATAGTTAAGTATAAGAACACTATTTATGTTCATCTCGAGTATTCTTTAAGAAAAAAATATTTTTTCTAAGCAAAGGAAAATTATATTAAAGTCAAACATAGAGCAGTCATAAGTCAAAGTCCGCTTTTGCAATGTTGTCACAAATTTGCTCTACTTCATATCATCACATGACATGAATGCGAGTTCACTTTATGGTACATGGCAAATGCTGGAACATTATGAATTGCATCTAAAAATAATTAAATTGCTTGGAGTACCTTGTGCTGCTGAACTAATTGGTATGATTTTTTTTTTACCATCATCAACTTTACCTCAGATTTTAACAGTAGCAAACCTAATTTGTTTCTTAAGATTAGCACTAGATAGTGAATTGTAGTGGGAGTTCATCAGCAAGTTGGAAAAATGTTGTATCTGGGGAATGCAAGGAAAATAAGATTTTGAATAATGATGGCAGGAAAGAAAATGGAGTTGAACTGTAGCCAAAGATGTCTGCAGGTGTCAAAATTAAAGAATTATTAGAGAGTGGAAAGTTAATTGCAATTAATGCAATTGTGAAAAGTGGAATGTACTCCAAGGGAGCAGCATGCTTTAGTTGTAGCATTTCCACATCTCATAGCTTCCCTGTGGTATCCTCCTAGTTATTTTTTAATTTTTCCAGATCATGATGTTGAACTTCGTGAAAATGTAGATTGCTCTTTCAAGTTGGATTTATTCTGAAATATGTTCCCTGTGGGCAGCAGAGAAGTGCTACTGCCTCTGGCATATATACAACATAAAACACCTAATTTCTAATAAAGGAAATTAGATCAAAACAGGAGAAGAAAAAAAATTCTAGATTTTTAAAGGAACTCAGCAAAGCAATGTGTGTTTACCCTGTATAATTCATTTCACATAATATGTATTTTCCAGTGTGTGTGTGTGTGTGTGTGTGTGTGTGTGTGTGTGTGTGTGTGTGTGTGTGTGTGTGTGTGTGTGTGTGTGTGTGTGTGTATACACAGTGGAGGAAATAATTATTTGACCCCTCACTGATTTTGTAAGTTTGTCCAATGACAAAGAAATTAAAAGTCTCAGAACAGTATCACTTCAATGGTAGGTTTATTTTAACAGTGGCAGATAGCACATCAAAAGGAAAATCGAAAAAATAACCTTAAATAAAAGATAGCAACTGATTTGCATTTCATTGAGTGAAATAAGTTTTTCAACCCCTACCAACCATTAAGAGTTCTGGCTCCCACAGAGTGGTTAGACACTTCTACTCAATTAGTCACCCTCATTAAGGACACCTGTCTTAACTAGTCACCTGTATAAAAGACACCTGTCCACAGAATCAATCAATCAAGCAGACTCCAAACTCTCCAACGTGGGAAAGACCAAAGAGCTGTCCAAGGATGTCAGAGACAAAATTGTAGACCTGCACAAGGCTGGAATGGGCTACAAAACCATTAGCAAGAAGCTGGGAGAGAAGGTGACAACTGTTGGTGCGATTGTTCGAAAATGGAAGGAGCACAAAATGACCATCAATCGACCTCGCCCTGGGGCTCCACGCAAGATCTCACCTCGTGGGGTGTCAATGGTTCTGAGAAAGGTGAAAAAGCATCCTAGAACTACACGGGAGGAGTTAGTGAATGACCTCAAATTAGCAGGGACCACAGTCACCAAGAAAACCATTGGAAACACATTACACCGCAATGGATTAAAATCCTGCAGGGCTCGCAAGGTCCCCCTGCTCAAGAAGGCACATGTGCAGGCCCGTCTGAAGTTTGCCAATAAACACCTGAATGATTCTGTGAGTGACTGGGAGAAGGTGCTGTGGTCTGATGAGACCAAAATAGAGCTCTTTGGCATTAACCTTTACTCGCTGTGTTTGGAGGAAGAAAAATGCTGCCTATGACCCCCAAAACACCGTCCCCACCGTCAAGCATGGGGGTGGAAACATTTTGCTTTGGGGGTGTTTTTCTGCTAAGGGCACAGGACAATTTAATCGCATTAACGGGAAAATGGACGGAGCCATGTATCGTGAAATTCTGAACGACAACCTCCTTCCCTCTGCCAGGAAACTGAAAATGGGTCATGGATGGGTGTTCCAGCACAACAATGACCCAAAACATACAGCAAAGGCAACAAAGGAGTGGCTCAAGAAGAAGCACATTAAGGTCATGGAGTGGCCTAGTCAGTCTCTGGACCTTAATCCAATAGAAAACCTATGGAGGGAGCTCAAGCTCAGAGTTGCACAGAGACAGCCTCGAAACCTTAGGGATTTAGAGATGATCTGCAAAAAGGAGTGGACCAACATTCCTCCTAAAATGTGTGCAAACTTGGTCATCAATTACAAGAAACGTTTGACCTCTGTGCTTGCAAACAAGGGTTTTTCCACTAAGTATTATGTATTTTATTGTTAGAGGGTTCAAAAACTTATTTCACTCAATGAAATGCAAATCAGTTGCTATCCTTTATTTAAGGTAATTTTTTCGATTTTCCTTTTGATGTGCTATCTGCCACTGTTAAAATAAACCTACCATTGAAGTGATACTGTTCTGAGACTTTTCATTTCTTTGTCATTGGACAAACTTACAAAATCAGTGAGGGGTCAAATAATTATTTCCTCCACTGTATATAATTTTTTTGAACAGCTTCAGTTTAACTCACCTTTTCATGTGTTGCTCCCACTTACAGCCTCCTCTTTCATATGTAGCAACCCCTCTTTAACCCCCAATGACCACGTCATGCCGATTGGCGCCTAACTCCAATTGGCATCAAGTCCTGGGGCTGGGGTTTGCAGGAGATCGCGCGCGCCGATGCGATTGCTATTAGGAGAGTATTAGACCGTGAAACTGCCATATAATAACACTGTATAGCGCTGCAATCTAAGGCAGCTCTGTATTGGGGACAGCCGTGCGACACGGCTGTTCCCCTGGGGGAGACGGGAGCGATCCACTGTCATAGGCTGATGCTTATGACAGGTGATTGCTGTCATAGGCTGGCAGAGGGAGGTAGGGCGGGTTGCAAAAAGAAAAGAAAAAGACGTTTATTTGTTAAAAAAATAATAGAATAAATATTCATTAAAAAAAAAACATCCTGGGAGCGATCATAGCCCACCAGCAGAAATCTCTGTTGGTGGGCAGAAAAGGGGGGGGGGATATCATTGTGTGCTGAGTTGTACAGCCCTGCAGCGAGGCCTTAAAGCTGCAGTGGCCTATTTACTGAAAAATAGCCTGGTCACTAGGGGGGAGGAGCGGGTGTAAGCCCACGGTACTCAAGTAGTTAATATACAGGTGCCCCCTTGGGCTGCATTTGCCCAAGGCCCCATAGACTAGAGGAACCAGACGTGAGAGACATAGGGAGGCTGCCATATTTATTTCTGAGTGATGTTTCTATTCAGTAGTAGGGATGGTCAATGAGGTGAAAATAATTCCAAGCCGATATGGGGTTACGCACATTTTGCATGTAAATATATGCAACTTTAAAATGGGCCAATCGAAATTCTGTAGAAATGGGATTCGACTGGTCAATTTTCATGCTGCATATTTTTGCATGCAAAATTTGCATAATCCTGCATCAAATCGGAATTATGTGCCTATCATTGCCTAATCCGTAGTGCCTGAATCATACACCTGAAACAAGCAGCTAATGTTGTCAGATTTTTGTCAGAAACATGTGATCTGCATGCTTGTTCGGGGTCTGTGGCTAAAAGTATTAGAGGCAGTGGATCAGCACGACAGCCAGACAATGTGTATTGTTCAAAATCAAATAAATATGTCAGCCTCCATATGTCTCACACCTCGGGTTCCTTTTAAGCTATTTATATACCATCTGTCATTCTTTGAGCGTACTGAAAAATTCCACCAATAAAAACAAAGGCAATTTTTGACTGATATCTTTGCAGTTTTTATTTAAATATTGCTTTTTGAGGCAAGGAAAAGGTAGCATGATAGTCCTCTCCCCACTTGGTTTTCCCCTTTAACAACACTTCTGTAATTGTCATGATACTGTACGTTCCAAACTGGCTCTTGATCACATGCATATTTTGTTGATATAAGAATAAGCTTAAAATGTGGCTCAAATAAATTGTGTAACTATATTTCTTGATTGATTAGAGCTTAGATTAACACATTTTGGTGAGGGTGTGAAAGTTTAGCTAGTCCCTTATAATGTGGATAAGATAAGGCAGTGTGAGGCATGCAGAGGAGGCTGCTGGAGTGTTGTTGATGAAGAGGGGTTTCAGCTTCATGTAAGTGACGGAGGGAATATAATGGAATACTAATGACAAAAAAAAGTATTATTTTCCATTGCACCAATGGCCACACATATGTTCATTTGACAGGAGCAGACGCAAATCCTCAGTAAAGTATATTTAAAATAAATAGCTGCTAATGGGACCAGCCATTCCCCTCTTCACTTGGTCTCTCCCATCTCTAAGGACTGCTTTACTGCCATTATTTGCAGAAAGCTACTGACCTATTAGGTATGCTGTAAATCAGTGGTTCCCAACCCATGTGCCGTGACACATCGTGTCGTGGCAGCTTCGGGTATGTGTCGCAGTGTCAGCTCTTGGAGGAAAGCAGCGCAGTGGAGGGAGAGCTGTGGGCAGCGGCGGAGAAGGGGGCCATCTCCCCCCCTTCCCTCACCTTAGGGTGCTCTCCCTCCCTCGCTCTCTCCTCTGGAACGAACTGCGGTCAGGCGTTTGCTGCGGGCGGGACTTACCTTCCGTGTCGCTCCAAGCGCCGGAAGTTCTGGTGCCACAGCCGCTGCTCTGGTCTGGATCAGACCAGAGTAGTGGCAAATCATCCCGCGCCTGCGACGAGACCAGACGGAGACACAGAAGGTAAGTTCCGCCCCTCTGGCAGCCACCGCACTTCGTTCTGGAGGAGAGAGCGAGGGAGGGAGAGCACCCTGAGGTGCCGCTCTCCTTCCCTCGCTCTCTCCTCCGGGAGGGGGGACACCTGGCTACATATTCTGGGCACATATACACCTGACTACATATACTGGGCACATATACCCCTGGCTACATATTCTGGGCACATATACCCCTGGCTACATATACTGGGCACATATACCCCTGGCTACATATACTGGGCACATATACCCCTGGCTACATATGCTGGGCACATATACCCCTGGCTACATATACTGGGCACATATACCCCTGGCTACATATACTGGGCATATATACCCCTGGCTACATATACTGGGCACATATACACCTGACTACATATACTGGGCACAGATACCCCTGGCTACATATACTGGGCACATATACCCCTGGCTACATATACTGGGCACATATACCCCCGGCTACATATACTGGGCACATATACCCCCGACTACATATACTGGGCACATATACCCCTGGCTACATATAATGGGCACATATACCCTTGGCTACATATACTGGGCACATATACCCCTGGCTACATATACTGGGCACATATACCCCTGACTACATATACTGGGCACAGATACCCCTGGCTACATATACTGGGCACATATACCCCCGGCTACATATACTGGGCACATATACCCCTGGCTACATATAATGGGCACATATACTCCTGGCTACATATACTGGGCACATATACCCCTGGCTACATATACTGGGCACATATACCCCTGCATACATATACTGGGCACATATACCCCTGCCTACATATACTGGGCACATATACCCCTGCCTACATATACTGGGCACATATACCTCTGACTACATATACTGGGCACATATACCTCTGACTACATATACTGGGCACATATACCCCTGGCTACATATACTGGGCACATATACACCTGCCTTACATATACCGGCCACATATACACCTGCCTACATATACTGGACACATATACACCTGCCTACATATGCTGGGGACATATACCTCTGGCTACATTTACTGGGCACATATATCCCTGGCTACATATACTGGGGACAACTGGCTGTTTGTCATTATGTGCATTTACTGGTGAAAAGAGGTCTCTTATTATGTGCATTTACTGGTGAAAAGCTGTCTCTTATTATGTGCATTTACTGGGGAAACGCTGTCTCTCATTACGTGCATTT
This sequence comes from Hyperolius riggenbachi, assembly GCF_040937935.1. Taxonomy (NCBI): domain Eukaryota; kingdom Metazoa; phylum Chordata; class Amphibia; order Anura; family Hyperoliidae; genus Hyperolius; species Hyperolius riggenbachi. The sequence continues at coordinate 270,112,604 of NC_090648.1, forward strand.
ACTGGGGAAACGCTGTCTGTCTTTACCTGCATTTACTGGTGAAACGTTGTCTCTTATGTGCATTTAGTGGGGAAACGCTGTCTCTCATTACATGCATTTAGTCTACGTGTCACGGAGATCTGAACGTTTGGTTTGATGTGTCACGACTCCAAAAAGGTTGGGAAAATGAATGGCTTATCAGGTGGAAGAGCCCAAGTGAAGAGGGAGATGTCTGCCTACATCAGCTAACAGATAAAGAGCTATCAGATATTGAAAAGGAAAAAGTCACTGATGCATGAGAACAGACCTGGAGCTAGCAGCTGGCATGACATGCCAGTATTATGCTTTAAAATCTATTTTCGCCAATAGGGGTTGGAAGTGTTTTGTCAGAGCTATTGGCTAAACAGAGCATGGACCCTTATCATGCTCTAACTGGCCAGCTGGTCTGGGGGAACAACATCATGGAGGTGTGATGTGCATGTATAACAAGTGTACTACACTCTTAGTGCACAATGAAATACCCTTTTTATTTTGTAGTATTTATATAGTGCCGACGTCTTCCACAGCGCCGTACAGAGTATATAGTCTTGTCACTTAACTGTCCCTCAGAGGAGCTCACAATCTAATCCCTACTATAGTCATATGTCCATGTAAAACAGCTTTTATATAGACCTTAAAATAGCTAGAGGGTTTTATTTTATATATTGCCACCATTTTTAATGTCTCAAAACTGTAGCAAGGTTTTTAGTGCTCCTGTAAATCTTTATTTGTTTTTTCTTGGAAGAGCTGAAGTCATGCTGTTGTTAGGAATTTGTCTTCAAATGGTTTGCTTCTGTTAAATCTGGTATTAAAATGTAGAACTGATAAATATAGACACTATGATATGATTTAATCAACAAACTAGAATGCAAATGTTGTGTGAATCTGTTGTGCTGTATGAGAAATTCATTTAATTGTGGGGTCTGTTGTCTAACCTTTATCTTTGTCTATCTGGTTAAATTATATTCTGTGCTGTTTAATTAATGCAAAGTAAATACTGCTTACAGAATTGGGTAGTGAAACATATTTCAATATTTATACAGTTATTAACTGAGTATTTAGCATTTCTTCATTTGGAAGTTTGTTTGGAATTGTGTTTAAGCATATCTCAATCTAAAACTTTTTCCTTCAGCTTTGAATAGAATAGGGAATGATTAGAACCTCTACAAGGTTTTTACTGCTGGAATGGAGGCTATGTTCTTTACAGTAGTAACTTAAAGCGGACCTAAACTCAGAATGCCCTCTCTGCTCTAAATCTAAAAGATGTGCAACAGCATAATAACCTTTAAACAAAAAACATTTTATTTGTTACAGCTGACACATATTATAAAATAAATCTGCACTGTTTCTACTTTCTGATTCAGTGCATCCAGTGCTTTGAAATGAGCTTATCTGCCATCTTTACCGTGGAAGTCATGTGATACAGGGAAGAGATCAAATTACAACTTGTCATTAGACACAAATGAGGGGGAATTGAACAGGCTAAACTCTCTGTTTTCCTTTTGTCCTGTACAAGAGTTCAGGTCCACTTTAAACTCTGTCAATTTGGTCCTGTCCCATTTGCTCTGTCACTCAGACCATGTCACTCCAGTCCTATTCCTCCGGTACCTATGCTCCTTCCCTAGCAGCAAGGTAACTCCTCCTGTTTTTCTCTTCTTTAATAGGGCAGTCTTAAGGGTTGTGATCTGGTGGGCACCAGGCAGGAGAATAGTCTGCTGCCCATTAGGGGTGGTGGCCCATAATTCCTTTGCTGGATGCACTGATGAATACCCGTGCTCTCTTAGACTACATGCCCTGGGAGTGCCCTTACCAATCATCAGTGCTGAGATCAACAGGGCCCTGATAGACTCACTTTCTAATCCCTACCATAGTTATTTGTCCATAATAGTGTAAGGTCAGTTTTGAGGGAAGCCAATAAAATCATCTTTATGTTTTGGGGATGTGGGAGAAACCTGTGCAAACAGGAGGAGAACATACAAACTCCATGCAGATAAAGTCCTATCCTAAATTTGAATTTGGTACCCAGCGCTACAAGACAAGAGTGCTAGCTTCCCAGCATTGCTGGTCATTTAGTAATTGCAAGTTATGGGACAGTCAGTGTGTTTATAGGGGTGGCTGAATAGTGAGGCTTTGCCTCTGACACAGGAGACCTGGGTTCGAATCTCGGCTCTGCCTGTTCAGTAAGCCAGCACCTATTCAGTAGGAGACCTTGAGTAAGTCTCCCTAACACTGCTACTGCCTATAGAGCACGCTCTAGTGGCTGCAGCTCTGGTGCTTTGAGTCTGCCAGGAGAAAAGCTCTGTGTGTGTTTGTTTGTTTGTAGCGTAGATACATTATGTTCTGAATTTTACCAAATCAAATGTCAATAGGAGTGAAACATCAAGGTTGTGACCGCTTTACTTTTCTAGAAAGCAGCTATTAAGCACTTCATCTTTCCTCAGCCTAGGTAACATAGACGATAAGGAACTATCTGTTTAGCACATTTTCCAATTAAAAAAGTATTTTTCATTTGCTCTTCAGTGTCACATAAGTAAACCTGAGGTCTACATTTTGTCTTCAGGTCCACTTGAATACTAGTAAAGTAATCTTTTTGCCATTTGTTAGCTATAGGGACAAAAAACTTGTGCAAAGTGCATATTTCTTTTGTATTATTAATATTTCGTTCTGACTTAAAACAAGGCCACATAAAAAGAGTGTTTTGCGTTTCATGGCCTGGAAATAAAAATATCACAGAGAACAAAAGATAAATCTTGTGCATTTGTGTCAAGCTCTGGTCAGCTGAGACATTACTTTAAAGAAATCTGAAATAAAACCCATTCACTTTTTATAGTGCAGCATTAAACCTTTGCTGGACTCAAAACTGTACTTTCTTAAATAAAATTATTTGATGCTACAGTTTAAAGAGGATTTTTATCTAAATTATAGTATAAAAGCAAGAAAGCACTTCAGTCCCTTAATTTTTATTTTCCTAATCTGCTTTTCTCATCAATTAGTTTTTGCTGGAGTGATCCTTCACATGCAATTTTTGTACACTGTACATGGAATTCCACGGAGGCAGCAGTGCACTAACAATCTAGCATGTATGCATGTATAAAGGTTTCCTCTGACATGATTTAAAGGATACCTTAGCGCAAAGTGCAATTAAAAACAGGGGGAGCAGGCATGTTTAGTGGGCTCTCCACAGCCCAGCCGCTCCTCCCGTTCTCCTCTGCCCCCCTATGGTACAGCCTAACCCAGCGCAAAGTGAAATTTAAAAACGGGGGGAGCAGGCATGTTTAATGGGCTCTCCTCAGGTCAACCGCTCCCCCCGTTCTCCTCAGTCCCCCTATGGTACAGCCTAACCCAAGCTCCCCAACCTGAACTTACTTCCTGGTCGGTGGATGCTAATAGTGCAGGCGTTGCCCGGCGATGCACGTCCTTGTTCGCACGCCTGTGTCCGGGAGCGCTCTGCGCAGGCACACCACTTAGTTGTGGTATCGGAACTATGTAGTGCGCCTGCGCAGAGCACTCCTGGCTGCACAGTGAAAGGATGCACTTTGCCGGGCAGCGCCTGTGCAGTTAGCTGTGACCACCCTGACCAGGAAGTAAGCTTGGAAGGGGGTGGAGGGGGATGGGGCTGTTAGGCTCTACAGCAGGGGGAAAGAGGAGAACGGTGGAGCGGTGGGCATAAGGGAAGCCCGCTAAACATGCCGGTTTCCCCCCATTTTTAATTTCGTTTTGCACTAAGGTATCCTTTAAAGTTCCAGCATTCTTGATCTTCAAACGACCGCAATAGACAAGTGCATTGTTTTCATCCTTTTCCTTTCTGCTGGAAGCTGTTCCATCATGCGCCAGACTTCCATCCCTCCAAACCTCCACATTGAACAGTACATGTTGCTTGACTGTATCTGAACAACATGTTTGTATAACGTGTGTGTGCATATTTCAAGCAGATATAGATCATAGGGCAAGGCTACATACCATATAGATATGGGGCGGGGCTACATGCCAATTTATGGCATTATATAGATAAAGGATGTGTTCCTGATGCGGAAACCAAGTTAATTAATATAAAACTGGGTATCCTGAATAATGTACTACATTCTTATATGTCACCACGGTGCCTCTTTCAGTGAATTGAAGTTATGTCTAGCGCAAGCTAGTAGAACTTTTCTACAAATGACTGGATGTTAGCAGTAAACTGCTTCACTTACCTATGCATTATTAATCATCAAAGATGTTAACTATGATGCATTGCTGAAAAACAATGTTAAAAGGAACCTTTAATTATTATTAATGATTTAGTATTTTTAAAGCGTTTATATCCAGGGATGTGCTCACGAGTAGTTACAATTCTAATGAGGCTTAATTGCCTCAGTTGTGTGCATGGGAGACGGGGTAATTACCCAGATGTCTGCCGCTTCTATGCGTATCACACTCTCGCACGCGTCCATTGAGACACGTTTCACGACTAACTACTGCGCACTTCATCCTTTGGCCATGCACGATAGAGGAAGGAAGGAAGTGCGCGGTAGAGAGTTATGGAATGCGTCCCATTGGGCGAGTGCGAGAGTGTGATACGCATAGAAGCGGCGGACATCTGAGTAATTAACCCCCTGTCTCCCATGCACACACCTGAGGCAATTAAGCCTCATTAGAAATACAAATGTGAGTAGCTAACTACTCGTAACTACTCGTGAGCACATCCCTGTTTATATCTTCGGCAGCACTTTACACAAGAAATAGTGTTGTCACTACCCCCCTATTTACAGGAATTTTAGTGACTAATTATTATTCAGTATATTCCTGTCCATTTGGCCTAATTTCATCTTAATTTGCTGGTGTTTTAAAAGGCCAAGCAGCCTACTTTTCTTATAGTTGGTGCTCCTCCTTCCTCTGATTGTGACTGGGTTAAAATCTAGTGATAAAAATCCCACACTTTCTCCCCTCAGACTACACCCTGCATAGCTCTGTGAAGTTGCCCTCCTACAATCGGCACAAATAAAAATTCCATAATGTTTGGTTAGTACTACGTTTGTGCCCATTTGTGCAGCAAAAATCAAGCTTTATGCCACTTTATTTTTAAATGGCACTTATTATTTCCAAATCAACACCATCACCCAGCCCTCATACATCAACTTACAGGCATGCAACTGGTATGGGTGAGTAGTGCTGTGCATGTGCTCATTTGTGCTGCAAAAATCACCTTTCTATCTTTTATAGCTTTTGAGATATTCACGTTTTTATAAAGATTAAAAGTTCACTCCGTCCCCCTAAAATATTGCAAAGGCTGAGTTGGCCTGAGTGAACTTTTGACCTTTATAAAAATGTGTATATTTTAAAAACTATAAAAGACAAATGATTTTGCAGCACAAATAAGCACATGCACAGCACTACCCACCCATACCAGTTTCATGTCTGTAGGTTGTTGTATGGTGGCTGGGTGATGGTAATTTTGGCAGCACAAATGGGCACAAACGTAGCTCTAATAAATCATGCTGGAATTCTTATTTCTGCTGATTGTAGCGGAGCCAGCCTGCAGTGCTATTATTGCTGATTCTCTCTCCAACACCTGATAAGTGGTCATAATATTGGTAGATGCATTTCTGACAGCAAGGACAGAGCACAAAGTAAAAAAATAATAATAAACATTTAGTGGGTTATTACTCTTGTGTTAGGGCATACCCAGAACTTAAAGGCAACTTTACATTTAGCATTTCTTTTTAATAGAGGGCTTTTGGTCTTTTTAAGCCCTTTGCACCTTCTAGGTGGTTCTGGGTCACCATGAGCTGTCTGGATATTCTTTAGTACTGGTCCAAGCCCTATCCCATAGAGCCACATCAGTCCATACCATGTACTGATGATGACCAATTAGTCCAAATCAGGCTGTCTGTATGTTGGATTGGTGTAGCTCAGAAAAATGTATTAGCTACATGCTCACTATACACCAGCGATTCTGGATGTGCAGCCTTGTTTTCAGGGGTAGAAAGAGAGGATTTGCATAGGAGTGATGCATCATGGGAAACCACAGTTGCTCACTTACAGTTGAATTATCACAAATACTATTAGTTTGAAGTTGGAAAAGGCAAAATTCCATTCACTCTATGTTGATGTATGGAAAGTTCTAATTAGGATTAGTGCTACACATAATTGCATTTATGCTATCTAGCTGTATTGAACTTCAGCAACTCTTTAATGTGGATGCTTACCTGAGACAGTTTTACAAGATTATGGCCTGCTCTGCTCTTTAGCACTCTACAGATCTCATATCCTGAGGGTAATGTTCATGTACGTTTACCATTTTCAGACCACTTAAAATGTAGTTTCCAGGCAATCATATTGTTGGCCATTGTGGTGTCAGTCAAATCTTAAATTGTGGCTTTTACTCAAGCACTTATGAAACTTGTTTCCATCTTCATTTATCAGGGATATCACACCTACATTAGAGCTGTCAGAGGTGACACTATACCTTTATGTGTGTCCAGTTTGTGTTTTGTGTCAGCGTGAAGATGACTTCAGTAGTTGCTATTTCAACAACCACGCAGTAGCATGTAATGGGATAACAGCTTTTCCCTACCACTTTGTAAACATTCTTTTCTAGTCTGCTGAAAGAATTAATGATCGGCTGTAGGTTCATAATAAAGCACTTTGTAATTATAATATGCAAATGTGATATGCATTTTCATTTTTCTTACTATGTATTTGTGGCTGTTTAAGGTGTGAGGGGGAGGGGGAACCCTACAATTATGGACCAGCTTGAAAGTGTCTTCACATTGCACCCATTGTGTTGCTTAATTATATAATGATTGTTAATACATTTGAAAAGGATATCATGTAATTAGAGTGGAGTTTTCTCTGTAGAAGAAGTACACATTTATCTGCAATTTTTCATATTGAATTCAGAAATGGTATTGTAAGATGAGGGGAAAACAATGCTCCTACTTTGTATGTTTGAAAGTCTTTTTTTGTTTTTTTATACTTTCGAAAGGCAGAAATAATTGGTTCACATGCAGTACAACATCATGTGACGTAGCAGACTGAGAGAGCAGAAGAATATCCATGCCAGTTTTTAATACAGAGGCTGCAATTAGTGGCTGGTGGAACTGGGGTTGGAGGAACTGGTACTGGTCTTGGTTGTAGTCCTCTGCAGACTGTCGTCAGAATTAATATTCCTAAAATGAAAAAGAAAGAAATATGGTTGTCAGTATTTTTTTCTTTACATCCTTGTAAATAGGATGCTGAAATGTGTCTGTAGTAAAGATAAAAATACTCTTCTCTTCCATATCATACTTGACTGATTTGACCCCTTATAAAATATGCATATGCAGAAAGGATTGGATTCAGTGAGTGTGGAGTGTTCTTGTGGTGTGGTGGAGGTGAACTAGAGTTGTTTGATTAGAGTGCCGATTACCAAGAGACTTATTTTACATATGCAGAAAGGACACAGATGGATGGGGCAAAGTCTCTTGCATGGAACTAGTGATGAGCATAATGACCTAATTACGATTATGCTAAATTTTGTGTAATTCGCAAAATTACAATGATGGCCCTTAATCGAAAACTCGTAATTTTGCGTTTATGCAGAATTTCGTCATTACGATCATTTTCATAATTATGAACATTTTTTGTAACAGAAATGAATCGAAATTTTTTGTTTAAAGCTGAAATTCGTCGAAATTGTGTTCCAGTCCAGAGCCTTCTGATACATTTAAAGCGACATCACGTGCAGGGACCTTTGCATTATCAGATATTGCAAGACCCAAAACCAAGTGTCTCAGCATGCATGACCACTAAGTGCACTTTGGCAAAGAGCACTTGTCTTAGAAGTGGCTGCAGCCTCCTGATACATTTAAAGCTACAGCACGTGCAGGGGCCTTTGCAATTACTGATTGTAAATACTGATAATGCAATCAATGAGTGACTTTCCTGAGTCTAGTAATTACTGAAATTTGAATAATTACTATTAAAAAGGAAATTCTGTCCATTTTCATAATTAAAATTACTGTTTTTATGGAAAAAACATAATGACAAAATTTCGCGTTAAACCTGAATTTGCGCCAAAACCCCAAAATTACATGATGGAAATTTTGCTTATGGACTTCCGAGTTACTGTTTGTATGGCAATTATGAAATTACAAATTCGTGACGTAATGGCAAAATTTGCATCTGTATTTACGGAAACACAAAATTACGCAAATTTTGACTCAATACTACATGGAACTATGAGATATTCTGGGGCAGTAATCTGAATACAATATATACAGTATTCACACTGCACCCAGTGCTATCACATAGGGGCAGGGGCTCTATTATGATAAAGTGAGACTTCATTTGAAAGTATGTACTTGGAAACTTTTTTCTTGCCCTTTTTTTTTTTTTTTATCCATAGTAACATATAGAATTACTGTACCATAGTATAGCTGCAGACAGTGGCTGAAATTCTAGCAATAACAATAGTTCTTATGAGCTCAGGCAAATGTAAACCATATTACTCCTACAGTCTTGTGGAATTCTTTGAGCCTTATCTTTTTACAGAATTCATGTCTACGAATTACCATTATCATCCCTATAGGTTCCAAGATGGCCACAAATATGTGTGGGCTGGTTTGCTTTTATATAGGCCTTGACATACCCTAGCATGGTTTTTATGTAGTAAAGCAATGTTTTATATGATTTTAAACAGATAAATGCCAAAGGTTTCAGCTTTTTGGCAAGAAGGGAAAGGTTAACATCTAAAATGTAACTTTTATTGCTTTGCATGTCAGCGTTTAATTTCTGCTTCCTTCCTATCTTTGGAACACCTAAATGATTGCTATGAACTCAAGTTTCATTTTAAATGTATACGTATTTTTTTAGATTGTAGTAATGAAGTATTAGTAATCAATCTAATTGCTGTAATATAAAATGAAGCTTTAATTGCATCGCTGATTGTACATATTTTACGTGCATTAAACAGCCATTCCTTGTACTTAAGAAAGAAGCGAGGCATGCCCTTGTTTAACTTATGCTTTAATAATTCAACCTTTTTGTGCCATTTGTGTTTTTGAGCTGTTCTTACTGAGTCATCATGTCGTCAGTGATCGTTCAGCCAAGGAGACCTGTACTGTTTGTGATAGATCATGTAGTGTGACAGTTTGATGTCATTTTATCAATACACTTTCTCTCTAGTCTATTATTTGTTATGAATTGTCCAGTAAAAGCAAGAATCTAGGAATCCACAAAGAGCTATTAGGCAAATAGATGATACTTCATTTATGATTTGTCCACAACTTACTTGTCTAAAGCCATGAACATACTGAGTGGCTGTGGTAGTGGCTATGGTGAATGGTTTGGCTTTGAAATGGATATGGTGAGTAATTCTGCTGGAAAAGAATTTTCAGATGCCCATCTTGTGTTACAGGTATAGGTAGTATATGATATATATGCTCAGAGATGGTTTACAGTGAAAATTTGGAACAATCAGGATCCACTAGAACTATGTATAGATGTGAATTATGCTTATGAAAAGAAGACTTACAGATGAACATTAACCAATGATTGAATGTCATTACAATTAGAAGCTGAAACCCCCTATCCCATGAGAAATCTTTAACTTTTCTCAAATAGATTGGTTTTTGGTATGGCTAAAATTGGGGTATAACCCCTCCTACAGTGTGATGTCATGACCATGATCCTGACCGTTTTCTGTCTGAGTCTTGTTGCATTGTGGGAAATAACAGCTGTTTCCAGCTGCCAAGCAGCCAGTTTATCCCTCTGTGCATAGAACTCTCAGTAAACGTACAGATCACTTTGTAGAACTGAAGATACCACCACTTGTGATTTAAATTATAGAAGGTAGATCAGGGAGAGGAAATATTTTACAATGGGCAAACACTGACTAATCTATAAATGAATATTGTAAAAAAAAAAAAAGCAGTTTTATTTATTATGCTATTATCACTTTAGTTTCTCTTTAACTTAACTTGCATGAACAGATATACTTAACACCTCCAATAAAACATATTATTATTACTGATCTATAAACTGCCAACATATTCTGTGACGCTGTAGAGAAACAAACTTGTGGTACATAATAATACAGACAATGGTATACACCTATATAAGACACTAGAACAAAATACAGAATTGCTAGACATAGTAATTACAGTGAAAAATGTAACAGGATGAACAAATGTATAGCAAAATCCAAGACACAAGAGGGCAAGAGAGCCCTTCCATTGTTAACGCTACACATCCTAAGGTATGATGGCTAGCTTGGCAGCCACACAAGGCCAGTCTCGTTTTGTATAATTAACAATGGTTACTAATTCATCCTACACAAACCATGAGTTTGTCTATAATGAGACAAGCATGGATGGAAGAAAGTTAGGAAATTCACTTACTTGAGGCTATCCACTAGGTCAAAGAGTCTAAACCTCAGGGTGTGAAGTTAATAGCAGGGGAAGACTGCTATGGGAATTCCCTATGTGATATTTTCTACACCAGTCAAATAGAAAAGAAAAAGGTTGGGTTATATAATTTAGCTCATAATCTACATTTGAGAAGCTAACATTACAGGGTGATGTCTCACACACACAAAAGAAATGTGAAAATACATATATAATTGTTTTACTCAATCAAGCTCAGAACATTCAAATGAGGGACTTACGTGGCAGGTCAAACAGTATATACATGCTGACCCAACTGATCATTGGGAAAACAAACCAAATGTTGTTGGCCTGTATTGATGTCTGAAGCATGTTTTATATACAACTACTCCACTCAAAAACTCAAAACTGTGATTTCAAATAATTTATGAGGACTGTTACAAAGAAAACTACAGGAAAAGTGCACACTGTAGCTAAATTGTTATAGAGAGTGAAAAATCACGCTAAGGAGAACATAACACAGAGACAACGGGAGCTATTATGGTGCAGTACGTCACAAATGGATGAGAGATAGCTGATAATGTGGTATTCACAAGGGAAGGCAGGTGGAGTTAGGGCCTGTACACACTGCTTTAATCACAAGCCTTCATGAGAATAGAAAAAGCGCATCGCACCAGTGTGTACAGGTCTTCACGATTTTCATTATTTTTTAAAAGACCGTGCAATTAGAAAACGCATGCGATTTGAAATGCGCAGCAGTGTCTACAGGCCCTTTTATGAAACAGACTTCACTCAGGGATATCTGGGTATAACTGGAAGCAGTTGCACTTTTAGTAAAAACAAGAAAGGTCCTATACTAGGCACCTAGTTCTAACCCTCCAGAGGAGGGTGAAAAGCACAAAGGGGTAAGAGGCTCCCAGATGATGGTTAAAATTGGGTTAAAACCAACTAAACTTAAGAAAAAAAGATGTGGCTCACCTCTACAATAACAAGCTCATATAATTATGACTTTTAATGAGCACAGGAAACTCATTTCATTGGGTCAGCGCTCACTTCCAAGTAAAGTGCCAGCCACGTGCAGAAGGCCAAGAACAGTGTGCCTAATACTTGGCCTGAGGAAGTGGGCATTGACCCACGAAACACGTTTCCTGTACTCATTGAAAATCATAATTATATTAACTTGTCGTTATATAGGTAAACCACCTATTTTTTTTTTCTTATTTTAGTTGGTTTTAACCTAATTTTAACCATCATCTGAACGCCTTTTACCCAATTTGTACTGTAAATAAATATATTTAAGCTTTTGCTGTATTTATATGATTTCATATTTGTTACTGCAAATAGTGAAATTTGGATCCTCTGACTGACTTAGTAAAAAAAATATTGTATGATTTAAAATTCTTTTTTTTTTTTAGCATCCTTCTTGTGTGCAATCTTCCAAAAAGAGTCTGTAGATAGTACTGTGGTTCACCCTTTTGCTTTCATTAGTTTTCTTGTTATCACCATAGCAATATTAAACCTTTGCACCTCTAAATTGATGCACTCAGCTAGCTACCTGTAATCCAGACAGTGGTAAAAACCACTAATGATGTCAAAAAGGGGTTATTAATTTTCATAAAACTTCAGTCAATTGTGTAATAGGTTTAACCTGACATTAGTTTCCTCCACTAACTGGTCCCTACATCACTGAAGGACATTCAGCAAGATAAGCAGACAGCAAAACCCTTAATTGGGTGCGTGTTAGGGTTCAGAACCTATTGTAAAAGTAATACACACTCCACAGACCAGTTTTTTAGGGAGCAATGAACTCTTAGTTTATAAAAATGGACTGCAATGATATAGCAACTACAAAATAACAGTTGTTAAATCAAGAGGATCAGCCATACTATGCCAGGAAAAAGCAACAACACATATACAAGTACATAAATACTTGATATACTTACTTAACACATGTATTGTACTGTCCACATTTTGATTACAGTGAATTTTATGTAGTAAATTAAGATAAATCTGTTCCTGGCAGGGGCCATGTCCTTTTCGCATAGTGTAAAGCTAAATCCTGATGTCATTTCCTCCCTGAAGTTTTCTTTTCTGCTGAGTCACCTCAGCCTTGCTTGTAAACACGAGTGACCACAGGATCATGTTGCATCCTCAGTCCGTCAGACTAAAGTGTGTTCAGACCAATCAGTGAGGAGCAGGAATGTGGAAGGAGAGATGACAAGGTTCCCTTTCTCACGGTCCTCGGCAACGGTGAAAGAACAGTGCCTGGGGGGACTGAGAGAAGAATATTACAGCAGAGACATTCCTGAATAGATTGGAGAGCTTATACTGCAGGGTGAGATTCCTGGCAGCATTGAAAATACACTGCAGTGATTAAATGGAATTAGATTTTGTGGCTGACAATCCCTCTTTAAAGAGACACTATAGTGAGATGAAGTAGAATGTAGTAAATTATTCAGGCTAGCAAATTTTATGGCATTAGAAACACTTCCTATATCAATATATATTGCTGTATATTGGTATGAAACCCACCCTACGAGTGATGCTTCGCCTAGGTTGTTTAACTATGTGGGATTTTTAATACCAGGTATTATTTCTACTGACTTCAGAATACACAGTAAAGAAACATTCTGCAGTGATTCACCTATCAGCAGTATATAAGTTACTCTGTAATTTAATTTTATTAAAATACACTTCAGCCTGCCAGCTGTGATTTCTGAGACGCACTTTCTTGTAGCCATAGCAACAAGCCATTGAGTGGACATACCCACTTCAGAGTTCATGTTTGCATTTTTATTTCCCTTCAGCAGGTACCTCTTTACTATGGCAGGCTAGTGTGCTCACACTTTAATTAAAACTCTGAGCTCATGTGCAGACACACCATTCAGTTTCACAGAGGCTCTAGAAAGTGAGAATCCGAGCAAAGAAGGTATATGATTTTAAGGCTGTCCTCTGAAATATTTGCAAAGTGTAATCTTGTCCTGAAGGAATTATTTTCTAAAAAAGGGGAATTACATTCTAAAGGTATTTTGGTCTGACTGCTATTTGAAGTGACTTAGCCTATGTTGCTGCTGGTGGTATTGGATGAAGACACTAGACATTTAATGCATATTTCTTCTGGCTGCTGCTAGGAATTATTGTGGACTACATATGTACAGGCTTTGTCATAGTTTAACCTCCCTGGCGGTCTATTAAAACCGCCAGGGTGGCGGCGCAGCACTTTAAAAAAATTTTTTAAATCATGTAGTTAGCCTAGCGCTAGCTACATGATAGCCGCTGTGCAGCGGCATCTCCCCACCCCTTCCGGCAAACAGGAAATCCCGTTCAGAACGGGATTTCCTGGCAAACAGGAAATCCCGTTCAGAACGGGATTTCCTGTTTGGCTTCTGCCATCGCCGTGGTCGACAATCGGGATGATGTCATCAACGTCATGGCGTGTGGGGGAGTCCCGATCCACCTCTTAGCGCAGCCTGGCAGTGATTGGCCAGGCTGCGCAAGGGGTCTGGGGGGGACCTCTAACGCAGCAGGTAGCGCCGAATCAGCGCGGAAAGGTGGCATTCAGCTTGTACATGCAGCTAGCAAAGTGCTAGCTGCGTGTAACAAAGCAAAAAGTGTGCAAATCGGCACACCAGGGGCTGAGAAATCCTCCGCGGCGGCTTACCCCGTGCTCAGCTCGGGGTTAGCGCTAAGGAGGTTAATATATTTAGCAATGGTTTGTGGTTTATTTATTGTAATGCATAGCTTAGGAATACTAGTTACTATATGGTTTTTTTTGTTTTGTTTTTTAATTAGCAATTGTTTCTTGCATAGTACTGGGGGGTGGAGGCAAAAATGTGTAATGCAATGAAACAAAAAAAATAATAAGGGAGATCGAGGTGTCTTTACCACTCCAGATGGAAGAACCCAAACCACAGGGTAAATGTAACATGTAAGAAGATTAACTTATTTATTTCAGCACAATTAAAAGCACAACATGTTTCAGGGGACTCAGCCCACTTCTTCAGGTCAATACAAGTGCCTTTAAAATTTGGTCACAAGTTTGGATGCCAGAAAGGAGTTTCTTGTAAGCTTGGTGCATTTACATGGAAATATACGAGGGTATATTTAGTATGAGTGCTAATTCTGTTGAACAATTACTAGATGCCTGTTAGGAAATTGACATGATGAGAAGCTTTTGTTTCCCTGAAATTACTAGTTAATTTGAATAATAGACTTTTACATTTTGTACTACATTTTCAATGCCATCTTAATTTTTTTGTTTATGCTGTGGATATGGCATTCTTTTTCAATTGTTTGTGTCGCTCGATGTATTTTATTTGACTAAACAAGAGTTTTTATTTTGTTTGCTTTGGAAGCCATAAAAGCCCAGCACACTTGGCTTGACTTAGTTCTCTGCTAGACATTTATGTAGACCATTTCCAGTGTACTTATGTGTTTGTTTTCCACAATTTATTATCTTGGCTTTAGAAATACTTGCAGTGGCTATTTTTCTTGCTACTTTGTTATGACCCGTGCTACCAGGTCTATATGAACGCATTTGTTACTGAAATATCTTCGCTTGTGTTCCCATATTGATGGATCGATCTGCCAACTCTTCTTGTATGGCTATACCTGCGAAAGACAAAATGGCATCAGTCTATTTTATGGGCATAGTACATAAAGTTTATAAGTCATGGATTGTGTCTGATTATACTCACCAAAGAAAATTTGCTACACTGATAAGTGAGTATATTTTTTGTGAATTTTATGCCATGAATATGTGTGACCTCCACAGTTTGTTGCTCAACAAAGTGAACTGTATTTTTGCGTTAGGGAAACTTAAAATACGCCTTTCACTAGAACATAACTTTTCAAATAAAGCTGCAGAGTGAATAGACATATGTTTACCTTACCATTATTGAAGTCCTGTGCTGCAGTGGATAGCTATTAAGGAGATAAAGCATCTTCTGCTCACAGTATTTCAGTCTGACAGAAATGTGAACAGTGAGCTAATTAGAAAGAACTTATAATACGCTCCTTTTTCTGCCTGAGAATAAAACTTGGGCAGAATTTGACTGATTCTCCATCCGGATTTTTAAAGTTTTGTATGACAGACAGTCTGCTGGGAATCCTGTTACATTTCATTAAAGGGAACCTAAGGTGGAAAGGATATGGAGGCTGACATATTTATTTCCTTTCAAACAGTGCACATCGCCTGGCTATCCTGTTGATCTTCTGCCTCTAATACTTTTAGCCATAGATCCCGAACAAGCGTGCAGATCAGATGTTTCTGACTGAATTCTGACTAGATTACCTGCATGCTTGTTTCAGGTGTGTGTTCAGATATTACTGCAGTCAAAGAGATCAGCAGGGCAGCCAGGTAACTGGTATTGCTTAAAAGGAAATACGTCTGGCATTCTCCATACCTCTGACTTCAGGTTCCCTTAAAGGTTCACTTTGGCTGAGGTGTGTACTTTCCTAAAGAGAGGGGAAGAAGAAGAGAATCAGTAGGCTCCCTGCTATCTTCAGAGGCAGTTGACTTGAAAAATGTAATGCAACTGATTGTTTACCACCTTATGTTTGGTTTTATTCTCTGTGTCCGTATATGGTATAAAGGGCCTGATATAACTCAAGGTGATAAGTAGCTTGAACATGCGAATTACTTATCACTTTGCCACCGCACAAAGATTACTAATAAATCCTATTGCTGGTTTCACTCATGCGATGCATGACGTATTTCGCAATGCTCACGTATTTCGGATGATGGGGAGTTAGGTTTTGTGCTGTAGTGCTGTCCTTCATCACCACGGCACTGCTGCCTTGCTCCCCAGGAGATGTGCATGCACTCATTGTGTGAGCCTGCACTTACTGACAAACATCCACTGCTGTAATTGACAAAGCTCCCACCAGGGCTCCCCATTGGTCCACAGTCTGGAACAATTTTCATTGGACCACACTGTGCACTAATAGGGAGCTATGGTGGAAGCTTCAAAGTTGTTCAGCGGCGCTGTGGGGTAAATTGCTCGGAGTCAAGGTTCAGTATGAAAAGTGAAATAGCATAAGGTGTAAAGAACTCGCTGGGTAATAAAATCTAGAGCTAAGTTAAATTGAAGCAGGCGACGTTATCTTCACCTGATTATCGGACTCACCGGTGTTTAACACTGGCGAGTCTGACATTTGCATCAGGCCCAATCTGTAATTTCCTGTTCTGTCAGTGTTTTGCTATGCTGATCTATCCACTTGCAGAAACTGAGTTTTACCATGTTGTAGGAAGCTACCAGAAAAAATAAACAAATTTGTGGTACTTGTGCTGGCAGTATTTGGAAATGATTGCAATGGGCCTGTGATTAGATTTAGCAATATTTCGGATGCAAATTCTAAGGTAATGTTAATTGAAATTCATTTGATTAGAGGGCACTTAAAGCCTGTTTTCAAAGAGCCACACTGATAGTAGTCAGGTTATTGCTCATGCCTTCTTTCAAAACTGTTTCTGCGCATATCATATAAACAACAACAACAAACAAAATTCAGTTAAAATGATGGTGTCTTTTTTGCATTAGGTGCTTGCATGGCTATTTTTAATGCAGGGATCTGACGTGAACAGAGGCTTCACAAAAGCAAAATATCAGTATGAAGGGTTCCATTCCGTACTGCTGTATGACAGTCCAGGCGTTCTGGCACTTCAGAGGCCTGGAAACACTTGTGTTCATCATAACATGATGTTTCCATCTATGCTTTCATCGGAAGCCAAATCTGGAATACTTCGCAGAGCTACTGGAATGAAAGAAAGTATGCAAGCACTTCTCAATAGTCATTATGTATTTTTTATATACTTCTTTAAATCTAGTTGTCTGTATTAAATCCCTCTTGAAAGTGAAATTCCATTTTTGTTAAATTACTATCCTTTTCTTTCTGACCACACTTTACTCATTCCTCTCAGACTTACTCTTATAGCTTATCCTCTGATTGTTTTTATGTTTTTTCGCTTCTAGAGTACTCTCAGAAGTGGCAAAAAAGTATTAGACGCGGAACATATTGAAAAATGAAACTGTAAAAAATATAGTTCATTTTACAGTGGCGAAACCTATTTTCTTTAATGTCAGTTGAGCTTATTGCGGTAGGGCTTTCTGAGAAAAGCTCTGGTTGATCCACTAGAGATTCTAAGTGATGGTTAGTGGTCTCCAAGTTTAAGATGTGTTTTGGCATCTAGCCCACTGTAAGATTGTCAGTTCAGTTGACTGCTTTAACCAGCTTCACGGTAGTGTGCTAAACGTATGACATATGGTACCGTGTAGTAACTGAGAGACATCCTTTACAAAAATAGAATGTGGGTGAGTGTGTTACAGGCACACAGGCAATTCTCCACCATAAAATTGCAGGGTTACAAGATTTAGCGTATAGTTTCTGAAACTGTAAAATAATGAGATACAGCACATGTTATTTTATAATGCCAGGGTGGCACAGTGTCTTCTCACCTCAGGTGTTGGCTTGAACCTGTTGTATGACAGTGTCGGCAATCAGAATCATTTATTTCGCCAAGTACAAACAGGGGGTTGTACCCGGAATTGATTTTGGCTCATACAGGTTCTGGAAGCATGGTGGGATAATGTCTGAAAGCCAAGAGTCGAGGCTTCCATACTACAGCGCCACCAGTCGCACTTGCCAATCATCTGTCATCCCTAAGGAAAGGGGGGTGGGCGCAGAGGGAGGCGCTTTTAGGTTTATCCAGATGTGGTGACCAACATCAGAGATCTGTGGATAGGCATTCAACAATGAGCATGGGACTATAAGGACCAGAAGACCCTGAATCAACATACAGTAAATACAAATTATGCTTCGCTGCACTGCCTCCCAACAAACGAGGTTCCCTGATCCATCTTCTGTCCAGCGGAAGCACGCGACAGTGCACGACAGATGTTAACGAGAGTTCAAACGATAGCGGGAAATTGTCATCGAGGATCTTAAAGATCCAATCCGTTATTACGGTTCTTATCGCCATGCGGCGCAAATCGTCATTTGCCTAATCGCGCCCTCGTACCCACCTGGTGAGATTGTGGAGACAATCACTTGTCACTCAAAAAATCACCAGTCGACGCAAGAATCGTGTGAATATCCCCCTCCCTCCATTCCTTTAGGTTTTAAGCTTGCAGGGCAGGGCTCTCTCAACCTTATGTGCCTTGGATTTTCTTGTTCATTTCATAGCTCGCACTCTGTTGTACATTTTATTCATCATGTTACATCTGTCATTGTAACCACCAGTTCTGTATTTTGTACCAATGTCCATATTTGATGTATACCATTGTCTGTATCTTTATGTATCCCTTGTTTGTTTTCCTACTTTGTACGGCGCCACGGAATATGTTGGTGCTTTATAAAGCAATAATAATAATAATAATCGCGAGGTGGGTACAAGCTTGTAAATCTGTGTCACACATTAGACTCAGTTCTGCTACTAGTGCAGTTACTAAGATACTAATTAGCTGCCTCTTATGTTATCCAAATCATGTTACCAAAAACCCTTTGATGCACTAGAGAAGCAGCAAATAATTTCTGTCATGTGATAGCAACTGCATTGATTAACATAGCAGCTGATTAGAACTTAGCATCTGTGCAGCTGTGACTAGTGGCAGCATGGCTGTGGCTGGTGGCACTATAGGGTTTATTACAAGAGTACACAAGTTAGTTGTTATGCATAAGAACATACCATAGGTAGGATATTATGTAGTAAACTCACAGACCTATGCATTTTACAGGTTTATAATAACCATTTCATCAGGTTAAAAAAAGCCTAGTGGGAATTCAATTCAAGACTATGTGCCCCATGGAGCTGCTTGGTCTTGATTCCTATCATCACAAGGGTCTTTCTGAACTGATGAAAGAGGCATTAAATGATTTTTTGACCTAATAGATCCAAACGCATTGTCTGTGATCTTAGTAAATTGTTGCCTGCTTATAGTATGCCATCATTGGTGTCTACCGCTTTCCTCTTCATTAATCCTTTTTTTTTTTAAGTTTTTGTAGCCTCCTCAGTATTCTTATTATCCCAGTTTTGATGCAGAGGTTAGGTTTTTTCATCTATTCCTACTTGGGAGCGCAACAGTCCCTGAGGGTCTTGCAGACCCAAGTGGGGTTGGGCTTAATTATTATTATTATTATTTATTGTATTTATAAAGCGCCAACATATTACGCAGCGCTGAGAATGGATTCCTTGCAGGTGACCTATGTATGTGATTACCTGTCTTGATTAATGTATTCTTTTTGTTTGAGATACTTCACCATTTTAGCTCTTGGTCTCCATGACTTCATTTTTGAGAAGATGATTATCCCTCTTGTTATGCATAAGGATGTTTTGCAATCACCAGGAAAATAAAAGCTTACATTGTATTCAGTTTATGGAACCTACAGCGTTACATATATTTACAAAATAGTTATGTCCATCAGGTTCAGCTTCACAACTTTCAAGCATTGTCATATGTGAGGAGTATGAAAGGTGTCCTTCTTGTTGCGGCTATTTATGCTTTAGATGTAGTTTTCCTTTAAAGACTTTTCTGAAGTATCCACAGATGTGTGCCAACTTTCTTGTCACAGCAATTCATCATTGCCTCTCACTATAGGAAGTCGATGTGCTCAACTATAAAGTAAGAATTTATGCTTTGGCGACCAGACAGCAAAATAGTGTAGTGAATGTCAATAAGTGTTATGGGTAATAATTTAAGTCTTGTTTACAGCTGAAGAAACTGTATTCTAGTATGAAAGAACAAAAAAATGGGAGGTGGGTTATAAAAAATGTTTCTTGTGTTGGTTGAAGATGTCTGCACCTTTGTGCCATAATGTGGTTAAAATAGCTTAAAACGACACTCTAATCAAGAAAGCAATAACATTTAGGTCTGGGTCCCACCCCCCTTTTAAGAATACCCGATGTGACATGTGACATGATGAGATAGACATGTGTATGTACAGTGCCTAGCACACAAATAACTATGCCGTGTTTCTTTGTTTTCTCTGCCTGAAAGAGTTAAATATCAGGTATGTAAGTGGCTGAGTCAGTCCTGCCTCAGACAGGAAGTGATTACAGTGTGACCCTCACTGATAAGAAATTCCAACTATAAAACACTTTCCTAGCAGAAAATGGCTTCTGAGAGCAAGAAATTGATAAAAAGGGGAATTTCTTATCATTGAGGGTCACACTGTAGTCACTTCCTGTCTGAGTCAGCCACTTACATACCTGATATTTAACTCTTTCAGGCAGAGAAAAAAAAAGGAACACAGCCTAGTTATTTGTGTGCTAGGCACTGTACATACCCATGTCTATCTCATCATGTCACATTTCATTTCGGGTATCCACTTAACGACCGCCTAACGCCGATAGGCGTCGGCAGGTCTTAAGTGGATTTCCATGGAAACGTCCGCTCGTTCGAGGGTGTCTCCGTGAACAGTGTGCGAGCAGCTGATCACGGCTTGCACGTGTAATGTAAACACGCGGGGAAGAAATCCCCGCTGTTTACATCAATACGGCGCTGCGGTGCAGCAGCGCCGTAAGGCAGATCGGCGATCCCCGGCCTCTGATTGGCTGGGTATCGCCGCATACTGATAGGCCGGCATCTATCCTAGGCTGCACAGGACGGATATCCGTCCTGCGCAGCCCATTGAATGAGGGAGAGGGAGGAAACAGGTGAGAGGGCGGAAAACGCTGCGGAGGGAGGCTTTGAAGAGCCCCCCCCGCTAAGCAAATACAGCCAGCAGCGATCAGACCCCCCCCCCCAGCAGGTCTGATCGCCATGCCTTGCATACGATCTGCGCTGCGGGCTGGAGAGCCCACGCAGCGCAGATCAGACAAAACACCCCTGGTCCTTAAGTGGGGATCTGACTCCACTATGCACAGTGTAATATGTTGTCTTTGCTTTTATGCTGATAAACTGGTTACATTTTTTCCTGGTTTTGATATTTTTCTTCTGAGGTTCACCCACTGCTTTGTAAGTTCTTCCTTTTCTCTCCCTGGCTTCATATTCCATCCCTGTATCAATGCATTTCTTCAAGCACTACTCAGGGTTCACAGGCTAGTAATGAGTTATTTTCTAATAAGAATAAATGTGGCAATTTTGTTTATTTTAAAACACAGGTAAAATTAGGCGTGCACTGCTATTTTGACCAGAGCATTTGTTTTTAGTTATTTTCAAATTGCCATTTACAGTCTTAGGTCAGTGGTAAGGCACCCATTAACAGTGCAATTTTTGTTTGTGAATGCTGGCAAAAAGTGTCAGCTGTGGCATGCATCACACTATACTCTGGATTCCCGGGCCCATATACAATTCACTTTTTCTCCCGAGTTTTCTCCTGGGAGATAATTTTCCATCTGTGATTTAAAACATCTTTTTAGCACTTTGCGATTGAAAAAGTACCAAAAAGTATGTGAAACCACACCGTACAAATTATTTTGAGTATTTGTTTGCTTAATGGCAGTTTAAAAGGCATTTAATTACAAGTTGTGAAAGCATCACCTAGGAGAAAACTCAGGTGAAAAAGTGAATTGCATATGGGCGCCCTGTATCTTCATGCTGGTAAAAATGCCTTTCTTTCTTTTTAAAATAATCAACAGGACTCTGTTAGGACTAGACTAGTTTAAGCAGGGGAGCTATTAGATACTTGTATAAGCTGAAGAGCTATACAAGGGATGCATTAAGTCACAACCACAGTTTATGAAATGTTCTCTTATCTGTACCTGCCTGATGCCAGACCAAAACGTTGGGCTGAAAGGAGTGCCCTTCATGTCACACTTGTTGGCATGCACATTGCAGAGTACAAGACACATGCATTTTCCCATTGGGAAAAACAGTTACATTAATGGTGCCCATACATGGTACAATTGAAAAAAAAAATTTGATTAGATAATTTTCGTTTGATTATTCTGTTAGATCGAATATGAAGATTTTTCCAACATTTTCGATTGGATTTTTATTGAAAAAAAGGGATAATCGTTCCCTTTTCTTGATCAAAAAAAAGATTATTTTCGATTTGATCGCTTTGGTCGATTAAACGGTAAAAACTAAAGTTTGTATTGTACCATGTACCGGCACCATTAGATTAATGTATATGAAGCAGGTCATTTTGGCGCACACTCTAACCCGCGCTGCGCCTGACCTGGGCGCCTCCATAGACTTAATGTTGTTGTGCCTATAGCCACGCTTCAGTGTAATTTAGTTCACCAGACCCGAATTGCTTCTTCCTCCAAGTTGCTATGACTCAGAGGGGCAATAGTAATTAAAGGCGACCGGGAGTTGTGCGGCAGCAGGGTGAGCCGTCATTCAGGTCACCCTGCGCCCAAATGACAGGCGACGTATATCTATTTATGCTACTGTATGACCCACTACTCAAGAAAACCCCAATGCATAGAAAACAGATTAAAAAGGCAATAAAAATGCATGACTTTATCAATGATGTGTTGTGCATTTGTGTTATGTATGGATTCTTAGTGATTCACAGTTCCCCAACCTCTTCATCTTAGCAGCCTAATTAAGCCAGAACTGCTGCAAGGAGAGAGGGACGGGAAGTTTCTCCAAGATTCAGTGGTTCTCAGATTAGTTTGCAGATTTATTCTACTTCTGATCATGCGCAAGCTAATCTGCAAGCCCTATGGTCTGTATAAAAATAAGCAAATGCATAACCCCCCCCCCCCCCCCCCTTCTGTTGCTGCACTCTATAGTGATACCAAATGTTGTTTCCCCCAAAGAATGGATTTGTGTCATCCGTATACTGATGGCATTGCTTGCAGCATTCAGTCAGTGATGATGTTATGTTGCTTACTAGACATCAAAACTTTTCTGCTTCTTTCCTTGAGGCTTCTATTTCCCTGTCTTATATGCTTATATAGATAACGTGATGCAATGTTTTCCAGGAGATTGTAGCAAATAAACCTTGCCTGAAAAATAAAATTGATTTGGAAAAGAGGATTTGTGTGGTTTAAAAGAACATTCTATTTCTCCCTTGATTTTGAAGTTTTGTTTCAGAATTTCAAAAAAAATAATAATAAATAAACAGTGACTCGCAACGTTCATACACACAAAAGCCTACATAAGACAAACACAAATTATTCAGGAAGAAATTGCGTGGCCTTGTTAAAATTGAAGATAGTCTGTTTAAACATCCCAAATGTGGAAAGATAAAACATTTATTCATATATTTCCTTTAATTTAGCAGTTTGTCTACTTTTTAAAGCAGCAGTAAGTGTGTTATTCTTTATTTGTGTATACAGTACCAAATCCCCATATCTCTTGCAAATGCAAACAGCAGCTTTCCTTAAATTTGTACAACAAGAGGATGCCCTAAACATCACAGTGGTCTCCCCAGGCTCTTTTAGCTGATTGCTCCACTTGGCTAATTTTGGTGAGCACCCGGCTGTCATCAGCTCATTTTTTCATCCTCTTTCTATGCTCTAAGCAGTATTGCACAGAGATGCACCATCCCTGCATTCCCCCGTCATGTACCTCCCCTTCTCCCTGGCCACTTTTTCATGCTACCCGGCTGGAAAACAATTCTGGGGACAACACTGATTACACCTTTAGTGCTCATTCACACTAGCTGTGTTATCCTGCTTTCTTCCATTGGTGCAAATATGCATGCAGGTACAAGACAGTGGCATAGCAATAGAGGTTGCAGAGGTAGCCACCGCATTGGGGCCCTTGGGAAAGAGGGGCCCCAAGGGGCCCTTCCTCAGCCACAGTATTAGTACTTTATTGGTCCTGTGCTGGTAATAATCACTTGTACAGATGCTTTGAATAGTAGTAATAATTAATAAACTGTTCCCCATCACCTTTTTGCACCTCTGACACTGTGGTTGTCCTTTGCAGGATATGGTGCGGTGTATCAATTGTTATGTATAGAGTGCTTGGGGGGGGGGGAGGGAGCAATGTAAGTCTTGCACTGGGACTGATTGCTCCTTAGCTATGCCACTGGTACAAGAACAAGATTCATTTCTCTTGGGGCACTATGTGTCTTGTGTGCAAGCTGTATTTTGGTGTGCTGCCCTGCTTTTGCTCACTCCTTTGCTCAGTAGCAGTTAATCTAAATGCACCTAGATAGAAACATTTCTGGTATGAACTTGCCCTGGTTGCTGACTGATGCAGATTTATATTGAGACATAATTGCTCTGTTCAATCTTTCATCCTGAGTTTTCTCTCAGGAGATTATTTTTTATTGTTTCTACATTATTTAGCACCTGTCAATTGAAAAGACACTATAAAGTTGGTAAAGGAGAAATATCAAACATATTTTGAGCATTATTTTTTTTTTTATTATTATTATTTTTTGACTGCTGGCATCTTAAAGATATTGATGAATTATATAAACAACTTTTGTTAGAAAACTCAGGAGAAAGGTTGTTTAAATGGGGGCCAGTGTATTTGCATTATAGACCATGCTGAAATAAGAACAACTGTTTTGGTTGCTGCCTACTGGTCTTACTGTTATTGATTTATAAAGCGCCAACATATACAGTGGTGCTTTACAAATTAGGAAACAAACATGGGGTACATGATGATACAGACAATGATATACATCAAATATGGACACTGGCACTAAATAGATAACTGGTAATTACACTAACAAATGTAACAGGATGAATATATAACACATTCCTTACACAACATGAATAACAAATTCCAAGACACAAAAGGGCGAGAG
This sequence comes from Hyperolius riggenbachi, assembly GCF_040937935.1. Classification (NCBI taxonomy): domain Eukaryota; kingdom Metazoa; phylum Chordata; class Amphibia; order Anura; family Hyperoliidae; genus Hyperolius; species Hyperolius riggenbachi. The sequence continues at coordinate 270,137,623 of NC_090648.1, forward strand.
CCTGGCCTTGTGACCTTACAATCTGAAGGAATGGCGGTGGGGTGTGTGTGTGTGGGGGGGAGACGGTAGTCTTAAAGTTTCCCTCAGTCTCTTGCCTTCATTTACCTTTTTTATTTTTTTCCCCAATAAAAACAAGGTTTCCTCATATTCTCCTTCCTGTAGATGGAATTTCTCTTTCAGTTGAGAATTTGAATTATTTCATATTGCCGTAGTTAATTAGCACTGAAATGATATAACCAGTACGCTCCACTAGTCTACACTAGTTAGACTTTGTAGGTGTTTTGGTTATATTACATTTCAAAGTTGGACTATGGGGTTGGTCTTTATAATACATAATCACGGGTTTCCTGCCCTGAAGCATGTGGAATGAAGGATGTCTGCATTAACACTTTAAAGTGTACCAGAGCTGAAACATGAACAAGATTTTATCACTCCCACATCGCCGTCCTCTGCTGCCTGCAGCTTCGTAAAGCGGGTCCCTACACTTCCGTCAGTCGGAGCCAGTCAAACGTAAGAGAAGTGCGCTATTTGCTTATCTCTCCAGCGGCTGCTGGAGAGATATGTAGAGGGCGCACTGCTCCTGCGTAGCTGGCCACGACTGATGTCAGTGACGGGACTCGGTTCTCGTAGCTGCAGGCAGCAGAGGATGGCGATGTAGGAACGATCCGAGTGGATGGAGCTGGAGGAAGCCCCAGGTATGTATAAAATCTTTTTAATGTTACAGCTCTGAGTCCTTTTAAAGTGTATTGGAGACGTCTGGTGTCGAATGTCCAGGGGGTCACTTAAATGAAGTAAATTAATTAATTGTTTTAGAGCTATTGTTTTGTGATGCCATTAGTTGGTCCTGTGTGAGCGTGTAGGAGAACCTGATTTTAAACTTAAATGATGTGCCCGTTGTTTCCTGATTCTTAGAAGCAATTCTATACTAAGATAATGCATTTTGTTTGGCAGCAGTGTGGATTTAAACAGGAACCGTAATGAGGTATATTAAAACAATAGATTATTTGGGATACCCATTTTTTCCTTAATTATCCTGGTTGCAGCATCAGAAACACTACTTATATTTATACATTGCTGTATATGTATGTACTCTAGCAGTGATCTATTGTCTGTGCTATGATGTCATGAAGCCTTCTGCCTCTGAGCATTCTGGGAGATCATGTGATATTTATGCTAACATCACAGAGAAGAAAAGAAAATTCCACAGGCAATAGCCTTGTCAGCAAGATGTCAGCATCTCTGATAAATTTAAGACTGTCAATTGGGGTGAGGTATGATTTTACAATGGACACACATTGACTAAATCATTTATACATGAATATTGTAAATATAAGGAATTGTATTCATTAATTTATATACAATACAGTTCCTCTTTGAGACTTCCTACTTGGGGGCATTCAAATAAGTTGGGCTAATTATTCAAATGCAGTGGTAGCTTGCACAGAAGTGCAATTAGACAGAATCCTAGCTTCAGCGAACAGATAAACCCTCCTTGGTTTCTGGAGGCAGACAACCAGTAATAGCTAATCAAGCAGAAATTGTTTAATATGAAAATGTCTCATTGTTGTATTTATTTTTTTACACTGCATATTAAAACAAATACAATGTGCATTGAAAAGTTTAAAGCTGTTTTTTCACACAAGTGATCACATGGTTTGTTTGTAGGCATAACCATGCTTACTTTACCCAGCTGTGTAGACTACATAGCTGGGCCCGCAGCATGAGTCTGTGGCTAAGGCTGGGGGCACACTTAGCAGAATTGCATGCGTTTTTCTGGTGTGCACTGCTGAACTCCTAGACGCATAAAACTCTGCTAAGTGTGCGCCTAGCCTTAGTGCTGCCCGAAACATTTGAGCAGTTCTTTTGCCCAATGCTTTAACCCCTAGGCTGCCACGTGCATCTATAGGTGTTCTGTGTTTTTGCATCGAAGCACTGCAGACAAAGGCATTTTAGAAAAAAACTACTTATGCCTGCAGCAGACCTCTATATGCATTTTATGTCCCTAGATTCAGTACAAGGTTTTGGCTTAGTGACAACTTTGTCCTTTGCTTAAAATATACAAATAATTGTAAGTCGATGCATGTTTATGTAAATGTTACTGCAAAATCTATGTTTTAACTGCACAATTTGATTAGTCCATGTTACTATAGGTTTTCATAATAAGTGGCATAATTCTGTATCATAATAATTAGCATGATTCTAAATATTCTAAAATGTATTTGCACCTTAATGACAAGCTTAGTGACTAATGTGGACTTGTAAATTTGGGCAAAACATTTAATAAACACAATTCAAACACAGCTGGTGCTGGCATGTAACTATTTTACAAAAAAGCTCCATAGCTGGTAGTCTTAAGGGTTAATAAAGACTGTAGTTTAAGCTATCTTTCCTCTAGCAGTGTAGATCCATTTTTCTACATTGTTGTGTCTGGTTCCTGCATTCCTGGGTCCTGTACTTGAGGAATCTACTGTTTTCAGTGGTCAAGCTTTTTTTTTTTTTTTTTAATATTTATATTTTCATGATGAGTTATATAGAAATACTAAAGACAACTGCCAGTACTATATTCACAATAATTACTATGCCAATTACCTTTATAATAAAGGTTATATACCATAACATGATCCATTAGCAAAGTCTTTAGTTGCCATCTGGTCACCCCAGTATTGTTGTGAGTGCCTGTCTTAGTAACCAGGAACTATTGTATATATCGTCACCATCACTGCTTAACGTAGGTCTGATTTACCATAGCTCACTCACACAATTTAGTATTATATGCTAGAAATACCTATAATTATATTTTATATTATGTGTTGATGGCAGCAGAGAATGGCTGCTCAGGCTTTGTATAATGGAACTTATTTGCAGCAGTCCATTTTCTTTTAGTCGTTTGTGCATTGCCCAGTTACTTTGAAGATGCTAGCAGATAAAAGAAAACATAAAAGGCAAAACACTTCAGGAAAGCATTCTTTCTTTGATGCTGACCTAGTTTACAATGTTTCAAAAGCAGTCATCTGAAAAGAGATACATATCTGATTCATTGTGGATCTGTTTAAAAAATGCTGGCAACACAGATGAGTGCTTTTGGACATCTGGACATCTGACCATCAAACGTCTTCTGCTCAGCAGCTCTTCATAGATTGCTTCAGCTTTTGTATGTCTATGCCAGTGGGCACACTTACAAATGTAAAAGGATATTAATACTGTGATATATTTTTTCTATAGCCTCTCAAAATAGCACACTTACACATTTTGTTCTTTTTAAGCAAATGGCACTTAAAGTAGCATGTGTGTTTGTGCGTGTAGTTGGGAAAATAGCTATATTGTTGTTTCCCTATTAACTATAAGCATTCAAAAGCCTACTCTGATAAGATAAAAGCAAGTTCCTTTTATTTAACACAGTATGACTAAAACGCAGCTGCAATACACTATTAGCAAATAGATTTGTCTTTATTAGATATTCCATTTGCCGGAGATTGTATTACATATAATATATATTTTAATGCTCTCCTCTGGAATGCCCTCCCACAACACATCCGTCACTCGCCAACCCTTGTTACCGTTAAACGCTCTCTAAAAAACTCACTTGTTCCGACAAGCATATGCTCTTCCTTAGGACACTTCCCCTTTGTCCTAAGGCCAAATTGCACTCCTACTAGATATCCTTATGCTAGGTACACACCATGTAATTTTCTGGCAGATTTACCTGCCAGATCGATTATTTCTGACATGTCCGATCTGAATTTCGATAATTTTTAAATAGTTTTTTTCTAATGTTTTTTGATCGATTTTTGTTCAGTTCTATGAAAATTGAAAAAAAAATAGAAAAAATATTAAACGATCGAAAAATCAATCCAAATTCGGATCGGGCGTGTTGGAAATAATCGATCTGGCAGGTAAATCTGCCAGAAAATTGTATGGTGTGTACCTAGCATAAAACACACTGCCTTTATATGTTTATTGTATACTACCCCACCTCTTGTTTCCCCTCATTCCTATAGGTTGTAAGCTCGCAAGGGCAGGGCTCTCTCCCCCTTTTGTGTCTTGGAAATCATTATACATTTTATTCATCCTGTTACTTTTATCATGGTCCTTACCAATTCTGTATCTTCTATTCTGCATATTGTATCGTTTTTTGTATTTTGTCACCAATTTATGTATTTTGTATATTGGTTTACACCATTGTCTGTATTATTATGTACCCCATGTTTGTTTCTTACTTAGTACAGCACCACGGAATATGTTGGCACTTTATAAATCAATAATAATAAACATAATAATAATGCAGTGATTTTATGGGGGGGAGGGTTACGCTTCAATTTGTTTATTTCTGTGTGCACACAGACACGCTGAGCTGACCATAGGTAGATTAGTGCCTTATTGTGATGGAACATCGTTTTGCCTGTAAGCTGACTATGACTGGTGGAACAAGGATGACTTATACCCCAACATCTGCATGCACTATGACAAAAGCAGTCCCTTTTCTGTAAAGATTTGAGGCAATTAGATCCACAGGGTATTGACTTGTGATGATCACCTCATCCCACATCCCTACTGCACAGAGGTGTTCCACATCTTTGTGATTTATATGCTATGTGCGTTTATATTCAGAACACAGAAGTTAGTGCAGTGGACCACTAAACTTGGAGAGGTGTTGGTGGGCACCACTACAGTAAGCAGGCACTGACAGCATGTGAAAGCAGCTGAGTGGCTGCATCCTAACCAGCAGTAAGAATGAAGTACTGGAAAGGCTTTGAGCTGTCAGTAAGATGCCTGAGCTCAGCAGTGTTTGTGTTATTTGCAAGCACTCATACCTTCTGTGCAATTTTATTTCCAACTCTTTAGGACCAGTTGAGATGGCTAGTTAAAAGCATCACCTATTTTGGGCCCTATTCACAAAACTTCTCATAAATTAATTATTTAGTGTTCTTTTTACTCATCAGTCCCATGCTACCTGTTGCCATGAAATCAGATGCACTAAATGATTTATTACTAAATTGGAGAAACCCTCCAGGATCAAAACAGTTACAACTAAGAGCTGATATAGCATAGTAAGTATGTGTATAATAGTGTGTGGTGGTATACTCACTAGGTTAAGGTGCTGCTAAACAAATCACTGCAAGAACAAGTGAGGAGTTTAGCCCAGCGCCACTCGGGCGGCCACTAGGTGAAGGTTTTTTTTTTTTTTTTTTAATAGAAACTGTAAATAAAAACTTAAAACTATTGGAAGTGCTAGTTCGCAGAAACAATAAAATAGTAATGAAGGTGGGTACAGTACATGCTTCAAACTAATAATTGTGCATGGTGATCAAGTGGAGAAAAATGAAGAGATTGCTGTGCACAGCTGTTAATTGAGCTCACATCAAGTACATGACTAATAAAATAGAAAATCACATATTTACTTGTGCTTCAGATGCTCAATTCAGTATAGTCACTTTTCTTTAAAGGACTACTCCAGCGAAAAAGTAAGCCGTTACATTCTGACAAAACCAACAGTTGTACTAGTCCATCTCCTCATGGGTAAGTTCTTAGAGTTTTCTTAGTGTTCTAAAGCATTTCCTGAATGGCAGTTGCTGAATCAATATGCCAAAATAGTGTGCAGGTGAGTAGGGAGGCTGGCTGGTATCTTACTATTTTGGCAGGTAAACTGCCGTTCAAGAAATGCTTGTGAAAACAGAAAACCCTGAGAATCCACTATGAGGAGATGAACTAGTCCAAAACTTGTTGGTTCTGCCAGATTTCAACTGCTTACCTTTTTTCGCTAGAGTGTTTTTTTTTTTTAATACCAACAGCCTATCACACCTCTGTTCCAAACTGGAAAATCGGCAATAACCTAGGTCTTTGACAGTTCTTGAGTGTAGAATTTTCAGATCAGGCATTTATTGATGCCAATGCTGTTTATGACAGGATACAATGCCTTTATAACAGGATAAATGAGAAAAATGTTAGAAAGGAAAACATGTCAAAAGGTTGGAAATAGTGTGGTACAGCATAGGTACTCTATACAGGTATGCAAAAAAAAACAAAAAAACAAACTGATTTACCCATACATGGACACTGCCTGGAGGTGGCCTTTAACATATAGTTATTGACACACTAGCCGATGGCCCGGCGTTGCCCGGGTATGTACTGTATTTGGCTGGTGTTGGCTCCACCCACTTTTTCTAACCCTAAAACACAATTACTCAATGACCTAGTTTGTGAGCTTTGCGTTCTTTTGCATCAATAATTTGCATTCAAATGAAACAAATCGGATTGGCTGTTTGTGGCCCCACCCCATTTTCTGAATTTGAACCCCAGTCACCAAATGACCAACTGTACCAGGTTTGAGGCTTGTGCAAGAATGGCAGTGATTAAATATTCCCCTTGAAAAACAATAGGTGAATTTTGATTGGCTTTTGTAGACTCCACCCACTTTTCTGACTATTAATCCCAGTCACCCAGTGACCAATTGTGCAAAGTTTGAGAACCCTACCATAAACAGTGTAAGAATGGCTGCAGTGTGTGTGCCAAATTTCATTCAAATCTGTTCAGCCATTGTTGCGTGATTGAATAACAAACATCCAAACTTCCAAACTTTGGCATTTATAATATTAGTGAAATTCCCATTGGAAGCTAATGCTACTTGGCCCCCAATGCTACATAGCACTCGTGGAAATGAATGATACTTGGCTGCCAATCCTACTTAGCATATACAGTTGGTACTCACTGCCTTATGCTGTTAAGCAGCTAAACTCCACGCTGGTAACTGTACATCTATCCTGAGATAAGTGCCACAGTGCTAGAAACTTCCATCCTGCCAATCAAGGTGTGGCTCCTATTGCCATTGAATAGGGGAAAGGGTGAGACGGGGACAAACAAGGACAGAGACACAGACAAAGTTTTGTAAGCTTTTCCTCGTTGTTATAAACTAAAATAAACATTTTTTCACTGACATTTTGTTTCATATTTCTATTGAAATCATATGTTTAAAGAATATGAGAAAGTATAATGCAAGTGTTCCATAATGCTTGCATACCTATTATTAGGTGACATCCACCTGGCTGGTGTTCAAATGTGCCCCAGTTCTGCTCCCTGAATTCTGCTCCAGCAGCACAATACTGTAATATCTTCATTTTTCAAGGTTGTTTACAAATGTGTAGCCACTATTGATGGTGTCACTGCTTCTGCTTAGCTCTTTACAGGGTGTTTGGTCAGCTGTTGCTAAGAACAGAGGCATTAACTATTGGAATCAGTAAAACACTGATGCAGTTGCTGTCTTTTTACACAGAATAGATTCTCTCTAATTCTTGATCAAGTAAAAGAGAGGATTCTCATGATTTTGTTTTCTAGTTCAGGAAGTAAAACTGTCATCAAGCAGATGCCGTGGTTACGGCCCAATCAAATAATGTCACTTGTAGCTGGGTAGCCTTCTCAGTATCTGCAAATGTGAATTCTAGATCTCATTGTTACTTTTATCATTATTATTTCATCCTTTATCATATAATAATGGGGGTGGTAATTCTGGTATTTAAAGAGCACCTGTAACCACCCAGGTTTCAGTATCAAAAACACTTATTATAACTATATATTACTATATAGAACTATAAATACATATTTATTTCAATTTAAGCAATACCAGTTGCCTGACTGCCCTGCTGGTCTATTTGGCTGCAGTAGTGTCTGAATCACGCTAGAAACATGCATGCAGCTAATCTTGTCAAATTTGACAAAAGATTTTCAAACACCTGCTCTGCTGCATGCTTGTTTGGGCTCTGTAGCTAAAAGTATTAGAAGCAGAGGATCAGCAGGATAGCCAGGCAACTGGTATTGCTTAAAAGGAAATAAATATGGCATCCTCCATATACCTCTTGCTTCAATTGTCCTTTAAATTATTAATCATACATGTGGAGGAAAAATGCCCAGTGTTCTTTTGGATTAAATAGGCTTATAAACCCTTCCAATCCTGTGTTGGACTGTGCCTGACATTGGCATTTTTCCAGTTCAGTACCAAGGTCAGACATAGTCCAACACAGGAAACATGGATGACACTAGCAGGGCTGTGGAGTCAGAGTCGAGGAGACTGAACAGTTTTGGGCACGTGGAGTCTAAGTCAGTGGTTTTGTAAACTGAGGAGTCAGATGATTTTTGTATCCACTCTACAGCCCTGGACGCGCGGGGAGCTATTGCCAGATCTAGTGCCAACATGGCGTCAGCCCCTTTAGATCAAAGTGTCAGACTTATTTAAAGTAGCAATAGGGTATTGTACTGTGTTAGCCATCAACAAAAGTTAGAAGTTTTGAATCCGTATGATACCATTTATTGGCTAACTTAAAAGGATAAGAGTGAGCAAGCTTTCACCTGTATAGCCTTCGTTGGGCTATTGCGGCATCTTGTGAGCAAACAGGATTGAAGCCCGATGAACGGGAATTTATTTATCTAACGGGAATTTATTTATTTATTCCCCCCCCCCCTCTCCACCAAAATTGTTTTTTGAATTAAACATTATTATTGCAAGATTTTATGTGAAACGAATATTAACAGTTTTGCTCATCACTGCTCACAATTACCTTTTCCACTGTTTTTATCCCAATCACCCCCACTTTTTAATATCTATTTCACCTCTGATGTTTGATATTTATTTATAATTTTTATATATATTTTATTTTTATACAATTTAATGACTGTATGACTACACATGGGTTATGAGCCAATTATCTCTGTTTACAGCTATTGCTCCGTTGTTATTGCCTGATGAAGCGGGATCAAACCTGCGAAACGCGTTGCATATTTGGAGTTCATAAATAAAATATATTGACTGTGTTTACTACAGTCGTTGTGTGTCTACTTGGAGGAGGTAAGTCCACCACTACCTCCTCTATTTACCAAGAATTTGGTTTTTAAGCTCATTTAGCTTCCTTTTATCCTTTTGGCGCCTCTGTTCTCCTGCATAATATTGAGTCCACCCTGGGTGGAGGGTTGAACCCCCTTTTTCTCATCTACAGAGAGCGACTTCTTATTCCTGAGTGGGGTCAGGAAAATCTCCCCACCTGCCTTTACAGTGGTTGCCTAATGGTAACCCTGGTTTGTGAGTATTAATATTTACTCTATCTAGTAACCATTTACCAGCACATATTACACTATTGGGGCTCTTGGTGTTCCTTGTTTTTGAAGCCCGATGAAGGCTATACAGCTGAAAGCTTTCTTACGCTTATTCTTTTAAGTTAGCCAATAAATGGTATCATCCTGATTCAAAACTTCAGATTTATGTAAACACTTTGATCACCGCCGAAATTCGCTGCTGCGTCATGTAAAATAAATATTTCATTGGGGCTTGCCACCAATGACACGGCATCCTTGGTGTCCGATCTAGCCTGGCACAGTGTCAGGCTGCTTAGATCAACGTGTTGGACAAAGTCTGATACTTTGAACCCCTTTGTCACCACTCTTTGCCAAGTAATAGCGTAATTACACGGGTGCATGTGCAATGAGTGGTGCGATGTCCCCCCCAATCCCTCCAATGATGCCAGGTCACCACCTCGCAGACAAGGAGGTAGAAACCCAACTAGAGCACTCAGCAAGCACCACCTCACCCTCCCCTTCCCCAGCAGAAAAAAAGTGCATGTTGGGGAGGGATGTGGCCAATTGCAAACATGAATTGGAAAAGTTAAGTATTGTATCTGTCCAAAATAGTAAAATAATAGTGTTTCTAATTCATAGCATAGCTAAAAAAAATCAGAAGAAAATTGGTAAGTACATTGGTAAGTAAGTATTATTGGTACAGGACAATAACATAAAACAAGCAAAATCCATATCCCGGTTAAAACCAGGAAACTGAGATTCTTCCAGCCTAGATATCCATCAACACTCTTACAGAAATAAAATAATGGCCAAAGTCAATAATCTAATATCCCCAGTTAGCACATAGCACATAGGTCATGGTGCTGTGTCAGTGGTTCCGAAAGGGGGGGGGGGAGTGTAATTCAGTCCAGTGTAGTAACAACAAGTTTTTATTTAAGAAGCTGGAGTATTATTTTTTTTCTTAATGTAATGCTGAATGCAAGTTTTCATAATGTAATATGCACTTAATTTATTTTAAAATCCACAACAACCGCTATATATAAAAAACATAAATAGGAAAAAAAATGAATTGCTGGAAATACTGTCAATTCTATGAAGTTTCAATTGACAGTATTTCTTTTGCTGTAGCTGCGGCGAGATCACCCTGTGTATGGCCAGTGGCTGGGAGGATCTGCTTAATGACAATACACATGCCTATTTTATGAATTTATGTGCACTCTGCTCACCACCTTGCCTCTTCTGTGCATTTTAGCTGAAGAAGAAGATGTGGAAAATGTTGATGTTTCCAGTCTGCCTGAAGAGGTGCTGCGGAACATTGAAGCTGACAGTTACTGGTGCATGAGCAAGCTGCTTGATGGCATTCAGGTAAATTGATTCCCCCTGTCTTTATGCATTCTGTATAAGCATTTTATATCATACGTGTGAGCTAGGGCCCTAAGTGAGGAAAAGTGTAACGCGAGAAATAAATACATGGGGGAAAAGTCTTCTCCACTGAGGAAATCTGTCTACATTTTGTTATTACTGCTGGCTTATAAAATGACAAATGTGTTCACTTAGCAGCATTCTTGTAACTGAAGGTTTGGGTTCAGGCCCTGGGGATGCTGTCTTCAGTCTCATGATATTAGTAAAGACTAGAATCACTAGCACTGTATCAGATAGATTGCTGGAAGTTTGTACGTAATTTGAGGTCATGTTTTTGAGATCTGTCCCTCAAGAGGATTCTTCTGATTCCACTGAAAAGCAGTCTTTGAGTTTAGAGCACAAAGGATGATAAAGTGTCTGCTTCTGAGTATGTGTATGTTGTATCTTTACAGGCTATAAACAGGTTACATTTTTTTAATACTGAATGCATTAAAATAATTGGTTCTGTTAAGCATCTAAAGAGGGGGCAAAAAAGAAAAAGAAATCAAAACAAGAAAAAAACAAAAAAACAAACAGAAAAACCTTGCACTAAAGGGTAGTTGTTAAATGTTACCAATAATCCGTTGCCTTTGGGGTTGTTACTTACTTACAGATTGCTAATATAGTAAAACATGTTTGCCCCCAACTGTGCTTCTTAGATCGTACAGCACACCTCACAGTGCACTGTCAAAAGGAAGACACTCTGTTTGCTGTAGCTTTGAGATGAGTCACATGATCAGATGTTATGTTCTGGTATGTTGAAATTGAAAGGGCCATGACCTCTACATCCTAGGGAGTTTTCTGATTTAGAAGTCTGATTTACAGATTGCCCAGCAAGCTCATGGTGAATCGGAACTCCTTGGAGTGTGTAACGGGCTGTAAGAGACCAAAAAGCCTCCTTACTAAAATGCAATGCAAAACAGAAGTTATTTGTGTTAATTCAGGTTGGCGTGAGCTCTAAGGCCCGGTTCACACTTGCGGTTGTCTGCCAAACGGACCGGATGACCTGACCGGATCCGGTCAGGTTGCATCAGGTGTTCATCAGGATGCGATCCGGATCCGTTTGGCAAAAGTTAAGTACAAACCAAATAAAATGTTGGGGTCTGGGAGGTCAGCAGAAGGGGGACCTGTGGAATCAGGCCCTCTGCTGTTTAGCACTCACCTCCACCTCCGACATGCTGCCAACATCTCCAGCTCGTGTAAAGTCACTGCTGCTCCACTCCAAAATGCTTGCCCATGTGTCCCCATCCAAAATCGCCGCAACAATCCGCATAGGAAGTGGGGTAGAACATCCGGATTTTTAGCCAGTGTGTTGTGCGCTCTCCGGTTCTCATTGCTTTGTATTGGCCGGATGGTGCAGTCCGGCTCCGCCCCGGATACGGCTGCCGGAGGAGCCGGACCCAAAAATAGCGCATGTTGGAACGGACGCCGGAGTCCGGATCCGGATCCGGCCCGGATCCGGTCCGGCTCCGGTCCGGCAGAACGGACGCATGTGAACGGACGCATAGGCTTTCATTGCCATGCCGTGCGTCCGTTCCGTCCGTTCTGCAAGCGGTCCGGCTCCGGCACGGCGATTCCGGACGGCCACCGCTAATGTGAACCGGGCCTAAGGTGTCCCACAATGCATCACTGCTGATATGCAAATGATCTCTTTGTTGTCTCTGATAGCTTAACACATCTCCAGAACTGCTGGAATGCAAAGATGTGTCAGCTAGTTAATATTAATATTAAAGTGTACCAGAGACGAATATTACTCAAAGTTTTATACATACCTGGGGCTTCCTCCAGCCCCATCCGCATGGATCGCTCCTACGCCGCCTTTCTCAGCCTTCTCCAGCTTCTGTACTGGCTCACGTAACTTTGTCCAGTCGCGGCCAGTCTGAGCATGTGCAGTGCGCTCTCTCCGGCGGAGAATAGTACTTCGCCATGCTCAGACTGGCCACGATTGGCCGAACTTACAGGACCTGGTGCAGAAGATGGAGAAGGCTGAGGACGGCGGCGTAGGAGCAATCTGTGCAGATGGGGCTGGAGGAAGCCCCTGGTATGTATAAAACTTTGAGTAATATTTGTCTCTGGTTTCCTCTAAGTCTGACTTAGTTTACCTCTATTTCTTCACAATGTTCAAACACCTGTATTTTTAATCCCTGAAAAAACTGTTGTGTGAATCTTCCATTTATATCAATTTGCCTTTATGTCCATGAAAGTTGTGGGTGTCTGGGGCCAGTAAAAGGGAGGTAACATTTCAATACACATTTGGAAGTATATGAGATTGCACAAAACACTGATATTGCCTATTATATGTACAAACCTTACATTTACTGGTGCTCACATTGAAGCACAAATAGACATTCTCAGAATTGCAAATGGACATTCACATAAGTGTCAGGGAAAATGCATGCAAGCTTTTTCCAGGCATTAGCCATAAATATCCATGTAAATTTAGCATCATTTTTACAAATCATATGGCTGACAAATTGCTCATCCACACATTTCCAGGTACTGGTTGTTGACATTAAAGTATGAAGTGCAGACCTTTGTTTATTTTGAGGACACAACTAGCTGAGGTGATGAAGTATATGCCTGTATATTAACCACTTGAGGACCACAGTCTTTCTACCCCTTAAGGACCAGAGCCTTTTTCTCTATTCAGACCACTGCAGCTTTCACGGTTTTTTGCTCGGTCATACAACCTACTATCTAAATTAATTTGCCCTCCTTTTCTTGTCACCAATACAGCTTTCTTTTGGTGCTATTTGATTGCTGCTGTGATTTTTAGTTTTTATTATATTCATCAAAAAAGACATGAATTGTGTCAAAAAAATGTTTTTACTTTCTGTGCTGACATTTTTCAAATAAAGTAAAATTTCTGTATACATTTTTGTCCAAATGTATTGTGCTACAGGTCTTTGATGAAAAAAAAACAACAATTCAGTGTATATTTATTGGTTTGGGTAAAAGTTATAGCGTTTACAAACTATGGTGCAAAAAGTGAATTTTCCCATTTTGAAGCATCTCTGACTTTTCTGAGCACCTGTCATGTTTCATGAGGTGCTAACATTCCAGGATAGTATAAATACCCCCCAAATTACCCCATTTTGAAAAGAAGCCATCCCAAAGTATTCACTGAGAGGCATGGTGAGTTCATAGAAGATTTTATTTTTGTCAGAAGTTAGCGGAAAATGACACTTTGAGACAAAAAGAAAAAAAAAAGTTTCCATTTCTGCTAACTTGTGACAAAAAAAAATGAAATCTGCCACGGACTCACCATGCCCCTCTCTGAATACTTTGAAGTGTCTACTTTCTAAAATGGGGTCATTTGTGGGGTGTGTTTACTGTCCTGGCATTTTGGGGGGTGCTAAATTGTAAGCACCCCTGTAAAGCCTAAAGGTGCTCATTGGACTTTGGGCCCCTTAGCGCAGTTAAGCTGCAAAAAAATGCCACACATGTGGTATTGCCGTACTCCGGAGAAGTAGTATAATGTGTTTTGAGGTGTATTTTTACACATACCCATGCTGGGTGGGAGAAATATCTCTGTAAATGACAATTTTTTGATTTTTTTTTTTTTTTTTTACACACAATTGTCCATTTACAGAGAGATTTCTCTCACCCAGCATGGGTATGTGTAAAAATACACCCCAAAACGCATTATACTACTTCTCCTGAGTACGGCAATACCACATGTGTGGCACTTTTTGCACCCTAACTGCGCTAAAAGGGCCCAAAGTCCAATGAGTACCTTTATGATTTCACAGGTCATTTTCAGACATTTGGTTTCAAGACTACTCCTCACGGTTTAGGGCCCCTAAAATGCCAGGGCAGTATAGCAACTCCACAAATGACCCCATTTTAGAAAGAAGACACCCCAAGGTATTCCGTTAGGAGTATGGTGAGTTCATAGAAGATTTTATTTTTCGTCACAAGTTAGCGGAAATTGATTTTTATTGTTTTTTTTCACAAAGTGTCATTTTCCGCTAACTTGTGACAAAAAATAAAATCTTCTATGAACTCACCATACTCCTAACGGAATACCTTTGGGTGTCTTCTTTCTAAAATGGGGTCATTTGTGGGGTTCCTATACTGCCCTGGCATTTTAGGGGCCCTAAACTGTGAGCAGTAGTCTTGAAACCAAATGTCGCAAAATGACCTGTGAAATCCTAAAGGTACTCATTGGACTTTGGGCCCCTTAGCGCACTTAGGGTGCAAAAAAGTGCCACACATGTGGTACCGCCGTACTCAGGAGAAGTAGTATAATGTGTTTTGTGGTGTATTTTTACACATACCCATGCTGGGTGGGAGAAATATCTCTGTAAATTACAATTTTTTGATTTTTTTTTTACACACAAATGTCCAGTTACAGAGAGATTTCTCCCACCCAGCATGGGTATGTGTAAAAATACACCCCAAAACACATTATACTACTTCTTCTGAGTACGGCGATACCACATGTGTGACACTTTTTTGCAACCTAAGTGCGCTAAGGGGCCTAACGTCCTATTCACAGGTCATTTTGAGGCATTTGGATTCTAGACTACTTCTCACGGTTTAGGGCCCCTAAAATGCCAGGGCAGAATACCTTAGGGGTGTGTTTTTTCTAAAATGGGGTCACTTGTGGGGTTCCTATACTGCCCTGGCATTTTACGGGCCCAAAACCATGAGTAGTCTTGAAACCAAATGTCTCAACATGACTGTTCAGGGGTATAAGCATTTGCAAATTTTGATGACAGGTGGTCTATGAGGGGCGAATTTTGTGGAATCGGTCATAAGCAGGGTGGCCTCTTAGATGACAGGTTGTATTTGGTCTGATCTGATGGATAGGAGTGCTAGGGGGTGACAGGAGGTGATTGAAGGGTGTCTCAGGGGGTGGTTAGAGGGGAAAATAGATGCAATCGCGTGACACAATCGGCGCATAACCACGCCCGCCGCCGATGGGCGCATTGCGGTCGTTTATGCCCAGTACTTGCCGCCGCCCATCGGCTGTGGGCGGTCGGCAAGTGGTTAAAGCATCTCATAATTTTGCTAAGACAGAGCTATGCATATGTACAGGCCTCTCCTCCTTAAAGAGGAACTTTAACGCAAAATAGTATTAGAGGGAAAAAAAATAATTCAATACATTACAAGTGCAAAATAAAAAATAGAAGATTATTTTTTTTTTTTTAATTCCGCTTAAAAAAAAAAAGTACTGCATGCTGCTATGTTTTTTTTAATCGGAATCAAAAATCGGATTGTATAAAAAATCGGAATCGCATGTAGTGTGCAAGAGGCTTAAAGGAAAACTTAAGTCAAAAAAAAAAAAATGACATTTACTCACCCGGGGCATCCCTGAGCACCCCGAAGCTGGATGGTGCCCTCGCAGCCCCGCTCCGATCGTCCTGTCCCCGCCGGCGGCTACTTCCGGTTCGGCGACAGCCGCCGACAGGCTGGGAACGCGGCTGATTTTCCGCGTTCCCAGCCGCTGCTATCACTCTCTATGCTGCTATAGCGTATATAGCAGCATAGAGAGTGATAGCAGCGGCTGGGAACGCGGAAAATCAGCCGCGTTCCCAGCCTGTCGGCGGCTGTCGCCGAACCGGAAGTAGCCGCCGGCGGGGACAGGACGATCGGAGCGGGGCTGCGAGGGCACCATCCAGCTTCGGGGTGCTGAGGGATGCCCCAGGTGAGTAAATGTCATTTTTTTTTTTTGACTTAAGTATTCCTTTAAGGCTCTGTCTTTTTACTGAATGTATGAGAACAGCAATATATCACAAATACTGTATATTGGTGTGTGTGTGTGTGTGTGTGTGTTTCCTTTCATGATTACAGGTAATGTTTTTATCTTTATAAAGACTATAGGCCCAGTGTTCTCCCCAGAGCCTTTCAGCTGGGCGGAGCGCCCACCTGACCTTGCCCTCCCGCCCGGCTGCCGTTTGCCCTGGTCTGTGACAGAATTACTGTACTTTCTCCTCTTGAATTATTACCGCGAGCAGAGCAGCAGCGGCTGTGTCTGTGCAGCCAGCTCGCTGTTATTCAGGGAGATATCTCCGCCCTCCTCCCCAGCTCCCTTCGTAGTGTAGAGGGGCGGAGAAAGCTCCTGTGAAGTTACATGCAGGACAGATAAACTTACACCGCGGGACGCCTGGCTTAATTCACTCCACCGGCAAGTCTCCTCTGTCATAATAGGGGAGGGGGGCTGTCTCGAAGCCGTTGCTGTGTGGTAAATGCTTTTTATATGCAGACAGCATTAGATTAGCTTCACACACTTGTACAGTACTGTCCTCACCAATGACTCACTAATGTTTAAACAGATGTGGAGAGGAGAGCTGTCACATTGCAGATTTCTGCTGAGAGATTATAAAAAGGTGGCATTTCTGACCTTATTTCTAGAAAATAAAAAAGCAGTTTAGCTGTAATCTTAGCTAAACTTGGAAAATACTTGTGGTTATTGCAGTCTAAACTTTAGAGCACTTTATTCTGCAGCCTCCATGATTGTCCCTCTTAAAGTAAGTGTGTGTGTGCGTGAGTGCGGTGTGCATGTGTGAGAGAGCATGGTGTGTGTGTTTTATCCTGGGCTGACCATAATCCATTAGTACCTAGCATTTCCCCCCAGGCAACCAGTGGTGTGATTCCGCACCCTGGGCTCGATTCACAAAAGTGTGATAACTGCTCTCAGAGCAGCTATCACGTGATCTGGCGGCGCGCCGAGGTTTGCGCGCGTACACCATTACTCCGCATGGTAAAGGAAGGTTTGTATGAAACACGCAGCCGAATTGCGCACAAACCTTCCTTTATCATGGGGAGTAAAGGTGTACGCGCGCAAACCTCGGCGCGCCTGTAGATCACGTGATAGCTGCTCTGAGAGCAGTTGTCACACTTTTGTGTATCAACCCCCCAGTGTGACCCTACCCACCCGGCTACTTTTTTATGCCACCCGGCTGGAAAAATATTCTGGGGAGAACACTGAGACCCATACACACGTCTGATTTTTGCGAACGATTTTTCCGCCCGGCGGATCGTTCAAACTCAGTCTTATCACGCGAACGACAGTCTGTACACACACCCATTGTGGCGTGCGGGCGACTGAACGACGGGACATTCAAACGACCCGTCGTTTGCAAAAATCAGACGTGTGTATGAGCCTTATGGATGCACTTGGTTTTGTTTTTTTATATCAGCAACCAATGCTAAAATATTTGTAGATGAGTGATCTGAAAATGATAACCTTTTCAGGATGGATAATGAATCAGATTCTGTCTTCTGAGTGAAAGCCTCTACCCCTTCCCTCTTCAATGTTTTCAGTCACTGCTTAGCTATTCATGTAGATCTGAGCTACAGCACACAGCAAGCTGCCATGCCATCAGATTCTACTGTCAGGATTAGTTTTGTGCTTTAATTTACAGTAGTTGCCCTGCACAATCGTGCTTTAACTGTTGCCATATGAAGCAGGCCAGCCCACTTCACTGGTTGACAGACAACTTTTGTCTACAATTGAAGTTTTATATAAAATAGAGGAAATAGTCATATGTGAAACTGAAAGTGCCTGCAAGTCTTCAGTACCTTTAGCACTGTCACAGCTTATATTTGTTGAATAAAGAACATCACCTTCTAAAGTGTGAACACATTGTGGAAAGGCCTGCACAAGCCATGAAAGCGGCTTTTACAGACAAATCAAACAAGTGAAGTAATCAAATCAGTCTCAGTTTTATTACAAATTTTAAATACAGACATTTGCTTCAGTTTAGAGTACCATTGCTTTCACATTCATAAGGAATTCTTATGGTATTTTTTGTTGTAGTTCCCTTCTGAATTGTAAGTCCAGCCATGTCTGCTTCTGGCTTTTCGATGCTATTCCAATCTCCTAAGCATCACACAATGATTAAACTGCAGACATCAAGATTCTGGGTGTAAAGTGTGTGCACATAAAAGTGTGCCTTTGCTTTACATAGATTGCCCTAAAGCTATTGTCGGTAGCAATAAGTGGCTTCTAAAGAGCCAGTAACTCATTCTGTCTGGCTTGCAACCTGCTGCCAGCTCTACAATATAGGGAAAGGGATATGCAGTCTAAGTAATATAGCATGTCACGTACTAATGGTATCTGTGATTGAATCTATTGCAAGCTGTACTATAATGGTGAATACACAATGTTTACTAGCATGCTCACACTGCGTTCTCGAAGTGAGTGTGACTGCAATACACCTGAAAGTTTTGTAAACCTGTAGCTTAGATGAATAGTCAGATAAGTATGTCATCCTTTAAAACTTTCAGAGTGACAAAGATTTGTTCTTCATGCCTTGATAATAAGCAGCTTAAGGTGGTCCTAAAACTAAGTATTAAGCTTTGCATGTACAGTATCATTAGCACCAGTAGCTGTTACTCAAACATTATTCTGTTAGTTTCTTTAGTTATTACTGTGTGCTGGGAAAAAAAAAAGTTTAAATTCTCTGGCTGGGTTCCCGATTATGTGATTATGCTGGCAAGATAGAGCCTACTAAAGCGGCCAGACAAGATTGTGTGTAAAGACGATGAACGATCATTCCATGCTCAAGTACAGAAATGTATCCATGTGATATGAATGACAGATGAAATTCCAAACGACCATTAACAAAAGGTCCATTAAATTATTATTATTATTATTATTTAGTATTTATATAGTGCCGACATATTACACAGCGCTGTACAATGTATATATATATATATATATATATATAGATCTTGTCACTAACTGTCCCTCAAAGGAGCTCACAATCTAATCCCTACCATTGCCATATGTCTATATTATGTAGTGTAAGTACTGTAGTCTAGGGCCAATTTTTTAGGGGGAGCCAATTAACTTATCCGTATGTTTTTGGAATGTGGGAGGAAACCGGAGTGCCCAGAGGAAACCCACGCAGACACGGAGAGAACATACAAACTCTTTGCAGATAGTGCCCTGGCTGGGATTCGAACCAGGGACCCAGCGCTGCAAGGTGAGAGAGCTAACCACTACGCCACCGTGCTGCCCTAAATGATGCAGGAAGTAGGAGAAGTACCAAAGACTTTGCAGACATATAGTTTAAAAATTGTTTGTACGATTGTACAATGCTGACTGACCAGCGCCGGCTCTAGACTCTTTGGCACCTGAGGCAAACATGAGGGTGCCCCCCCCCCCAGAATGATCGCTCACATAGCAGAGGAGAGGGGGTGGGAAGCTGTTCGCCGGAGGGGGGCCAGATTTCTCTCCTCCCTCACCTAGGGTCCCCCTCTAGTGCTCACTTCTCCTTCTAGTTAGAACAGCAGCAGCAACAAAGGGGAGACCTGTCCCCCGGCTGCAAGCACATCAAAGGGGAGACCCACCGGCACCTGGACGTCACATAAGTGCCTTGCTGCTTCTGTTCTGCATGGACGGGAGCACCAGAGGGGGCCCTAGGAGTTGGGGGGGGTCAGATGCCGCCCTAACACTGATGCAGCCTGAGGAAGTGGCTATACCTGGTGTCATGGACGGCCAAAGTGATCAGTCATGCTGGTCATTCAAAATGCTTTAGCACCATCTTTGGACATTTGACAGGTCATATAAGCTGAATAAAATTACAACCTGGTTAAGAATCAAAATAGCGCTTACAATTAAATATTGTCATTTTTTGCAAGGGTGAGAAGGGTTTTGATTTTTACTTCTGTCTGTCCCCAGTGGGAAGATTTTAGCTCAAGTCCTGTCTCTAGGACCTATATGGATTTTTGAGACTTGGGCTAGGTTCACAGGAATGGGACGCAACAGAATGGGAAACAGTGCCTCACATTATCTGTGCATTGCGTCACATACAGGGAAAAGTATGCTTCACTGCCAACGCATTTGTTTTGCGGTAACACACTGCATGTTACCATGCTGCATCAGAATCCGAATCAATTTATTTCGCCAAGTAAGTTCGCACTTACAAGGAATTTGTCTTTGCAGTTGCTTAACAAACACAAACAAAAACAATACATGGACAGACAGTATGTATATTACAAGTCAAGAGCAGTATGTATGTATAATGGCAGTAAGCAAGATGAGAATTGTTCAATTTTAAATTCTGTGCTGATTACTTTCCTAGCAGCTCTAGTGTGGTTCTGCATTAAGTATGGCTACTGCCTGAGGAAAAAAACTGTTCCTGTGTCTAGAGGTTTTAGTTGCAATTGACCGGAATCTTACTCCTGAAGGCAAGAGCTGGAAGATGGAGTGTGCAGGGTGAGAGTGCTCAGAGGCAATCTCTGTCACTCTCTTTCTGCACCTGCTAGCGTAAAGATCCTGCAGGGAAGGTAAGCTACAGCCAGTTATCCTTTCCGCTGTTCGTATGATGCGCTGCAGCCTCTCCTTTTCTAATGCTGAGCAGGAGCCGAACCATACAGTCATAGATGATGCCATGGTGGATTTGATGATTGCAGTGTAGAACTGCACCATTAGATTTTGCGGTAGGTCAAACTTTTTCAGCTGCTGTAGATAGTACATCCTCTGCTGTGCTTTCTTGATGATAGTGGTAGTATTGCTGTCCCATTTTAAGGGGTGCATATTATTGCCAGCGCCACTCAGTTCGGCACAGGGAGAGCCGAATGACTGCTCTCCCCACTGCCACTAAACTCCGAGGCGGCGTTAAATACTATTCCCCCTCCAAGTTGTCGCAACTCAGAGGGAGATGTAATTCGGGGTCTGGCAGCTGCCAAAGCCCCGAATTACCGCTACACGGGGCGTGCATCATAGCATTGCTGCTATGACGGTGCCCAGTTTCGATGCACGGCTCTGATAGCCGAGTGCCGAAATGAACTGATACGCATTTTAAGTTGTTTGAGATTGTGATTGTGGACCCAAAAAACTTAAATGACTCTACCTGGGTTATTGTGGATCCATTTATGGTTAAAGGGTGGTGCTGGGAGGGATATTTCCTAAAGTCTATTATCATCTCCATGGTTTAAGAGCATTTAGTTCCAAGTTGTTGCTGCTGCATCAGGAGGAAAGCTGTCCCACTTCATGCCTGTATGCAGACTCGTCCCCGTTTTGTATGAAACCAACTACTGTTTTGTCATCTGCAAACTTCAGACCCTTAACAGATGGATCTGTGGAGATGCAGACATTGGTGTAAAGTGAGTAGAGCAGTGGGGAAAGAACACAGCCCTGGGGGGGCACCAGTACTGACAGTCAGAGCTTAATGTGTCTTTTCCAAGTCTAACATGCTGTCTCCTGTTGGTTAAGAAATTGGTTATCCATTTGCATATGGATTCAGGTATGTGTAGCTGGGAGAGCTTGCTGTGTAGCAGTGATGGAATTATGGTATTACATGCAGAGCTGAAATATATGAATAAAATCCTAGTGTAGGTTCCTGGGGTGTCTAGATGCTGTAGTACATAATGCATACACATGTTAATGGAGATGGTGTCTGACACTTCTACTGAGCACATGTGCTCCGTTGTTACTACCTGATGAAGCAGGATCAAACCTGTGAAACACATTGCATTGTCCCCTGGAGTATGAAATTAAACATGTTATATTTGACAAACACATTGGCAATTTTTGTGTCTGCTTGGAAGAGGCACTTTTATTTGGCCTGAGGAAGTGGGCATGATTCCACGAAACTTGTGCTTAATTTTCAATTAAACTTCCTTACCTAAAGTGAGTTTGTCGTCTGTGAGGTAAGCCACCACATCTTTTTAATTTTATTGATTTTAGAGTGTTTAGCCCCATCTACACGATACGATTATTTGTACGATTCAATTACGATTCTATTTACGATCCGATTAAATCCGACATGTCCGATCATGATTCGATTCGATTCAATTTGATTTGCCATTGTTTTGCAAAGGCAAATCGAATTGAATCCCCTCCCCTCCAGTAAAGTATGCTTCACTGTCACTGTTAACGGTAACATTTTGATGTAACGTACTGCATGCAGTGGGTTGGGTGCCACCCACTGTTTAGCCACTCCAGTAGCACTGTGAAAGGACCACTATTACAAAATGTATAAATATATCTGCAGATATATACTGCAGATAATGATAGTGAAGGGTTAAAGGGGTTCTTTCGCGAAAAAAGTGGGCAGTTAAAAAATGTGACAGATGACAGGTTTTGGGCCAGTCCATCTTTTTAAGGGGGATTCTCAGGGCTTTTTTTGTTTTCAACAGCATTTCCTGAACAGCAGTTTAACTGCCAAAATAGCAAGATACCAGCCGGCCTCACTACTCACTTGCACACTATTATGGCAGTTAGATTTTGCAACTGTTGTTCAGGAAATGCTGTTGAAAACAAAGAAAGCCCTGAGAATCCCCCTTAAAAAGATGGACTGGCCCAAAACCTGTCATCTGTCACATTTTTTAACTGCCTACTTTTTTCGCGAAAGAACCCCTTTAAGAATTGGTTAAAAATAAGTCACCAATTCACCAAATCAAGTAGTAGCTGTAGGGTATTGTACCGTGTTAGCCATCAGTAAAAGCAAGAAGTTTTAAATCAGGATGAAACCTATTTATTGGTTAACTAAAAATGATAAAAGTAAGCAAGCTTTTGGCCTTGCAGCCTTCGACTGGCTTATATCCTGTTAGTTTGCAGGCTGGTGGTACAGACAGCTTTATACATGCAACATAAAAAGGGAAAACAGATATTTTTTTCAAGCATAAATACATGTCATTAAGATGCCTTAATTCAAACAGACCATCTAAATGGGGTTAGAGGTGGTTAGCGAAGATAAGGATCCTTGTTTACTCCATGCTCACAGACCTGGGATTAGGATTGACCCAGAGGTATCGTAAATTCTTATTTCACAAGTTCAGCTAGAATGGCTGAGAAAGTGTTTTCCCTTTTGATGTTGCATGTATAAAGCTGTCTGTACCACCAGCCTGCAAACTAAAAGGATATAAGCCCGACTAAGGCTGCAAGGCCGAAAGCTTGCTTATTTGTATACATTTTGTTAGCCAATAAATGGTATCATCCTGATTTAAAACTTCTTGCTTTCACCAAATCAACTAATTCATAGCGTGAATGTGAGGGGAGCTTACTGATGGGATGAGAGTCTGAACTGCGGGCAGCTAGCTGTCCAATGGCATTTCAGCTAGTAATAAAACTGTCTCATAATTTTAGCCAGGCAAATACACACAGCCTCCATCGGTATGGTCCTCTCACATTCACGCTGTCATGAATGTGTAAATAGCATAGTGATTTATTTTTTAACTAATTATTTTCCCTTCACTATCCCTTCTAATAGCATTATCTTCACAATAAATCTTTTTTAGTTTTATTTTTTATAAATTTTGCGATAGTGGTCCTTGAAGTCACATAGGTTGTTGCATTGCAGTGCGATGGTCCGTGTTACAATGCAAAACTGTGAACGTAGCCTAACTATTGTGCTTTGGGCAATCATTTATTAATTTAGTACAGAATATCCAAGCTGTCTTCCAGAATTTCCACACACGACATAATCCATTGCTTACGGTTTTATCTGCTCACTCATGCTTTGTGTGGGGTACATGATGCAAAGTGAAAATCTTGTACACATACAGAGCTTTAATAGTTCTGCAAGACTCGCAGTTTCATGCAGCCACTTTGTGCGGTGATTGTCAGTCAAGGTCCTTGTGTTAATGAAAGATTGACATCCATCTATATTCTTAACAAAATAAAATGAACAGCTAGAATCATAACAAACTGATTCAATATATTATTGACAGCAGGCACAAGGTGAAATTATAATGACATTGAGATCTTCATTTTGCTACACTTTAAAGAAAAACAGTCATCCATCTTTTACACTGCTCACATTGATTGAGGATTGTCCCAAATGACAAGGGCCCATGCACACAAATTGATATTGTCCTTGGTGAAGTCATGTGGACTAATAATTTAATAAGGGCGGCTGAGGAGAATTTTCTTTCTTAAATGGTTTATAGAACTAAACTACAACTTGTTTACATGAAATACTAATTTGCAATATTCAGAACCTGCACATAGACCTCTTCCATTCCAGCAATATAGATGTTCCAACAGCCTTTTCTATTTTTTCCCCTATAATAAAATACTTAATAACCTAAGAAACTAACTGAAAAAGTGAGCTAAACAGACGAGATGGCAGATTTTGACATAAAGTAAACTCCTGGATCAAACAACTCCAAATCCCATCTTTGGAAAACTCGTCTACTAATTCCAAAGATTCAAAACTCAAAAGCAGACATGCAATGTTCAGTGTACAGAGCTACTGAGCTACAAATGTGTGATTCTTTATTGGCCCTAAAAGGTTTAAAATAAACCCCATCAAAATAAAACCAGCCAAAAACATAGATGAGAGGAGCAGAACACTGATCACACTGCACTCCACTCATTCATTCACATAGCCATGCACAATCTCCTGATCTGGCTTGAGATAGGTGACAATGGCTGAAATGGATAATGGTAACAGTTATTTTATCCAGTCCATCTTGTGACACTCAAAAAGTGCAGTGCTGACAGGCTCTTTGTATGTCCAGAACTGATATCCCAAAAGTGCTTTCCAATACAGTTCGTACATTTTTCTTTCTGATACATGTATTTGTCCCTATGGGCATACTGATTGATAGTCTACACCTTCAGAGTTACAGTTCATGTAGGTCAGAGGCGCCCCGATTGCGGCTAATAGCCTGCATCGGCACTTTATTTGGCTTGAGGAAGTGGGCAGGATCCCACAAAACCTGTTGTCTGAGCTTGATATTAATAAATAGTTCTACTTAGTGAGTTGTCATCTGTGAGGTAAGCCACTTCAATTCTTAATAATTTTAGTGCTTTTAGAGTATTTTATACCCCTTGGGCTCCTCTTTCCCTTCTCCCAGTTCATGTAGGAATTTATGCTAGCTGCTCTCTAACTGCAGTTGCCCTGAAGCACGATTCACATTGCACATCACAAGAACCGGCCCCGATGCTGAGTGAACTAATTAATAGAGGTTTGTTAGAATTAGGGAATGCTAGGTTTTTTTTTGTTTTGTTTTTTTAAGCAATAGGCTTTAGGGACGTTGCATTGTGTTTCCTGTATAACAGGAACTTAATGCAACAGAAAGAAAAAGTCAGTCTGCACGTTACGGCGAAGTTGTGTCGCATACAGTCAATGAAAAGTATGCTTCTATGTACCCGTTAACCCTCGCGTGAAGCGGTAATGCACTGCAGGCAGTGCTGTACCAATGCTGCAACCCGTTAAACAGCACCACTACCTCCGCACTGTGAACATTGCATAGGTGGTGCATTGCAGTGCAGTAATCTGTGTTACAAGGCGGCTGTTACACCACAATGCACAATGTGAATTTGGCCTATAGGTTCAGGCTACAACTAAGCAAGAAGGTTTAGACTTAGACTCAAAGTGTTGGCTATGGATGTAAGGGGGCACATTTAGTAAGTTAGTGTTTGGGAAAGGAAGAAGGGGTACAAGTTTTTTTAGGATAGTGTAGAATATGGATGGTAAGATGGTAGTCTTTTTAGTTTAAAGAGACTGAAGTGAGTTTAAAAATGGCTTTTTACCTTATATGCAACAAGGACATGTTTGTCCTTGCTAAAGCGCTGCTATCCCGCGGCAGAATGAGAGGTTTTTACCCTCCAAATCCCCCCTGCAAAATCCACAACTTTCTTGGTCATGGATTTTGCTGCTGTTGGAGGCAGAGCTATGAGCTGCAGCTCTGCCTCCATGCGCCGTCTATCAGCGGCGGATCTCCGCCTCTTCTCGCCCCTCTCAGTAAAGGAAGATTGAGAGGGGTGGGAAGAGGCGGAGATACGCGCTGATAGACGCGCTGAAAGGCAGAGCTACAGCCATTAGCTCTGCCTCAACAGGAAGCGCTCCCCGAGCACCACGGAGGGGATTTGGGGGTTAAAGACCCCTCATTCTGCCGCGGGATAGCGGCATTTTAGGTGGGGCAAACATGCCCCTGTTGAGTATAAGGTAAAAAGCCATTTTTAAACTCACTTCAGAGTCACTTTAAGTCTTAATAAAAAATCTTGTGTTTAAAAGACCTGGCATTGCTTTATTGTTGACAATCGGCTATGTAGTGGTCAAATGTATAGACATAAATATAATTTGATTGTGCCTGCAATATACTCCATTGAGTAGGGTTGCCACCTATCATTGCAAAAAACAATTGTTGGAGATATTTTGTGCAGAAATTAACCAGATGTGGGGGGAAATTGAACTTACATTTACGGTCAGTCAGGAAAGAGTACAGTTCCTGGATTTGGAGATATGGAAGGAGGGGGGTAGATTGGTCTCGAAAACATATGTCAAACCAACCGACAGAAACGGTTACATCCCTAGATCAAGTTGCCATCATGATAGGTGGTTAAATAACATTCCTAAGGGTCAATTGATAAGAATTAAAATGAATTGTACGAATCATGAGGATTATATAACACAAAGTCAAATTCTCATTAATCGGTTTGTGGAGAAGGGGTATGAGAGAAAGGCAGTGGAACAGGTGGCTAGAGAGGTAGAGGGAATGGATAGAGAGCTCCTTGTGGGTAATGCCACCAGACCCCCACCGGGTAATCAGGAATTTGCTCTACAGTTGGGATTTAATGGTCAGCATAGACAGTTTGAAACAGTGGTGAATAAACACTGGAATATCATAAGGATGGATGAGACCCTAGGTAAGTATGTCCCGGAAAGACCGTCCTTCATTTATAGAAGGGCACCCAGTCTTAAGTCCAGACTAGTAGCCAGCTATATAGATCCACCAGTGCATCAGGGAACCAACCTATTGGGGCAAAGTGGATTCTTTCCATGTCGGAAATGTAGGGGATGTCGGGAGGCAGGCCCAGTAAGGGGGGACCAGTTTGTAGCAAGGAACACGGGGTATGAACATAAGTTAAGGCAATGTATTACTTGCACATCGGTGGGGGTGGTTTACATTTTGTGGTGCCCATGTGGCCTAGAATATGTGGGCCGGACCACCAGAGCACTGCATAAACGAATAGGGGAGCATATATATAACATTCAAAAGGGGCTTGAGACACATAGTGTTTCTAGACACTTTAAAGAAAGTCATGGAAAGGATCCGACGAAATTGAAGTTCATGGGTATTGAGAAGTGTGTCCCAAAATGGAGGGGATCAAGTAAGCAGAAGGTCATATCCAGGGCAGAGGGGAGATGGATATATCATCTCAATTCATTTGCCCCAACAGGGTTAAACATAGAGTTTGACCTAAACTGCTTTATTAGTAATGACTAAGGTTAGAAGGGAATAGTGGAAGGCATAATGGGATCCGGATAATGGATGTTGTGTATAGTGGGTATATAGATTTGTACTGAGTAGATTTGGAGTTTTAGGGGGCAAAAGGGATAGATGTATATAGATTTATACCACTAGATGGCAGACCACTGTGTTTACGTTAGAAGCCACCATGTTGATGGGTGCAATACGAGAGGTAGTAATGTGCATGCCAATTGATGTGGGAAGGGTTGTTAGATAGATTAGGAGTGGGTCCTGTATTAGACTAGTCAGAATTGTTAATATATTATACTGTAGCAGCCTGTAATAAGGATGAAATTGGGAGGGGGTGGGCGAGTGGGGATAAGGGGAGTGACGTCAAGTGAATATTGATGTGGGGAGGGTTGTTAGATAGAACAGGAGTGGGTCCTGTATTAGGCTAGTTAGAATGGCGAATATATTGTATTGTAACGGCTTGTGACAGCGGCCAGACTGGGAGGGGATGGGCGAAAAGCGGAGAGGGCGGGTGACGTCAAAGGGAAGGACTACAAGTGTGGCTGGCGTACTGGCAACGCTAGCCCCTGATGAGTCATTGTGACGAAACGCGTAGGGCGGAGCCAGTACGCCTGACGCATAACGCGGAAGTGCTGTGGGAGTGCGGGGAGCGGGACATAGCGGGACGCCGCGAACGATCCGGTGGAAGGAGATGCACGGAACCCCAAGCCTAGCCGCTGTGATAAGCTGATCTCACCATGTGGATCCTGTAAGTGTGATACGGGCGCGAGAGGCGCAGGATTGTTTTTTAATCAGTGCTTGAATACTGCGCAATGAGTTTTATTTTGTGTTTTATCTAAGAATAAAAGAGAGGCCTTTTTTTACCTGACTAATGGATGTGGAATGCTGATGTTCCTAGTACACCACATAATAAGCGAGGCTCCCACCTGTGCATAGGTGGCTTCAATCTGGTGAGCCGCTCTGTTACTAGAGGTGGTGGGGTCACGAGTGGACACTCTTTTTGGCACGAGCACGATTAAGGAGTGACGATTATTGTATGCCTGTAACAGTATTACACTATTCTAGGTCTTTCTTTTCAGATTATAAGCGCGCAGTGGATTTATTTTTATACAGAGTATCATTGCAAAAAACTGAACTTTTTCTGTGTTTTAATTCGTTTATATGCAAATTTTTGCATGCAATTTTTGTACAGCAGGTAGTGAAAGTCAATGGGAATTTTCACATGGATGCGCCAAGAAGTACTTTTTACATGCATGCAAGAATTCAAAAAAGCAAATATTATCAGAAGTTTGATTCTTCATTGACTTTCATTGGATGTGCGGTAAACCGTAAACGCATTTTCACACATTTGCTAAAATGGACAAGTTTTTTTTTTTATGTTTGAACCCTGCCTTTACTGGACCCGTAGACCCCCATGTAGATGGTTTGATTTCCTACAAACGATTATAAGAAGTTTTGTGATATCTTTACATCTGTACTTGGACATTACACCAACAGGCTAAATTAATGTTATGTAAAATTTCTGTACAATTTTGATTGGGTTTTACAAAGCAGAACTTCTAATGGAGATAGACTATGTAATATTGACTTCCTAAATAAAAGCAGCCTATAAGAAAATAATCAAGTTAATTGTATTGTAAATTAGGACAGGAAAAAACATTCTCTGTTATTTTGACAGTTTATTTATGAGCACTACCCAGTGACTAATACTGATCATTAGAACATACCATCTGTGTACCTGCCCTTGAAGAAATGATCTTGGTTTTCTTACCTTTGATCAGGTTAAACAGAGTTCCATAGATCACTATTATCATCCTGTATTGATTTCTTGTTTGTACCGTGAATTAACTAAATGTACATTATTAAATAATGTTTAGTTCACTTATCTTAATGAGCTCAAGATTTAAGACTTGTTTTTCTGCCTCTGCATTAGTGAAAGTTGACCAAGCATGCCATTCTCTTAGACCAATGAGAGAATAGTTATAGTACATTTATTTTTAGTGTTCACTGAAAAGTTCTTCATGTATACATTTTTTTAAAGGTGGTCTCTTTTTTATTGACACTATACTGGAAATGCTATTAGTAATTGCAAACTGTTTAACCACTTGAGGACCTAGGGCTTTCTACCCCTTAAGGACCGGCCACTTTTTTTCCATTCAGACCACTGCAGCTTTCACGGTTTATTGCTCGCTCATACAACCTACCACGTAAATGAATTTTGGCTCCTTTTCTTGTCACTAATAAAGCTTTCTTTTGGTGCTATTTGATTGCTCCTGCGATTTTTACTTTTTATTATATTCATCAAAAAAGACATGAATTTTGGCAAAAAAATGATTTTTTTAACTTTCTGTGCTGACATTTTTCAAATAAAGTAAAATTTCTGTATACATGCAGCGCGAAAAATGTGGACAAACATGTTTTTGATAAAAAAAACCCATTCAGTGTATATTTATTGGTTTGGGTAAAAGTTATAGCGTTTACAAACTATGGTGCAAAAAGTGAATTTTCCCATTTTCAAGCATCTCTGACTTTTCTGACCCCCTGTCATGTTTCATGAGGGGCTAGAATTCCAGGATAGTATAAATACCCCCCAAATGACCCCATTTTGGAAAGAAGACATCCCAAAGTATTCACTGAGAGGCATAGTGAGTTCATAGAAGATATTGTTTTTTGTCACAAGTAAGCGGAAAATGACACTTTGTGAGAAAAAAAAAAAAAAAAAAGTTTCCATTTCTTCTAACTTGCGACATAAAAAAATGAAATCTGCCACGGACTCACCATGCCCCTCTCTGAATACCTTGAAGGGTCTACTTTCCAAAATGGGGTCATTTGTGGGGTGTGTTTACTGTCCTGACATTTTGGGGGGTGCTAAATTGTAAGCACCCCTGTAAAGCCTAAAGGTGCTCATTGGACTTTGGACCCCTTAGCGCAGTTAGGCTGCAAAAAAGTGCCACACATGTGGTATTGCCGTACTCAGGAGAAGTAGTATAATGTGTTTTGGGGTGTATTTTTACACATACCCATGCTGGGTGGGAGAAATATCTCTGTAAATGACAATTTGTTAATTTTTTTTACACACAATTGTCCATTTACAGAGATCTTTCTCCCACTCAGCATGGGTATGTGTAAAAATACACCACAAAACACATTATACTACTTCTCCTGAGTACGGCGATACCACATGTGTGGCACTTTTTTGCACCCTAACTGCGCTAAAGGGTCCAAAGTCCAATGAGTACCTTTAGGATTTCACAGGTCATTTTGAGAAATTTCGTTTCAAGACTACTCCTCACGGTTTAGGGCCCCTAAAATGCCAGGGCAGTATAGGAACCCCACAAATGACCCTATTTTAGAAAGAAGACACCCCAAGGTATTCCGTTAGGAGTATGGTGAGTTCATAGAAGATTTTATTTTTTGTCAAAAGTTAGCGGAAAATGACACTTTGTGAAAAAACACAATTAAAATCAATTTCCGCTAACTTGTGACAAAAAATAAAATCTTCTATGAACTCGCCATACTACTAACGGAATACCTTGGGGTGTCTTCTTTCTAAAATGGGGTCATTTGTGGGGTTCCTATACTGCCCTGGCATTTTAGGGGCCCTAAACCGTGAGGAGTAGTCTTGAAACGAAATTTCTCAAAAATGACCTGTGAAATCCTAAAGGTACTCATTGGACTTTGGGCCCTTTAGCGCAGTTAGGGTGCAAAAAAGTGCCACACATGTGGTATCGCCATACTCGGGAGAAGTAGTACAGTGTATTGTATTATTATTATTACAATGTGTTTTGGGGTGTATTTTAACACATACCCATGCTGGGTGGGAGAAATACCTCTGTAAATGGACAATTGTGTGTAAAAAAAAATCAAAAGATTGTCATTTACAGAGGTATTTCTCCCACCCAGCATGGGTATGTGTAAAAATACACCCCAAAACACATTATACTACTTCTCCCGAGTACGGCGATACCACATGTGTGGCACTTTTTTGCACCCTAACTGCACTAAGGGGCCCAAAGTCCAATGAGTACCTTTAGGATTTCACAGGTCATTTTTGTTTCAAGACTACTCCTCGCGGTTTAGGGCCCCTAAAATGCCAGGGCAGTATAGGAACCCCACTAATGACCCCATTTTAGAAGGAAGACACCCCAAGGTATTCCGTTAGGAGTATGGTGAGTTCATAGAAGTTTTTATTTTTTTGTCACAAGTTAGCGGAAATTGATTTTAATAGTTTTTTTTTCACAAAGTGTCATTTTCCGCTAACTTGTGACAAAAAATAAAATCTTCTATGAACTCACCATACTCCGTACGGAATACCTTTGGGTGTCTTATTTCTAGAATGGGGTCATTTGTGGGGGTCCTATACTGCCCTGGCATTTTAGGGGCCCTAAACCGTGAGGAGTAGTCTTGAAACCAAATGTCGCAAAATGACCTGTGAAATCCTAAAGGTACTCATTGGACTTTGGGCCCCTTAGCGTACTTAGGGTGTAAAAAAGTGCCACACATGTGGTACCGCCGTACTCAGGAGAAGTAGTATAATGCGTTTTGGGGTGTATTTTTACACATACCCATGCTAAGTGGGAGAAATATCTCTGTAAATGACAATTGTTTGATTTTTTTTACACACAATTGTCCATTTACATAGAAATTTCTCCCACCCAGCATGGGTATGTGTAAAAATACACCCCAAAACACATTATACTACTTTTCCTGAGTACGGCGGTACCACATGTGTGACACTTTTTTGCAGCCTAGGTGCGCTAAGGGGCCCAACGTCCTATTCACAGGTCATTTTGAGGCATTTGTTTTCTAGACTACTCCTCGCGGTTTAGGGCCCCTAAAATGCCAGGGCAGTATAGGAACCCCACAAGTGACCCCATTTTAGAAAGAAGACACCCCAAGGTATTCTGTTAGGTGTATGACGAGTTCATAGAAGATTTTATTTTTTTGTCAAAAGTTAGCGGAAAGTGACACTTTGTGGAAAAAAAACCAATAAAAATCAATTTCCGCTAACTTTTGACAAAAAATAAAATCTTCTATGAACTCGTCATACACCTAACAGAATACCTTGGGGTGTCTTTTTTTCTAAAATGGGGACACTTGTGGGGTTCCTATACCGCCCTGGCATTTTACGGGCCCAAAACCGTGAGTAGTCTGGAAACCAAATGTCTCAAATGACTGTTCAGGGGTATAAGCATCTGCAAATTTTGATGACAGGTGGTCTATGAGGGGGCGAATTTTGTGGAACCGGTCATAAGCAGGGTGGCCTTTTAGATGACAGGTTGTATTGGGCCTGATCTGATGGATAGGAGTGCTAGGGGGGTGACAGGAGGTGATTGATGGGTGTCTCGGGGTGGTTAGAGGGGAAAATAGATGCAATCAATGCACTGGGGAGGTGATCGGAAGGGGGTCTGAGGGGGATCTGAGGGTTTGGCCGAGTGATCAGGAGCCCACACGGGGCAAATTAGGGCCTGATCTGATGGGTAGGTGTGCTAGGGGGTGACAGGAGGTGATTGATGGGTGTCTCAAGGTGTGATTAGAGGGGGGAATAGATGCAAGCAATGCACTGGCGAGGTGATCAGGGCTGGGGTCTGAGGGCATTCTGAGGGTGTGGGCGGGTGATTGAGTGCCCTAGGGGCAGATAGGGGTCTAATCTGATAGGTAGCAGTGACAGGGGGTGATTGATGGGTAATTAGTGGGTGTTTAGGGTAGAGAACAGATGTAAACACTGCACTTGGGAGGTGATCGGACGTCGGATCTGCGAGCGATCTATTGGTGTGGGTGGGTGATCAGATTGCCCGCAAGGGGCAGGTTAGGGGCTGATTGATGGGTGGCAGTGACAGGGGGTGATTGATGGGTGGCAGTGACAGGGGGTGATTGATGGGTGGCAGTGACAGGGGGTGATTGATGGGTGATTGATAGGTGATTGACAGGTAATCAGTGGGTTATTACAGGGGAGAACAGATGTAAATATTGCACTGGCGAATTGATAAGGGGGGGTCTGAGGGTAATCTGAGCGTGTAGGCGGGTGATTGGGTGCCCGCAAGGGGCAGATTAGGGTCTGATCTGATGGGTAACAGTGACAGGTGGTGATAGGGGGTGATTGATGGGTGATTGATGGGTAATTAGTGGGTGTTTAGAGAAGATAACAGATGTAAACAATACATTTGGGAGGTAATCTGACGGCGGGTTTGCGGGCGATCTAATGGTGTGAGTGGGTGATCAGATTGCCCGCAAGGGGCAGGTTAGGGGCTGATTGATGGGTGGCAGTGACAGGGGGTGATTGATGGGTGATAGGTGATTGACAGGTGATCAGTGGGTTATTACAGGGAAGAACAGATGTAATGAATGCACTGGTGAATTGATAAGGGGGGGTCTGAGGGCAATCTGAGCGTGTGGGCGGGTGATTGGGTGCCCGCAAGGGGCAGATTAGGGTCTGATCTGATAAATAAAAGTGACAGGTGGTGATAGGGGGTGATTGATGGGTGATTGATGGGTAATTAGTGTGTGTTTAGAGGAGAGAATAGATGTAAACAATGGATTTGGGAGGTGATCTGATGTCGGATCTGCGGGCGATCTATTGGTGTGGGGGGGTGATCAGATTGCCCGCAAGGGGCAGGTTAGGGGCTGATTGATGGGTGGCAGTGACAGGGGGTGATTGATGGGTGATTGATGGGTGATTGACAGGTGATTGACAGGTGATCAGGGGGGATAGATGCATACAGTGCATGGAGGGGGGGGGGGTCTGGGGGGGGTCTGGGGAGAATCTGGGGGGTGGGGGGGTGATCAGGAGGGGGCAGGGGGGGGGTATAAAAAAAAATAGCGTTGACAGATAGTGACAGGGAGTGATTGATGGGTGATTAGGGGGGTGATTGGGTGCAAACAGGGGTCTGGGGGGTGGGCAGGGGGGGGTCTGATGGGTGCTGTGGGCGATCTGGGGCGGGGGGGGGGGGAGAAAATCAGTGTGCTTGGTGCAGACTAGGGTGGCTGCAGCCTGCCCTGGTGGTCCCTCGGACACTGGGACCACCAGGGCAGGAGGCAGCCTGTATAATACACTTTGTAAACATTACAAAGTGTATTATACACTTTGTATGCGGCGATCGTCGGGTTAACATCCCGCCGGCGCTTCCGTATGGCCGGCGGGATGTTGCGGCGAGTGAGCGGCGACAGGCGGAGGCGGAGGATCGCGTCACGGATGACGCGATCGCTCCGCCCATGCCCAAACAAGGACCGCCGCCATTTGTCAATACGGCGGTCCTTGCGGCGTCTGCTTTCCGGCCGCCATTTGTCTATACGGCGGTCGGGAAGTAGTTAAAGTGGTGTTATACTAAAATGTCATCTATGGTCTAAAGCATAAAATTAACAGCTAAAACCATCTATTTTTCAAGGTACTGGGAGAGTTTAAGGCTCTGTTCACATTAGGCTGTTTTCAGCCTACATTCCACTCCGATGAGCGGAACGCAGCAGCAGCAATGCTTTCCCGATGGCAAAGTTCACATTGTTGCGCTGCGCTCCCTTCCGCTTCCTGCGTTCCGCTGATCGTAGCGGACATTCCCGACATGCTCCGCTCACGGAGCGGGACGCAAGTGTACCAGCGGATGCGTCGTAATGTAAACCCGGCCTAAATCTTTTTACCTCATATAGCTGCATGATGATAAGCTTGCCATTGTGGCCAGCATTATCAGATTGTTTTTCATGTGGAATAAACTGTGTACAGAAGATAGAAAGTTCCTGTAGTACACGTTTCTCCTTTATTTGAGAACTACGTAATTAGGAGTCAATCTGACCATTTGTCTTGCAGCCAGCAATCATACCAATTAGCTTCAGTGGGGAGCCATTCAAATTATATTGGGGTAGTCTTATAGTGTTGTATATTCATTATTTACTGTGTTTAGTGCATTAAGGTACACATTAAATGGTGTAATCCTCCTCCTTTAATACCTCATAGACCAATGGCTCCCAACTTGTGTAGTGACACATTTATATGACACAGCAATGCAGACAAAGCTATAAATAAATATAACATAAATATCTATCTGAAGCCCACAAAAAAGACTGACCACATAACCACTGTCCCTTGCTGGGGATACTTCACCCTGGTCTAATGCCTAGTACACACCATACAATTTTCTGTTAGATACATTTTCTGTAATATTTTCTGTAATAAGAGTATTTTCTGTAAAGTACTGGTAGAGACTGGTCATTATATCTGGTGCATTGTCTTCTGGTTATCTCCTGCTGAGTAGAACAGTGCTTAACTGCTAGGCAGATAGATGGTTAGATAGATAATTTCCAACATGTTGGAAATTATCTATTGGGCAGGTAAATCTAACAGAAATTTGTATGGTGTGTACTAGGCATTATAGCACATTATTTAGTGTACTGTATGTGAGTGACTGAATCCCAGACTGCCAGGATGTTGAATCTCACTTTGCAGTCCACAGATTGGACAAAACAAGGAAAAACAATCATTTGATACCTTTTTTAAACTCTTTCAGTGTTTTCTCTAATTCCTTCTGCTGGTTCCCTCCCACCGAATTGCTATTGTTTTATGTTTGACCATCACAGGCTGATTTAATCAGTTGCCGTATGGTGGGTGGAAATTAACCCTAGAGATGTATTAATGTTCAGCAAAATCTAAAATTGAACAAAGCAAACAGTAAATGGTAAAGAAACAAAGAGCCTGACACAATGCCTTTTTCATGTGTACAACAAAGTTGGGGGATGTGGATCGCCTAATGCCGGATACATGTGCTTGCCGGTTACTTAAGCAACTGGCCGAAAAAGCACAAACCTCCCCTCTGTGCAGCAAAAAATACTTACTGAGCCTGCAGGCGGCATCTTCACATGACAGGTAGGGAGCCATGCACGGACACCAGAAAGCCACTAGGAGCTACAGGTAGGGTAGAAGATGCTGCCAGGAGGCACACTAAGTATTTTATGCTTTGCAAACCCTTTAAAGCACTGTCCCTGTTTATACCCTCAGACATGCCAGTTAGTTAAAGTGAACCAGAGATGAAAATAAACGAATGAGATAAACAATTGGATCTGTCCTTCTACTCCTAAAAATGACTCTTTTAGATATCTCAAGGTTTTATTTTATGTATAAACATTTACAAAGCAGATTTAATGTTTTATAGTCTCTGCTCAATTGCAGTATCTCTCAGTGAAAATACATGAACTATTGACCTTTTTATCTTGTCCTCTCACAGTAAAAAGTCCAGGTATCTACTTAGGAAAGTGTTTTATAGCTGTTATTTATCAATGAGCCGACTGAGTCCTGACTGGAGAAGAACTGTCAGTTCTATAGCTAATTATAAACTCTTTCAGGAAGGGAAAAAAGAAAAGGAGCACAGCATAAGTATCTGTATACTTGCCACTGTACATGCACATGTCTATTTCATCATGTCACATGTCATCCCTGGTACACTTTAAGACTTCTGGTTTCTTGAGTTCTCCTGAGTTCTGTATAATGTGGACATTGCTGTATAATGTGTTTGACAAGTGGCAGCACAGGTTTCTTTCTGGATTTTTTTTAAATTAGCTGGTGGGTCAAGTGGGAAAACAATAAAGATCAGACTTACATTTCTTAGTATTTCAGTAGTAAACATGAGACTGAAGGTGGTAGAAAGGGGCAATGACAAGAGTCAGGCATAGAAATAGTTTGCACATCTGTTTTATAGTTGTACAGTTCATTGCCAACCTCATCCATTTAATTTTTATCCACAGAAGATGTGTCGCTTGAGTCAGTCACTATGCTGCTACACTCTACAGTAGACTTTTAGGGCCTGATTCACAAAGCGGTGCTAACAGTTAGCACGCTGGTGAAAAGCCCTTTATCAGGCCTAAACTCAGTTTAGGCGTGATAATTTTAGGCGTGATAACTATAGCACCAACTGGGTTAGCACTGCAGTGCACAGCTGATCAAAAGATTTGCGCTAGCAAAGTCTGGTGCACTTTGCATAGACTTTAATGGTGCTGCTTTGCGTGCGGGACTTTGCGCACAATCTAAACTTATCTAAACTTATCACGCCTAAACTTATCACACCTAAACTTATCATGCCTAAACTGGCTTTTCACCAGCGTGGTGCAATGGTTATCAAGCCTAAAGTCTCTAACTGGGTTAGCACCACTTTGTGAATCAAGCCCTTAATGTGCAAGAAGTTGATTTCAAGTTGCCTCCTCCTTAACAGGAAGCAGCAAACAGGAAGCCAGTGCAGGGGGCCTCGCATCGGTATGCAAAGGTGTACAGGCAAGCACAGCTATAAGTCAGATTTGTACTTTTGAAAATGCAGTATCAAAAGGAAGGTGGGGGGGGGGGAGCCTCTGGAGGATCTGAAGGATTCCCTCTCCTAACATAAGTACCCAAAATGGGCAATTTTTGTCCCTTCAGAGTTGCTTTAACATCAGTGCTAATATCTGCACTTCAGTACTGCAGTGTAGCATTTTATTTATGTTATGTGACTTCTATATACTGTTTCAGACTCTTTTCTACTTTCCACTATTGTGAACAACTTCTGACAATTTTCTTGGGTTCCTTAGGAAAATGGCAGCGTTTTCCTGTGGCTGAATCCGCATTCTTGGCCTGTAGCCACCTGAGAAAAGCTGACTGTTGGCAGAGAAGGATTGCACGTGCGAAAACTGCACAATGCTCCCAGTGCCTTGAGATTGGGCATTGGGAAGCATTATTTGCATTGCATTGTGGAAATCGCTCACAAGTAGTGATCTGAAGTGGAGATATATATCATGGAAAATGTTTTTTTTTTTTTTTTTAATAAAACTTTGTAAAATGTAGTACTCTTTGGGGCATAGCTTCTCAAAGCTTGATCTTCCTTTTGATACCTGGCTTTTAGTAGACTTGTTGCCCTTTCTCCCTTCTTCTTCACGAGTTGGTTTAAGCATTTTGTATGCCTCATTAGGATCAATGAGCTTCAAGATTTTTTTCAGTTTATCATTATTAGAGTTTGCACAGCTTAAGCATTTTTGTTGCCTCTGCAAACATGAAAGAGCATTTTTAGAAATTACAGATTTGCTAGTCAAACAAATGCAGTGAAGTAATAAGTCAATGAATATTCAGATGTTGTTGTGTTACATCAGATCGTCTTCACTTTGATGCCTAAAATAAAAGATGATGTTGATGGATAATAAAGCTTTGTATGTATTATCAACATGGCGCCAGTAGATTGGGGCAGCCACTGTAAACATTGACAGATTTTGCATTTCTGTCTTGCTGAGAAATCTGGACTGAGGCACGGAGAGCTTAATGATGGGGAAAGGAGTTTTGACTCAGTAGGGGGCTAAGTCTGCAGTATTAACTGCAATTAGGTATACTGTCCCTAATGCTTACAGATAGCTGCAGGGCAGGAAATAATGTCCTGCAAGTTGTTTTGTTGTACAAACTGCCATGGGGAACAGGACAAATAGAGTGAAAATTTGAACATGAACAGGAGCAGAATAGAGATTTAAAGTAAAAAAAAAAAGGCTAATGCAAAACAAATCAACATAAAATGGCAGTACATGCTCTTATTTTTAAGGTAATATAAATTATAGGTGAAGAATTTTCAGACTTGGCTCTATCTTTTAGATGGTTTAAGCAAAAGATTATATGCAGTGTATGCAGTTTTCTGCATGTAAATGTAACTTTAAATCCTGTGTGTGTTCAGTGAAGGGAAAAAAAAACAAAACCACGCTCAACTGATGAAATATGCAGTAGCTGTCAGTCTTGTCCTAATGTGTATTTTCAGCAGAACATTATGCCTGGCCCTGAACCCTTCTGTCTCTGGAATACAATAATTGGTCATTGAAAGTCCCCAAAAATGGGAGGGGCTTGCGGCAAGCATAACTTTCCTCAGAAATGTCAGATTGTCGATTAGGGCTTTTTGACTTTTAGGTGTGCACTGTAAGTGATGTGAGCATGCATGAGTCCTCTAGGTGCCTTCTTATTATGCATTATGGCCTTTTTT
Organism: Hyperolius riggenbachi; assembly: GCF_040937935.1. Taxonomy (NCBI): domain Eukaryota; kingdom Metazoa; phylum Chordata; class Amphibia; order Anura; family Hyperoliidae; genus Hyperolius; species Hyperolius riggenbachi. Next base: position 270,177,174 of record NC_090648.1, read on the forward strand.
TTCAGTCAAAATGAATGCTCGCTTGGGTGTTGTGAGCATTTTATTCCTCATGTTTACCAGAACTAAGAAGCATGTTTGATCAGGTGATGAATTAATGAGCCTCAGATTTGCTCAGAGTACTGTCTGGAATAAAAAGAAAATGGCCGCAGACTTTGATTGGGGTTTAAAGTAAAAGGAATTGGGTCAAATTTAATCAAACTTGTAAAACCATACTTCTTTAAAACCAAATTGTTTGTCTTTATAATCAACTTAATTTCTTTCATGTCTTTTTAATGTCTGCCCAATCAGAAGGGCGATGTCACCCATAAAGCATAACTTAATGCATCCAGCTGAGTAACATAACCCCCAATGATTCTGATTCTGTAACGTACGGAAGGTGGGCAGGATGCCTGTAAGCTCCTCAAACTACTGTGTATACGGGTCCCAGAGTAGTTCTGAAAGCTGTCCAAGGAGTACCAAAGAGCTATTCTACCTAGCAGGTTGAATACCTTTAAACGCTTGCACTTCAAAAAGCGCTTGGCTATTGTATTTGAAAGGGATGGAGCACACCAGAGCAATGACCTTTTTTCTCAAATGCAAATGCAGATTCTGCAGCATTTTTTGCTGGTTTCTGAGGCAATTCAGTCTCAATTTTAAGTATTGGAAAGTGGAAAATCGCTCTGAAAAGCGCTAGATCAGATTTTCCAAGTGTTTTTGTTACAGAAGCTGTTCAGTTACAGCTCTACTGTAACAAAAAATAAAAAAGCGCTACACCAAAATGCTCCAAAACAGAAAATCGCTAGGCACATGCCTATAATCGCCTTTAAAAAAAATCACTTCAAAAAGCGCTAAGCGGTTGCTTTTATGCTAGCGCTTTTTGGTGTGCACTGGCCCTGACTGTGGATGTGCAGGAATGACAGGATGGACCAAAGCTCTATGGAATCTAGAGACTTAACCTTCCTGGCGGTAACCCCGAACGTAGTTCGGGGTAAGCCGCGCAGGAGGTTTTCTCAGGCCCTGCTGGGCCGATTTGCCCTTTGAACGGGATTTCCTGATCGCCTATCGCCAGAGGCGATCGGAGGGGCTGGGGGGATGCTGCTGAGCAGCGGCTATCATGTAGCGAGCCCTAGGCTCGCTACATGATTTAAAAAAAAAATTAAAAAAAACGGCAGCGCTGCCCCCTGGCGGTTTTTAATAGACCGCCAGGGAGGTTAACTCTCCTCAGGTAAGTATCAAACTTGCTTGAGGTTCCCCTTAACTCATACAAACTACGTTTTATTTTTCAATCTTAAACACTGATCAATTCCACAAACACGCCAATTCAATGAACCCTTTTCAAAACCTGTGACTGTAAGCATACACAAGTCATACTTACCTTCCATGTAGTCTACTCCTCAGTGTCTTTCTCCTGTCCCGCGTCCTATTTGTTCACTGTGATCAAGGGAATTTTCCGTCCTCCATTTAGAAAATGGCCATTACCCATAACAGCTTTCTGGTCAGCACACAGTTAAACTGTAACATCGCCCACTTGAGCCATAGGGAAACATGGACATTACCTGGTACATCAGTTTTCCTCTCAGCTATAACTGACAGCAACTGATATTTTACTGACAGCAACTGATATATTTCAGATCTGACAAAATGTTGTCAGAACTAGAAGGGATTATTGTCAGAAGAAAATGGTGAGCTTCTGAGAGGAACTGATGGCAAGGTAACTATGCAATGTTCATTTGAAGTTACCTCATGTGTTTATTTTAAATATTTTTACTCAGTACAGGTTCTCTTTAAAGAGAAGGGCTGCTGGGCCAGACCAGTCCATTGGGACCAGTGTGGCTTGTGCTACCTGGTCCAGGCTTCTACTGAAGCAGAAAGTGGTCATACAAAACTTGACACATGCAGGTCTCTCAGTTGATCAAACTGATTACATGCTTCTACATGATTTCTGGGATACACAGGTAATATAGTGTGCAATAGGGGTTAGTTCTGCAGGTATGGGGTGAACTGTGCGTAGCATTTGTCAGTAATGAGCAGAAATCCCTCATAAATGTAAATCTTTGCTTACACAGGTAGTGTAAGCAAGTTGGCAAATAAAGGCTCTAGCAGCTGATTAGCTAGTTGGCAGTAGGTTAGTTAAACTAATTAGCACAGCTTATGGATTTTACTTTCTTGTTCTGTTTTGCTTCACTTCCATGGTTACTGGACATTTGAACATTGGAAAATAATTCTGCTGAACACTATATTTTTTTGAGCTCATCATCATACCTTCAGGAGACAAAATGGTTAAAAAGCTGGTTTTGAACCTAGTTTTTATGTGCAAAAATTTGCCTTGTATTTTAAATTTATATATAGTAATTAAAAATACCTGTAGTTTCTTGGCACTTCCCGTGAATCAATATGTTAAGCTAATCAAGTATAGTTTTAATGCAGATGTTCTTATGCTACAGGTTTTACTATTTTGTGTTTTACTTAATTATAAAGTGTGTAAAATTTATTGAATTTTTATTAGAATTTTGAAAATGTTCCTATCTTTTTGGCTTATGAAAATTATCTCTGGAGTTGCTTATTAGGTAAAGTCTTAGGATTTTTTTTCCCATGTGTTGGAGGGAGCTGGCTTTATGGATAAATTTATTTTGCAGCAAATTTGGGGGTCTTGCTTGACTACTAAACGTCTTGGGGCGTGTTTTACTGGGGATTGCACACACTTATGCACTCATCCCCACTTGAATGACAGAGCGCCGCCATCAGTCCCAGCGGCGTGTGACACGGGTGTCCCCTCTTGAGGCAGGGAAGTGATCCGCTGTCATAAGCTAAAGATGATGGCCCGCATACAGAACCTGGGTAGTGAGAACCAGGGCGAGCAGCGGCGAGAACTGACTGAAAGACCCTCGCTAGGGCATGCCAGTAGGCAGGCCTGACAGGGGGAGGTTGGAGTTCAGCAGCCGAACCGCTTGGGGGAAGAAGGTGTTCTTCCGTCTGGTGGTTTTGCATGGTATAGTCCTGTAGCAACAGCCCAATGGGATGAGCTTGAAGTAGCGACTGCCTGATTGGGAGGGGTCATGGGAGATCACAGTGGCCCTCTTCATCATCCTAGCGGAGTGGAGGAGATCAAGAGGTGGAAGAGGAGACCCAATGATTCTCTCTGCGTCAGTTACGGCTCTCTGCAGTTTGTGTTTATGGCTGGCCGTTGCGCCCATGTACCAGACAATGACTGAGGAGCAGAGGATGGATTCTATAGTGGCAGTATAGAAGCTAGTCAGCAGCTCCCTGGGCATGCCGAATCTCTTCAGTTGGCTGAGGAAGAACAACCTCTGTTGAGATTTCTTCTGAATTTTGGTGGTGTTCTGCTCCCACTTCAGGTTGTTGGAGACGTGCCTAGGAACCGCACAGTTGTCACCCTAGAGATTTCGGCACCCCCAATGAGGACAGGTGGGAGGGGGGAACGGTTCCTCCTGAAGTCTACAACTAGTTCAACAGTCTTTGCGGCGTTGAGTACTAGGTTATTGTCTCTGCACCAGTTGCAGATTCTCTCGACTTCGCTGCGGTACTCATGCTCTCCGTTGCTTCCAATTAGGCCGATGATAGTGGTGTTGTCTGCAAATTTGATGACTTTCACAGAGTCCGCGGATGATATGCAATTGTTGGTATAGAGGGAAAACAACAGTGGTGACAGTACACAGCCTTGTGGAGCCCCTGTATTGGTGGTTCTAACGCTGGAATAGCAGTTGCCGAGCTTCACCTGTTGCGTTCTGTTTGTCAGGAAGTCCTTGATCCATGCTCAAAGGGTGGGCTCTACTCCGAGCTGCGTCAGATTGGTGAGCAGGATGTCTGGGCAGATTGTGTTGAAAGCGGAGCTAAAATCCAGGAACAGGATCCTAGCATAACAGGCAGGGTTTGTCTAGGTGCTCAGTGATGTATGCCAGGCTGGCATTGATGGCGTCCTCCGCGGATCTGTTTGCCCTATAAGCAAATTGGAGCTGGTCGAAGTGGGCGTCCGTGTACCTCTTCAGGTGGGCAAGGACCAGCCGCTCGAGGAGCTTCATAATGTAGAGTTGTTAGCTGGATCAAATGTAGACAGATGCTAAAGAGGTAAGGCCAGATTCCAAACATCAGAAATCATAAACCCTTCGCACACTACACACAGAGACTCTCTGAGTGCATGACAGTCGCAAAAGTGCTGACCATAAAAAATGCAGTAGTTCCTAAAGGTGCACATTGATGATACAGTTTTAATTGTCCAATCTTACCAAATCTGTGCAGCAGAAAATTAAACTGAGTGAAGATACTTTTAAATGGATACTTTAGGCAGTGCCTTATATTATAATAGAACACTAACCGGTTTCAGTATCCTGCATTGGACACTGTAATATTTACATTGTCTATCAACTTTGTAGTATGTACAAATGTTTTTTTTTTTTACAGTGTACAGAATTGCACTATATTAATCCTTAATAAAAATAATAATTACTGTAGAATGATGCTTCTGCTCACACCAAGATCAACCTGTCACAATTCAAAGCAAAGACAAAAGAGGAGATTTGAATAACCTAGGTAGTAGTATCCAGTCTCCTCCTACTTATGTGGTTTAAACTGTGACAGAATGATTAGTGTGTGAGTAAAAAAAAGATAGGATTCCGATGATTTCCCATGAGCCAATAAAAAAAGCAATTATTTACTCAGCTTGATCACATGATAGGACCCCATTTGAACCATCAAAGGTTTTCTTAATATTGCCATGAGCAGGTTCTATCTAATAATCTTGTTGCCTACATGTGGAGACTGAGCCTTGCTGCAAGATTTAGGTCCATTTATTAAACTATAGTGGGCTGAAATTTGAGAGCAAAGCCAACTACCTGTGTCGTGAGGCTGAGCTATCTGAATTAAGTGGCTTGTAACATGAATTTATTTTTGTTAGAGGATAATGAATAAAACCAGACTTTTAAATATTTTTATTGTGGCACATATACAACATATCAGTTATACACATTAAGACCAATAAATTACTGGCCACCTTTTATCAATTAAGGCTACTTTCACACCAGGACGTTGCGTTTTAGGGGACGTTATGGTCGCATAACGTGCCCCTAACGCAACGCCTGGTGGTGTTGGATGTGGACGTCAGACTGAGCCGCGTTGTGCAGCTCACTCTGGCATCCGTGATGCGTACTCTTGGACACATGCGACATCACGTGGTCCCGCTAGCCAATCGCCGCACAGAGCGGCCGCTCCAGGAAGTAAACACTACATGTCACGCCGTGCAGTGAATGTTAATTAGCCATGTGGCTAGCCGAGGAGGAGGAGGGGAGACCTCCTTCTCCAACACTACTGAGCATGTGCAAACAGTCTAACGTGGCTTAGCCGCTTATAACGTACAGCATGCAGCACTTCAACTTGACGTGCTGCATTACAGTGTAACGCAACGTGGGCACTGTGAACAGCCCATTGACTTTTCATTACTGTGCGGTGAGCTGCATTACAGGCTGCACCAACGTGCGCCTGTAATGTCTAACTGTGAAAGCAGCCTAAAAGAAAATAAATATAGCACACGTTATAGATAGATGGTATAAGGTGTTACCAGCGGATTTCACCAGTTTGTGACAACGTCAAACATATATATGTATCTCAATATATAAGTCTATAGTGCTACAGGAAATATAACATATCTAAATTGAACAGTCAACAGGTCAAAATCTAGAAATAAAAAGAAAAATGTAAAAAGTAGTAAACTATACAAAGATTTATAAACATAGAGGAAATAAGCTAAAAGTGTACAAGGCAAGTGTGTTAACAGGTAACGGTTGGAGATTTTGAAAGCACAATAAGAGTTTGTTAGGTAATACAACAAGACTTTTGAAGAACAAATATGACAACATAACTTCTGCATGCTAATCAGCACAACCTAATCGTTCAGCAGTTATGTGCGGTCTTTGCTGGATCAAAAAGTGACGACAATTTATAGCCTGATAATATGCACCTGGCGACTCATTTATTTATTACTTTAGGTAGCACAGATTTTTTTTTTTACCTTGGTGTTTATCCTTACAAATCTAAGGCCATGTTGTCAACAAAAAACACTTTGTAGTGGCAAGATCTGACAAATCATTATTCGCCATAATCAGATGCAAAGTCACCATCTTAGTAGTTTAATTTCCTGTGAAGATGAAAAGCTAAAAGATATTTCTTTTGAATCTGACTTACAAGTCTTTGTAATCCCACTGTTAACACATTGTAATATGTCAGATTTTGTGTTTTCAATTAAATCTCCATTTTTAGAGGTTTTTTTCCTGTTCTTTCAGGTGCAGAGAAATGTTTCAGTATACTGATTACAGTTTTTTCCTGAAAGCTATAGGTTCTTATGTTGATCTTGATGTATGAAAGTGGAACTTAGCTATGAAATGAAAAATGACCTGATATAATAGCAGTTACAAGTACACTTTCCAAATGTTTCACACACTACCGTGGTGATTGTTCTCCGCAGTATGCAGAACCTAGGAAGATGCAGCACTTAGCACAAGCACAATGTTAAGTGTGGTGTTGTCTTCCCAAAATGGTCTTCCTGCCTCTGCTCAGCTCAACTCTGTGCCACATGGTCCATAAACCATCCAGAAGCATCAAATGAACATTTTTTGCATTGTCTTTCATATGACATATCTGAAGAAATGGTTGGTAAAGAAGGACTTTAGTGGTCAACTTTCAAATCAACATAGATGAGTAGATTTTTTTTTCATATATGGCCAGCTTTATGTAAAGACACTATACAGTCTGAAATTACCTTTTCATTTTATGACGTGATTGTCATGTCATTTAAAAATTAGAATTACCTGTCTGCACTGATCCATAGCAGATCAATGAGCTGAACCACATGGCAAGTGTGCAGTTCAACTGTTCACGTGAAATAGCCCTACAGATATTCATAGACATGAACTGACAATCACCTGGCAACATTTTACTTGCGGTTGGACTGATAAAATCATAAAACCTTGACAACGATAAGTGTGGGTAAGTGTTTAACCCCTTTGGGACCGAGGACATTACAGTTATGTCCTCTCTGTGGCTGTCTGCTGCAGACAGGACGTAACTGTAAAGTCCTGACGTGATCGCACACGCCTGAACGAGGAGGTTCAGCTGTCATATGACAGCTGACATCTCCCCCCGCTGATCAGGAGCCATCGCGATGGGCACCTAATTATGTGATCACTACGATCGCCGCTGATCATAGTGATTACTACTAAGCGGCAACAGCAGAAGGAAGAAGACCGAACCCACCTCTCCTGACGTTCCTCCGGCGATCGTCAAAATGATCGTCGGTCTTCCAGGCATCCAGCCTCGCATTGCCTTTAGTGTCAGGTCCCGGCTTGATGATGTCGTCAAGCCAGAACCTGGTACTTAGTGGCAGTACAAGGCTGGATGGTGAGGAGAGAGGAGACGGGGAGAACTGCTTCTTGCTGGACCTGGGGAGGTGAGTAATGCCTGCTACCTATACTGGGGACACCTATCTATACTGGGAATATATATGCCTGGCTATCTATACTGGGCATACCTATGCCTGGCTATCTATACTGGCGGCACCTTAAATGCAAATACTGCTCTGGTCCTTAAAGAGGAACTCCAGTGAACATTTTACTGTTGGCAGGTGATGTAGCTGCTGCATGGTTTTTGGCAGTTGGAAACAGCTGTAAACAGCTATTTCCCACAATACAACAAGGTTAGCAAAACAGACAAATGATAAGCGCTCAAGGATGCACCTGAATTGTAAGCCATCAGCGGCAATGCAGAGCCCCCTAGGGCTGAATACATGCCTCTAATGCAAAACAGATGCAAAATGATGTGCTAAACTCTAATCTAAAAATTTGAGAGTGAATTTAAAACAGTGAAGGCAGCTAGCCACTAGTATACTTACATTTAATTTTGCACAGTGGGAGACATGGCAGCGCTTTCAAACAAACCTCATACCTGAATGGTTTAACTGCAATGGTGAGCAGAGCTCCAGAAACTGGACTATATTACACACCCAGCATACACTGCAGGCAAAGAGAGGGAGGGGGGATTAGTGATTAAGCTGCACCAGTGGGCAGAGCTCCAGAAACTGGACTATATTACACACCCTGCATCACTATAGACCAAGGGGGGGGGGGGGGTGTTAACTTCAGTGATAATTAGTGCACAAATTATGACCTAATAAACTTCCCCACGGCGGTGATGTAGCCCCTTGGGGAAGACCTACCTCTAACCTAGCAATAAAAACACAATTCCTTGTGCTGCTATTCATAAAATGGTATACACATTTCATAAGACAAGCAAAACAGACAAATGATAAGCGCTCAAGGATGCACCTGAATTGTAAGCCATCAGCGGCAATGCAGAGCCCTCTAGGGCTGAATACATGCCTCTAATGCAAAACAGGTTCACAGACAGGAAACGGACAAAAGTTCGAACTTTTCTTGTGGGAGGGGTTACTTGTGGGAGAGGTTTCACCACAATATCAGTCATACTGCGCCCCCTGATTGTCTGTTTGTGAAAAGGAATAGATTTCTCATGTGAAAGGGGGTATCAGCTACTGATTGGGATAAAGTTCAATTTTTGGTCGGAGCTTCTCTTTAACCAGCTGAGCGGTCTGGACGAGCTCAGCTCGTCCAACACCGCCAGCGGCTGCCGCTCAGGCCCTGCTGGGCCGATTTTAATGAAATAAAAAGCAGCACACGCAGCCGGCACTTTGCCAGCCGCGTGTGCTGCCTGATCGCCGCCGCTCTGCGGCGATTCGCCGCGAGCAGCGGCGAAAGAGGGTCCCCCCAGCCGCCTGAGCCCAGCGTAGCCGGAACAAAAAGTTCCGGCCAGCGCTAAGGGCTGGATCAGAGGCGGCTGACGTCACGACGTCGGCTGACGTCGATGACGTCACTCCGATCGTCGCTATGGCGACGATATAAGCAAAACAAGGAAGGCCGCTCATTGCGGCCTTCCTTGTTTATTCTGGGCGCCGGAGGCGATCGGAAGATCGCCTCCGGAGCGCCCTCTAGTGGGCTTTCATGCAGCCAACTTTCAGTTGGCTGCATGAAATAGTTTTTTTTTTATTTAAAAAAAACCCTCCCGCAGCCACCCTGGCGATTTAATCAGAACGCCAGGGTGGTTAAGGGAGAATGTGCTGATCCTCAAGGAATTACAACAATGGCCCATATGCAATTAACTTTTTCTCTTGAATTTTCTCCTATATGATATTTTCACAACTTGTCAATAAAATGCCTTTTAAGCCACCAGGAAGCAAGAAAATACTCAGAATAATGTTGACAGTAATTTTTCACCTACTTCAGCAAAATGCTGAAAACGTATTTCAAAGCGGAGATGAAAAATGCTCTCCTAGGAGAAAATGTAGAGGGAAAAGTGAATTGCATTTGGGCCAATGTACTCTGCAAACCCTTTTTATTCTTTCACCATGATGCCAGTTGGTATTTCCAAAATGGCTGAGCTAGACAACATGGATGCAAAAAACTGAACAGAAGAAAAGGTTAAATGAGAAAAAGAATGACATCTACAGTAGATATAACTGGTTATACATACAAAAAAAGAATAAATGGCTTGTATACTGTGAGAAAACGCAGAAAAGCCGCTGCGTGTGCTCAGAACAAGGCGGCTGATTCCGCGTCCAACGCGGCGGTTTGCAAGCGTGGGCCTACATCTGATAGTATGGCTAGACGCGGAGAAACTGCCGCATGCTTTGATAGCGGTGCGGCTGGTTACACGTCCAGCGTGGCGGGTGGTTCACAACACAACACAAATCTGGTGTGGCTGGGACTGATAGTCCACGCAGGTTCAGAAGGACGCTCGCACGCTGAGAGGCAGAACTTTTATGACAGCCAGAAGCGAGTCAGCTGACCAAGCCGGTCAGCTGACGTTGCAACCAGTTCCCATTGGTCCAGCAGTTAGGGGAGGAGCTGGAGAGCGCTGTGCTATATATACTGGGTGCTGGTCATTCACTGGTTATCTGCCGTTGCGATCACTACGTGGAAGCACTCAGACCTTTTGTTAGATTCTGTGTTACCAGTTGTTAAATTCAGACTAGTTCCAGGGTGTTGATGATCAAGGACCTCACACCCAAGCCTAGGAACTGTATTACCATTCTGTTATACCTCAGACTAGTTCCAGGGTGTTGATGATCAAGGACCTCACACCCAAGTCTAGGAATCTGTATTACCATTCTGTTATTATTCAGACTAGTTCCAGAGTGTTGATGATCAAATACCTCACACCTAAGTCTAGGGACTTGTGTTACCATTCTTTTATATAAATATATCAGACTAGTTCCAGGGTGTTGATTATCACGGAGCTTACACCCAAGACTAGGCATTGTTTATTATCTGTTATGACTTTCTGCTTTCCTGACCACTCTTCTGATCACTGATTCAGTACCTCGATATATCTGATACTCTGTTGCCAAACCTTGCGTGCCTTAGGATTACCGAATCAGCCTCCTGTCTTTGTACTTTGTATGTCCGTGTGTTGCCGACCTGGCTTGTCCGACCTCGAGAACTATCTTCTCACTTAAGAGATAGTTCACAGATCAGTCAGTGACATCCTGCCTTTGGTGTCACGCACGCTCTGGCCCTTCCTACCCCTAGCCTGGCTCCTCCCTGCGGGAGAGTCCCAGGTTACTGGAAGGTACTTGTTCTCCAGGACAGTATTGCCTGCTGCCCTGATACCTGTTCCCCAGGTATTCTCCTCAAAGTATTACTGTTGCACCAAACACTCATATATTACTCAGGTATGCAGAGGTTAGTGATATATCTGATTGTCGGTGATACTGCAGATCATCAATAATCGGGTATATATCTGCATTTTTGGTGATACTGCAGATCATGAATGTATTTTAATTTGATGTTTTGCACTCTATGCACCACTCAGCTTTGATTGTCCTCTGATGAAGCCCCCAGAAGTTATGGGGGTAAAACCTGTCAAGCTAGGCGGAGGGTGGTGCTGTGTTTGACTATGCATTCGTGTTCTGTGATTTAAAGGGTCGACATCCTGCTAATACTGAGGTTATTTCGATCATAACAGGGTGTTTTTACACAATTTTACCTCTTACTTCCCATGCGAGTAATGATATATGCAATTATAGGCTGTCAGAATCAGAATCAGAATCTTTTATTTCGCCAAGCACGACTGGGCCGTGCCTGGAATTGGGTTTGGCAAGTACAGGGCTAGGTGAGAACAAGCAGGACATAACGATACATATATGTAAGCAGACAGACAATATAAAGGGTACAGTTACAGCATTTGAACACATTTGAACACGTATATATGAAGTGTGCAGCCATGCGGTCAGGCTGGGTGCTACTTGACACCACTTGTCGTGGTAGGATGAGGAGGGATCTAAGAGTTCAGATAGTTCACGGCTGAGGGGAAGAAACTGTTCCTGTGTCTTGTGGTCCTGGTGTAGATGGATCGGAATCTCCGGCCTAGGGGGAGCTTACTAAAGAAGCGGAAACCTGGGTGGGACGGGTCATTAGCGATTTTTTGAGCTCTGGAGCGCAGTCTAGAGTTGAAGATCTGGGCGAGAGAGGGGAGTGGTTTCCCGATGATTCTCTCCGCTGATCTGATGACCCTCTGCAGTTTGTGTCTGTCGCTGGCGGAGGATCCAGCATACCAGACCAGGATGGAGGAGCAAAGGACACATTCAATTGTGGCAGTGTAGAAGCTCGTCAGAAGCTCGCGGGCCATACCGAACTTCTTTAGTTGGCGTAGGAAAAATAGCCTCTGTACCTGTAGTTTTAATCATTTTTATTAAGTTACATTTTATATACAGGATCTTCTCAAAAAATTAGCATATTGTGATAAAGTTCATTACTTTCTGTAATGTACTGATAAACATTAGACTTTCATATATTTTAGATTCATTACACACAACTGAAGTAGTTCAAGCCTTTTATTGTTTTTCTTATTGATGATTTTGGCACACAGCTCATGAAAACCCAAATTTCCTATCTCAAAAAATTAGCATATTTCATCCGACCAAGAAAAGAAAAGTGTTTTTAAAACAAAAAAAAGTCAACCTTCAAATAATTCTGTTCAGTTATGCACTCAATACTTGGTCGGGAATCCTTTTGCAGAAATGACTGCTTCAATGCGGCCTGGCATGGAGGCAATCAGCCTGTGGCACTGCTCAGGTGTTATGGAGGCCCAGGATGCTTCGATAGCGGCCTTAAGCTCATCCAGAGTGTTAGGTCTTGCGTCTCTCAACTTTCTCTTCACAATACCCCACAGATTCTCTATGGGGTTCAGGTCGGGAGAGTTGGCAGGCCAATGGAGCACAGTAATACCATGGTCAGTAAACCATTTACCAGTGGTTTTGGCACTGTGAGCAGGTGCCCAGGTCGTGCTGAAAAATGAAATCTTCATCTCCATAAAGCTTTTCAGATCCTGTACTTTCTGCAACAAACATAAACAGTATTTTGTATGTTTTCAGCATAGTGTTCAGAGTTTGAGAATAAAAGAACACAGACGGAAGAACTTACTTTTTTTTCTTAAACAAAGCTAGAATTTTCAATTATTTGTTCTAAACCAGTAAAATTTAAAAACAAAAAAAATAATAATAACTCCCTTTACCTAATTATTTTTAGGGGAAATGGATATCTGCCCCCCCCCCCCCTTGTTGTTAAAGGGGGCTTGAATATATTCCACCGTAAGTCTCCCCAGGACATACCTGCACATCTATGGGGTAGTTACCCCTTCCTCTCATTGGGGTGGGTAAGAGTCTCTTGTTTTTAACATGATTTGGGTCTTTGCAGGAGTAGGAATATACTTTTGTCCCTCTCCTGCGAAATCCTCACCATGTCATGTGCAATGTAGGTTAGGATGGCGGAGTCCCACATTGTCTGTCATGTTGGTAATGCCAGCTGGCATGGGATAAAGGGGGTTAACCTAGTGGGGGCTGCTATATCTTTTTATTATTATTATTATGATGAATATGCTTTAAAATGGGTGAGAAGTGGTGTGCTCCACACCCAGCATCTCGCTCAATAATCACCCAGCACATTGATTGCAGAAAAAATATATTATATTCTGAACCTCCATTCGGTAGTGAAACCGTTATCAAAAAGGTCTACAAATCAACATGCAACATTTTTACTCACCGTTTTTTATTCTGAATTTTATCACAGGCAGCAACATCTTTAGAACTGGGAGGTGATCTCTGCGGAAAGTTTTTTTTTTTTTTTTTTTTTTTTTTTTTTTTTCCCCCACTGAGAATTCTAAAGCCAGTAGAAAATGTACCTGGTCTCCCAGAATGGTCAGGGGCAGTTCTGCATACCTATCCCCTTTAACTGTCAACAATATTTTATATTTTGTTTATTTTTGTATTTATTTATTTAAATATATTTATTTATGCTTCCTATTCACCCTTCTCAATATGTCTTACTTGACCAAGAGTAATGTCAGATTTATTTTTATGATTACTGCAAATTATTTTATTGATGATATTGCACTTAGTTATACGCACTCATTTACTTCATTAATTTCTTTTGGGAAACTAGTGAAATAAAAAATTATGTAAATTATCATACTGCTCTAAATTGCTAAATGGCATATTGACACTGTATAGTAAAGGTCCCTATTTTTTTTTTTAAGGAGTGTCATCAAACTGTATAAATTATTGTCATTGATGTGTAGTTATAACCTTGGCAGGGTAATTTGAAAACTCTAGATTGGTTCACTAAGATATTTAACTGCAAATAATTCTGCCCTTAATTCTTAATGTTGTGTCACATAGTATTTATAACTTTGTATTTCCATTTATATGATATGAAGACCATTGAACCTTCATGAAGGATTATGTTAAATGCTTTCAAAATGACCTTATAAGGGCTCATAAATATTTCCAAAATCCCACATATACCTGAGACAGGCAAGAAAGACTTGAGAAGCTTGGGCACACCATGCACCTACATACACTGTTAAACTGTAATATCGCCCACTTCAGCCATAAGGAAACATGGACGTTACCTTGTAACTGACAGTGGCTGATATCTAACTGACAAGAAATGGTATATTTCAGTTCTGACAAAATATTGTCAGAACTGGAAGGGATCACTGTAAGAAGAAAATGGTGAGCTTCTGAGAGGAACTGACGGTGAGGTTAGTATGTAATATTGATTTGCAGCTAAGTCTTGTGTTAATTTTGAATATTTTTACTCGCTTCAGGTTCCTTTTAAAGCACCCTCAGTGTGATGTCAGTATCATGGTCCTGACATCACACTGTGGGAGGGGTTTCACCACAATATCAGCCATACAGAGCCCCCTGATGATCCGTTTGAGAAAAGGAAAAGATTTCTCATGGGAAAGGAGGTATCAGCTACTGATTGGCATGAAGTTCAATCCTTGGTTATGGTTCCTCTTTCAGGGCTGGTGCTCACCGAGCGGCTTTTTCAGCGTGCTGCGTATCCGCTTGGTCAATGTATCTCAATGGGGTGGTGCACACCAGAGCGGGAGGCATTTTGCAGAAACGAAAAATGCCTGGGTGAGGCATTTTTTGGATTGTGGATGCGTTTCTGCCTCAATGTTAAGTATAGGAAAAACGCAAACCGCTCTGAAAAACGGCACTTCAGAGCGGTTTGCCAGGCGTTTTTTGTTACAGTAGCTGTTCAGTAACAGCTTTACTGTAACAATACAGGAAATCTACTACACCAAAACCGCTAGACAAAACCGCAAAACGCTAGCTGAAACGCTACAGAAAAAGAAGAAAAAGCGTTTCAAAATCTGCTAGCATTTTGCGGATCTGCTAGCGGTTTTTGGTGTGCACCGGGCCTAAGTGAGCAATTGTGGTGATGCATCAGTTGCTCACTTAGGACTAGTTCACAGCACTCTGTTGCATTGCAGAATAATTCTGCATGTCAACTCACTGCCCATACATTTCTATGGGCCTGTTCAGGGTATTGCATTATAACCGATCACATTATTCTAACTAGCTGCATGCAGGCTTTGTATTAAAGTCTATGTCCAGTCTTCTTTGCAGTTCACACTCATTATGATGTGTGAGTTATGCAACGGACCACTGTGAATCCAGCCTTGATGCAGAATTATCGCAAATACCTTCTGTTTAACCACTTCACCATAAAAGTTTTTCCTAGTACATTGTACTAGGCTGGATAGTGTAATGGTTGAGGGCTCTGCCTTTGACACAGGAGACCTGGGTTCGAATCTCGGCTCCTGCTGTTCAGTAAGCCAGCACCTATTCAGTAGGAGACCTTGGGCAAGACTCCCTAACACTACTACTGCCTATAGAGTGCGTCCTAGTGACTGCAGCTCTGGCACTTTGAGTCCGCTAGGAGAAAAGTGTGAAATAAATGTTCTTTGTTTGTTTGCTTGTTTTTGTTTGTTTGCTTGTATGGCGCCAATATTTTATTTGGAAATAAAGGTGCATTTTTTCAGTTTTGCATCCATCCCTAATTACAAGCCCATCATTTTATAAAGTAACAGTAATATACCCTCTTTACATACATATAAAAAAGTTCAGTCCCTAAGGCCACAAGAGGTCCTTAAAGTTGACTTCCGTATGCGTAGCATTACTACACAAACAGGAAGCACTGCGTGGATGGACTTTGTGAATGGCGGCTCTGTCTCATAGAAGGCTGTGGTCATTCACATGGGGATTTAGATAAAAAAATCGGAACTGTGTTCCTATTCATTGATCCAGCAGCTAACGATCGGCGGCGGTAACAAGCGTGGTGGGGCGAGCGGTAACGTGCAGCAAGGAGGAACGTGATAGCTACACCCCTGCAAGCAGTTATAGAATTTTGCAGGGACGTAGTTACTTGTCCCGGGGGTGGGAAAGTGGCTAAAGAAGGCAAAATTACATTTAGCATTGCTTTTTAATAGAGGGCTTTTTTGTCTCTTTTAGCCCTTTATAATTTCCTAACTGCTGGGCTGGATTTCTGGAAAGGCCACCAAGGCCCGGGCCTCAGGCAGCAGCTGGCCAAGGGGTGGCTGGACATGGAGGAGGCATTGCTGCAAATGGAATGCAAAAGTTTCAAATAAGGCGCAACACTTGGAAATAGGGAGCTGCTGCCCAAGGAGCCTGTATAGAACTGAAGGAGGCTGCTGTACATAAATGTTAGACATGGAAGAGGTGTCTGCGCAAGGAATAGGAGGTGGTGCTGCACATGGAAAGCAAGCTGCAAGGAAGTTGGCTTAGGGGCGCAGGGGCGTAACAATAGACCTTGCAAGGGATACAGCCGCAGGGGGGCTCAGAAGCCGCAAGGGGCCCCTTGGGGAGAAGTTTCTTTTCCCTGTCCTGAGAGACTGACAACTAAGGGCACAGAGAGAAAAAACGCACTGTTCTTTGCGCAATTGTTCTAATGACTGCATCTGCTCAGCCCCTGATAAGGAATCATGCAAAGTTTTGTAGACAAAGATTTGCAGACAGTTTCTCTTCAGTGTCTTGTGTACAACGCACTTCCCCCAGCCTCTCCACTCTTTCCCAAGTGCTGTGTACTGTAGTGATGCTGGAAGAGCTGGTTCTGGTCCATCAGAGAAGGAGAGAATTAGTGTAATAAGAAGCTGAGGTTGGATGCACACTCAACTGTTGGCTTTCTGTATGTGGTTTCTGCACACGATATGTGTCTGTATCTGTATGTGTGAAAACATACACATTTATCACAGAGGCTAATGTAATTGATAGCGAAAATGTGTACAGTCCTTTACTGCTGTCTGTTTTTATCTGCATGGAGAAAACACATTCAAGTGTGCTCTAGCCAATTGATTAACATTGGTTCTCAGCTTACCAGTACAGAAAGGGGGGTGGAGGGGGTGCCGTCCAAAGTTTTGCAGGGGAGCCCAGTGATTTATAGTTACGCCTCTGTTAAGGGTGGAAAACGTATGCATCTAGCCTTGGCTTTCAGGGTATTCCTTAGTCTTCTTAATTTGTGGTTCACAGGTATTTTACTGCTTGATACTGAACATGTATCTTTTTCGTTGTTGATGTTTTAAGACCCATTGCAGCCATCATCCCCTTAGCCCACCGCTGCCTCAAACAGCTACACTCAGCTGCCCTTGTCTTGCAAAGGAAATGTGCATGTGAATATTTTATTAGCTGTTTACAGCTGTAAAAGCAGGTTCCGTCTTTCATTCAAATGATCTCTGTGACTTCATACCTGAACCAGAATTTAAACTTCCTATGCTTCAGTGGCTGATATGTTGAAATGCTGCATTTATAGTTGTTCCGCAGCTGATTACCTAACAGTGTGACTATTCTAAATGTTATCAAAATGTTTTGCATGTGTCAGAAGCGAAACCTCAGCACAGTCACTTGCACTGACAATTTTTCAGGCAGCTACTTTTCATGGCATGTAGATAATGTCATCTTAATTTTATGTTTCTACCCGTAATCTCTGAAGAAGGCAATTTTGGATTAAAATAAATAAAATAAAAATAGGCTAGAGCAGAGCTGAGCTGGCTGTGATGTTGAATTAAATTTTTGTTTCACTGAAGGGAAATAGACTTTGATGCACACGGTGTATGCATTCTTATGCTGTTCTGTACTGTTAATCCACTCAACAGATTTTGAAGAGGCATGTGTAAATTTCAGTATGAAAGGATTATAGAAAGTGCAGTGGCCAAAATGCACTCTGATGCTCTGTGTGGGAACTGCTTTCATTCGCAATATATCAAGAATACGGTATGTGGCTTACAAAGCTGCAGACTGAGGTATCACAAACCGTTCTCCCTGTTGTTTTTTTTTCCTCAAAGAAGAGCAAGTGTATAAAATGCATACCATCAGTGGCGTAGCGAAGGAGCTGTGGGCCCCGATGCAAGTTTTACATGGGGCCCCCCAAGCACTCTATACATAACAATTGATACGGAGCACCAAAACCTTCCAATGGCAACTACAGTGTCAGAGATGCAAGAAGGGGATGGGGAGCAGCTTGTTAATGATTACCAATATTAAAAGTATCTATAGAAGTGATTATTATGAGCACAGTACCAATAGGGAGCTAATACTGTAGTTGTGGGAGGGCCCCTCTGGCCCAAGGGCCCCGATGCGGTCGCTACCTCTGCACCCCCTATTGCTACGCCCCTGCATACCATCATAGTAAGGCCTCGTTCACATAACACGCTTTGCCGTACGTATTACGGCAACGCGTGCAGGAGGCAGACATGCATGAACATCAGAAGTGCATAGACTGCATTGTCTGATGTTCACACTGCATACTTTCCGTACCAGTGCGGTGAGCGAACGCATGCTGCACACATTTTTTGCCAAAACGCGCGGCTGACCCATTCACTACAGTAAATGGGATTAGTCGTGCAACACATGGAAACACAGATGGCGTGTGATCATGCACGTTGCGGTCCGACCGCACGGCCATCTGCATCTGATGATGTAAAAGAGGCCTTAGAGCACAATTACAGTGATCAGCGTGTAAAGAAAATAAGTGAATGAATTAATACTGTGAAACAATTAACATAACACATTAAAAAGCTATGCCTTCTCAAGCCTGGCTTAGAAGGGCTTAACAGTGGTAATGTACTCTTATTGTATAAGAGCCTGAGCCCACTGCAGCATTTTTAAAAACGTATATAAACGCATGAGGTTTTTTTTCTTTAAACACTTTTAAAAGCGTTAAAACGCCTGAAAACACATTTCAAAAATGCTTGAAAATTTTGAATGCCTTTTTTGTATGCGTCTTTAAAAAGGCAGCAGGAGACTCAGGCCCTTAGAGTTCTAACTTTGCATACCCCTTTATGGATCCCCTGCCTTGTCATGGAGGAGGGGCTTGTGTAGCTCTGTGAAGCTATTGGCTATGCTGTGCAGGACTACCCTAGACAGGACCAGTCAGAGCAGTGAGTTTAAATCCAGAATCACTGGAGAAGTAAATGGCAACCCACTCCTGTGGCTTTGCCCAGAAAACCCCATGGATAGTATCAAAAGGCTGCACAAGATGGTATGAGCCGCACAGGTTGAAAAGTGGCCAAAATGCTACAGGGGAAGAGCAGATTGCAAATACTAGTAGCCTCAGAAAGAAAGAAGTGGCTACGCCAAAGCCAAAAGGATATTCAGCTTGTGGATGTAGCTGGAGGTGAAAGGAAAGTCCAATGCTGTAAAGACCAGTATTGTATAGGAGCCTGAAATGTAAGGCATTGTTGGATATGTTCACATGGCAGCTTGCCCATGAGCAGTTTCGTGCTACTGCACGGCTGTACTTGTGCTGCATGCTCGTGCATGCAGTAATTGTACATGGTAGGGAAGGCGGCCATGCAAACATAATCAACAAGCTTATATTGGATATTTTCAGAGGGTTCCGATTGTGGCAACAGTGGTGGCGAGGAGGACACTAAAAACCTCTGCATTATTGTATCTCACTTTTGTCTTTTTTTAATGCTGCAGATCCACTTTAACTCCCTCCTTGACTTTTGTCCCAGAAGCAGCCTTGGTCTTGAAGATAACGTGGGAAGTCTCTGGAAGATCCAGAGGCTTCTCTCTATATAGCTTCCCGCTTCATAGAAAAGTATCTATTGTTTTTGTTCACCTCGGGTTTGCTTTAAGGTAACAATATTCTTTAAAGGCAGTCATGCACTGTAACACAATTATTGGCTGCCAGTGCATGTAGTAGTGCAATATTGCATCATAGAGTGTTGCTGCACTTGTCAGAACGCAAAACAGTGATTTATTTTGAACTCTTTGTTCATTGTGTTGATTCACACTGCTCCATGCTTACTTTGAATTAACTCCTAAAGGACAACTGAAGTGTGAGTGATATGGAGGCTGCCATATTTATTTCATTTTAAACAATACTAGTAGCCTGGCAGTCCTGCTGATTACTTTGGCTGCAGTAGTATCTGAATTACACACCTGAAACAAGCATGCAGGTAAATTTGTCAGATGTTTGTCAGAAACGTCTGATCTGCATGATTGTTCAGGGCCTCTGGCTAAAAGTATTAGAGGCAGAGGATCAGCAGGACAGTTGGGCAATCTGCATTGTCTAAAGGCAAATAAATATGGCAGCCTCCATATCCCTCACACTAAAAGCCTCATACACAGGCTCAACAACGGCCTTTTATGCAGCACAATTATCAAACAACTTTTGTTGTGAAACAAGTTGAAACAACAACAAAAAAAGTTGCTTTCTATTGTTCACACAACTGATAAGACGTTAATCCAACAGTTGGCTTGATGTCTTATCAGTCTTATCAGTTGTGTGAACAATAGCAAGCAACTTTTTTTTTTTGGGTTGTTTCACAACAAAAATTGTTTGATAATTGTGCTGCATAAAAGACCAGTGCTGCATAAAAGACCGTGTGTATGGGGCAAGGTTGCCAACCTAATTTCTAATTTTTGACGGACAAAAGGCCCAAAAAAGCAGGACACCCAAGATTTTGGACGGACAGGGGGCGGAGTCAGAAGCGCACTTTTAAGTAGAGTTGTGGGTGGGGCTAAGTTCCGGGCATTATTTTTTTTCCAGTATTTATATAGCACTGACATCTTCTGCAACACTTTACAGAGCACATAGTCATGTCACTGACTTTCCCTCAGAGGTGCTCACAATCTAATCCTACCATAGTCATAGTCTAATGTCCTACCATATTATTATTATGTATTTATATAGCACTGACATCTTCTGCAGCGCTTTACTGTTGTCACACTAGCTCACAATCTATAGACCTGCTTCTTCATGTGCCGCAGAAATGCGGTTCAAAGCAGCTGTGATGATATTATGCACCCCTGATCAGCCTCCACAATTCATTTGAGATGTAGTCTATAAATGTGATTCCATCTCACATTTATGGACTACATTTCCCAGCATGCATTATTGTGGCAGCTGAACAGGGGGTGCATAATATCACCACAGCTGCTTGCTTTGTGTGGTTCTGTGATACACATAAAAGATGGAGGCACCTGTGCAAACTAGGGGGAGGGGAAGCTAGAGATCATCCCCTGTACATTAGTACAAATCGCAGCTGTCCCCCCAAAACACACACCGTATACTAACCTCCCTTAGGGAGAGGTTTGTTTCAAACAATGGTGCTCAGGTCACTTCCAGTAGTGTGCCTATGTTTGCAGAAGGGGTAATTACACTGTAAGGGCTAGTTCACACTGGCGCCTAAATCCCGATTGTGTTTGCGATTCAGCAGGCAAAATCTTGCATTTTACCGCTATTTGCATCTATTATTCCCGTTCAATGGAACTAGAATCACAGCACAATTGTTCCCAAAGCACTGCCTGCAGGGTGTTGGCGAATGATCGTAATCGCTGCTGTGTGAATGTATCCATAGGGATACATTAGCAGCAGCTCTTTGCTGATCACTGGCAATCAGCAGAGTGCTGCAAAATTAGCCAGTGTGAACCAACCCTAAACTGGAAGATAGGTTGCAGGCAGCTTAGCCACACAGACCCCAGCTTCTATGCAAATAAAAGGGAGAAACTGAGCTGCCTGCCTGATCAGAGCAGCTCACAACCTATTGTAAAAGTGAAGCAATGCACTTCCCCTTTCAGAGCAGATTTCTATGGGACAGTGATTTTATCTTTACAATGCTCGGGTTTCAGCTGTTTCATCATCAAGACTCTCCATATCAATGTAAATAACCCCCATGTCCTGCCTGGAGAAAGGCTTCCCCCTGATCCCATCCCTCCTGTGACTTAATTCAAGTTCCCCAGGAATGCTGCCCAGCTAATTACATCGCAGCACATGGAGGATATATACAGCTGAAGTGCCGCTACGTCACACTTATCAGCTCCCGAGTCCTGGCTGGCAGGCGTGCTGATCAGTGACATGGCAGAGGCTGGAAGAGTAACTATGCTGATGACAGGCTGTGAGCAGCAGAGGTAAAGAAGCGCATCGCTCGCCAGGGCTAGAAGCTGAAGCAGCACATGGCTGAACAAAGCTAGCTACCTCCTCTCCATAGTCCATACAGGCAGTGGCTGGGACCAGGACTCCGTGTTCCGTGTTGTGGGGGTGGGATACCTTCTGCTACCTCTGGCTTCTATTGGCTGGAGGAGCTGACAGCCAGAAAGGACAGCTTATGATTGGAGGGAGGAATGAGAAGGAGGTGCAGCCTGATTTTCTGCTGTTCCCGGCATCCTGCACCGCGGTCACAGTGAGAGCTGAGTGTGCGCACAAAACAATGCGCCGCAGAGGGAGAAATGTACTTTTTTTTAGACGGACAGCATGCTTAAAAATACGGGCAATACGGACATATTTAATTTGAGGTCATTTGGACGGACTGCCCGTCTAAAGACGGACGGTTGGCAACCCTGGTATGGGGCTTTAGATGTCCTTTAAAGAGAACCTGAACTGAAAACAAAAAGTCAAAATAACCATACACAGGTCATACTTGCATCCCGTGTAGTCTACTCCTCAATCTCTTTCTCCTCTGTTGCGTCCCATTTGTCCACTATGATCAATGGAATTCTCTGTCCTCCATTTTAACCCTCCTGGCAGTCTTATTAGAAACCGCCAGGGGCAGTGCAGCACTATTTTTTAAATTTCCTTTTTTTAAAATCATGTAGCAAGCCTAGGGCTCGCTACATGATTGCCGCTGTACAGCGGCATCCCCCCGCCCGCTTCGATCGCCTCCGGCGATCTTTGATCAGGAAATCCCATTCAAAGAACGGGATTTCCTGAAGGGCTTCCCCCGTCGCCATGGCGATGGGGCGGGATGACGTCATGGACGTCTAAGGGAGTCCCGATCCACCCCTCAGCGCTGCCTGGCACTGATTGGCCAGGCAGCGCACGGGGTCTGGGGGGGGGGGGCACAGCGCGGCGATCAGCTGCGATTCAGAATTCGGAATGCACACGCAGCTAGCAAAGTGCTAGCTGCGTGTTGCAAAAAAAAAGTATGCAAATCGGCCCAGCAGGGCCTGAGAAATCCTCCTGCGCGGCATAGGAAGGTTAAAAATTGCCATTACCCCATAACAGCTTCCTGGTCAGCACACTGTTAAATTGTAATATCACCCACTTGAGCCATAGGGAAACATGGACATTACCTTGCACATTCAGTTGTAACTGACAGCTGCTGATGTATAACTGACAGCAACTGGTATATTTCAGTTCTGACAAAATATTATCAGAACTGGAAGGGATCACTGTAACAAGAAAATGGAAGGGTTTTTGTATACGGTTTGGCACAGCAGAGAGAGAATATTGGCATTAAACACTGGGCTCAGGGTGAGGTTAGTATTAGGGAAGATGGGTGTCTAGGGAAGGTTCAGGTCTTTTGGGAGAACCCCAGAACAAGGTATCACAAATAATGTCACCTTGCAGTAATCTGAAGCTTAAAGAAGATGAACCTTTGTCACATGTACACTTTACATTTGTGTATCTCTATTTTATAATAGTTGTTTTCAAAAATACGTGTGGTGGTGATGTGTGTGTTATTTATTTGACAAGTTTAAAATTTTTATCTATAATACAAATGACACCTGCATTAAAATAGCTTGCATTTTATGCTTATTTTTGTCCAAAGTTCCATTATTTTAGAAAGTACATAAAATGACTCATCTTAATCATTAAGATTTAGCTAACCTAATAAGCTGCCTAAATTACATTTATGCTTAAATCTTCAAATGTGTATGTGGTATTAACCTCATAGAAGACATCTATTTTAATTATTTTAGACAGGTACACATTTTACAGAATGTTACAGCATCCTGCAGGTTAAATATCATATATTTGTATCATTGCAATGACCTGTCATGCATTTCCTCTTCAAATGAAGTGCCCCACTCAATGTTTATGGCTGTGGTTGATTCCTGACCATATTATATACTAGTCCACTTTCTATTGGTGTAATAAAGGAAACCCAGTTCTTGTGTTCTTTTTGTGGTTTCACAGCCTTTATAATTATTAGAGCTTAACATTGATCTGTTTCTTAGTTCCCTGCCTAAGGCATCTAAAGCACCTCTGAAAAGCTTGTAAAAGTTGAATACTATCTGTTCATTTGTTTGATTACTTTCATTTGCTGCAAAAAGCTGAATTATTAAATGTTCCTAAAATACATAACATTAAGGCAGGTTTAGATGTCCGAGTGTGCCATAGGGAATATTATTTTGCATTTTTTTTATAACTATCAGTATCCTTTCAAACTTCTGTTCCTCCAAATGAAATAACAAAATAAATATGTACATAAATATTGATTTCCGTGTTTATGGTGAGTTGATGAAAGTAGTTTGTTTTTTTCTCTTTTTTTTTAACATGGTGATTGGGAATTACAGATCTAAAAAACAACACAGGTTAGTGGTGGGTTGTTAATGCTGAGTTGTCATTAATGCAGATATACAGAATGTGAAACATTAGTCTTAAAAAGTACTTAAATAGTATCTCCGCTATGTTGGAGGATCTCCGTGACAGTTTTAGCTTATATGATACCTAAAGTGGTTTCAGAGGATTTTCTAACTGGAGAGCTGCATTTCTGAAGGGTGTTAAACAGCTGCAAGTAATCCATGTGTTTGTTCCTGTAGTCTGGACCTGAAGCATGTGTTTTTTTACAGCATTTTTAAAGCCTAGCTGACCCCAAAATTAAATAAGGCACATTTTCCAAAGAATCATGGTGATAAGTGAAATTATGAATAGAGTGGAGTCTAGGTTATCTAGTTATGACGGGATCAGCTGATGCTGGATAAGTTCTTTCTGGTTGCTCAAGACTCAATGTTAAATATAGGCCCAGCTAATCATAAGCGGTTTGCCCGGGGGGACCGGGGCGATTTCCCCCTGGGCCGCCCTCTTCCTAAGTAATTTGGGCCGCGCAGTCAAGTGCAGGATCGCACTGCAGTGTCAGAGCCTGTGTGCAGCCTAGTGCAGCCGCTCACTTCAAAGCCGTCCCCTGGCCTGCCCCCTGTCAGTCAGACAGACTTCTGACTTGTTTCTGGCCGGGGATGAATGGAGATGCATGCGCCCCCTCTTCGGATCCAATCACACTGCCTGGTTGGTGCGTGCACAGTGCACTGCAGGCAGCGCTGCTTGAGCAGAGCAGAGCAAAGGGGGAACTTAGAGGGGATTGGGATAGCAACAGAGGCTGGGCAGTATATGCAGACCCCGCCTCTGTGTGCTGTTAACTCACCTCGGGTTCTCTTTAACAGTTTCACAGCATCAGAACTTTGTTTTTCTTACCCAAACCTCATTTTTAGCTGCACAGAAGCTAAGCTCCACCTCATCAAATAAACCTGCCCGGGCTTTTTTCCCCTGATGCTGTGCAAAGCATGATGGGATATCTGATGTTGTTTTCCTTCTGCTATTTTGGTGCAAGTTTTTTTATTTTTTTTTATTTTGAATTTGAGATTTGAAGTCTGGCGAACGTAGCTGGGAGGGGTGATCAGGACACAGGACAATTGGAACTGTGTCTCATGCTCCCTGTCACCTCCAATCAACTAAGTTGGCTGCCCCCATGAAATCACAAACATTTGCCTGTTCTTTTAAATCAGGGTGGGTAAGAGATTATATTACCTATCTATTTTAATTAATATAACTAATGTAACTTAATGATAGTATGTTTGTTTAGGCTGAATTTCCCCTTTAAGACAGGTAAGATGGGGAAATAAATGAAGTCAGAGGAAAAGGGATCCTAGGATCATGGGGCCTGATGAACACTGCGGTAAAGGGTGCATGGTAATTTTACAGTTACGAACGGCAAGGGAGCACTTCATGTTAACCATCGCATCCAATGTTATTGTGGTAACACCCACAGCGCTAAAGGGTTAACATGTAGTGCTCATCTTTCGTTAGTAACAGTAAAACTGCAGTGAGCTCCCTGCATAAGGCAACTTTACCGCAGTTTAGCGCATCAGGCCCATGGTGAGCAACTACAAAATGTCAGTGCAATAATAGGAATGTAGCTAGGCAATAATGATCTTAAGCCTATAAGCATATAAGCATAGCTGCAGTAAATCAAAGCTATATATTGAGTTTTTGCATGTGAAAAGTTTAGTTCCAAAGATAATACTGTAGAGTCTTGGAACTCAACTAACCGACAGTCTCAACCAACCAGCACAAATCACTGGCAGTACTCACAGTGGTGAAGGCCAACTTCTAATGCTGGGCATACACTGATTAGCCGCCGGATCAACTCCCGCCGCGTCCCCGCGGATCGATTCCCGCTCGTCCCCGCCGGCGCTCCTTATCAGCCGATCGATTCCCTGCTGGGATCGAGCGGGGAATCTATCCGGCAGGTCATAGGACCTGTCGGATATTATCAATCGAGCCATCAGTGGCTCGATTGATAACAGCGCACCTCGCCGTGTATGCCCGGCATTAGGGTGGTTGTGTGCTCTGCTGTGCTTAAACACTGTGTTCAATGGCTCCCCCAAGGTTAATATATTTTCAATTATTGTGCTGTATTTTAACATTTATGGATGTATATAGAGTGGGGTTAGGTATAGTACTGTATTAGCGGCAGGACTAAGACCTTTTGGCCTGGGGGGAAAACACAAACTAGAGGACCATTTCACGGCATCCCCAGCCCAAATCCATATCCTTCCTGTGTGCAAATCTATTAATGGTAGCACAAAGACAATTTATTAAGCAGTGCCCCCCGCTAAAATTAAGTCGCGCTAATGAGATTTGCGCACGTTTGATACGTCACACTAAAACTTGCCAAGGACAACCAGTGTCAGAGGTGAAAGAAAGAGACGGGGAACAGTGTGTTAATGACTACTATTCAAAGCATCTATAGAAGTGATTATTACCAGCACAGGACCAATAAAGAGCTACTACTGCAGTTGAGGCAGGGTTCCTCTGGCGCAAGGGCCCTGGAGCAGTCGCAACCTCTGCACCCCCTATTGCTATGCCACTGGTACCTGGAGTCAGTGGTTTCATAAACTGAGGAGTCGGATGATTTTTGTACCAACTCCACAACCCTGGTTTAAAGGAAACCTGAGATGTTAATTAGTGGTGTATTTATACTTAACCTGGTGCTTCCCCCAGCCCCATGAGGTGCATGGGCTCCCTCACCATCTCTCCAGCCGCACCGTTCTCTTGTTATTCTCACCAGTAATCTAGCCATTCACTTTCAGGCAAACTCTTCTGCACATACACAGCAGTCAGCACACTCCTGTTGCTGCAGAAAGCATTCCGTGCCTGTGCAGGTGTACATCACTGCACAGAAAAGCATGGCTGGCAGTGGCTGCCCAGATTACCGGCATGGATAACGAGAGAATGGAGCGGCCGTGGAGACCATAAACAAGCCCATGCACTTCATAGGGTTGGTGGAAGCCCCAGGTTATGTATAAAAACACCACTAATTAACATGTTCCCCACTCACTGCTACTACCTACCTGGCTACCCAAGGCATCTATTAAAAAAAGAAGCACGGAAATTTGGGTGCCCAGTAATGCCAATAGTAAAATATTGGTATTTAGTAGCATAATTTTGCTATTAAAGTGTAAAATGCCCACCCCCTCCTGCACAAACTACCTACATGACGCCTAACCCTAATCCCCCTTGCACAAACTACCTACCTGATGTATAAACGCCCCCACCCCCGCAAACTACCTGCCTGATGTCTAACCCCATACCCCTCCCCACACATAGACAGACTACTTGCCGCCTAACCTTAAATCTCTCCTCACAAACTTCCTTCCTGAAGACTAAAAGCCACCCTCGCTCAACACACAAACTATGTGCCTGATGCCTAGCCCCCCTCCTGCCCACCCATACAAACTACCAGTCTGACGCTAACACCCCCCCCAACTACCTGCCTGCTGTCAATTCTCTGCCGTCTGAGGAGTTTAGGGAGTGGGAAGCCAGGTATTTAGGTGTCAGGCAGGTAGTTTGGGGGGGGTTAGCATCAGACTGGTAGTTTGTATATGCAGACCCAGCCTCTGTGTGCTGTTAGCATTGTTAGAACTCACCACACCAAGCGTTTTCAGTGCTGCTGAGTAGATTTTTAGTCTGGAGGTTCAATGTAACTTCTCTTTACCATCTATTTCTTTAACTGGCACTTCCGTATCCTTGTTGAAGCATACTGCCATACTCCAATATTTAAGTGCATCTCCAGCCTAATCTTAAAATCCTTCCTGTAAAAGAAAGTTATAGTTACCTGCGATGCATTGTACCTCAAAGCCATCCCGAAGACCCCGTATCACCCGACTTCCAGCGTGTGGCCCCAAGGTGACGCCAAGATGTTTACTGCAGTAAACATATAAGCGGTTTTCTAGGGAGAGGAGGAGGGAGGAGGGAGCTGGGAGTCAGGTAATGCGGGGTCTTCAGGATGGCTTCAGGTGACAAGGCAGTGCAGCTAACTATAATTTTCTTTTACAGAAATGCTGCCGGATTTGTGGAGATACGCGTTACGTGACTATATCAGGATTATTTTCAGCTTGAGTTTTTTTTTTATTAATTAGGTAATATGTAAAGTATGGATTTTTCCCTCCTTGCTTAAACATGTCTTTGGAAGGAAGAAGAGATTTACTTAATTTTAATACTAAAGAAACTAACACTATGTTAAGAATGTTAATCAACTTGTCAGCATACAGGATTCGAGTCTGCTGAAGGCGGTATAGCCAAAAGCTTATTATTTAAAGCTAGCCAATAAATGGTATTATCCTCATTCAAAACTTGCTTTTGTCACAAAGAGTGAGAGAGAAAAGTGCAGGTTAAATTAGTGCAGTGTTGAAATGCCAGACTTGCCATAGACTTAAAGGGAGTGAAACTTTGAAGTGCAAGCTATTCATGGATATGTTAACAGGAACTCAAGCTATCTTACTAATAACACCTATATTTCACACCGCATCACCTTTTCAAGTGTTTTATTAACATAGGAGTAATATGTTCATATTAGGTGTTTTGTGTAGTAAAAATCTTAAATAAGCTTTGTGTAAAACTCTCTCTCTTGCCAGTAATAGCTGCAGCAGCTGAATGCTTCACTGCTATCTTTCTTCTTGTTCTTTGCAGGATAACTACACCTTTGCACAGCCAGGGATTCAGAAGAAAGTGAAAATGCTGGAGGAACTGGTTAGCCGTATTGATGGTAAGTCATTTGGAACTGCTTCAGCTGCAGCAATGTAGAGTTACAGCCCAGCAAAGTGATATCCTATCAGTACAATTATTTGCCGTGCCAGTCTACCTCAGTATGTCTCATATGGGATGTCATCCTCAATCAGCATGGGGCATAGTGCTGTTTGAAAGATTTCTACAATGCATCATTTAAGAGCCAGCTACTAGAACATGAGCCTCTTCCATTATTTTTGTATTAAGCCTACATAATACAAATTCAATGGCAATCTGCTTGCAGCACAACATTGACCAGACGGAATAAGCCAGCATTCATTTTGCACTGTATGACTGTTGTAATCCAGGTGAAGTGATGTGGTCCCTTCTGGTTATTTTTGGTTCTGTAACAGTTATTTATTTTTGTAGCATTTAAAGTCAAATCATTCCCTAGAAATCCTTCCCTAAAAGTCCCAGTAGAATCATTGCTAAGGAAAATGTAGCCTGCATTGAAAACTGCATGTCAGAATGGTTAGTAGTGAAAAAATTCCGGATCCTGAAAAAAATATATATATATGTGTTATTATTTTTTATAAAGAAATAAAAAAAAACACATTTTTCTTTTCAAAATGTTAGCGATTGGCTGACTGTCAGTAGTTATGAGGCGGCTAAACCAGCCATTTAACCTCCACAGTGAACTCCATAGTTTTCTGCATAGAAAGTGCTATGGTTTGTCTACACATACTTAGTTGAGGGTGGTTGCCACAATCTGGGCACTACATGTAGCAATCTTTTAACCACTTACAACCTTGCTGCCACCTAACATTGTCTGTGGAAATGAGTCAGTAGGTTAACAGTAGCAGTTATACAGATTGGTAAATCACTACCGTATCCTTTCCGCAAAACCACCCATGTAAACAGAGCCTTACCTTCATGGTTTTATCACTAGTAAGGAAGGGCAGGAGATCAACTTCAATCCATTTTTTCAAAGTTTATAAACCAATTCAGTCAGAATCAGAAATGTATGTAGTCAAAAAATAAATAAAATGATGTAAAGTTTTTTTTTTTTTTTGTTTTTTTTTTTACATTAAAGGGAACCTGAAGTGAGAGGGAGGCTGCCGTATTTATTTAATTTGAAATAATACCAGTTGCCTGGCTGACCTGTTGATCCACTGCCTGTGTTTCTGATGAAAATCTGACTGGCTGCATGCTTGTTTCAAGTGTGTGCTTCACACACTACTGCAGCCAAAGAGATCAGGACGACAGCCAGGCAACTGGTATTGTTTAAAAATAAAGAAATATTGCAGCCCCCATATACCTCTTGCATCAGATTCACTTTAAGGCAGGTGACACGCTTAACTGTTTTCCTTTGTGTTTTCTGTACAGAAAAACTGATTTAAACTGAGAACTCATGTTAATCAATGGGGTAGTTCAAGTTTAATGTGTTTTTCACACACAGGGAAAAATCGGACATCCTGCAGGATAATTCTGCACACTTTATCAGCATTCTCCATCAATTACATGATTTGAACAAAGCATGCATTTTTCTTCATACAAACACACATGGTGTGCAGAAAACGCTAGCAGAAAAATGCGCACAGAAAACTTAGACAAGTGTGTCCTTTGCCTAAGGAATTCATAGGCCTTCTGTTCTGGACAACTTACTGAGGCAATTGTGCAAACACCTTAGACAGAAGCACGCGACACACACGTTACAGGGCCATCATTTTAGAATACTAATAAAACTGGACCCTTTGCTAAGGCTTTAGCAAGAATTACCTATGTGTGATTTTACATTTTTGCCCTGTTTACCATTCAGATATCCCATGCAAATATATTTATTGAAACACGGGGAGAGGTCCTTTTCACGTTTTGGGACAGGCATAGTCCTCAAATAAGCATATGTCTGTGTCAGTAATTGACATCCTCACTGTATTGTCTATGGAGCTGTGCTCACAGTCATTGTGTTGTCTGGAGCTATCATTCAAACACTACTCAAGCTGTGATTACTTGTAACCAAAGAAAACAAAACAAAAAAGAAAAAACAGGAAACAGGTGTGCAGTGCCAGAGCGCTCAATAGTGCTGCATGGAAATAAACCGGATGAACAGGAATCAGAGGAAACACAAAGTTTCCAAAGAAAATGTATGGTGATAAAAGGGGGAGAGCAGAAGAGCTGTGTGGGTACAGAGGAGAGCTTGCCGAAGGAGAGAAGAGGAAGGGCTATTGGACAGCCGGCTGGTACGGTAACTTATAAAAATATTAAAATAGAAATGTTTAAAGATTTATTAGTGAAAAGTATAAACTACAAGTATTTTATGCAGTACCTAATCCAGGTAAACTTCATGGATTCCTCCCTTAATATGATAATGTACTCATAAAGTGAGAATATTACTGTTTACAAGACACCTGTTATTTGCTATGTTGCTTTATGATCATCCTGCTGTCAGAGGCGTAGCTAGGGCTTCCAGCGCCCGGGGACAAAGACTATTAATGCGCCCTGTAAGGAGGTCAAAAAAGGGGCGTGGGCATGGTAATGGGTGGGGCCAAATATACATGACCTTAGCAGTGGTGTAAAAGGTCTGGCAGGGAAGTTTGAGCTCTGCCATAGTGTTTCCTCCCAAAATACATGTAATCTGACAGCATTTCACTAAAAATACATGTAATTTGGCAGAGGTTCCTCCAAAATACAGATATTTGGCAATGGTTCCCCCAAAATAGACACAATCTGGCAGCAGTGGTTCCCCCAACATACATATAATCTGTCAGCTGTTCCCCAAAATACACTTAATCTGGCAGCAGCGGTTCCCCAAAAATACAGTTAATCTGGCAGCAGTTTCCCCAAAATAGGTGCCCCCAGTATAGGTAACCAGGTCTATAGGTGTCCCCAGTGGTAGTAACCAGGTAAATAAATAAAAAAATACCCACAGGTCACAGCTGGGCGCCCCTAGGGACCCGGCGCCCGGGGGCACGTGTCCTCCCCCGCCCACCCCTAGCTACGCCCCTGCCTGCTGTCACTGACTGTTCAAGGCTGGAGGTTCACCTGCCCACATTTTTTTCCTCAGCAGCTATGTGGGCAGCGCATATGTCAATATGCCTTTTCCAAGAATCGCATCTAAGTAGCTGCTTGGAAATGAATGCGTCACCAAGTGATGTGGAGTAATGATGTCACACTCTTCTCC
Source organism: Hyperolius riggenbachi (assembly GCF_040937935.1). NCBI lineage: Eukaryota > Metazoa > Chordata > Amphibia > Anura > Hyperoliidae > Hyperolius > Hyperolius riggenbachi. The sequence continues at coordinate 270,209,232 of NC_090648.1, forward strand.
AATACGTAATTGGCTGCAGGATTGTAGATGCAAGTGGTCAGAAACCTTGTCTTTGAGTTTCCTGGGCACTTATGATTTCTGGTATGGCAGTGGGACAAAAAAAATGTTTTTTTTTCCTATTTTGTAATTAACTGTAGTTAATCTGAAATATCACTTTAAATATTCCTATATATCACCACTACTTTGTGTTCAGTTCAGGACATAGAGAGGCCCCAAAACCTGGGACGGTTACCATAAATTACTGAACTTCAGATGTCAAGCCTCTTGCATGTCTCTGAATTATGTAAGTTTTGTTGTTGGATAGAGAAACTCAGAAGATTATCATATTGGAAGAGAAGGGGTTGTAGAACTCAAACTTTGGAGGAGCAGACTGGTAAATTAAACCCCCCTGTCCTGACAGCGTTTGGGGGGAGCCGGGACTCTAAAGATGAGAGAAAATAACAGCCTACAAAAGAGGTTTATGCTTTCTAATGTGTAGATTAGCTTGTAGTCCTGTAGTTCGCCTCATAAAACCATAGCAATGAACAGTGAAAAAATTTACACAGACCACACTTTCACCTTTGTCCCAAATAAAAAAAACACAAAAAGTGCATGTTTTAAATATGATTTTAAGCTTAGGTCTTCGTGCTACTAAAGAATTCCCATTGTAAATTAATGGCTGCCATTGTGTCACTCCAGAAAATTTAATTAAAAGAAATTCTACTGATAAAGCTGGCCCATTTTAACATACTCTCTTGACAGTTTGTTAAATTAATGAACAGGGCATTAACAAGGGGATGCCAAGCAGAACTAAGCTTTCTGTGATGCTAACTTATTATCAGTGACAAAACTGAAAACAAAAATTAATATTTTGTTTTGGTCTCACTCTCTTATTTTTTTTTACTGACATAACTTCATCGAGTGTATTTGTGTCTATCGGACAGTTTCTCTTCATTGTATAAAATCACTGCTACAAAAAGTTGTAAAAAATGTCACTTTAAAAAAAAAAAAAATTAGGAAAGGAAAAGATTTGTGCCAAGCTTAGGACCAAGAACAAGACATTTAAAGTGACCTCGGAGTGAAATAAATGGACCATGCGATGAAATGTACATATTCAGAGGTTATTTGCATTGAAATCTCCATGATTTGTTTGTTCCATATTAGCACCCAGGACAAAAAGTGCAAACTACTATAGTGACTGAGTTTCTCCCTGTGAGAAAACACGGAAAGGCAGCCGCTTGCTCTCAGAGCAGAGCGGCTGCTTCCGCGTCCGGCATGGCGGCGCAGCATGGAGAAGCTGTCGAATGCTGCGAGAACTGCGGCGAACGCGGAGAAGCCGCCGCGTGCGCGTGCAGTGCGATGGCTCCCGCAGCTGGCAGAGACCGTGCTGGTGAGGCTGGGACTCGTAGTCCCTCTAGGTTTAGGGTGACGCGCGCGCACTGAGGCAGGGATTTTATGACACCCAGAAATGAGTCAGCTGACCAGGCTGGTCAGCTGACTCTGGCTCCACTCCTGATTGGTCCAGCACTTAGGGAGGTGCTGGGATGATGCCTGTGTATATATACTGCCGGCTGTTCAGTTGCTGGTTGTCTGGCGTTGCGAACACAACGTGGTAGCACTCAGAGCTTAGTCAGATCCTTAAGTGTGCCGGGACCAGCTGGAGCTGTAATCCTACACTTAGCTAGATTCTGTTGATAGCTTAAAGTACTAGTTTGATTGTGATTATCTGTTATGACCTTCTGCCTGCCTGACCATTCTCCTGAACTCTGATCCTGTACTTTGTCATTCTGTTTCTCTGTTGCCGAACCCCGGCTCGTCCATAGACTCTGCATCTGCCTTCTGATTTTGTACCCCGATATTTCTGATACCCTGTTGCCGAACCCTGCCTGTACTTTAGACTCCGCCTTTGCCTTCTGAATCTGTACCTTGTCTGTCCGTGTGGTTACGACCTGATCTGTCCGACCTCGAGAACCGACCTTACTGTTAGAGGCGGTTCCCAGTGCTGATAGTGGCACTTCCTTTAGAGTGTCACTCTCGTTCTGTCACTCCTTCTCTCAGCCTGACTCCTCCCTCCGGGAGAGTCCAGAAGGAATTGGGCAGTACTCCTTACTGCTCTGAGGCCCAGTCCTCTCATTATTACTGTTTGCACCAAACACTCTACTCAGGTGTCCAGAGGTTAGCTTGTATATCTGATTATCGGTGATACTGCAGATCATCAATCAGGTATATATCTGTATTTCCAGTGATACTGCAGATCACCAGTAATCAGATCCTCTCTGTGTTACACCGATCGTTACACTCCCCTTTGACCTCTGAAGCCTTCCCACTAGTCCTTCCATTCCAGGTGGTACATCTTGGGGAAAGGGAAGTTGTCACACCTTGAAAAAGCATGTGACGCACTGAAATCAGCCTGACCCTATTTCTATCCCGTCAGGAGATGTTCTGTTTGGTAATCAACGCTAAACCACGCCCACTTTTTACTTCATGAATGCAAACTTTACACTTTTTACTTCATGAATGCAAACTTCACACTTTTTACCGTCAACTTATCAAACTGTTACCGAACATTTATCAAACGTTTGATAAAATTGTGGATAACCATTCGGTAACTTTCATGAAGACAAACTTAACCCTAATTAATTTGTTAATTTACCAAATGTTTGGTAAAACGTTTGAAAACACTTCATGAATTGAGGCCATTGTACTGTATTAGCTAGACCTATTGTTAAGATTGAGTCTCAAGCAAACAGAACGCACACTTTTCCAGCATCAGCCAATCCCCATCGGTGCCGGATAACAGACACACTACTGTAATTAGGTTTCAACTGTTCATTGGTTGCTCCAGTCAAATTTTCTTTTGCAGCTGTCTTAACCACTTTGTCCTCCTTGACGTATCAAAACATCAAGGAAGACATGCGCGCTCCCGCGGGCGTTTGCGCGGGTGCACGAGTGCTCCTGGCCATGGATTCGTTAGCCCAGGAATCAATGAATCGGGCTATGGTGCCCGATCACTGATTCCTCTCCCCCGCAGAAAAAGCGACAGCTTCTCTCGGAAGCTTCGCTTTTTCTGACTCCTATGTCCCTCTAAGCGTACATTGTACGCTTAGAGTGATTTCATGTAAACAAACTCATCTTTGGCCCATCTTGTGGCCAAAAAGTAAAACTACATCTAAAAGTAAAAAAAAATGTTTCCCCAAATAAAACACTATTTACATCCCACCCTCCCAAAAATACCCACATAAAATGTTTAGTAAAAATAAAAAAAAATTACAATAAAAAAAACACATACATATTTACTTAAGGGTCTAAAATGTTTAAATATCTATGTAAAGATGAAATATTTCTATATTTTTTTTTATAAGCTTGTTAATAGTGATGGATGCAAAACGGAAAAAATGCTCTTTTATTTCCAAATAAAATATTGTTGCCATACATTGTGATAGGGACATAATTTAAACGGTGAAATAACCAGGACAAATGGGCAAATACAATACGTGGGTTTTAATTATGGAGGCATGTATTATTTTAAAACTATAATGGCAAAAAACTGAGAAATAATGAATTTTTTCCGTTTTTTTTCTTATTCTTACTGTTAAAATGCATTTACAGTAAGGTAGCTCTTAGCAAAATGTACCACCCAAAGAAAGCCTAATTGGTGGCGGAAAAAACAAGATATAGATCAGTTCATTGTGATAAGTAGTGATAAAGTTATAGGCTAATGCATGGGAGGTGAAAATTGCTCGGATGCATGAAGTGAAAACGACTGAGGCCTTAAGTGGTTAAAAATCAGGCACCCTATATTGCAGGAGTGTAATAAGAGGCAATGCTAAGACAGATGTGGGTACTTTTATTAGCTTTAATTTACATGCATTTAATAATTTATTATTATTGAGCACTTTTCTGAACTAAGTGGCAATTATTTACACTTGCCTGGAGTTACAATTTAATAAACATTTTATTTTAAACAATCTAAAGAGGTCAGGTCTTTCACCATTGTCGAATATGTGTGGTAAATAATAGATCACAGCATGTCAGCATGTCAGATTTTAACTGATAAAAAGTAAATACTCATTATTTATTTACAGTCTAGTATATTACAGAAGATAATATATAATTAATGTTGCTAAGCTCATTTCCTAAATATTTAAATATTGCTTACAAAACCTCCCTAGTTCAACTTTGTTTATAAAAAGACAATGCACTTTGGCTCATATTTAGTAAAGGTTCTCATTAAATGAAGACATAATTCAATTGGAACAGGAAAACTAATAATAAATTCTTTATTATTTATTTACTCCAGCAGGTGCATTTTCCATGGTCTACAGCCCATCTTGTCTTCAACATTTTGTTTTTTAGTTTGGATGCAATAGGGGAGGTTTATCTAATATCTATTAGTTGTTACTAATGACTGTGTCCCAACTGAGGAGAAATCTGTTCACTTCCTGTCCCTTCGACATCGGTAGTGTTAGTGTACAGTCTTCAGATATACAATACTAGGCATATAGTGGTATTATATATGGGGCTGTGTACATAAAACACAAGGCTTCACTGCTGAAGTCTGAAATTTTGCTTTTGTAGAGAGATGCTATGTAGCACAAAAAGAGGTATTTCAATTAGTGTTCTTTGACAAGCCAACTGGTGCTAATTTTTTCTGGTCCTGCAATAAAACCTACTATAATTACTTCCAAGCCATCCCCTGTGTATATGTGTGTCTCTCTGGCCCGCATACATCCCTCCTGTCCTGCCCCACTCTGCTCTGATTGGCTGCAGTGTTGTGTCCGCCCACCACCACCACCTCTTCCCCCCCCCCCCCCCCGTGGCTGATTGGATGGTGTACGTGTATGGCGGGATAGCTCACACTCCAACCCCATACAGCGTAGCACGCGCAACTAGCTGGTAGTAACAACAATTGCTGTTATTTTGTATCAAATGTTGCTTTTTTTAAACTATGTAATTTATGTTTTCTAAAAAGCCAGATGGTATGCAAATAGAAGATCAAAGATACAGGATACAGTAGAGAGTTTAGGGAATCCGGGAAAGTGGTCAAATGTTATCAGACAACGTTGTTACTTGACTTCAGAGTTTTTTCTTCTTCTTTTCCATGTTACCTTACTTTTTGTCTTTTTTTCTTTTTTTAGAAAGAGAGGGAGCTTCCCCCAACACCACCCCTCTTTTTTTGTTTAATTTTTTTTTGGGGGGGGGGGGGGGAGGGGGGCGGCATATTCAGTTCATGCTGTGCATGCTTGGGTGTTTGTTGGCATTTTTATTTTTCGCCCTTCTGTTGGGATGGCAATGTGTCTCGTTTACCCTGAAAGCTTTATTTGATGGTTCCCTTACTGGTAACCTAGAGTTGTGAGTATAATACAAACGTATTGGTACTCTCTCTTTTGGGTAGAAATACTACAGCAGATTTCCTCCTTTTTGTCACATACCCTGCGTTGGTCTTTTATCCAATGCTCTTGTGCTTGTTCTATTATTTAAAATATTTGTTTTTATTTTATTAATTTACTGCATACCATGTGGTATGTAGCATGAACAGCTTTTCACATAAGCCATGTTTGTGTTCTTCATTTGTTATTAGCTGGCATGCTGGGTTTGCAAGGCTGAAACAGCCTGGTTGGCTGAATAGCCGCCTGTAAGCTGTCTAACCCCTCCATTATCAGCATGAGGTAGTCAGGGAACGGCTGTCAGGGTGTATTTTAATATGGACACAGATATGCATACCCTGCCACTCTATGCTACAGAGGAAGCAGCTGAGTGAGGTCAGATGATTTCCTTTGATTTGTGGAGAGGAAGGAACTCCCACATGTATGGCAGCTCTGTACATTGTGTGCAGATTTCTGGGTAATATGACATTAGTTTTACAAAGGCCATATCCCTGAATCCACTACAACTAACATGATAATGGTGTGAGTAATGGCATAATCCCCTTTTCAGTCTTTCTAAGAATTAAAATAGGGCTTTACATATTGCAAAATAAGGTTTTATTTATTTTTATTTATCTAATAATAAATTATACTTGTACTGAAACTAAATGAAAAATACACTCAGATGCCACTGATTTCCGATGTGTAGGTAAATAAGTTCTGAATTTAGAGCTGAGCTTTAAAAAAAAAAAAAGTATACATATAATTTAAAGGTTACATTTTTAAAATATGCACTGGATGAAAACCTGTATAGCTTTGTTCTACAAGTCACTGCTTAGACCTTCGTTTGTATAACACAGGATGCAGTGTTCAGATCTAAACCTAGAATCTGTTCAGTTCAGGGCCATAATGTTAAGATATGTTTCATTCCGTTTACAGTTAATATTGTTTTTACTCCCCTTGCCTTTCTATGGCATGCCGTCAGTAATAGAATTATACACCACACACGCATTTGAAGATGCCATATTAATCTTTCATAATATAGGCAAAAACCAGTGAGAATCTCCGAAATTTGTATTGTGTCCTGCCGTCACCTTCACTAATGTTGTTACATCTGAAAGAGCAAAAATCTCTCAGCTGGAAAAAGCCAACCTGTTCATATCTTTTACTCCTGTCAGAGATCTAGTAAATATGCCTGCAACGGTTATGGGCAAACAGTAGATGTCTGCTTCTTATAACGATCTAATATTTATGGGTGCCTCGCTTTCTGCATTGTTGAGACAGTATTGGTAGCCAAATAACATGTACGTTTGATTGTCATGCCAAGTTCTCTTTTTTTTTTCCACTATTTGTTTGTGAATATAGTTCAAGTCTAACCTTGCTGTACTAAAGCAAATTTGCAGACTTCAGCAGTTAAGCCGTTGTGTTTTTTAAGTGCATTTATTCAATATTAATTTGTCTTAATTGCATTTGATATTCCTGCTGTCAGCATAGTTTTTTTTTCTCCCTTCACTGTCTTTTTAATTGGAATACAAAGAGCAAAGATGGCAGGAGAAGAGGGCAGTTTAGTACAGCATAGATAACTATAGAAGAACAGAAGTGGATTTATTTTATTTTTTTCTTCTTTGATTTAATGCCCAGCACAATGAACAATCAGCTAAACTCATATATTTTATTAAGAGTTACATATTGACCAGCAAGCTCATGGTGAACCAGAACTCATAGGAGTGTGTAAGGGGCCTTTACATTGTAAGCCTTTGGCAGCTTATGACACCAGCTATGACACCCTCCCCATGGACTAACTGTGACTTGAATTGCTGGGTCTCTGGAAAAGCACTTAATCATGCATCTTATACTGTTTGCATGAAAAACCTTGTGCTATGTTGTATAATCGTTTACTACCTCTCTGTCTGTCACCCCTTGCTTACATTGTATGTGTTCCCTATTTATTGTCCAGCACTGCATAACATGTTGCCACTTTATAAATACAAAAGATACCAATAATAATAATAGGCTAAAGTGACCAAAAAGCCTCCTTACTACGATGATATGAAAAACAGAAGTTTGCCTCTTTAAAGCGGTATTGTCACCATAAAAATCAAATTTCAACAGCAACTAGTCTGAGTGTATTAAGTGATAAAGGTGCTAATCCTGCATTCAAAACTTGCAAAACTTTTTTTGCTGGAGTTATCACATACTTTATGAGCACTGATCCTAGTGCCAAACAGTGCCAAAGAGTTGAATGCTGGGAGTTCGTTTTATCCATAATATATTCCTATGCTTCCATTTATTTCCCTGCCTAGCTTTCTTATCTGAAACACCCTCTGCTCACTTGTGTTTACAAGCAAGGCTGAGGTGACTCAGCGATTGGAGTATAAGACAGTGTAGTTCCTAGTATGCACCTCAGTGGGAGTGTCTGCAGACTCTGGGAGGAGGGCAGCTAATGAATACACAATGAGCAAGAGAAGGGAGGGGGGAAAACAAGAGTCAGGGAGGATATGATGTCAGCATTAGCTTGGCAAGGTGGCCACCGCCTACAATAGGATTTTCTGCTTTTCCTTTATAAAATTCACAGGAATCAGTACGTGGATTACACAATACATCTGTTATGCAAGTAGAAGTAGTATTTATCTACTTATATATGTGTTTTTTAATTCTAGGTTAGCATGGGTGTCGCTTGTTCTTTAAAGAGAACCCGAGGTGGGTTTTAAGAATCCTATTAGCACACAGAGGCTGGGTCTGCATATAATCACCAGCCTCTGTTACTAAACTGTTCCCCCCAGCCCCCCCCCCCCCCTGCGCTCTGTTGTCCCCATTAATCAAACCCCATGTTAGCGATAGCAGGCTGTTTACATGCAGACTGTCACTCTCCGCCGCTCCCCCCGCCTTCTCTATAGCGCCGCTCCCCATCTGCGTCACTTCCCTCCCCGCCTCTGTAAGCTGATTAGAGGGAAGGGACGCAGGCGGGATGTGGCGCTATAGAGGAGGCGGGGGACGCTGTGTGTCGCTAGCATGGCGGTTTGATTTATGGGGGTCAGCAGAGCGCAGGAGGGGCCTGGGGGGGAACAGTAAAGTAACAGAGGCTGGTGATTATATACAGAACCAGCCTCTGTGTGCTAATAGGATTCTCAAAACCCACCTCGGGTTCTCTTTAAAACAGAAGGCATGTTTGATTATTCAGGTTGGAGTGAGCTCTGAGGTGTCCCACAGTGCATCACTGCTAAATATGCATAACACCCCTTTGTTGTCCATGTTAGCTGAACACACCTCCAGAACTGCTGGAATGCAATGATATGTCAGCTTGTAAATATTACAAAGCCAAATTAATCCACCATGCATGCAGACTGTTACTGATTAGCATGGAGTCCAAACATGTTTGCACATTCTATGTTATCTTTATCATTCGTGTAGCAACAACAAGAGTAGTGGGTTGGCACACGGAAACACACACGTGGAGAGGACCACTCAGATTGCGGTGTGCTCTGAGCTAAAGCAGTATATTGCAACAACAAGGAGACATTTAATTCTTGTCAAAAAAGTTCATCCTATATAAAGACAATGACATTCAAGTTGATACTTATTATGCATAAGATGATGGAGGTGTGGCATGGGCAGTGGGTGCCGTCTGGTGCATGGCCTGACGACCGTTTTGCTATAGTAGCTTCTTCCGAGGCTTGGATGTGCTTTCCTAACTTTGTGACTTTTGTGTCGGAGATACTGCAGCAAGTTTCTGCTAAAGGAGAGACAGGTTTAGGTGTGAACAGAGACAGAAATAAGAATTTACTTAAAGCACCTGATATGTGTTTGTGATGGGAGGGACTGTTCTAAATCAGGCTGAATTGCAATATAAAATACATTATACCCGGCTGTGGGAAGGCGAATAAATCTCACCCACTGTACTACATTTCTGAGCAGAAGCCGGTAGAAAAAAAATCTCAATTTACTAAGATAGACACATTTCTCTGACTGCTCTGTGATAACTTCATTCCTGCCCAAGGTAGCATTTACAAGCAAAATCCCTGTTTATAAATGTATATATATAATAAAATATATATATAATAAAATGAGATCTTTGCATAAGGCCTCCTTTTACACTTGTATTACAAGTGTGCATTGCATGATCGCAATGGCAATATAAGTCCGTTTACACTTACTGTGTTGCATTGCACTGGAAGTGTTAATCCCGCTGCAATCTTGATGCACAGCCTGCAATGAATTACTGCAAGCACTGCACTTAAGGCATGGTGGTTGGGGTAATGGAAGTCAATGTGTGACACAGTAAATGTGAACGACTGAGTGCGCCGTATTGCGCATGAGCAGACCGACTGAAATCTAGGTGACACACTTCCTGTCTAGCAGGGAGTATGTCACTGAGCAGGGGCTTTGCCATGCATATACGTCAGCGTATGTGTTTGTCATATTTTTGTGATGCGGTGGGATGTGGCAGGAGAATGGATATTGCTCAGGGATACCAAAACAAGGTGTAAAACCAACCTAAGACTTAAATGAAGACAGAATACAATAAATCTTGCTAATGAATTTATTTTGAATTGTGATGTCAGAAACGCTTCACACGGTTGGAAGACGGAGTTGTTTTCCATTGTGCTGCACCACTTTTTCTTTTAAAAAGACACTGAAGTCTCATTTTTTTACCTTAATTTCTTATTTATTCCAATTCCGCATTAAATCCTAAGCAGATTCGCCGCATCCGCGCAGCAAAACGAGTGATTTATGGCTTAGAAATAGACCTGCAAAGTTCCAGGGCTCGCATCCTTCTTCCTGTAAGAGGCAGAGCTTTGTGCTGTAGCTCTTCCTCCTCCACAGTCAATCTCCTCTGATCGCCGCTTATTCCCACTCCTCTCAGTCTTCTTTCACTGAGAGGGGCGGGGAGAGGTGGAGATCCACAGAGATTGACTGGAGAGGAGGCAGGGCTACAGCACAAAGCTCTGCCTCTTACAGGAAGAAGGATGCGAGCCCTGGAACTTTGCAGGTCTATTTCTAAGCCATAAATCACTCGTTTTGCTGCGGAGATGCGGCGAATCTGCTTAGGATTTAATGCTGGATCGGAATGGATAAGAGATTAAGGTAAAAAAAAAGAGACTTCAGTGTCTCTTTAACAACACTGTATGAGGATTTGGGAACTATAGAGAGCAGTTGCTGTAGATATGAAAGTAAAATGTAGTCCCATAGTTGCCTGGATTTCAGCCGCTCAGCACTTTTAAGTCATCTTTGTCGTATCTTGTTTTATAATGTGCCAAATGTTTGTGACAGGTATTGTCTGCAGACGCAGCAGTTTAACCCCTAGACTGTTTATTAAAGAGTCATGCTATTTAAATACATGCAAGCTGGGGTTTGGCGCTTTCTTGCTGGAATTAGCAAGGCATTCCCTGAAAAAGATATTGTCTGGATGACATCAAAGTTGCCACAAAGTGTGTATTTATAATTCAGCATTAACTGTGCCTTCCCACATGAGCAACTTACCATGCCATGTGTACTAGTGCATCCTCATACCATCACAGACGCTAGCTTCTAGACTATGCATTAATGAGGGCAAGTGTGTATAAAAATGATTCATGTAAATCCATCTGTATCTTCCTTCCTGCAATCAAACATACCTAAAACATTACAGCAGTAATACATGCAGGCTGCTCATCTGATTAAAGGGGCACCATGGCGAAAAATTGTAAAATATGTGCAAACATAAACAAATAAGAAGTACATTTTTTCCAGAGTAAAATGAGCCTAAATTACTTTTCTCCTATGTTGCTGTCACTTACAGTAGGTAGTAGAAATCTGACAGAAGGGACAGGTTTTGGACTAGCCCATCTCTTCGTGGGGAGATTCTCAGGGATTTATTTATTTTCAAAAGTACATAGTGAATGGCAGTTGCTCTGCCTAACTGCCAAAAAACTGTGTAGCGAGCAGGGAAGCGGGGCGGCATCATTGTTTAAATCCTTTTTAGGGAATATCTGTATAAGGAATAAAAGCCTTGCTGGGAATCCCCTATGAAGATATGGACTAGTCCAAAATCTGTCACTTCTGTCAGATTTCTGCTACCTACTGTAAGTGACAGCACCATAGGAGAAAGGTAATTTATGGCTCATTTTACTCTGGAAAAAAACTTACTTCTTATTTATTTGTATAAGGGAGAGACAGACTGACACCAGATATGGGTGGATGGGTACTGGGTTCACCGGATTGCGTACTCCATGATCAACGTGCTCTCCAGAGCATACACTTGAGCAATTGAAATAGAGAAAAAATGGAGGCACAGTTGAAAAAATAGAAATACCTTTTAATCCACGGTGTGCTGACACGCGGGGTACAGTGGGGGTGAGGGGATGCCTGACAGCTGTTTCGCTAAAAAAGCTTCCTCAGAGGCAAAGATTGGGATACCCCGCGTGTCAGCACACCGTGGATTAAAAGGTATTTCTATTTTTTCAACTGTGCCTCCATTTTTTCTCTATTTCAACTTCTTATTTATTTGTTTGCACATATTTTAATTATCACAATTTTTCGTCAAAGTGCCCCTTTAAGTAAAAAACAAATAAATGCATTTGCCAGTCACATATTCCGTTACCTAGAAAATGAGCATAGCAATCAAGTATTCAAATCATTTCTTAACAGTAGGAATCTATATCTTCAGCTTTGTAGTGCTCACTATTTTTGTTGCCATATTAGCTGACTGTTCTTTCGCTCTTGGCTATCCCCCCTGTGTTACGTAATGACTTAAAGTCAGCATTATGATAATGCTTCAAGGACAAATAAGCTGGTTAGTTTGCATGATTTAAGTGGTCATTTCCTTTTGTTTATACCCTGATGGCTGTTGTGGCAGTGCCATATCCATATGATTCTTTTGTGGATTCCTAGCTTGTGTAGCACAGAGAGGTTAAGTAATGTTTTAACCTTCCTCTTTCTGTGCTCTATCCTTTTAAAGCTGCTGCACTCTTCCGTCTCAGTATAAAGAGATGGCTCTAGTGGAAATTTGAATAAATTGAGGTCTCCTGTATCCAAGTTCTGCAGATGTTAGACATTTGGCAGTGTTGTTGTTTGGCTCCATCTGTGCATTTGTCAGCTGATTGAAGCATATCTGGTAATTATGTTAACATCCTAGCTTTGTGACATAAATGTTTTGGGCATGTAACTTCTTTTTTGGAGGTTTGCTAAATCAAATGCCAATTATACCTATAATAATATGCTTTTAATGAAAGAGATATCTAACATTTTTTTAAAAGAGTCTGTAATTTAAACAGGTAAACATACAAATAAAAAAAAAAATACTGAAGAAAATATGACTGCATGAAGTTCTACATATAGGCTTACATTTACGAAGGTAAAGGATTGTGTTTCACAGTCCCTCACTATAGAACTGCCACAGTCGCCTAGGTGACTGGCAGTTTATTTGGACTAGTGGCCAGATGTTACTGCATGTGCACACAGCTCCACTTTAAATAAATAAGGATATTAGACACCCCTGGACCATGGAGCCAACAGGTTTAGTATATTTTTTTTTTCCCCTTGGAATTGTCCTCTAAAACTGGGTGTGTCTTATAGTCCGGAGCGTCTTATAGTCCGAAAAATACGGTATATATATATATATATATATATATATATATATATATATATATATATATATATATATATATATATATACAGTGGAGGAAATAATTATTTGACCCCTCACTGATTTTGTAAGTTTGTCCAATGACAAAGAAATGAAAAGTCTCAGAACAGTATCATTTCAATGGTAGGTTTATTTTAACAGTGGCAGATAGCACAGCAAAAGGAAAATCGAAAAAATAACCTTAAATAAAAGATAGCAACTGATTTGCATTTCATTGAGTGAAATAAGTTTTTGAACCCCTACCAACCATTAAGAGTTCTGGCTCCCACAGAGTGGTTAGACACTTCTACTCAATTAGTCACCCTCATTAAGGACACCTGTCTTAACTAGTCACCTGTATAAAAGACACCTGTCCACAGAATCAATCAATCAAGCAGACTCCAAACTCTCCAACATGGGAAAGACCAAAGAGCTGTCCAAGGATGTTAGAGACAAAATTGTAGACCTGCACAAGACTGGAATGGGCTACAAAACCATTAGCAAGAAGCTGGGAGAGAAGGTGACAACTGTTGGTGCGATTGTTCGAAAATGGAAGGAGCACAAAATGACCATCAATCGACCTCGCTCTGGGGCTCCACGCAAGATCTCACCTCGTGGGGTGTGAATGGTTCTGAGAAAGGTGAAAAAGCATCCTAGAACTACACGGGAGGAGTTAGTGAATGACCTCAAATTAGCAGGGACCACAGTCACCAAGAAAACCATTGGAAACACATTACACCGCAATGGATTAAAATCCTGCAGGGCTTGCAAGGTCCCCCTGCTCAAGAAGGCACATGTGCAGGCCCGTCTGAAGTTTGCCAATGAACACCTGAATGATTCTGTGAGTGACTGGGAGAAGGTGCTGTGGTCTGATGAGACCAAAATAGAGCTCTTTGGCATTAACTCAACTCACTGTGTTTGGAGGAAGAAAAATGCTGCCTATGACCCCCAAAACACCGTCCCCACCGTCAAGCATGGGCGTGGAAACATTTTGCTTTGGGGGTGTTTTTCTGCTAAGGGCACAGGACAACTTAATCTTAACGGGAAAATGGACGGAGCCATGTATCGTGAAATCCTGAACGACAACCTCCTTCCCTCTGCCAGGAAACTGAAAATGGGTCGTGGATGGGTGTTCCAGCACGATAATGACCCAAAACATACAGCAAAGGCAACAAAGGAGTGGCTCAAGAAGAAGCACATTAAGGTCATGGAGTGGCCTAGTCAGTCTCCGGACCTTAACCTCCCTGGCGGTTAATTTTTTTTTTTGCCAAATTGGCAAATATCCTTTTTTTTATTTTTTTTTTGTTTCATGTAAAGCTACCAGAGTGGTAGCTACATGAAACACCACTAGAGGGCGCATGTGTCCCTCTAGTGCGATCGTCGCCCCGGCACTAATAGCAAACAGGGGTATATAACGCGTTCCCCTGTTTGGCTTCTCCTGTCACCATGGCGACGATCGGGATGACGTCATGGACGTCAGCCGACGTCCTGACGTCAGGCGCACCCGATCCAGCCCATAGCGCTGCCCGGAACTCATTGGTCCGGGCAGCGCAGGGCTCTGGCGGGGGGGGCCTCTTTCGCCGATGCGTGCGGCCGATCGCCGCAGAGCGGCGGCGATCAAGCTGTGCGCGCGGCTAGCAAAGTGCTGGCTGCGCGCACAGCACTTTGAATGGGGCGAATCGCCCCAGTAGAGCCGGAGAAATCCTCCTGAGCTCAGCTCAGGCTTACCGCCAGGGAGGTTAATCCAATAGAAAACCTATGGAGGGAGCTCAAGCTCAGAGTTGCACAGAGACAGCCTCGAAACCTTAGGGATTTACATGATCTGCAAAGAGGAGTCGACCAACATTCCTCCTAAAATGTGTGCAAACTTGTTCATCAATTACAGGAAACGTTTGACCTCTGTGCTTTCAAACAAGGGTTTTTCCACTAAGTATTAAGTCTTTTATTGTTAGAGGGTTCAAAAAACTTATTTCACTCAATGAAATGCAAATCAGTTGCTATCTTTTATTTAAGGTTATTTTTTCGATTTTCCTTTTGATGTGCTATCTGCCACCGTTAAAATATACCTACCATTGAAATGATACTGTTTTGAGACTTTTCATTTCTTTGTCATTGGACAAACTTACAAAATCAGTGAGGGGTCAAATAATTATTTCCTCCACTATATGTATATATATAATATATATATATATATTTATATATTTATTTCCCTGATAGCAATACCACTTTTGATAGCACTGTATATGCATTGAAGTGGGACACACTATGCCTTTTTCTTTAATGTTCTGTGAATATTTTGCCTCCCATGCAGACTGGCAATCACAAGAAAAATCAGGGCTCACCAACTTGGCAACTTTGCCCCTTAAACCATACCAGCCCACATGTTTAACCACTTAAGGAACACAGGCTTACACATCCCCCCCCCCCCCCCCCTCTAGTGACCAGGCTATTTTTTACAAATTGGTGCTCTGCAGCTTTCATGACTCGCAGCAAAGCCACACAACCAAGCACACAAATGATTCCCCCCCCCCTTTTCTGCCCACCAACAGAGCTTTCTGTTGGTGTGCTTTGATCGCTGCTGCAGCTTTTTTTTTTATTTAATTATAACATTTTTCTTTTGAAAATTTTCCCTAATCCCTCCCTCCCTCCGCCAGCCAATCACAGTGATCAGCTCTCATAGGCATCAGCCTATGAGAGCTGATGGCTCTCTGAGCCTCTCCAGGGGACAGCTGAGTGACACGGCTGTCCCCAGTACAGCTTTGCCGTAGATTGCAGCGCTGTACAATGTAAATAGATGGCGAAACAGTCTTTAACAGTTTCCTAGCGGTGATAACCGCTGGTACACTGATGAAGGAGCGGATCTCCGTCATTCAAGCGGGGATGCGTGCGCATCAGTGCGCAGGATACCCTACAAAACCCCGACCCAGCACTTAACGCCTTTTAGCATTGGGCAGTCCTGGGGTTGCCACCTTTCTGACGCCTATCGGCGTTAGGCGGTCGGTAAGGAGTTAACACATTGGGGGGAAAAGGGAAGCAAACCGTTCCCTTGATTATTTGTCCGGTGTAAAGGTCAAGGATCTCATCTCCATCTTGGTGCTCAGGTGGTGAGGGTAACTAACCCCACATGTAAGTGTAAGTTGTTGTAAGTATGCTTATCCTTTAACTACATAACGACCACGTCACGCCCATAGGCGTGACTGCGATGGCAGCCCCAGGACCGCCTGACGCCAATTGGTGTCAAGTCCTGGAGCTGTAGTTTCCCAGGCAACGGCCGTGCGCATGCGCAATTGTTCCCTGCCAGTTCACGGAGCGGAGCTCTGGGATTAGCCTGCTAGCCACCGATTGTGGCTAACAGGCTATTTGTAAACGAAAGGGGAAATAAATCCCCTTTGTTTTTGTCTGTACATCGCTGCGGTCTCCGACAGCGCTGTACAAGATCAGCAATCCCTGGCCTCTCATAGGCTGATGCCTACGAGAGGCGGAACAGGACGGATCGCCATCCTGTTCAATGCAGTACACGGAGGGAAGGGGAGGGAGGAGGGAGGGAGAAACAGCCTGATACAGGCTGCAAAAGAAAAAAAACAACTACCACATTGATCGGACACCTCAGGCGGCATTTCTCCTTAGGGACAAAAAAAGGCGGTGAGTCCGGTCGCTGGGCTCCATAGCTGGGCTGTGCAGGAGGCTGAAAAACCTGCACAGCCCAGTGCAACAAAAAAGAGCCAGGTCGTTAGGGGGGTTTAACACTGTGGTCGTCAAGTGGTTAAAGCAGAATTCCAGGATGTGTTAAAAACTAGGTTGTATCGTGGAATTTGATCATATTATAATATGTTCAGATAAAACCCATTCGACAGTAGTGTGCAAAGCAACAAACATATAACACCTAATACTGCAAAAATGTTCTGTGTTGTTAAGTTTTTGGAGTTCTTCTAATACTCCATCTCAATCTGCCAGCTAAATAGAAGCTTGTTAGCAGCAGTGCTATTTCTTTTTAGGACCTTATGTTTTTTGTTTTTTTTTCCATGAAGAATATTGTCACATTGCTTGTAGTACGATGTACTTTCAACTACCGGTATACAGTATATTGCAGGATATTTCTTATTGTGGAGACATGGCTTTCATCATGTTCTTTGAGCTGTTGTTTTTGGATAATGTAAACCCACTTACTGCATGTATATTTATTCTATAGTGCAGGAACCCTTCCAAGTGCTCAGTTCTCCCTGCAGGTAGGCAACCCTAATTGCTGGAAGGCATGGAGTACCAGTAAACTACCCAATGAGGACCCACACACTGTTAAGTCTTATTCTTTTTTACCGGCCCCAGTTTTTGGAAATGGTATTAGAACATTGATATACTTATAAAAAGCAAGCAATTCTTTTTTTGCTGCATGTAGAAGTGAACAATGTTTTATATATATATAATAATGGAATAACTTACTCATGTAATATAAGGTTATACCTGCTTCATGCAGATCAAAGAGAAACCGTGACCAAGGATTGAACTTCATACCAATCAGTAGCTGATATCCCCTTTTACATGAGAAATCTTTACCTTTTCACAAAAACGGATCATCGGGGGCTCTGTATGGCTGATGTTGTGGTAAAACCCCTCCCACAGTGGGATGTCAGGACCATGGTTCTGACATCACACTGCGGGAGCCTTGTTGCATTGTGGGAAATAACAGCTGTTTACAGCTGTTTCAAACTGCAAAAAAAAAGCAAGCAGCATCTCCTTCCACTGACATCACCTGCCAGCAGTAAACATGTGACCATGTGATAAATGTCAGAATGTAAATCAGGGAGGGGAAATATTTTACAATGGGCAAACACTAACTAAATCATTTATACATAATTATTGTAAAAATGAAGCACTTTTTTATTACATTATTTCACTGGCGTTCCTCTTTAAGTCAGTCCTTCAAGCCCAAGTTCTTGTTCTTCTTCTTCCTGTAAAACTTCAGGGCTGTTCTTATTCTTCTTCCTGTTTGACTTCAGCCCAGATTGTGCCTTGTTCTCCTGTAGTCCTGCCCTATCCCTTCTTATTCATTGCTGCCTACTTGCTTTCAGGTAGGTTTAATAGTTCTTTGGTATGCTGACTTCACAAAGCCATCTCTTTCTAGGTCTTCCAACTGCTTTTTGTCTATCCATGTTATAAATACTCTTTTTGGGATTCTTTATTCACTCACTCTAACTGCACATCTCACCCACCACACTCTTTGGATCCTAATATACTGTGTTAGCACGGGGATTTATATCGCCAGTTAAATTTGACTGAACAACCATTTGACTCTCCATGAGGTGGAGCTCTACATATCTTAATGAAAAAGTAGTATAGATATTTATGCTTTCAATGAAAGCCAAAGTACAGGGGCCATTGTGGTCCTAGTCCTGTACAGTCATTCAGTGGCACTTTTACTTATTCATATGTGCCAATAAGGTATCACATATACCTTGATAGTCCACTATCACATAAATCACTACAAAGTATATAGCCCTGTCTATTCACCAGCCAATACCAGCCCTGTCTATTCACCAGCCAATACCAGATCAGACTTTCAGAGCCATTGGCAGCACATTTCTGCGGTCAGTTTATACACCGCCCCCTTGCAGTCTGAGGAGCATAGTGATATTTGTCACTTTATATAATGGAGAAATGCAGGTACCTGAAGAATGCTGAGTCATATACTGAAAAGACAAAATATTTATCCATGTCTGTACATATTTGTTTTTAATCCGACATTGCAATGGATTGTGACTTTATACAGCCAATTCAGCCACTAAATTCCTGTATATTATTTGTCAGGGGTTATATTATTGGATCTGATTTCATTTCTATCTCAATGCAAGGGAATCGTCTAATAAGGTTTTATTAAGTAATGAAAAATCTGGCTGCATAGAACAAGCGAAGTGACTAGCAAGATGTAGATGTAAATACGTGTTTCTCTGTTCAGTTGCTGTAGCTTCTAGGGACCTTTACTGCTGTCAGTTTCCTAGTTGTCAAAGACATTCTCAGTAAGTTATCCCCAGCAGTTCTATTAGATCTGTCACCTATTACACGCTTTAAATGACAAGCACAAGGCATCTTTTTACTGCTTACTTTGGTTAGTATTCTGTTTCAAAATGCCATCAATGTTTATGTTCCTCACTGTGGAACTGTTCTAAGCTGTGTTATGTCTTGTGTGTAGGTAAGAATTGGCTGTAATAACTTTGAGTTGGGGATTTATTGTAATTTAACAGGTGCATTCTGCATTTTGAGTTGTTTCTGCAATACATCAATGTGTTTCTGTTTCTCTTCAATCTCTTATAACTTACTACATACATCACAGTCTCTCAACTGTAATTTGAATGTAGGGATGTTCATGAGTCCCTTGGGGATTGATATGTATAAATGTTAATCCTTAGTTTGCCGCAGACATATTTAGGTGATTTCCCATCCATATACCAGGGATTTGTAAGGCATTTTAGTATAAAACTACTTTTGCTTACAATGGTCGTCTATAGACATTTTTTCCCCAATATTCCTTTGCCATGGGCATGTAAAAGGCGTTTAGTATGAAGTTCTAGCTCAGTGCCAACTTTTTACTTGAAATATGCAAATAATTCTGAAATGATGCAGAATTATGCAAATGTTACTGCAAATCTATGCAGCTTGAAAGTAAACCAATCAAATGCTTTCACTTCAGATCTGATTAGGTCATTTTACAACAGATCTTAATGAGAATTCTGTTTAATAATAATTAACATAATTTATTGACATGTATTTGCATGTCAGTGACATCCCTACTGACTAATGTGGATTTTGGTACATGTAGAGTTGGGCAATGCATTAAATAAACACAATTCAAACACAGCTGGCACTAGAGGGTAGCTAATAAAAAAAATAGCTGGCAGTCTAAGGGTTACAAAGGTATAAAGAAATCAATTTTTCACAGTTAAAGCCCAACTGATATTACTATAGGCTTAAAGAGAACCCGAGGTGGGTTCTAAGAATCCTGTTAGCACACAGAAGCTGGGTCTGCATATAATGCCCAGCCTCTGTTGCTATACTGTCTTCCCCCAGACCCCCCTGCGCTCTCTATCCCCCATAAATCAAACCGCCGTGCTAGCGACATCGATAGCCAGCTGTTTACTTTTCCACTGTCACTCTTGCCGCACCCCCACCTTCTCTATGTCACCGCTCCCCGCCTGCATCCCTTCCCTCCCCACTGATTGGAGGGAAGGGACGCAGGCGGGGTGCAGCGACATAGAGGAGGTAGGGGAGCAGCGAGAGTGACAGTGGAGATGTAAACAGCTGGCTATCAACACGCTGTGTGTTGCTAGCACGACTGTGTGATTTATGGGGCACAGCAGAGCACGGGGGGGGGGGGGGGCTGGGGGGAAACAGTATAGTAACAGAGGCTGGTGATTATATGCAGACCCATATGCAACCCTTCCTCCAGCCCCATAAGCCTGGATCGCTCCCACGCCGCCGTCCTCCGCTGCCTCTATCGCCGCTACCGGGTCCCGTCACTTCCGGTGGACGGGGTCAATTGTACGCAAGAACAGGGACTCCCTCCATAGCCTTACGCATACGCCTGCGTAGTATGGAGGCGCATGCGTAAGGATATGGAGGGAGTCCCTGTTCTTGCGTACAATTGACCCCGTCCACCGGCAGTGACGCACTGCGCTTGCGCCGACTGGCCGAAAGTACGGGACCCGGTACCGGCGGATAGAGGCAGCGGAGGACGGCGGCATGGGAGCGATCCAGGCTTATGGGGCTGGAGGAAGCCCCAGGTATGTATAAAATCTTTTGTCCAACGTCTCTGGTTCTCTTTAAGTGAGTAACACTAGACAGTTCATGGTTTGTCATAAATTTGCTGGGAGGATGCTCACTTACTTCCCTCATAGTAGTCAGCATGCATGCTTTACTAAGTAAAACTTGCCTATTCATCAGTAGCAATCATTTTCAGCAGTGACTGCAAGTGGCTGGACCCTGCTTACACAGCCATCCACCTGCATTAAAGCAAACCTGAAGCAAAAATAAACGTATGATATAATGAATTGTATGCGTAGTACAGCTAAGAAATAGAACAGTGGTAGCAAAGAAAAAGAGTCCCATATTGTTTTCCAGTACAGGAAGAGTTAAAAAAAAAAACTTCAGTTATCTATGCAAAAGAGCTTCTCTGAGCTCTTCGACCCACTGGATCGAATACAGTCCTGTTTTCTGAACAGCAAAGAAACAGTGAGAGACAACTTGAGAAAAGGTTTTACTGCGGGAAAGTTCAAAGGGTTATTATTTCTGCTTTGATTATAGTTTAAAAGGCATGCTTTTAAAACAGCAATTGTGAAAGAAAATTACCATATTTTTTGGACTATAAGACGCTCCGGACTATAGGACGCACCTAGGTTTAGAGGGCAAAAATCTGGGGGAAAAAAATATATACTACGCTGTGGTGCGTCCATGGCCCAGGAGTGTTTTATGGACCTTTCCTCACCCCATATGTCTCTAAGATACACAGCTAAGCTACACTAACCCCTGCTGTCCCCTTCAAACTATACTACACTACACTAACCCCTGCTCCCGCCCCCCCAGCTGCACTGCACTATACCACACAATCCTCTGCTTCCTCCCTACCTCCCAGCTTCACTGCACTACATTGCACAATACCCATCCCCACCTGCTACACAAATTAATCAATACAAATACATTTTTAGGATATCTCACCAGCCTGAGTGACAGTAGCTGGTTCTCGTCTGGGTGTCCATGATTCTGAGGTGCACAGTGGGTGGTGGCAGCAGCAGCAGCATGATCCACAGTGTTTACAGTGGAATTGGAGCAGCCACTGTAATGTCCTGCAATGCTGGCCCTTTGATCCTCCTCCTCCATTATGTCCAACATCAGCCCCCAGCAACGCTATTCACAGCGGCCCTTTGATCCTCCTTCTCCTCCATTGTCCTGTATCAGTCCCCCATTAGCGCTATTCACAGCACTTCAAAGCGACATTAGCAGCAGCTGTAATTGCCAGCAATGCTGGCCCTTTGATCCTTTGTTTCATCCTGCCCGGTAATCAGCGTGATCTCAGCCCACAAGTAATTCAGCCGCGATAGCGGCAGAGTTCTCTGAGGCTTCCGTACAGCCTTGTTTACTTGCGTCGCCCCATGACCTGACACGCGCGTGTGCTGAATGTCATAAGAGGGCGACTGTAAACAAGCCTGTACGGAAGCCTCAGAGGACTCTGACGCTATTGTGGCTGAATTTACTTGTGGGCTGAGATCACGCTGATTACCGGGCAGGATGAAACAAAGGGTCAGCATTGCGGGCAATTACAGCTGCTGCTAATGTCGCTTTGAAGTGCTGTGAATAGCGCTAATGGGGGACTGATACAGGACAATGGGGGAGAAGGAGGATGAATAGCGCTGCGGGGGGATGATGTCGGACATAATGGAGGAGGAGGATCAAAGGGCCAGCATTGCAGAAAATTACAGTGGCTGCTCCAATGTCACTGTAAACACTGTGGATCACGCTGCTGCTGCCGCTGCCATCCATTGTCTACCTCAGAATCATTTTCTGCACAAGCGCTAGGATGAATAAGAATGCTACATTTGGACTATAAGACGCAGTCTCTTTTTCTCCCCACTTTTGGGGGAGAAAAAGTGCGTCTTATAGTCCGAAAAATACGGTATGCAATGTTATTAAAAAAAAAAAAAAATGAAAATAAAAATGACTTTTCTTTGCTACTAATGTTCTATTCCTTATCCATACGACACAAACAATTCTTTATATTATACGTTTTTTTTTTTTGCTTCAGAATTGCTTTAAAGCGTACCTGAACTGACATGTAGCATAAGTGGAAAATGGGTACATAGTTCTGTCTATAACTTATCTGAGTCCCTTTCTATTTTTTTTTTCTTTTGGGGGGGGGGGGGGGGGGGCAGTGTTAAAAAATCAGTACTGTTATCTATATCAATGAGGCAGTCATGGAATTCAGTTAGCCCATTGAAAAGTAAATAGAGCTGTGCAAAAAATACTAATTGCAAGTGCTCTTATGCTTCCAAATTGTTTATTTTGGTAAGGAGCTAAAAAAGGCCTTGTTGCTGGTGATGTTTTGAGCAACGCACAGTTTGTGCATGTGTCACACAAGGACATTGGAAGTGCATAGACTGCACTTACTGATGTTTTCATCCAAAGCATTGCAATTCAGTGTGACTCAACGCATGGCTTGCATCTTTGTCCATCTGCCCATTGAGTATTCTAATTCCTTAAGGCTGGATTCACACTATGCATATTCCATATAGTACACATTATAATGTGTTTGAACTACAATGGATTCTATAGCTTATACTATAACCCAAAGTCTACATGCAGTGAGTTAGTATAACACAATCTGTTACAATGTAGACATTTGAACAGCCCAATAGAATTGTATGGGCAAGTAGTTGACATGCAGAACTGTTCTGCAACGCAACTGATGCTGTGTGAATGAAGATGTCAGCCAGCCTCACTACTTGTTTGCACACTTGTTGGCAGTTGGACTGACCAACTGCTGTTCAGTAAATGTTTCTGGAAATAAAGAAAATCTTAAAGAGAAACTCCAACCAAGAATTGAACTGTATCCCAATCAGTAGCTGATACCCCCTTTTACATGAGAAATCTATTGCTTTTAACAAACAGACCATCAGGGGGCGCTGTATGACTGATTTTGTGCTGAAACCCCTCCCACAAGAAGCTCTGGGACCGCGGTACTTTTGGCAGTTTGTTACAATGTAACAAGGTTCACAGACAGGAATTAGCTGTTTACAGCTGTCTCTAACAGCCAAAACAGCTAGCAGCAGCTACATAACCTGCCCACAGTAACAATGTCACCATGTAATAAATGTCAGAATGTAAATCTGGGAGAGGAAAGATTTTACAGTGACTGACTAAATAATTTATACGTAATTATTGTCAAAATGAAGCACTTTTTTATTACATTATTTTCACTGGAGTTCCTCTTTAAAGCTGGCCACTAACGGTCCAATTTCTAGCGAAAAATCATTAAAACGATCAGAAATTCTGATCGGATTGGTTGTAAATAATCTCCATTGGTGGTCACAATCAATTATGAACGAGTGAAAAAAATGTCGTCCGAATGAATTTTCATCGAACGAAAATTTGGATTTTCTTGGTGGTCGTGATAGATAGGAAGCAATGATTGGTAAGTTGATGGTGTAGTGAATGATTTTTCGTCCGATCAAAATTTCTGATCGCTCGAACGATTTTTCGCTAGAAATTGGACCGTTCGTGGCCAGCTTAAGATTCTACCATAAGGAACATGACTAACTCAAAACCAGAATTTTACTTCTTTCTGTAAGGAACCGTGACATACGAAAAAGTAATTTATAGGGCATTTAATTGTGGGACAAATGTACATCTTATCTTATGTATGTATTTGAAATTTTATCATTTTTGGTGATAGTGGTCTTTTAACCCTTTTGAATGAGAGTTATAAGATGAGACACCAGTACAGTTCTACCTACCTTTGCTACCACACATACCATTCATTATTTCTTGAGTTTTTCAGTTCAGGTTTGTTCAGGTTTCAGCAGAAAGCTATTTTCTAGACATGGCAGACACTTCAATGCATGCTTCTTGCAAACAGGACAACAGTATTACACACTCAGAGTTTCTACAGAGACATCCAGCTACTTATTTTATTTAGGTGATCAGTTGTGAAACTTGCTTACATTCTGTCTTCACCACGGTGTTCTTTTTGTCGAAAGCTTGCATTGTTTCTTATTTAATATGTCAGATAAAGAAAACAGAACAGTTTCTGACAAAAGCACTCCAGTTGAAGTCAGTGGTACAGCTGCACAGTGAAGCCAGTTTATTTACCTTCTTCATTATTTCAGCTATAGTTAGCCATAGCAGCCACCCTTCTGCAGGTACTGGTTGGTTTTCCTGAAAATTGGATATTACACATCTTACAATTTTATTGAATGAAATATTGAACAGGATTTACTAAAGCCACATTGAGAAGACGTTCCTTGTAATTCTGCAAAATCCCCTTTAAACTGCTTATGAATAAATTGGCCATCAGTACACTCACATAAGCAATAACTGTGTGATCTCATGTCACATACTGCTTTATAGCCATGCACTCCATGCACAACCTCTTTCTTTACACTGTGATGCAAGGTCAAGACATTCTAGTAATCAAATGGCATGATTTTTAAATAATAATTGTGTAGTTAGGTAATCCTTGCTCTTCAATTATATTCTACAATGTTAATATTTTTTACAGCAGTAACTTAATGTACTCCTGATCTCGCGACAAAAATATGACTGAAGCCCGTGGTGGGCTAGATTACCTTTGTAGATGTGTGCTGCCACTGCTCGTTGCCCTCATGACCCCTTCCCGTCCCCTGGTTGTCTTCATTTTTAATTTAATCCTCCATTCAAATATGAAAACCTGGAAGCTCCCCTTAGTAATGGTGTGTGAATCAGAACTACACAGTAATTGCTTTACTTATCAAAACTCATGCCTGCGCACTTCAGAATAGCTCTGCACTGCTTGGAGGTACTTCCGGATGGTGCGGGGCCTACAAGGACCGGGAACTGGAGGGAACCCAAGGACAACCAGCAGTGCCTAGACACTTCCACAAAGGTAATCAAGCCCAAAATGGGCTTCATTTAATAGATTTTGCCCCAGTTTAGGGGTACTTTCATCATACAAATGTTAATGTTTTATTATGAAGTCTTTCCACATAAACTATTATTATAATAGATTATGATAGAATTTAACTCTAAAAAGCAGCATACAAAAGAGGGGGGGGGGGGGGGGTCTGCAATATTGTACTCGTTTTGCACTTCTAGATGTAGAGCAATGACAATGGAGAAAGAGATAAAATTACAAGTGTGTGTGTGTGTGTGTGTGTGTGTGTGTGTGTGTGTGTGTGTGTGTGTGTGTGTGTGTGTGTGTGTGTGTGTGTGTGTGTGTGTGTGTGTGTGTGTGTGTGTGTGTGTGTGTGTTAATTTTTTTTAGCAAATAGATCACTGGCACACATGCCGAAGCATTGCGATGTCAGCAAATGCTGGTGATGACTGTGTAATCATGCACAGATTCCTGTTTCTCTGAGAAGTGACAGGTTTAATGGTTTTAGTGGTAATTAATAAGATAAATAGAATAAATTGCTTTACATGTGATGATTATTGTTCACTTAAAGTGGTGTAAAATACTATGTATTTACTAGGCTGACCAGGCGTCCTCTTTTGCCCGGACAGGTCCACTTTTTCCGACCTGTTCGGCCCGTCTTCCCGGGTTTTTCAAATGTCCGGGTAGCAGGTGAAGAGAGCCGAACACGGGGGCTCTCGAGCAGCATGTGGCTCTTTAGCCACTTCATTGCGGCTCTTTAGTGAGCCGGACTTCCCATCACTAACCTAACCACTATTTTGGGCTAGAGAAGAGTCTCTGGCAGGCTGCTCCTCTGGTTGCTCCAGTGAGTCATGAGTCGACTCATGAGTCAAAGATTGCTGGCCTAATCTAGGCCAGCAATCTTTGACTCATGAGTCGACTCATGACTCAGAGGAGCAGCCTGCCAGAGACTCTCTGCAGCGACTGGAACTAGAGAGAGCCGGAGGGCAGAGGCAGAGAAAATCAGCAAGGAGGGAGTCAGGAGGTGGGAACACTCGGAGGAGCAGAGCAGGAGAAGGGCTGTCTATGGAGGGGTGAGTGCGAGCTGAACTCAGAACATCCTCTCTGCCCTAAAAGATAGATAACAGCATGATGACTGTTATTAATTAAAGGTGACCTGAACTCAGAACATGCTTTCTGCTCTAAAAGATCCACAACTACACAACAGCATAATAAAGTGGACCTGAACTCAGAACATGCTTTCTGCTCTAAAAGATACCTCTGCCAGAGGTAACGGTTCGTGCAGTTACAGTGGGTTGTAAAAGTATTCTTCTTATGCTTTCTGTTAACAATGCCTTTCTTCTTGCCACTCTTCCATAAAGCCCAACTTTGTGCAGTGCACGACTAATAGTTGTCCTGTGGACAGAGTCTCCCACCTGAACTGTAGATCTCTGCAGCTCGTCCAGAGTCACCATGGGCCTCTTGACTGCATTTCTGATCAGCGCTCTCCTTGTTCGGCCTGTGAGTTTAGGTGGATGGACTTGTCTTGGTAGGTTTACAGTTGTGCCATACTCCTTCCATTTCTGAATGATCGCTTGAACAGTGCTCCGTGAGATGTTCAAGGCTTTGGAAATCTTTTTGTAGCCTAAGCCTGCTTTAAATTTCTCAATAACTTGATCCCTGACCTGTCTTGTGTGTTCTTTGGACTTCACGGTGTTGTTGCTCCCAATATTCTCTTAGACAACCTCTGAGGCCCTCACTAGTGTTGGGCGAACAGTGTTCGCCACTGTTCGGGTTCTGCAGAACATCACCCTGTTCGGGTGATGTTCGAGTTCGGCCGAACACCTGATGGTGTTCGGCCAAACCGTTCGGCCACATGGCCGAACTAAGAGCGCATGGCCGAACGGGTCACGCAAGAGCGCTGTGATTGGCCGAACGGGTCACGTGGTTCGGACCCGAACGCGCTCTGATTGGCCGAACTGTCACGTGGTTCGGGTAAATAAATACCCGAACCACGTCATATCTCCGCCATTTGTCTGTGGGTTTAGCTTTGGGTAGGCAGGCAGGGTAGTTCGCGCTCCAGCCACGCTAGCCAGGGTCCCCCCAGTCATTGTGTGTCGCTGCTGGGAACAGTAGTACACCGCTCGCTCAGCCACAATATATAGCATTGTGTTTACTGCCACTCTGTGTACCTCGCTCAGCCACACTATATAGCATTGTGTTTACTGCCACTCTGTGTACCTCGCTCAGCCACACTATATAGCATTGTGTTTACTGCCACTCTGTGTCTGCTGGGAACAGTAGTACCCTGCTCGCTCAGCCACACTATATAGCATTGTGTTTACTGCCACTCTGTGTACCTCGCGCAGCCACACTATATAGCATTGTGTTTACTGCCACTCTGTGTCTGCTGGGAACAGTAGTACCCTGCTCGCTCAGCCACACTATATAGCATTGTGTTTACTGCCACTCTGTGTACCTCGCTCAGCCACACTATATAGCATTGTGTTTACTGCCACTATGTGTCTGCTGGGAACAGTAGTACACTGCTCGCTCAGCCACACTATATAGCACACTATATGCTGCTGGGTTAGCGTTGCCGGTCCCTGTTTATTGAACCTCTCATCTTTATTACATTTATGACTGCATGGCGGCAAAAAGCATTGCTATATCCGCACGCTATTTGTCCTCACGCAAGGCCTGGGATGTTGTCTCAAAAAGCGTGGCCTTCTCCTCCTGCGCCTCCTCCTGTTCCATCACGTGTGCTGCTGCTGCTGGGTTAGCGTTGCCGGTCCCTGTTTATTGAACCTCTCATCTTTATAACATTTATGACTGCATGGCGGCAAAAAGCATTGCTATATCCGCACGCTATTTGTCCTCATGCAAGGCCTGGGATGTTGTGTCTCAAAAAGCGTGGCCTTCTCCTCCTGCGCCTCCTCCTGTTCCATCACGTGTGCTGCTGCTGGGTTAGCGTTTCCAGTCCCTGTTTATTGAACCTCTCATCTTTATTACATTTATGACTGCATGGCGGCAAAAAGCATTGCTATATCCGCACGCTTTTTGTCCTCATGCAAGGCCTGGGTTGCGTCTCAAAAAGCTTGGCCTTCTCCTCCTGCGCCTCCTCCTGTTCCATCACGTGTGCTACTGCTGCTACTGGGTTAGCGTTGCCGGTCCCTGTTTATTGAACCTCTCATCTTTATTACATTTATGACTGCATGGCGGCAAAAAGCATTGCTATATCCGCACGCTATTTGTCCTCATGCAAGGCCTGGGATGTTGTGTCTCAAAAAGCGTGGCCTTCTCCTCCTGCGCCTCCTCCTGTTCCATCACGTGTTCTGCTGCTTGTGCTGGGTTAGCGTTACCGGTCCCTTTTCCTGGAACCTCTTCTCTGTATTACATTTATGACTGCATGGCGACAAAAAGCATGTTACCTGTGCAAAGAAACATGACATTTTCCACATTTAAAAGACAGTTTTTCCTTTAAAACTTTACAATCAATTTTCTCAAAAACTATAAGCTCTTTTTAAAATATTTTTTTTCCTCTTGTACCCACTCCCAAGGTGCACATACCCTGCAAATTTGAGGTATGTAGCATGTAAGGAAGCTTTACAAAGCACGAAAGTTCGGGTCCCCATTGACTTCCATTATGTTCGGAGTTCGGCGCGAACACCCGAACATCGCGGCGATGTTCGGCGAACGTTCGCGAACCCGAACATCTAGGTGTTCGCCCAACACTAGCCCTCACAGAGCAGCTGTATTTGTACTGACATTAGATTACACACAGGTGCACTCTATTTAGTCATTAGCACTCATCAGGCACTATAGGCAACTGACTGCACTCAGATCAAAGGGGGCAGAATAATTATGCACACACCACTTTGCAGTTATTTATTTGTAAAAAATGTTTGGAATCATGTATGATTTTCGTTCCACTTCTCATGTGTACACCACTTTGTGTTGGTCTTTCATGTGGAATTCCAATAAAATTTATGTTTGTGGCAGTAATATAACAAAATGCAGAAACCGTCAAGGGGGCCGAATACTTTTGCAACCCACTGTATGTGTCGGAGGAAACTGTTGTTGCATTTCAGTTGGCAGAGTTAACGGTTGCTGCATTTATCATTTTGAGTCATTGTTTGCTGCATTCGCTACTTTGAGGTTTCTACAGATCTATCGTCTGCACATCCATGATGCGAGTCTTCCTTTTTACCACATCATGGAGGAAACGTTGCTTTCTTATGTGTTCGGGAACATTATTCAACTACTTGAGGACCACGTGGTTTTCCTTTGATCTGTGCTGCGTGGGCTCTTCAGCCCGCAGCACAAATCAGATTTCAGCCAGGGCGACCAGACTTCCCTCCTTTTTTCCCCACTAGGGGGATGTCCTGCTGGGGGGATCTGATCGCCGCCGGCTGTTTGAGGGTAGCAGGGGGGGCTCCTCAAAGCCCCCCTCCGCAGCGCTATTCCCCCTCCCTCTCCTTTCCTCGCTCCTGTCCTCTCTATGGGTGGTACAGGACAGCGATCCGTCCTGTACCGCCTCTGATAGGCTTCCAATTAGAGGCCGGGGATCGCCGATCTCCTTTACGACGCTGCTGCGACAGCAGCACCGTAGGATGTAAACACAGGAGATTTCTTCCCCGCGCGTTTACATTTCGCCTGCGCGCCGTGATCGGAGGCTCGCAGGCTGTTCACGGAGATACATGAAAATCCACTTATGACCAGCCTCCACCTATCGGCGTTAGGCGGTCGTTAAGTGGTTAATTACTCTCAGGGTCACTTTGCCTGTTTTGGGTGGAAACTCTGGCCCACTGCGTCACTGTTACAGCGTTACATTACAGATAGCTCCGCTTATGTAATGTCATGGCCACGGCCATTTTTCGCCGCGGCGCGCCGCACCAACTCCCCCCTTCCCCATCTTAGGTTGGGCCCAGAAAAATCTGATCACTGTAAATAAATGTGAGGATTGCCTTTTTTATTTTAAAGTGAAATATTGTTTTTGGTCATGATGTAAGATTATTATTATTATTATGATATCTGGGGATTTTTTAATGTAAGTAGCTAGTTTAAACCAACTCCTGTAAACATCGGTTTTTGAACGAAATATGGCTCTCAAAAGAAAATTTAATCGTTGAATTGCTGATATTTGGTTCTTTTGACAAATACGTTTGCAGACCCCTTTTCTATTAGACTGAGACTCAGTCTAGTTATGGGAATTCCGGCTCTTAAGCATCGGCTCTTCTGGCTCGGCTCCCAAAGAGTCGGCTCAATGCGAGGACTCCATAGCGCCCTGTTAACAGCAGAGCTGGGCGTTGCGAGTGCCCCTGAGTTTGTACTTTGCCCCGCCCCTCCTCTGGCAGGCTCCCGGATGACGTCTCCTGGTTGGAGGTGCTGGGCTTCCTGGGCATAGCACGCGCAGTCGCTGCGCTGAAAGCAGCATTTTACCTGGTCCGTGCGCTGTGTGCAGTCATGGCCTAGAAGTCAGGGGGAGCCAGCCACTCCGAGCTGGTCGGCAACCTGCGCAGTGAGTGTGTGAGGGAGGGGCAGCAGCAGCATGTATCTGCTCACCCAACTGTCATATCATCTCAGTCTAGTAGGGAAATCTGCTGCCAATCTCATAGCATTTGTGGGGAAATCTGCTGCCAATCTCATAGCATTTGTGGGGAAATCTGCTGCCAATCTCATAGCATTTGTGAGGAAATATGCTGCCAATCTGATTCCATTTGTGGGGAAATATGCTTCCAATCTCATTGCATTTGTAGAGAACTATGCTGCCAATCTGATTCCGTTTGTGGGGAAATCTGTTGCCAATCTCATTGCATTTTGTGGGGAAATCTTCTGCAAATCTGATTGCATTTTGTGGTCGGCCGGCCCTCCACCATGTGGTCTGGAAAAAAAAAACTGCCTGCCTCCATGCCCGCGAAGTTGGACAGCACACTGTTAAGGTCTTGTGTATTTGGCCCCACCCATGACCACACCCACATGCTGTTGTTATCATCTTTTTTTTTTTTAAATCAAAATATGGTCACTTTATATTTACCCATGTTTGAAGCATAGAAATTGAAGTGGACTAAGTGCAGTATTAGTTTTCCATTAAGTCAGGTTGCCTGCATACTGTAACACTCCATGTTCTGTGTCTGGTACAGTTGCAAGCAGTACTTACTAGTGTACATGATTACCAGGTGATGCAAAAAATAATTTTGTTTGTCTTAGCAAATCAGTGGTACAGGTAATTAAAGCAGGAGGGACAGCCATACTATCCCAGGAAAAAAACACATATATAACGAGATAAATACTTGTTCCACTCATAGAATATTTTACTGTCCAGGTTTTGATTTCAGTGAATTTTATATAGTAAATAAAGATAAAACTGTTCCTGGCATTCTCCACCTTAACGCCCTGTGACTGAAGCCAATCCTGATGTCATTTCCACCCTTACTTTTTTTTTGGAAACTGCACTGTCATATCTAGCTTGCTTTGTTAACATGTGAGTACAGCATAGATCATATTTCAGCAGCTTTCCCCTGAAGTGCCCTCAGCCAATCAGTGAGGAGCAGGAATGTGGAAGGGGTGATGACAAGCTTCCTTCTCATCTGCAATGTACCAAAAAGAGCCAGGCTGACTGAGATATGATTTATTACAGCAGAAACATTTCTGATTAGATTGGAGTGCTTGCAATGCAGGGTCACGTTGTAGACTGCATAATAAACACAGAGCAGTGAGTAAATAGAATTTGATTTTATGGCTGACAATACCGCTTTAAAGTATACCATCTTTTGTACATGATTATTTTCATTAGCATGTTAGGCAGAAACCCTTTACTTAGTATGATGTTCCCATCGAAGTGCATATTTGTTTTATGGTATGATACTAGTTTTCATTGTAGCAATGCTTGCGGAATAGCTTTTCCTTGATAATCCTTGTATTATGTTTCAAACTTTTCCACACAGTTTTCCAGTAAGCATTTTAATAAGTTCTATTAAAAGCTGCTGAAACCTTGCAAGCGTCATTATGTATTTAAGATCTACACAGTTCATTGATGCAGAGAAACCCTGTTAAGATGCTGTAATCAAAAGTTAAATCCCTTCAATAGAAGAAGAAAGCTCCTAACGCACGGGTGCTTTGATTGTCATTTACTGATATAGTCATTTCCAGTGTGCGCTTTATTTATCTAAATTTCACTTGGGAGAGGAAAATTGTTATCAGTTGCATTTCATTTATTTCAAGTTTTCTGATTAAGAGATTTGGTCTTAATTGCATAAAGCATCTACTTTTTTTTCTTATTTTTAAATTCCTTGTGTTAAACTGATGGTGTTCCATGAGGAAAGAAGCATTGGTTTTGCTTAACTTTCTGCTTTTTGACCCCCAAATCAGCATAATTTTAGTGAAATGGATAGTTCAACATGTTATTGCGTTCAAGGTGTACATATCAATTTAAAGACTTGACAACTGAGGGGTTTTACCCCTTGAGTACCAGAACAATTTTCACCTTTCAGCGCTCCTTCCATTCATTCGTCTATAACTTTATCATTACTTATCACAATTAAATGATCCATATCTTGTTTTTTCCGCCACCAATTAGGCTTTCTTTAGGTGGGACATTATGCCAAGAATGATTTTATTCTAAATATGTTTTAATGGGAAAAAAGGAAAAATGTGGGGAAAAATTCATTATTTTTCAGTTTTCAGCCATTATCGGTTTTAAATAATGCATGCTACTGTAATTAAAACCCATGAAATGTATTTGCCCATTTGTCCCGGTTATAAAACCGTTTAAATGATGTCCCTATCACAGTGTTTGGCGCCAATATTTTATTTGGAAATAAAGGTGCATTTTTTTCAGTTTTGCGTCCATCCCTAATTACAAGCCCATAGTTTATAAAGTAACAGTGTTGTACCCTCCTGACATAAAAATTTAAAAAGTTCAGTCCCTAAGCTAACTATTTATGTATTTTTTTTTTATTGTAAATTTTTCAATTTTTTTTTAATTACAAAAAAAAAAATGGGGAGTGAGGGAGGTAATGAGTTAATTTTTTGTGTATAAGTAATGAATTTGTATGTGAAAAATGCTTTAGGATGTAGTTTTACTATTTGGCCACAAGATGGCAACAGTAACTTTTTGTTTAATGCGACCTCCAAGCGTCCTTCCGGACGCTTGGAGGAAGTACTAGGAGGCTGGGAAAGTGTTTTTTTTTCACAATGATCGCGCTGCTTATCGGACAAGCAGCGGATCATTGCGGGGCTTAGATCAACGAACGGGAATGGATTTGATCTCCGGGCGAGCGGCAGGCGGCTTGTTTACGAGCGGGAGTGTGCGCTAGAGGGAGCACGGGCAGCGGCGGGAGCGCGGAAAGTACGGATTTCTCCGTCCCTGGGGGTGAAAGGATGGAAAAAGGGACGGAGAAATTCGTACGGGCGGGGGTAAAGTGGTTAAAGACACTGGAAAAAAATCATACAATGCACAAACGTTTTAACCACTTGAGGACCCCCCCACCCCCTCCTAAAGACCAGGCCTTTTTCCACTAAATAGGCCACTGCAGCTTTAAGGCCTCGCTGCAGGGCCGTCCAAATCGGCACACAAGTGATCCCCCCCCCCTTTTCTCCCCACCAATAGAGCTCTCTGCTGGTGGGATCTGATCGCAACCTGAAAAGAAGCCTGGGTGCTTATCTAGAGGGAAAGAATTCCCAGTAATGAAAGGTGAGTCTGTGCCTCCACTGTGGGCAGTGGATGTGCCCACTCTAATAGTGGGCACCTATGACTGCTGATTTGAGGGTGGTGGTGCCAAAAGAGTTGGTTGGAAGGAGACACAAAGTCTGCCTGATACTGCTATAAAGGTGTGTGTGTGTAGGGGGGGGGGTCTAAGACTGCCTAATGCTTTCTGGAGAAGGGGGTATTACATACACTATTTAGCACGATTGATTAGGGACCCTTTTTTCAAATTTGAGCACCCCCCCCCTTTGAGGATCCTCTGCACGGCCCTACAGAAAGCTCATGGAGAGCATAGGAACAAAAGAATTCTGGTTCTCCTTGAGCTTGCTGGGTACTCCGTAACTCTGTGTGTTTAAAGTCTGTATGCATGTTGGATTTGTGTGGCTCTGTAATATTAACAAGCCGTCATTGCATTCCAGTGGATCTGGAGGTGTGTTTGGCTCACAGAGACAACAATGGGTGATTTGCATATATTTAGCAGTGATGTACTGTGGGACACCTCAGAGCTCACTCTAACCTGAAATATCGCTAATACTTTGTTTTAAGAAAGCAAACTCTCTGTTGTAAAGCAGTGATGTGTTTATTATTGTTAGAATAATGCTTATGATATTGATACACTATATACCTAGGTTTCAATTAAATATAGTGTAATGGCGCATACTGTATCATCAGAATATATTGTTGAAAATTATATCAGATCTAGAATAAGCAGAGCATAACATACAGTTCTTTGTGCCCCTGGATTGTCCCGGCATGTGCAGCGTGTTGTGCGGTTCTAATTTACCAGTCCGTGCTACGAGGATTCTTCTGTAGCTGACGTCAGTAGCAGTCACTCATCGCTATCATCCCTGCCGTGGCACATGTGATGAGAGGAGCCACTAGAGGGCATGATTGCAATGAGTGACTGCTACTGACGTCCGCTACAGAAGAATCCTTGTAGCACGGACCGGTAAATTAAAACAGCGCGAAGCACGCTGCATATGCCGGGACACTTATGGGGTACAAAGAACTGTATGTTATGCTCTGCTTTGATGGCAGGACCTGGGGGGGGGGGAGAGACACAGCGGCATCGTGCCAAATCAGGAAGCAAAGCACAAAGTGGGGACACTGGGGGGAAAAAGATATGCTTCTAAATTCTGCTGGAGGGAGGGGGACACAGAACAGAAGTGCACGGCTATCTGAATCAGCAACCATGGCACTGAATAGACTATCAGCTCAGTGCACATGGCAGGGATGGACACGGCATGCGGGCATCTGAATCTGCAGCTTGAAGCTCGCAGTGGGGGAGACAACTGAATGTGACTAGAGTATAAGCCGAGACCCCCACTTTTGGGACACTTTTTTGGGCTTAAAATCTCGGCTTGTACTCGAGTATATACGATAATATTAATCAAGGATGGAGACATATTAAAATATATGTAAACAATTTTCTTTCTATGTAATCATCATACTCTAGTGATTGGCTTGTATTTCTTCACTGTGCTAATATTTGTCTTACTATTTGTTAGAAGAAAATATGTTTTCTAAAAAACAATAAATAAATACATTGTGTTTTTTTCAGCAGATGGTGTCATATAATGATAGGTATAACTTTCATGTCCTGTCATAAGCAATGAATGATCTAACTGCACATGACCTACTTTAACCTAAATTTCTTTTGAAATATTTGTTAATCTCTTGTCTGACAATGATTTTTTTCATTGTATGTGCACATATTAAAGGTGACAATTAACGTTCTGGAAGGCTGCAACATTGTCACTATTAAGCTAACTGTGAGTTTATGCTCCATTTGATAAATAAATGAGTTTAGAAGTTTTTTTATGCCAATTTAACAATTTTATGCAATTTTTTTGTCATTTGAAAAAGGAGCAATCACATTTAGTAGCTGCACTTGTTTGGCACATTTTTAAGTGCATACGTTTGTGTGAATTTAACATAAAGTTGGTGTTAACTCGGAAACATTTAAATTTCATTGATCTTTTCAAATGCGGGCATATTTAACTTTTTTTTCCTCTTTATATGGAGATCCCCTGCTCCTCAGCCATGGGACAAAAGCCACCTTTCACAAATCGGTTAAAAAAGGTGCACAGCGTGCCTGTTAATTTGGGCACGCCATAGCCCACAATGTAATTATCGGTTGTGGCACCGGGTATTGTAATTTCGGTGGGGGGTGCCAAAGTTTGGCATAGATTTATGGGGTACATTTGCTGCCTCAAAGCTGATGCACTGGCTCACATCCACAGCAGTCTGCAGCTACTCCCACTCTCATGCATAGTTACAGCTGCTGCAGCAGCCTAGTTTCTAGCTACTCCACTTACACGGTCACAGCCGCAGCAGTCTGCAGCTACTCCCTCTCTCATCCATAGTTGCAGCTGCTGCAGCAGCCTAGTTTCTAGCTGCTCCACTTACACGCTCACAGCCGTTGCAGTCTGCAGCTGTAGTAGCACAGACCCGCTCAGTCTTTGGCAGAAAGAGCTAAGCCAGGGCGGGTTTTTGCTACTACACAGGTGCAGAAAGCTTGCACATGCATAGTAGAATGAACCTGATGGGGTTTGCTTTTTCCCCCAAAGCCTGAGCAGGCCAATGTTACTACGCATATGCGAGCAATCGACTTCCACTTATCAACGGTTTCCACCCAGCAGGATGAAGGAAGCTTCCCGCTACCTAGGCACGTACCCAAAATTGGGTAATTTCCCCTACATATTTCCTTTAATTAACTTCCAGTAGTACAAACCTCCTCTCAAGGGGGATGCTAAGCTTGAATGTTTTGATGGCTGATGAATCTTTTAAAGATGTATTTGCAATGCACAGTCCTATGAATGCTGAACACGTAACAAATGCCATTTTTAGCATCCACCTGAACATGGTTTTAAAGTGAATACATATGACAGTCTCTATATTACTTTCACTTCATGTTTACTTTGTGTACCAAGAGGGAGAAGAGATGACCAATGAATATAAAGATCTCTACAGGTCTTATTCACAACTACAGCACCTGGTAAAAGGACAGCATTGTCAGGGTAATACACAGATAAATAGCTATAGTTAAATTAAAGTCCTAAATGCGAAAAAAAAGTGATTTACTTGCAATGTCCTAGGTCACTCTGAGTGAAGATGTAAAACCATAGCTAAAAGGTTTCAGACAGTACTGACTTTGTGTTAAACTTAGCTATGTCATATGTTACTGCAGGAGTACGAAGAGTTGAAAGAGTGTTACATTTGTACACAGTATTTTTTTAGATTTATTCTTAAAAGGAACAACAGTCCATTTCTAGCAAACTTATGGCAGTGATAAGTTTGCATTGTTTACTGTGTATGTGACTAGTTTTCCTTCTTTATGTTTTTCCTCAGCCAGAACGGGAAGACATCTGCAGTTCATCAGCTTGCGAGACAGGTTACCTGTCTGATGTATGTCAGTATGCCTCTCTCTTGATAACTTCTGAGCCTCTAAGCAAGCTGATTAGGAAGGGAATGTGTTCACAACTCTGCAGTGGCCGAGCTGCTGTCCTGTTTTTCACTGTTTCATGTGAATGTATTTTTATTGACACAACACCATGGAAGAAAACTCACAATCTGTTCTCTGTACATTACAAATCAGAAAATAGTTCCCTTCTGTATATTGTAAGTTTTAAAATAGCTTTCTTAAAACGTTGTTTTAACTCAGTTGTTTAAATTAAGTCTATTAGAAACCTATTTATTGAGAAAAGGCAGTTTCAAAAAGCAGAAATCCATTTTAAAGATGATGAAACATATTGGCACTGGCACTGCTGATCGGCAAGTAAGTATCCAGCATGGGTTGATGGGCTGCTATCCCTAGTGGACAACTTACTTCTTTGCTGCAAGTGAGTACCAGGTTGTGGTCCTTGGGATTACCTTATGAGAGAGAGAGAACAGAAAAGTCCGCATTTAGGTGAGGGTGGATGAGATTGGATGTACAACCGGTGGTTTAATAAACTGAGTTGGGTAAAGACCAGAAGCTGGGGAAGGCCACAAGCTATCGTGGGTGAAAAGACTAGTGAACTGGTCAAGACAAGTAGCAATAAGGCCAGTGTTCAGGAAATGGCGAGGAAGGTGGCAATCCAAGAGCAGACTCTGGTTCGGCACCTATTATTATTATTATTTATTGTATTTATAAAGCACCAACATATTACGCAGCACTGGACAATAAATAGGGATACATACATTTCAACAAGGGGTGACAGACAGAGCGGTAACAAACGGTTTTACCACATAGCACCAGGTCATACATGCAATCAGGGTATAAAATGCGTTTTACAGGGACCCAGCAAATCAAGTCCGAGTTAGTCCATGAGAAGGGTGTCCTTGCTGGGATAGCAAAATTAAGGAGGACACACTAAGGGAGGGGGGCCCTGCCAAAAGCCAACAATCTAGGGTGGGGGAGGGACACATAAGGTAGGGTTGTGGAAAAGGTGGTTGACTGAGAGTTAGTGTGGTAGATGTGGGGTAGGCCATTTTAAAGAAATGTGTTTTGAGGGCTTGCTTGAAGATGTCGAAGGAAGGAGTGAGTCTGAGGGGTGGAAGGGAGTTCCATAGGGTGGGGGCAGCTCTTGAAAAGTGTTGTAGGCTTGCATGGGATTGAGAAATGCATGGGTAGGTCAGGCGGAGATCATTAGAGGACCGGAGGAGGTGAGCAGGTATATATCTGTTGACAAGCTCAGAAATATAGGTTGAGCAGGTCTTGTGCACAGATTTGTAGGTAAGGCGCAGAACCTTAAAGCTGATCCTGAAGCAGATAGGGAGCCACTGTAGGGCTTCGCATAGGGGAGAAGTGGAAAAGATGGATAAGTCTAGTTGCTGCATTCATGACTGATTGAAGGGGTGCAATGCGTTTCAAGCGGGGGCCAGATAGTAGGGCATTGCAGTAGTCAAGGCAGGAAATGATGAGGGCATGGATGAGAAGCTTGTAGTGTCTGGGGTCAGAAAGGGGCAGATTTTGGAGATGTTGTGAAGGTGGAAATTGCAGGCTCTGGTAACATTTTGGATGTGGGGAGTGATACCCAGGCAGCGAGCCTGGGAGGTATGGTGGATGGTAATGCTGTTGATAGTGACATAAATATCTGGGAGGGGTGGTGCAGCACAGGGTGGGAAAATTATGATCTCCGTTTTATCCAGGTTAAGCTTCAGGAAACTAGCTGATATCCAGGAGGAGATGGTTGAGAGGCAGGAGGAGACCTTGTCCTTGGTGGAGGGGGAGAGATCGGGGATGTGGAGTTAGATTTGGGTATCATCGGCATATAGGTGGTATTTGAAGCCCAGGGAGGAGATAATTGTGCCGATAGAGGAGATGTAAATTGAGAACAGTAGGAGGCCCAGAACAGTGCCCTGGGGGATTCCCGACTGAGAAGGGGGTGGGAGTTGATGAGGAACCATTAAAAGAGGTGGTGAAGCAGTGATGAGAGAGGTATGAGGACATCCAGGGCGCTGTCCCAAATCCCTAAGGACTGAAGGGATTGAACGAGGAGGGAATGGTCAGCTTCTCAAATGCTGAGGAAAGGTCAAGGAGTAGCAGGATGGAGTAGTTTCCTTAAGCTTTGGCAGGGGTAAGTGGAAATCAGATAGAGTGAAGGTATGGTGAGTCACAACACACATTAGACAAACCACTAGCAATGCACCAAAGTGTTGTAGAAGTAAGAAGTAGATAGGTCCTCACAAACTTTAGTTGTTGCTAGACAACCACTTATATATTTGACTTGTCTTTCGTTAACACTCCGCAGGAATTTTTATTGAAGTTGTTGGGTGCAGTTTTTGTAGTTTTTGGTAGCAGGAGCCCCTCAAAAGTAAATTGAATATTAAATTAAATATTGAATATGAAAATCAATTAGAAAAAGTGGTAAGTAAACCCAGTTACCTCCTCTCGTGCCAAAAACAAATTTGTTTAAATATTTTTTTTTAGAAATTTATCAGAGTAATTTCTAGACAACACATTTTGAAAATGCATTTCACTTCCTCTGGTCTATATTGAGCTAAAAATGGGGCCATAAAATAGGATTGCCTTTTTAGGACTGTAATAATAAAGTAATGTTTTCATTTTGTTTGTGCTTCGTACTACCAAAGTGTTCGGCCTCTTTTCAATGGACAGTTGATAGGCAGGCAGTGAAATGCCTCTCAAACTCTTACAACTGCTTGCTGCTGCCTGGTAATGGCTTGCTGCACACACAGTTCAACTGCCAGTGGAAAAAGAGGCCTTTATTACAGCAGTGCCACCAGGCAATCTCTGTAGCTAACCAGAACTTATAGCACAGATTGTTACCAGTAGGGGTTTTTATAAGGAATTGTTGGATGTTCTCAAGCGTACACTTTCACATGCGTCAACTTCCACACATATGCAAACAGAAGCCAGTGAACTTACACACAGATAAGTGCACACCTTCAATTCTGGCCTTAATGGACACCCGAGGTGAAAATAAACTAATGAAATAAACAATTGCATCTATCCTCCTTCTCCTAAAAAATACTTTTTAAGATATTCCACAGTATTATTTTATATTTAAATTTACTTTTTAAGTTTTTATTGTTTTATTGTTTTTAATCAATGACACATTCATTGACATATGCCAGAGCTCAAATCTATGAACTATTAACCCTTTTTATCTCTTTCTTGCTCTCAGAAGTCACTTTCGGCTAGGAAAGTGTTTTATAATAGTAATTTCTTATCAGTGAGGGTCACACTGTAGTCTGACCCAGGCCCGACTCATTTGAGCCAAAAACTGCTACTTTTATAACAGGTGCAAATTATTTAATTCTGTGAGTCTATGTGTAGTGGTATCACAAGTCTTGAACTGACAAGTCCGACTTGCTGTGCTTTGATATTTAAGAAAATAACAATAATGCAGTTAAGACTGTAGCTAACTGAAAGGCAGCCTTTAGATAATGAAAGCTGACCAATTAGCATTTGAAGTAAATAACTTGTAGCAGGTGAAAAATGACAAATAGAAAAAAAAGTGTGATATGTGATAATGAAATGCTGCAGCTGTATCTGCAATGCTTATATCTTGCTGATCCATTTATTAAACTAATTTTTCTAAGCTTCTTATTAATAAAAGCTTTAACTGGTTTACCCGCTGAATGTGCTTTGTGATTGATCAGAAGAGACTGCTATAACGATGTGTTGGAGCGAACTGGAAGATTAATGCAAGGCTTTCATTTGAGTTAAATGAGCATCTTCAATAAGGCATACTGTGTCTAATGTTTATGAGCTGTCTGATCAAAATATTACAGTTGAATTCTAGACAAAAATATTTCTGTATCGGCATCATCAAAGTGTGGTCTTACCTTCATAATGCTTTGTATTTGCTTAGTTAAAGAGACACTGAAGCGAAAAAAAAATTATGATATTATGATTTGTATGTGTAGTACAGCTAAGAAATAAAACATTAAGATCAGATACATCAGTCTAATTGTTTCCAGTACAGGAAGAGTTAAGAAACTCTAGTTGTTATCTCTATGCAAAAAAGCAATTAAGCTCTACGACTTTCAAAGTCGTGGAGAGGGCTGTTATCTGACTTTTATTATCTCAAGTGTTATTGAACTATTTACTGTTTCT
This sequence comes from Hyperolius riggenbachi, assembly GCF_040937935.1. NCBI lineage: Eukaryota > Metazoa > Chordata > Amphibia > Anura > Hyperoliidae > Hyperolius > Hyperolius riggenbachi. Next base: position 270,251,040 of record NC_090648.1, read on the forward strand.
CTGCCAGAGGAGAGGTCATTAGTTCACAGACTGCTCTGAAAGAATCATTTTGAATGTTGAGTGTTGTGTAATCTGCACATATTATAGAATGATGCAATGTTAGAAAAAAACATTATATACCTGAAAATTAAAAATATGAGAATATTTTCTTTGCTGCTAAACTTCTAGTAATTATTCATAGTACACAACCAATTCATTAAATCATATTTTTTTTTTTTTTGCTTCAGTGTCTCTTTAAGTGGAGAGTATGGTGCTGGAACTCCATAGAAATTGTGTGCCAGCAAGATGACTGTGGAATTCTTTCTTACTATGCCTGTGAGAAATTAAAGTGCCAAATAATGAGTGCCAATTAATTATTTCAGTAGCCTTTTGGTGTAGATTACTCAGCTTGGGATCTGACAGTTCCTTTACTTGGCCAACTCAAAAATTAAGTAACTTTGGACATTCCAAGTGCATGTCTGGTAGCTGCACTGAGGGGGTTCAGAAGTTTCTATCTTCATACAGCAATATCACGCTAAAGTATGAACTAGAACAGTAGTTACAACATGAGGAAGTTGTCTGCTTCATGTTACATCCTTTATTATCACTTAGTCTTTTCTTAAAGAGGAAGAGTAACCAAGGATTAAACGCCATCCCAATCAGTAGCTCTACCCCTTTTCCCATGAGAAATCTTTACCTTTTCTCTAATAGATCATCAGGTGGCTCTGTATAGCTGATATTGTGGTGAAACCTCTACTACAGTGTGATATTGGCACCTAGGACCTGACAGTTTCCTGTCTGTAAGCCTTGTTGCATTGTCGGAAATAAAATTTGTTTCCAGCTGCCAAGCAACCAGTATGTAGGGGGTGTGGTTATAGATAATGGCAGCTAGTACTGTCTGTTTTTTTTTTCATGCCTGCCAGTAGTAAAGATGATTACGTGGAGGCTGATTGTGGATCATACGATATATTGATGTATTTTTTTCCTTTTTCGCTAAAGTTTGTCTTTAAATATGCTGCTTTTGTGTATTTGAGAACTGTGATGTCACTCCTCAGCCATGCTGGAAACACATCTCATACAAACTTCAATATCATATGATGCTCAATATACGTATAAAAAAAATAATTGCCCCAGGCTGTAAATAGCTATGATTAACTAGATAGACAAATGTATTCAAATTATGATTCCTTGCAACCATGGCAACTGTCCAGCATTTGGTATCCAGCCTCATCTTATGCTGGTTTTCTTATTGTCTCAGCTTCCTCTCTGTATCTGAGGCTAGACACTTCTGTTTTACCACCTCACAAAGAAACAGTGACAGGAAAGTAGTCTTGCAACAGTGAAGTTTGGTAAAATATTAACAGTGCATACAGGCATAAAATTATCTTGAGATTTTTTTTTTCCTCTGTGGAGTAACCCATAGTGTCCTAGAAGCACTGAAACACTGACTGTTTATGGTGTGGAATACTACCGTATATTCCGACGTATAAGACGACTGGGCGTATTAGACGACCCCCAACTTTTCCAGTTAAAATATACATTTTTGGATATACTTGTCCTATAAGTCTACCCCTCTTGACTCTTGGACAATTGTATACTCTACTGTATGTACTGGTGCTATACTGTATAAACAGGTACAGATACTGGTGCTGTACTGTATGTAGTACCCAGTATACAACAACCAACCAATCATGGCAAGCAACGTACCTTACCGGTGAAACATGCCATTTTCAGCCGTCTGGCCCACCCTTCTATACTATTACCTCCTTTTCTGCATCTCAGATCTGCGCCACTTCGCTGTAGTCCTCAGTGGTGAGATCTGAGAGGCAGAGAAGGAGGTACGGTAATACGTTACAAAGACAGGCCAGGCGGTTAAAAGAGGTCTTTTTTTCTGAGCACAACACCGCTCTCTTTTTTTCCAGACCCCCGGCACCCCGCACGCCTGCAGCTTGCTCTGCCCTTCACTTACACTTCCCAGTGAGGTGCCCACTCACCTCATCATCTGGACTGCGTTAAGTCACTTCTTTCCTGGAATCCTGGTGAGTGGATTTCATTCTACCATACTTGTACAGCACCGCCCTTGCTGCTTTCATACGGTCGCCACATATGGTGGTGGATGCGGCCACAGACGTTTTTGAGTCCCCCCCCCCCCCCCCCCCCCCACCGTATGCGGCAACCACAGATTCTCCAGTCCAGCTCAGAAGTTTCAGCACTTGCCCTATAAGACGACACCCGGCGTATAAGACGACCCCCGACTTAGGTTAAAAAGTAGTCTTATACGCCAGAATATACAGTACTTCTCATATTTCTATCAACTTGGCGATAGCAGAATCTGCTTTTAAAGTTCTAATTAGGTTGTACTGGGTTCCTTCCAGGTTAGCAAACAATAACTAAGAGGATTTGCATGATACTTTCTGGTTGTGGCCCATGTTGGTATGTTTCTGATCTAGGGTCTATAAACTATTGAGGCAGCTCTTTGGTTAAAATATAGCTAGAGACCCTTGGGCAGCATTGTTACACTTCAAAATTAACACTCTTTCAAAAGAACAAATGAGTCTAGCTCATTTCATATAGCCACAACACCATCCATAGCCAAAGCCTGTAAGAAACAACTTGTGCCTTTTGAGGTGGTCAAATAAAGGGTTAACACTTTCATGGTACAATAACAAGTGTATACTGGAGGACCAGCAGGAAAAAGCTGGAAAAAATAGGGGACCTGTGGAGACAGCTGATGGAACAAGGAATTAGACTATAGCGTAAGGCAGGGATCTGGCTTGGTGTTCCGATACGTGATTGCTGCACTACTTTTTCTTTCTTTCCTTCCTTACGTGTCATCCTCGTGGCCACCACGACATACATTTTTTTAGCTTTGCCATGGCTTCAAATTTGGTTGCACATGACATCCTGCTATCAGCAGAACCAGATAGGGGAGCTGCATCCGCCGTTGGATGTGCCAGGGATGATAGATGTCCACAGTTGCCAGTAAACGGATTTTGCCAGATGTTCAAGCAGGAGCTCTCAGCTAGAGCATCTTACCACATGGGCTTTTGGTCACGCCCCCAGCCGCTAGTAATTTATTTTGAAAAAATATTGAAAAAGAAACGCTGAGACTCCAATGATGCAATGACGCAGAATGAAAATGCCTGTCTAGAAGTTTTGGGCTGATGTGCTATCTTCACCCTCTGCACAGACCCAAAAGCATACAAGGGACCAGGATAAACCACATTCTCAAGGCTGTCAAAATACCTCTGTCAAACAGTTCCAGCAATACTGTACTTTTTGGTAAGTTTAAACTGTGCAGCATACAGTATACCGTGACACGCAATGTGGTCTTAGTGTGAGCGCTGATCTCAAAAGACTGCCCACACTATAAAAGCAATTTGAGATCTGATCCCTCTACTGTCTGATTCTGAATGTAAAACTACACTAGTCTTCAAAATCAAAAACAATTCTGTAACTTTTATAACATAGATATTCATATTTGGTAGGAAACCAGTACTTGTGTCTGGAATGTCCCTTTAAATAAAAAAAATTGCCTTTTTTCCCTGTATGTGGCATCACATGTTGTTTTGTTGAGGAAGAGTTTATTTTAGCCCGGAATTCATCCAAATACAGAAATCTTTAAGACATCCATATCTCCCTGCTCCCAACACTTGATGCTCTGACTCTTCACGCGTGACTTCTCTTTACAGGACATTGCTTCACTGCACTCTTACATACTTTCAAATACAGGTATTTTTTTTCTATAATTTAAAATGTCTGTACATAGGGATAGTATGAACAGCTTAACCCTGTCTGTGTGGACAAGTGTGTTTATTTACATTTAGTGAGTGCCTCATCTAGATTAGTTTTCCTATTTACACTTGACCTTGTAGGTTGACAGCTGTATGATAGATGATGGACACTCAGTGTTGCGGTCGTACCATAATGTTCTTTTTTCTGTTTAGTAATATTACATATTATGATAAAACTGTTGTTAGTGTTGTTACTAACAATAATAATAATAGTAGTAATAATTATACTGCTTTGGTTATTACTACCATGTGATATAATGAACAGACTAAGTCTGTACCCATGTGATATGATGAAGTGAACGTTTCAGCATTACATTGGTACTCTATGTAATTCACTGTAAACATTCTTTTATTTTCACTTGCTGTGTAAAAGTCATCTTTTTTTTTCTACATTGAATAGCTAATAATATATTTTTAATGAAGACCACTGTGAAATAATAGGCACCTTTTGGGCTTACAGTAATAATCTATTAGCACTGTGTATATATACCCTTTGTGTATTATCTATTTAAGTGGACCTGATATTTAATATGTTCAAGAGTTTCTGGACAGTATTGTAGTTAAAGCAAACCTATGACAAAGGGGGGGAATTTGGATACTTGCATCAGCAGAGGGAAGCCACTGGATGATCCAGTGGTTCACTAGATCCTCTTTAAGCCCACCCTTGCTGCTCAGGACCCTCATCTTCTTCCAAGGTTATGTGCGAGTAAGGACTGCACTTATAGTATCCAGTATAGCAAAGCTCTTGTGTACAGAGGAAAAAAACCCATGCACAAGCAGTTTTGTTCTACTGGGCATGCACCGACTATACTTGCGCCTACCCATTGGATGAATGGTGGGCATGAGGACTGGTGCCCATAGATGCCTGCTCCCCCGGCAGTGCACATCCTTGATTTCGCTGCCTTTGCTGGGAGCACTCTGCGCATGCGCACTACTTAACTATTTGTAGTGTGCATGCACATAGCACTCCTGGCCCTGAGAGTGTGATCCACTATGTGTGCCATCGGGCCAGTGCTTGCACAGTAGTATGCAACGTTGCCAACTAGACAAGAGGAACAGGAGGCTTTGCTGAGTAACGGAGGAGGACAGAGGTGAACTGGGGGAGCACTCAGCATGAGTACTGCTGCCCATATATACAAGCAAGGGAAGCTGTGCTCATCTTATGGAGGGCCAGAATTTAAATGGGAAAGGTAGGTGCTGAGAGGAGTGGTCAATTTACATACAATGATTAAGCTTCTGCACACAAACACATCAAGCAGGAACACTAGTAATGATAAAAACAACTTGCATTAAATTTGCATTCACTCGCCTGTGAATCTCAGCAGGCGGGGGAGGGGCGGGGTAGAGGCACGAGGAGAAAGGAGAGAGCTGCGTGTGACATACTGCTTAATAACAAAGCCAGTGACACGCTCCTTGTCGACAGCTTCTCGGAGAGGGTTGCCGGGGCCAGAGGGGGATACAGAAAGACGAAGGAAGGACACACAGGTTAGTAATTGAGAAACGAATCTGTCTCTATGTCCCAATTAGTGGCATTTTTCCACCTCGGGTACTCTTTAGGGTCATTTAAAAAGCAATATTGTAAACAATAAACAGGTATCTTAACACCCTTTGGCTGCTAAAAATAAAACATAACCTTAAATTTCTAGTCAAATAATTTCAGAGATAAAAACTGACAACATTATCATAATCATCATCAACACTAACACCCCACACATGCAATTAAACATGAGACAGACCCATGACAAAGCTCCAGTAGTGAGCAAAACAAATCCAGCACAGGCGCAGTAGTGGCTTTCTGATTGGGCTCAGACAGGAGTTGCAGAGCTCGATCGGGTCCACTGTACTGTACTCACACTTGCGCAGTAGAGCAGATCCGATCAGGCTCGGCTATTTCTGCCTGAGCTCGATTGGAAAACCGCTATTGTCTTTACGCTGGAGTCAGGGAAGGTAAATATTGTTGGCGCTACTGCGCATGTGCCACAGCTGACATCCATGATGTCCAATGTCCAGTGCTGGACCCCGAGGCTTAGGAGGACTTTTGCTCTCTTAACAAGTGGGAGGCACATATGCAAACTGTTGGAATTACTACATGGTTCACCTGATTTGGATGTAAATACCTTCAAATTAAAGCTGACAGTCTGCAGTTAAAGCACATCTCACACACACACACTCAGGCCTGGTGCACACCAGAGGAGTTTTTCTGAGCGGTTTGAGTTTTTAAATCTGCTGCTAATGTTATCCTATGTGTCTGTGCACACTGGAGCAATGAGGTTTTGTAAAAAAAACACATAGCATTACATTGGGAAGAGCTTTTAGAGGTTTCAAAAGCTCTTCCCAATGTAATGCTATGGTTTTTTTTTACAAAACCTCATTGCTCCAGTGTGCACAGACACATAGGATAACATTAGCAGCAGATTTAAAAACTCAAAACGCTCAGAAAAACTCCTCTGGTGTGCACCAGGCCTTACTCATAAAAATTCCAGTATTTGTATAGTGCTTTTCTCCTGTTGGACTGCAAGCGCTTGCGAGGCAGCCACTAGAGCGCAGTAAGTAGGCAGTAGCAGTGTTAGGGAGTCTCACCCGAGAACTCCTTACTGAACATGTACTGGCTTTCTGAATAGGATGAGCCTAGAATTGAACCCCGTTCTCCTATATCAGAGACAGAGTAAAACGGAGTATTGACCCATCTCTTTTATAAATCATGTCACAGATATGCTGTGTGCTGCCAAACTAGTTAAATCGTGTGGATAAGTGTGGGCAAGTTTAAAGTTAGACACAAAAATCCAGGGTATGTATGTCCCTAGTCATGTACAGTCAGTTTTCAATACACTTTTGTATGAAGGATTGGAAATGAAAGCAGCTTTATACAAGATTAAATATGCATTATTTTCATGAGATTTAGGGTTTTCTTCTGTGTCCTGACAATGTTTGTCATTTTACTGAAAGATAAAAATAAAAAAGCCTGAGACAATCTTTCAGCGTTTAAAAAACTGAAAATATTTTGGATGCATGATAAACAGTGACACCAAGTAAACGCGACTCTAGGCCTCTTTGCCAGGTGTTGTCATTTGTTGTGTATTTATATGACAGTGCTGGTGGCATGCTTGGGTGCACACAAATGAACAGTACCTGCAGATGTAATTTGTATTTTTCTACAACCAGTGACAGCATGACATCTGATGCAGATTACTCTTTCTAATCATTTAAAAAGTGACAGAAAGAAACAGATTCAGAGTCTACAAACTGTGATTATCAGTGTTGCTTGCAAAATATGGACAGAAAAATGGTGTTTCACTATGAGGTATATAAACGGCATATGCATGCTGTACAAGCATTGTGTTTGAACGTGCTACTTGCCAGCCAACAATAACAAATCCCAACACCTCTGTGATCTCTTAATATTTCTGCCATTGTGTTTACTGCCTTAGATGCCAATTAGCATCTTAACAATGTTGCATGTTTACATTTAAAATGGTAATAGCTAGGCACAAAGGCCACATAAAAGACTTTAAAATTGAACATCATATTCTTAAAGGATTATGGTAATGGTGTGGGGAAAAAAAACGTACTTATGCAGGATTTCAGTTTAAAGTCCTAGTTCAGGCATTTGTGTTCTTTTATGGATGTTTTATAATTATCAACACACAAAATCTATGGTATTTTGCAATGTTAAGGTGCCCATAAATCAAACGATCCAGTTTTTTTTGTTGTGAGCACAAAGCTGATCACCGAACCCAACCATTTGCTTTTCTTTGTTACTCTTTGTTACCAGCACTACAGCTCAGAATATTATCATTAGTTCCTGTCTAGTTCCTCCCTGCTTAGTATGCAATGAATCGTTATCACAGATAAAGCAGAGAGATTAAAGGTACATGTTGCTTTTATAAAGATAATTGGTCATGGAATGCGTGAAATGCTTTATTATACATTCAGCAAGAAGCAACTGCTGAACTGTATCTGCAGTGCTGGCCACAAGAAACTATTCTCTCTCAGCAGTGAGAGGAGGTGGATTTGGTCAGGTGATGTGCTCTGTGCTTGGGAAGGAACATACACTTCCCTAGCAAATAAAGAGCTATTGGTTGCAGAAGCCAGGCATGTACTTGAGCCTGATGCTTGAAATCCGGTAATTTTGCCATGTTTGTAAATGGAGGAGAGTGTGGCTTTGAGCTAGAAGAGGGTCCCGACCAGTTGCAGTGGGGTTAAAGGATACCCGAGGTGAGAGATAAATGAAGGGTGCCATATTTATTTCCTTGTAAACAATGCCAATTGCCTGGCAGCTCTGTTGATCTGGCTTTAGTAGTGTCTGACTCAAAACCCTAGAACAAGCATATGGCTAATCCAGTAAAACCTGAGTCAGCTGAGTCAGAGTACCTGATCTGCTGCATGCTTGCTCTGGGTCTATGGCTAAAAAAAGTATTAGAGACACAGGGCTAAGAGGACTTCCAGGCAACTGGTATTGTTTAAAATGAAATAAATATGGCACCCTCCATTTACCTCTCACCTCGGTATCCTTTAAAGAGACTCTGTAACAAAATGTTAAGCCTTATTTCTTCTATAGGTTCCTATACCTGTTCTAATATGGCCTGTCTTACTGCAGCCTTTCCTACTTGCACTGTCTCTGTAATAAATCTTATCTCCTTTCCTCTGTCGTGTCTGTTGGCTGAGGCTGGAATGTGTGGAATGTGCAGCACTGCTTGTCATTGGCAGAAGCTTTACACACCCCCTCCAAGCTCTGCATGAGTCACACAGTAAGCTAGTTCTCAGCCTATGATGCTGTGGTTAGAAGCCAGTCTTTTGTTTGTAAACACTGCCAAAACTGTTCGTTACAAACCAGGATCGCAGCAGGGAGTGGCAGAAACAGCACAGAGGGGCACAGGAGAAAATAAGGAATAGAATGGTATGCTTTTTATTGTAAGAATATTAGAGTACAGATTCTCTTTAAAGAATAAAGAGGAAGCCTCTATACCATCCACAGGCTTCTTGCTATGTGGGTAGTACGTAGCTTCTTTCTTTTTAAAGATACAGATTTGTTTTAAAGAAATTCCTCTCAGTTTTTGTTACAGTGATGGTTTTAGTAGGGCATGAAGTTATTGGCAGTATTCTCAATGGAAACACACACAGCATTGTTCCGATACATCCTCACTCTTTTCAGAACTACTATTACTTTTGACCAGAGTTTAAGTTTAAACATTTACAGACTGCTTAAAGAGGAACGTCAGCCTAAACAAACATACTGTCATTAAGTTACATTAGTTATGTTAATGAAATAGATAGGTAATTTAATCTCTTACCCACCCTGTTTTAAAAGAAAATGTTTGTGATTTCATGGGGGCAGCCATCTCTTTGGTTGAAAGGAGGTGGCAGGGAACATGAGACACAGTTCCAACTGTCCTGTGTCCCGATCACCACTCCCAGCTGCGCGCACTAGGCAACGAGAACAACATCTGAAATCCCATCATGCTTTGCACAGCATCAGGGGAAAAATTCCCGGCCAGATTTCTTTGATGGGGCGGAGCTTAGCTTCTGTGCAGCAAACAGTGAGGCTTGGGTAAGAAAAACTCAAAGTGCTGATGCTGTGAAACTTAAAAAAAAACACCAAGCCTTTTCAGTGCTGCTGAGTAGATTTTTGGTCTGGAGGTTCACTTTAATAAAGGCTATTTCACAGTGGAGGGATTTTTTTTTTATTGCAAAAACGCTTGGTGTGGCATTTTTGCAACTATTGCGATTCTGTAAAAAGTATAAAAAAAACAAAAGCGCTGTAAAAAGCGCTTCAAAATCGCTTACCAGCATCAGCTGTTAAATCACTCTAAAACAGGTCATCGTTAAGTGCTTTTTGGTGTGAAATAGCCATTAACTAATGTTAACTGCTGTATTCTATAAGTGTTCGATATGGTATTCATTCCAGATAGAATATTATCATACCTCCTACCTCATAAAGTCACATAAAAGTTCCAAAACTGTATATTCATTGTGCTTAAACTGCAAGTTCAGGCAGTTAAGCTTGACCATAATGACAGGGAAAACTTTTCTAAAGGAAATCTTAAAAGCTTAATGCCATTTTAATTTTTCAGTCAATAATTATTTTCCATTAAAATCATGCTAATTAGAAGTTAATGGCAGAGTACCAACTTGAAATGCTCACCTATGTTTAAATAATTAGATCCAGAAGTACTGCTGTATTGATAACAGCTTAAAGGAATACTATCGATGTATGCATTTATTTTTAAATGCTGTATGTTGTAGCACACATTAGGACAAGTACTAGGAGCAATTTGATTCCTCACACAGCTGTTCCTCTCAGCTGTAAAATCCTCCGTCAGTTTTGGCTGTCAGTGTTTGATACAAATGTATCTATATGCTGAGGGCTCCCAGAGGGCTAAGCCCATGTCTGCACAGGGGAGTTGCTATCAACTCCTCAGTTTATAGTTTAATTATTACCTTGCTGAAAGAATCTTATTGATATGGTGGTAAGGGGTTAAAGATTCTAGCAATGTGTGTTTATTATCGTTGCTTCTCTTGACTGATAAAGATACTAATAATGCTAATTGTAGACAGTGGTCTGCCCCTCTCAGCAGCTTGTAAAGTGGATGCAGCCTGGAGTGAATCTCCTCAAGCAGGCAGCCAGTCTGAGTGTAAACACAGACTCGTGGTATAGCTAGTTATATTCCAGCAATATTCCAGCTCATTTAGTTACCTGTTACCACCTCAGATCAGCCTATTTCTCCTCATATCTCCTGCATGCTGTGAGTGACACTGAAATATATTTGTGAGCTGTGTGACAGAGTAACCAAGCAGCTCAGGGTGACCCAAACTACTATGAGCTGTGTGAGAAATGAATTTTTAAGCAGGGATAGTGAGAGAGAGACCTGCGTGAATAAATAAAGTGCCCCTAGCACTAGTGGTAATGTGTACACTAATATACAGTATTAAAAAAAAAAGTCGTTTCAATCGATAGTACTCCTTTAAATTTATATGTAGACACTTACTCTTGCCTTTTGTTGCAGTTGTGGTGTTAAAACACGTGTACATGTGCCAGGATCTTAATCATTTCCTGTTATGCACAAGGAGGACAGGTCATAGCAAACAGGCATCACATCCTGTTAAATCTGCTTACCTGATCTAAAAATATTCATATTTTCTAGGTTTGAGTGTTTTAATTGCATTCATTCCTTTTCTCTTGTATTCATCTTGCTCTTTTGTATTTAACTCCATATTTACTGATTACTCCTTTGAACTAATAGATTTGTTATATTTTGGAATAAAATAAGCTCTAAGATATTTCAAGGGTTCATATTTGTTACGTTTTGCTCATCAAACATTCAATATACTGTTCTCTTCCTGCCCTTTGATCTTCAGAACTTTCATTACACATAATGGTACAAATAATACTGAATTGCCCTTCTTTTCTGGTAATTCACTGAAAGGAGGTTTGTTCTGTGCCTTAAGTAATATTCATCTACATCCTGCAACATAGTTTTGACTGTTTGATTCACTAAAAGTAACCCTGTGTGAAAAATGTACTGTGACTGTTCAGGAGTATCAGGACCAAGAAAGAAAGCAAACCGTGACATACCTAGCCAAAATACACAGATTGGGTGTTTATAGTACACACATTGTAGAAAATGGCTACACAGCACATTAGCCACTGATTCCAACAACAAATCCCAGCAAAATTGTGTGTACAATACAAGTCTCAAAAGTCTAAGTATTGTTACTGATTTTGTTTTCTGCAGCATTGCAACTGGGAATTGGATGAACAGCAAGTCCAAGAAGTCCATGTAGAAAGCTTAAGGTCACCATAATCCACATTTTCTTTAGCAAAGCAGATACATTACACGTTTCTGTAGTCCACGAACAGTTTTAAAGTCTTCACAGTCCACATTCTGCTGAGCATAACAGAGAAACTACAAGTTCCAGGGAATTTGCAGTCCTCCTTAAAGCAGCAGAGTCAGCCATACTATGCCAGGAAAAAAATCACATAGATAACTACTAGTACTATATTGTACTGTACACATTTTGATTTCAGTGAATTTTATATAGTAAATAAAGAGCATTATGTTCCTGGCATTTGCCATTTGGATTCCCTCTGACTGAAGGCATTCCTGATGTCATTTCCTACCTTACTCTTTTTTTTTCCCTCCTAGAATCTGAACTGTCATAGTTAGCTTGCTTAGTAAACACATGAGAACACAGGCATAAAGATTGTATTTCAGCAGCTCTGAACTGCCCTCAGCCAATCAGTGAGGAGCAGGAATGTGGGAGGGGAGATGACAAGCTTCCTTCTCGTCGGCAATGTACCAGATAAAGCCAATCTGACAGATGGTAGCCTCCATATATATATATATTTTTTTCATTTCAGTTGTCCTTTAATGTTCTTCCTATAGTGTGGTGCTGAAAACTGTATTTCAGATTCCAGATGCGGTCTTAAAAGGGATTTATACAGAGGGAGTAGCATACTAGCATTTTGTGATTTTATTTTCCATTTTATGCATTCCAAAATGCTATTTGCTTTAGCTTCTGCTGCTTGGCATTGACTACAGGTGTTTAGCTTGTTAACAACCAGTATTCCTAAATCCTCCGGCAAGTCTGATGCTCCCAGCTGTAAACCATTTATCATATATGTTGCTCTGCCATTGGCAGATCCAAGGTGCATGACCATACAGTTATCTACATAACATTTTCTCTGCCATCTGTCTGCCCATATAGCCATGCTCTTGAGAACCTGTTGTAAAATGTCACTATCCTGCTTAGTGTTTATTGACAGCATTACTCTGTATTCCATCCACTAGATCATTAATAAGTAGATTTTAAAGGATTGGACCTAATACTGATCCTTGTGGGACCCCACTGCTAACAGTTTCCCATTTTGAATATGACTCATTTACCACCACTCTTTGCCTTCTGTCCCTTAAAGGACTTACGAGGCCAAAATGTCTAAAAAAAGCAAAGTACCTGTAAGCTGTTTAAATGCACGGAGGACGCCGTCCGCGCCCTCGGTGCAGTTCCGCCGGGTCCCCTTCCTGAGATCGCCCCCCGCGCCGACCCCGACCCCCCAGGCCGGGTCGGGCTCTCGTGCCGCTCTCAATATGGCCGCTTCCATTGGCCGCGGCTGCGCAGTCCGCCTGGCCGCGAGTGCAGCTGCGCAGCTCTACGGCCAACCCCCCGAACCACGCACTGTAGCGTGGATCGGAGGGGTTGGCCGTAGAGCTGCGCAGCCGCACTCGCGGCCAGGCGGACTGCGCAGCCGCGGCCAATGGAAGCGGCCATAATGAGAGCGGCACGAGAGCCCGACCCGGCCTGGGGGGTCGGGGTCGGCGCGGGGGGCGATCTCAGGAAGGGGACCCGGCGGAACTGCACGGAGGGCGCGGACGGCGTCCTCCGTGCATTTAAACAGCTTACAGGTACTTTGCTTTTTTAGACATTTTGGCCTCGTAAGTCCTTTAACTAGTTCTCTGTCCACAAACGCACATTTTCTCCTAGTTCCTAGGCAATTCACACTGAATGAGGTAGATTGGGAACAACCTCGGGCTAAATTATGGGACAAGGGCAACACCTTGGTGAAGACAGAAGCAAAGCATGCACGATCTTCAACTATTTAGTTCCCTAACCAATCTTTTAAGTGTCCTATATTCTCAACCTCCTTCCTTACAGAATGTATGCATTAGTAAAACATTCTTGGATTTAACTTTGTCACTAGCCAGTTGACACTGAGTTATCACACTGAATGACACCAACCTTAGTGATGCCACTAGCTTTAACCTGTTGCATCATTACTGTAACACTTATTTTAATGTGCAAAATGGCTGTCATTGAATTCAATAAAGTTTTGACCTTTTCTGTGGTCTTTCTTCCAAGAGGTAAGTTCACCACTTATCCTCCCTTTTAAAATGTGTTTAATGATTTTATAGAGCGCTGGTGTCTTTAAATTAGTTAAATACAGTGTTTCAGTATTTTTCCATTAAGTATAAATAATGTATGAAGCTACATATCACTTCATGTATTTAGATGAATTCATAGAGATCTGTTTTAAGTTAGCATATAATACAGTAACATGGGCTTTCAAATAAAACAGTGCTAATAACTGAATTAACAGTTTTGCTACATGACATAATCATTCTGTTCACTGAGCAACGGCTTAATAGCTGTACACCTAGTTATTCCAAAGTCTCATTTTTGTACAGAATAATTACTTTTCGACAATTATTTGTCACCCTTAATTCTTGCCCTATAGCAAGTGCACATATGTTCTAAATACCTAGGCATTCTGAATGTATTATTTCCAGTTGGATGCTTTACATCATTTCTGTTTATGTTTCACACATTGGTGGTATAATAACGTCATAAGAAACCTACTGATTAAAACCCTCTGTACACTGCACATTTAATATAAATCAATAAAGAAATGATATTCAGTAATCCCTGCGTGTTAGCTTTTCATTTATATAAGCTAGCAGTCTCTGTAATTATATTACTTTGGAATTAACATGTACTAATTTCAAATTCGGTGAGCAGAAGGAAAGACTTTATTTACTTGGCTATAAACATCTTTTCCAGTCCATAGGAAAACAATCAGAAAAATGGCTATTGATTTCTGAGAAGGCAGCATTCATTTTACAAGTGTATTTGCCTGTTGGGAATTTAAAGCTCATTTCCAGGCAAAACTTTTATTTATCTTCTTATTTATTTATTTTGTAATAGGGTCTAAAAAGTTTATAACCATCTTCAGGTGTTTTATTGTTCTTTGTCCTCAATATGGAGAATTTTAAACGTTACCAGTGACCAAGCTGTCATACTCCGTTTATCAGAAAACAGTTGCATTCAGATTCCATGAAATAAGCATTATACCAGGTTACAATACATGCAAGCTATAGGATTAATGTGTTTTGGTCCTCAGGGGTTTAATGACATATCAAAGTTTTTGGAATGTGGCATTTAGGTTTCTTTTAGTTCCTCATACAATCCGACTAGTGGCTCACCATGAACTAATTGTGTGCTTGATTTCCTAATATTAACCAATGCCTTGCATTAATCAAGGCCGATCAGCCTGTAACATGTGTAACTATGCACATTGGATAAGTAGGACTGGTGCACAATGGCATATTGTGCACCAGAAACTGTAGATGTGTGTTTGGCTTTCAGGGAAATGTTTTCATATTTGGATGCTGGAGTTCCTTCTTGCAAGCAGAAAGCTGAATAATTACAAAGAGTTTATGATTCTGTAGCTGTAAACCTACTCTTACAAACACAGTAAGAACTTTTTTTTTTAGTTTTTAAATTTGTGTGGTTTACAGGATCAGGTACACATACTCCAGCATTATCTATTCTCTATTGAGGCACGCTTTTAGTGCATTAGGCTCCCTGTACCATGGTCTGAGGGATGTGTCACATCCCGAGTGATTCTGCTGTATTTGCCCATCACTTGCGATTGGCTAATTGATAGTGCCTTGGATTCCTATGGAAGCATTCACACTGCAGTGTTTGTGATTGCAAAAGTGATGCATGCAGAGCTTTGGGAGCGATTTCTAAAAATAATCACAGCAAAGTCGCTGAAAAGTCAGTTATTGGGTGATTTCTGTTGTGAATCAGCCCTGATTTTCAGTCAACTTTCAGAAAACATTTTTACACTTTCTGTGGTGTTAGCAAAGTTAAAGGATACCAGAGCCAAAAACTTCGGAGAAACGGGGGTAGCCGGCATGTATAGTGAGCTGTCCTGATGGCCCCCACTTCCCCCGTTCTCCTGTGTCCCCCTCCTTTCTCAACTAAAGCCCCCACACCCCATGGCCTCTTCCAGGTCATCCGGAGTTGGGCTCCCCTGTGCAGGCGCCAGCCCAGCGGGTGCGCATCCCTCAGCGCATGACCGCGTGTAATATTCATGTGACATATATGGACTGTATGTATGGATTATATAGTAAGATTGCTATTCACATCCCTTCTGATCTATAAAGTTACACTTGAGCCCTGGAGTTACCTTCGAGCCTCTGGAATTACTCTGGAGTTAACTTTAGGTCAGAATAGCATGTTTGTTCCATTGCAATTCCACCTTTATCTTGTTCTAACCGGTTTTATCTGGTTTTTGCACAGTAGGTTTTCATACTTCCTGAAGGCCAAAGACCATACTCTCCATTGCCTGTGCACGAGGTGTTCGTGCTTGGCTGTGTTGTATTGCACAGAAGCGGATATCATAGGTTTGTACTGTGATCATGGACCTATGACAGCGACCGTGTATGCGCTTGCATGTGTTATGGTTTAGGGGGTATAATTGGGTTGGGAAAAGACCTGGACTCTGGGACTTGCCTGAGACCAACAGACATGTTGAATTGTGTCGCCAGGTGTTTCCCCTATGGAGGATTGACGGAGTCCCCTCTTCCCCGTGTGATGCTGCAACTGGTGAGAATGTTGATGCTTACTTATTACTAATCCTTAAACTATGATTCTGCAAATACCTTCTTAAAGATACATTTATACTTATAACAGAATAATAGAACAATAAATACTATTATTGTTTTAATTATTCAGTTTTGCCTATATTTCTTTTTAACCTACTATAAGTAGTGTGCACTTTGTAGCAAGGTTTAAAAACCCTATGTTTTGGGGCAAAACACAGCATCCGGGAGCTCTCTGTGCATGAAATGCATGATTACATCATGCACAGAGTGCTCCCAGCCACGGTCGAGCGCTATTGCCTGCACAGTGGAGCCCGGCTCCAGCGCCCCAGAAGAGGCCGCCGGAGGGCTTTAGATGAAAAAAGGGGCCCCCGGAGAATGGGGGAGCGGTGGCCATCAGGACTCCATATACATGCCGGCTCCCTGTGTTTTTCCAAAGATTTTCAACTCTGGTATCCTTTAAGACTGCCTTCTAGACACAACTCAGTTGTCCTTTTGCTTTTAGAATAGTTTTGTTGTCTTTGAAGTGGTTAAGCAATTTCTGCAGTTATTTTGACAGTCTACAAAAAAATTAATGAATATTTAAACTTTTTGGTTGATGAATTCTAAAGGACTAAGCATTTTAAAATACCATCAGTCTGTAACTGATGTTACGGCTTTTCCAATTTAATGTCAGTAAAAGTTTGTAAAGCACTCATTGTATATTTAAAGTGGGATTTAATTCCCTAAACTAAAATTTCAGTACCTGCTTTAGGTACATTGAAGAACATTTGAATGTATTCCATGTGTAAAAACATTTCGTTTCAATGCAAAGAGCAGTACAAGCCTGCTTATCTCTAAATGGGAAATATTGTATTTATGCTTGAAAAAAATCTATGTTTTCCCTTTTGATGTTGCATGTATATAGCTGTCTGTACCATCAGCCTGCAAACAAACAGGATGTAAGCCCAAAGAAGGCTGCAAGGCCGAAAGCTTACATATTCTTATTCTTTTTAGTTAGCCAATAAATGGTATCATCCTGATTTAAAACTTCTTTCTTTTACTGATGGCTAACACGGTACAATACCCTACTTTATTCATTACTGGTAGAAACTCTCTGTCTGTGTCTTCATTCTTTTCCCACCTCCTTCTGCTGAATAGACACATTGCCATGGCAACAGCTGGGTCACTTCAGCAGAAAAGAGACCAGGCAGAGAACTTCTATTGGCAATGATTACTTTTGCCGATTAGCAGAGATGAGCAAAAGCTTGCACTGCACTCTGCATTGAAATTAAATGTTTTTACATACAGGTGCATATGCTTCCAAATAGTTTAGAAAGGCATAGAATGGACAAATAGTCTTGTACATGGGCTGCTTCCTTAATGGACCTAAGTTCTGAATTTTATGGATGCCTCTTTTATGTTTTTTTTTTTTTTTTTTTTTTAATGACTGAAATATGCATGTTTTGTTATTTATGGCAGTGTAATAAGTGAATGGCAAATTGTTTCAACAGGTACTCTGAATTAGGAGGAGTCATTTGGTTAGGTACTGAGAATACAAATAAGGGAAAATGGTGAAATAATATCAGAGATATTTAGACCTATACTGTAATTGCAACACTTGCCCAGCTTTGTGAAGGACATTGAGCAAGGATGCTCATGAGGGATTCAAGCAAAGGATGATTTGTCTTCTCCCAAGTTTGAATGATTCAAGTGCTTTGGAATACACTAACTAGGCAAGAGGTGTTGAAAGGGAGACATAATTAACATTTAAGAGTACCTAGGAGACATATACTTGCTTTGACATCAGTATTTATTTTACAAAGAAAGTCATATTGGAGGGCAGAGCTTGCAAATAATTAAGTACTAGGCAGTCATAAATCAAGACAATTATTTTTTCCAAGTGAAATGTGTGAAGCTATGA
The DNA here is from genome assembly GCF_040937935.1 of Hyperolius riggenbachi. Lineage (NCBI taxonomy): Eukaryota > Metazoa > Chordata > Amphibia > Anura > Hyperoliidae > Hyperolius > Hyperolius riggenbachi. Next base: position 270,269,099 of record NC_090648.1, read on the forward strand.
AGAAGGCTGTAGAGGTCATTGAGACTGTATATTTTACATAAAGTTCTCAAGAATGTGACATAATATGAAAGATAAGCAAACAGGGATTGCATTGTCCCTTGCCCCGTCCCAGGAAACCGTGTTCTCAGCAATAGCCAGAAACGTACATTGTGCTTTTTTTAAAGATGTAAATCAGACATCTGATTAGGCTTTCTCCCCAGTAGCATGGTATGATTGGTCCGCATGGACAGGTTATTTACGAATTATACAACATGATGTAGGGATTTATAGAGGGTCAAACAAAATTGAAACTTTCTTTAAAATGTTACTATACTTTCATGGGGACAGCAGTTTGCATTACAGTGGAATGTTTTACCAAGCATCTCAAAATTAACTTACGTCTCTCTTTCTGTGTGTCTCATGATACTGGACAAAAGTATTTTTCCTCATAGGTGCTTCTGCACACAAGCTGTTATTAAAATGTATTAATAAGGCAATAGCATATTATGCAGCACTGTACAATACATAAGGGAGACATTACAGCATCAGGCAATGTTACACAGGGACATTATAGCACTCAACCATGGTACACAAATAGGTAGCATATAAGTAAAGCGGACGAGTCACTGAGTCCATGTGATGGTGAAGAAGAGCCAATAGGAAGGAGGGCCCTGCCAAATAGGCTTACAGTCTAAGACTATCAGCTACCAATGAGGGATTGCCGTATCAGCCTACAGGCCTGCAAGCACTAAGTAAATAATAATAAATAAAATATAGGTGTTTAAGTATTCTCCTTCACATTGCATTCAGTTTAACACAAGACTCACCGCCACTGCAAGTGTGGCCTTGACAGACAAGTGATCACCATGCAACTACATAACCACTTTAGGCATAAACTTTATGCTTTATCTTGAAGTGTTATTGGTAATCTCTGAATTTTGAAGTAATTTTTGTTAACATACTGATGTCACTTTTTGCTGCCTGACTGTGATCTAGGCAAATTAGCATATTTGCATTTTATCGGTAGGGATTACAGTTGACCATTGCTCCTTTGATGTGGCCTGCCAGGGATAGGAGGAGGGGGGAGTACGGAGGGGCTGCAGGATGTCAGAAAGTGAGAAAGGGCCCACCAGTAAACTAATGCGCCACTTTGTCTCTTATATGATATTGCAGCAACCATACCTTTTTGAAATAATTTTAAATGCTTTCCTTTTTATGTTCTGTGGAATGTAGTTACTGAAAAGATTCCTAGTGAGGATTTTAAGCTTTCTCTTGCCATCTCACATGCACTTCCGATTTTTATTTTAATCCTTTCACCCTTATTATAACTATTTTCTTGACCATTGTCCAGCTGAAATATCATGTTCTTAATAGTAATTTTTAGTGAGGTAATGTTTCTACTCACCACCACTGGAATAGCACATGTCTCTCAGGCTTTGGCAGGAACTACAACTACTCCTCATAATACAATATATTTTAAGAATAATCTCAATGCAGCATATATCTATATATTGCTATAAAGTGGTATGTAACCATGCTTTCCCAGTAATGTTTAACCCTAGGCTATGATTTCATGAATCTCTTTACCACAGAGCACTCTGGGAGATCAGATGATGTTCCTGGTCACTTCACACAGGAAGAAGAGAAAAAAATGATTTTTCAGCATCTCTGATAAATTTTTTAGCGAACCCGAGCCGAAGCTCAGGTTCAAAATCTGATACTCACTAAAATACTCACTATGAAGAGCGGGAAGCCTCTGGATCCTAATGAGGCTTCCCTCGGTTGAGCGTGGCCCCCCCTCCCCCCCCCCCCCCATTGCTGAGCTCCTCTTCCTGGATCAAGTAAGCACAGTGGCAGTGCGAATCTGCTCGCCCATGCTACTGCACATGCACGGACAGGCTCAGTCGACTATTGTGCGCACTTGATCCAGGAAGAGGAGCTGTGTGGTCGCGATGTGATTAGTGACAATGCATTGTCGCTTAAAGAGGAACTCCAGTGAAAATAATTTAATATAAAAAGTTGCTTAATTTTTACAATAATTATGTATACATGATTTAGTCAGAGTTTGCTCATTGTAAAATGTTTCCTCTCCTAGATTCACATTCTGACATGTATTACATGGTGACATTGTTACTGTGGGCAGATTATGTAGCTGTTCTGGCTTTAACAGACAGCTATAAACAGCCATTTTCTGTGTGTGTCATTGTTACATTGTGGCAGTTTGCCCAGAGTACCGTACGGTACCAGAGCCTCTTGTGGGAGGGGTTTCAGCACAAAATCAGTCATACAGCGCCCCCTGATGGTCTGTTTGTGAAAATCATTATATTTTTCATGTAAAAGTGGGTATCAGCTACTGATTGGGATAAAGTTCAATTCTTGGTCGGAGTTTCTCTTTAACAACGAAGTAGCATGAGAAGCCTCAATAGGATCCTGATGCTTCCCCCTCTTAAGGTAAGTACCTGATTTTGTACCCGAGCTTTGCCTCGGGTACACTTTAAGAATTCGTCAGGGTGAGGTAAGAGTTTACCATTGGCAAAAGTTGACTAAATGGTTTTAAATGAATATTGTAAAAATCGGCAATGTTATTCAATAAGTTTGATACAGCAAAGTTCTACTTTAAGTACCATTACCATATCATTTCATTGCAAAGCCCAACTATAAATTTATTTTCCTGGACCATTTTTTCCTATAATCTACAGATCTAGATAACATAATTTTATTATTGCACTGTTATAAACAAACCTATGGAGGTTTAGTTAGTTTTCAGCTGAGCTGCAGCCAGGCAGTTCTGGCTTCCCTGCATGCGTTCAGCTGCTATTCACCACCACTGGAATAGCACATGTTTGCAAATGTAAATAGCAAGGTGACTAACAGTTATCACACAAGATAAAAAAGTTTTGTGCCCAAAAAAACCCTTAAAAAACAAAAACAAAAAAGCACTAAATTATTATTCTTTATTTTTTTTTGTAGTAGAAGTGTGAACTTATTTCATGCATTTGTATTTTGCCGCATATGATTGTGTTTGATTGGAAGCAGCAAGTTTTATTTTACTTTATTTATCCAGTGTTCTTAAGGCTGCTTACACACAGGGACGTTACAGGCGCACGTTAGTGCGCCTGTAACGCTCCCCCAACGCACAGCAATGTAACACAAGTGGGCTGTTCACACAGCCCACGTTGCGTTACATGTAACGCTGCACATTGTCCGGAAAGTGCAGCATGCTACGGCGTTAGAGCGGCTATAGCCGCGTTAGACTGTTTGCACATGCTCAGTGGGGGGCAAAGAGGAGGCGGGGAGAGCCAACTACAGTAGTCGCGCACATGGCTACTTAATATTCACTGCACTGGCAGCAGCTGATTGGCCGGCGGGACCACGTGATGCGGAGTGTCTCACTCCGCATCACGTGGTCCCGCCGGCCAATCAGCGCCACTCTGGGAGACCTTATAGGGATAGAGCCGCCTAACGCGGCTCACTCTACCATCCTCTCTTGCAGCACCATACGTTGTGTTAGGTGCACGTTATGCGACTTTAACGTGGCACCTAACACAACGTCTTGGTGTGCAAGTAGCCGAATTGTATGGTTTTTAATAAAAACATGTTTCATAAATATAAAATGGAAGTTTCCACTTTAATCTACATTTTAATTGCAGCTTATTTTACCTGTTCTTTGCATTGCTATACGCATGTGGCCACCAGTAACCACAACCACACTAGAGCACACCCTTTAAACCATATAGATGTGGAGGAATGATTGGTTGGTAACAGGAATCCTAATGTATCTCTCCTTGGTTTTCTACACCTTAAAGGTAACCTAAACTGAGAAGCATATGGAATTTTCCTTTTTTAATAATACTAGTTGCCTGGCTATCCTGCTGATCCTGTGTCTCAAATACTTTTAGCCACAGCCCCTCAACAAGCATGCAGATCAGGTGCTCTGACTGAAGTTATACTGGATTAGCTATATGCTTGTTTCAAGTGTGTGATTCAGCCACTACTGCAACAAAAGATCAGCAGGACTGACAAGCAACTGGTATTATTTAGAAGGATACATCCATATCCCTCTCAGTTAAGGTTCTATTTAATACATTAAAAGAATAGTCCTTTTCTGTAATTATACATGAATGTTACTTATTTTTGGCAAGACTGATTTTTTCATAGAACACATAAAAACACATGTATTTAACCCTAGAATCCTTGATGAAATCAGTATGGGCTTGTGTATGCCCATATTTCAGATATTATAGACATTGCTGTTTTTTTAACACCTATCTGTTTTCCCTTCATGGGACACTAAAAAGTAAGTTGAAATGCCTGCTGTCTGTTCTGATAAGGAGATTGCCTTCGCAATCCAGTACTTTCCTACTCTTATGCTAGGTACAAACAATGAGATTTTTTGGCAGATTTACTGCCAGATCAATTATTTCCAACATGTCCGATCTGATTTCCGCTCGATTTTCCGTTCACTTCTATGGATATGTTGGAAATTATTGATAAAGAAGCAATCATTAACCATCTGCATTTACAGCAAGCTGGAACTCTAGTAATGATAACAACTGGATTCCAAATTGTATTTAGTTGCACTAATGGAGGATATTCACTTCCAAAATGGTTTGCATGCAAAAGCAATCTGTACTAAACCCTTTCACTAGCATTGAGGTTATCTCCCTTTGAAAGGGTCCCAACTTTATGCACACCAGTCAGCAAGCAAGCAAAACTTTTTATGCTCTTGAACCTGAGATTCACACTGAAGCCTGTCAGATGCTACCTTTAAAGGTAACAGCTGCCTGCACATAAATCAGTCTAAAATCTCCAGGGAGTGACAAACTGCACTGCTGATAGACTCGTCCAAAACCTGTCCGATTTTCACTACTTATTGTAATTGACTGCAACATAGGAAAAGAGTAACTTATAATGCATTGAATTACTCTGGGAGAAATGTACATTTTATATGTTTGTTTTTTAATGGACACCTGAAGAGGGATGAGGAGGCCGCCAAATGTATTTCCTTTTAAGCTTGCCTGGTAGCCCTGCTGATCCTCTTCCTCTACATTTTTTAGCCATAGACCCTGAACAAGCATGCAGTAGTTGAGGCACTTCTGATATTTTTGTCAAATCTGGCAAGATTACCTACATGCTTGTTTCTGGTGTGATTTAGACACTACTGCAGCCAAATGGATCAGAAGGCCGATAGGCAGCTAGTAATGTTTAAAATGAAATAAATATGGCAGCCTCGATATATACTTCTCGCTTCAGGTCCCCTTTAAATTTTTAATTTTTTTATGATAGTTCTCCTGTAACTCTTTTTCTCTTTTAGTAATTAGGACACTCCCAAGTCAGATAATTTTCAGCTTTTCAATAGCCTTAGTCATATGCAGCAGACAACGTGTTACCCACCTCCACCAATTACATTTTTCTGCAGATCTTAAATGCCACTATGAATGGATGACAATAGATTTGCATCTTATTTATGCACCTGACCTGTTTGTTGTACAGTCATAATTACATTTTTAACAGCACTGGGACCAGTAGGCATCATTTGTTACCATGGAAACAAAATGACATATTGTACAGGGTAGGAAACATATAACCATGAAAATGGTACAAGTGCTGAGAGATGTTTAACAGCACTTGCTTAAGCCGTGTAGATTTCGATATTAGAGTCATCATTTCCTTTCTCCCTTGTTGTATAATGTTATTATCATAAACTGCTGCATAAGTATTTTATGAAAAATATTTTTTACCTGATAGATGACAATAATTACATTTGTCTGCTCATTCGTTTTGGGCAAATGCTTATTTCTAGTGAGTTGGAAAATTTAAATTTAGAATTATTGCTAACCAAATTACCTTTATCTGCGAAAGTGCATCTGCTCACAATTACTTACAAGAAGGAGAATGAATTCATTCAGCATTTGCCTTTGCTTTTCTTGATCAGTGTAACTGGCGACTAATGCTCATAGTTTAGTGGACGATTTTTCCTCTTTGTTTAAATGCTAGTGAATCTCTAAGCCTCACAGTGCTTATTAAGCCTTGCCGTGAAAATGATGATGCTTAAAACTAATTATCAGATTTCATTATGACTTTAATTGTGTAAGAAAGTTTTCTGTCATCACTGTGAAACCATACTTATCAGGCACATACTAGTTGTCATAGCTACTTAAATTGGTGTTCCAGTTACTAGTGCTGTATTTCTCCACCGAGTATCCCCTCCACCTTTATCTTCCTGGTAGCATTATATGCATTCCAATTTGTAGCTACTAAGCTACCAACAGCTTGAGTTTAATAGAAGAGGAACTAGTGGCAGCTGGTTAGTTGAGCAGAAGAGCTTGAAGGAGACAGGATTCCTCCATAAACTTCAGGAAACTTCTATCTACAATATGGTCATACTGCTAATCCAAAAGAGAAACCCTGACGACTTCAGAATACAGTATTTTAAAGATCCATTTATTGACTCCTAACATTTAGCTTGATTATGACTAATGTTATGGGGGTTTCAGGAGACCCATGTAAACATTAACCAGAGCAGGGATGCTTATCTCATCGCTCCTTGTTCAGTGTTATATGATTACAGGATAAACCCTCACTCTTGTTAAATGGACACCCACCAGGCACTGGGATTTACCCAATAAATCTTCATACCCAACAGCAGTCGAAACCTGAGCTCTAGAAATAGAAGGGGTCCTATTTCACCTTTCCATCTCTGAGCCACATCCTTCTGCTGGTGGCTTAAGCCACTTTAAGGGGGAGAGGTCATGCTTATTTTTTTCTCCTTAGCTCTCCATGGAGCTGAACATTTTTGTGCCATGGAAGGCTTATGAGTTACATCTGCTGATCAAGTTATCTCAGCTAACCACAGTTAACTCAGTCTTAATGCATAACATTGCACTGGAGGTAAAAGTCATACTGTATGAAACTTTTTCTGTGCAGTCCCTGGCTACCAGTAACATATGCTAACTGCAATGTCTCTGCATCAACCCCCAAATGTCCTGTAGCTTCAAGCATAGGAAGCTGTAACACAATAATCTATGTCATTAACATAAGAGCTTTATTATAGGCATATAAAGCTTTAATATTTTGCATTGGTTTATTCTCCCAGTGGGACTAGGTATTATTGGAATAAGGAATATGTTAAGGTTTATGCCTATAATACTGATATGATATTGATCTCTTTCAGTGGCAGAAACAAACAATATCTATACTCTTTAAAAGTATTTGTAGTTTGTTACGGCATTTTAATATCAATAGAAAAGAAACTATGCCAGAGTACTCAGCATGCCTTTTTTGCAAAAAGTGAAGTAACAGTGATATATTGTAGTATTCTTAAAGGACCACTATCGCAAATAAAGTAGACAATTAAAGAGGAACTCCAGCCTAAACAAACATACTGTCATTAAGTTACATTAGTTATGTTAATTAAAATAGATAGGTAATATAATCTCTTACCCACACTGTTTTACAAGAACAGGCAAATGTTTGATTTCATGATGGCAGCCATCTTTTTGGTTGAAATGAGGTGACAGGAAGCATAAGACACAGTTCCAACTGTCCTGTGTCCTGAGCACCTCTCCCAGTTGCTAGGCAACATGAATAACAACATAGGAAATCCCATCGTTCCCTGCACAGCATCAGGGAAAAAAAGCCTGGGCTTTTTGTCTTTGATGGGTGGAGCTTAGCTAAAAATGCAGCTAAAAATGATGCTTTGGTAAGAAAAACCAACTTCTGATGCTGTGAAACTGTTAAAGAAACACCAAGCCTTTTCAGTTCTGCTGAGTAGATTTTTAGTCCGGAGGTTCACTTTAAAGAACCAACAGGTTTTGAGCCAGTCCATCTCTTCATGGGGGATTCTCAGCATTTCCTGAACAGCAGTTGGGAAGTCTTACTGACAAAATAGTGTGCAAGTGTGTAGTGAGGCCGGCTGGTATCTTACTATCTTGGCAGTTAAACCGCTGTTCAGGAAATGTTGTTGAGAACAAAGAAAATCCTGAGAATCCCGTATGAGGAGATGGGCTGGCCCAAAATCTGTCGTTTCTGTCAGATTTTAACTGCCTACTTTTTTTGCGATAGTGGTCATTTAACAGGAACCTAAGGTGAGAGTGATGTGGATGCTGCCATTCTTTTCATCTTTTTAAACAATTTGAGTTGCCTGGCCATCTTCCTGATCCTGTGTCTCTAATACATTTAGCCATGGGCTCTGAACAGTGTACGTATTATCTGGGCGGTGGTCACCTAGGCATGAGTAGAAGCTAAGAGACGGCTCTCCCTGTGTTGGGTAAAGTAGGAGAATATAACAAATCTATTCAGATACATAATTTGGGGTCTGGCTATTGCCGGCATCCAAATTACAAAGATTTAAGGAGAAATACCCCTGCGATACTATAGCTGTAATAACATTAGTCAGGCAATACGTGGCGGGATGACCTGACTCACCCGAACAAGCATGCAGAAGAGGTATTTCTGACTGGATTAGCCCTATGCTTGTTGCAGGTGTGTGATTCATAAACAACTGGAGCCAAAGAGATCAGCAGGATACCAGGCAACTGGTATTGATGAAAAGTAATTAAATATGGCAGCCTCCAAATCATTCTCACCTCAGGTTCCCTTCAAAGAAAGGGAACGGTCTATGTTAAAGTGTGCCAGAGATGATTAACAATATAAATACAAGTCCAGATTTTAATGCAGTCTCCTAAACCACTTTGAGACTTGCAATCTCTGGCCCCTTAACTAACTGACGACCGGGTAACGCCCATGGGCGTGACCACGGCGGCAGCCCCAGGACCGCCTAATGCTGATTGGCGTCAAGTCCTGGGGCTACAGTGCGCAGCTGTCTATTTACATGTACAGCGCTGCGATCGGCAGCAGTGCTGTACTGGGGACAGCCGTGTGACACAGCTGTCCCCTCCATATGCTGTTAAGTGATCGGCTGTCATAGGCTGAAGCCTATGACAGATGATCACGCTGATTGGCTGGCAGGGGGAAGTAGGGAGGGAGCAGGGAAATCTATAAAAAAACATTTTATTAAAAAAAAAGCAATAAATATTTATTAAAAAAAAATAAACACTTAGGGGGCTGGGGGGATCAGACCCCACCAACAGAGAGCTCGGTTGGTAGGGAGAAAGGGGGGGAATCACTTGTGTGCTGTGTCGTGTGGCCCTGCAGCTTGGCCTTAAAGCTGCAGTGGCCCATTTAGTTAAAATTGGCCTGGTCTTTAGGGGGGGTTTAACACTGCGGTCCTCAAGTGGTTAAGGACCGGAGATTCTTTTTTTGCACAAAACGAGCAGTGATCACTGAGATTGGCTCACAGTGATCGTGGGGTCAGGAGCCAAGAAATTACCAAGAAATTACAGAGATACGGAGCTCTGCTGTCAGCATGACAGCAAAGTCAGCGGGTTGCAGCATTGCAGTGTCAGCATGGACAATGGGAGCAGTGTGTATGTGCCAATCTACACCCTGCTAGGGATAAATGGGGTGTAAATTTCAACTAGCCCATTCCGGAAGTGGTTAACCTATCAATTTGAAAATATTTTTTAAACCGTCCAAAATGATCAAATTCAAACTGAATAAATTTAAATGTTTTGCCTCTAACATTCAATGAAAAGATCAAATTTGATCTAAAATTATTAACCTTAAAGAGGAACTGTCATGAAAATCTTAAAATTTAAAACCCATACAAATAAGAAGTACATTTCTCACAGAGTAAAATGATCCATAAATTACTTTTCTCCTATGTTGCTGTCACTTACAATAGGTAGTAGAAATCTGACATTACCGATAGGTTTTGGGCTAGTCCATCTCTTCACGGGACATTCTCAGCATGACCTTTATTCTTTATAAAGGCATTCCCTGAAAATAATTAATACAAAAATGCTGGCCAGCCTCCCTGCGCACTACACACTATTTTGGCAGTTGGACAGAGCAACTGCCATTCACTAAGTGCTTTTAAAAAGAAAGAAAACCCTGAGAACCCCCATATGAAAAGATGGGCTAGTCCAAAATTTGTCAGTAATGTCTGATTTCTACTACCTACTATAAGTGACAGCAACATAAGAGAAAATTCATTTATTGATCATTTTACTCTTGGAGAAATGTACTTCTTATTTGTATGGGTTTTAAATTTTAAGATTTTAAGACATTTCCTCTTTAAGTGATTTAATAGGAACTCCAGTGAAAATAATAAAAAAAGTGCTTAATTTTTATGATAATTATGTATCTTTCCTATCCCTGATGTCCATTCTGACATTTATCACATGGTGACATTTTTATTGCTGGCAGGTGATGTCAGTGGAAGGAGATGCTGATTGCTTTTTTGGCAATTGGACCCAGCTGTAGACAGCTGTTATTTCCCACAATGCAATGAGGTTCACAGACAGGAAATTGTCAGAACCATGGTATTGACATCACACTGTAGGAGGGATTTCACCACAATATCAGCCATACATACCCCCATGATGATCCGTTTGTGAAAAGTAAAAGATTTCTCATGGGAAAGGAGGTATCAGCCACTGATTGGGTTGAAGTTCAATTCTTGGTCACGGTTTCTCTTTAACTTCCCACATCCCAGTACAATGTTGAATCGATGTGAATTTTGAAGTTCAAAAGTACCTTTTAGGAATCGCATTTGAGATGTTTGTGGCTAATATGAGGCTTGATATTACTGGTATTTATAAGCCAGTTAGCTTTTTTTATATTGGATTCAGTTATTGCCTAAACAATGGGGAAAGCAAGTTGGAGTTGTTGATGATGGCTGCTTTGTTACTTGCACAGGATTACCTGTTATTGACAGTTATATGTAACTATTGTTTTTCTTTGCACCAGTTTTTACATAATGGCTAAATAATACTGTGTTTAGCTACGAAAAAATAGAGCAGTGTTACTCACAGAAAATATATGTCAGAGTGTGTTTTTATGTTTAGGCTACTTACATCAGTAAGCTTAGCCTAAGAATTCTCAGTTATTACGATCCTCTGCTTATAACTACCAAATTCTTCTAGCACAATGCCGCTAAACATAACACTAGCGGCATAGATACAGAGACTTAAAAGCATAGGAAAGCCTATTTATAGATGTTATTGTTTGTGGAGTAGCTTGAAGTCTCTCATTCATTATGTTATTAGTGTGTAATAATGTGAAGAGTCTCGAGATGTAACAAGTGGTTTTCTTCTTGTTTTCAGAACAAGTGCATAGACACTTACATCAGTATGAGGTTGAATACCTGCAATTTGCTTTCCGTTGGATGAATAATCTTCTGATGAGAGAAGTTCCCCTGCGGTGTACCATCAGGCTGTGGGATACTTACCAGGTGAGTCCGAGCAGCAGGTTACCCGCTTGCTGTTACTTTCAGGTGCGTAAACACCTGCTCATGAGTTTTCCATCACATCAGCACATGTGGAGGTGACATAAAAACTGTGCATGTCATTATCTTTTGAAACAGCGCAAACAGCATTCTACGCATTAAAGAGTGTTATCAGACCAAGATAAATACACACAGCTTGGGCTATAGGCATCAGTTTATGTTGCAAATCAATAACTTTATCCAACTTGATCAGCTTTAATAGATCATCATAGCTAATCCTTAAAGCCTATTTCCACTTAAAGGGACTCCGAGCTGAAGTAAAAAAAGAAAGTTTTACTCACCCGGGGCTTTTTCCAGCCCAGTGCTGGTTGGGAGGTCCCACGACGGCATCCTGGCTCCTCTCCTAGTCCCCGCTCCGGAATGGCTGACCGGCCGCAGCCCGGGCGACACTCTGCTGAGTGTCGGGCTGTTCCTTCCGCGTATGACACGGCTGGCGTCACACGCCCGATGCCTCGCGTCATCACGGCGGCCGGCATGGCAGTACGGCGCATGCGCTCTTTAATCGCGCATGCGCAGTACTTTCACGCCGGCCGCCGTGATGACGCGAGGTGGCCGGCGTGTGACGTCAGCCGCGTCATACGCGGAAGGAACAGCCTGACACTCAGCAGAGTGTCGCCCGGGCTGCGGCCGGTCAGCCATTCTGGAGCGGGGACTAGGAGAGGAGCCAGGACGCCGTCGTGGGACCTCCCGACCAGCACTGGGCTGGAAAAAGCCCCGGGTGAGTACAACTTTCTGTTTTTACTTGAGCTCGGAGTCCCTTTAAAACTTTTTAGTTACCATTGGAAAAGCCAAAAGACCCTACTAAATCATTTAGTAGGGTCTGTTGCCTCACTCGCATTACAACTCTTAATTTTACCACTCTATATTTAATTTGAAAACAAATCTTCACGCATCCTTTTAGCTCTGATATACTCACTTTTTATGCCCATTATTTTAATTTTATTAAAAAAAGAAAAGTAACATTGAAGGAAGGAACCAAAGTATGATTTCAAATTTGAAAATGTCCTTTGCTCATGAATTGTTCCTGGATTGCATATCTTATCTGGGTTTTTTTGCCCATAGACTTTATAGCTTTAAAGTGTCAAGGTGCTTGGTACAATATGTTTTCTGCATTCTCCATTACATTTTGTCCATTCATGGTCTGGATGTTTGAGGGAAAATCTCTCAATAGAGGATAAAACAGCAGTTAAACACCACGATGTATCATTTGCATACTTTTCAGAGCTACAGTTTTTTTATATTATTTATGACTGATCCTTTTAGAACTTATTGTCTTACTGTCTTGTTGCGCTTAAAGTGAACCTCCAGACTAAAAACCGACTCAGCAGCACTGAAAAGGCCTGGTGTTTATTTAACAGTTTCACAGCATCAGAACTTTATTTCTCTTCTACAAGCCTCAATTTTAGCTGCACAGAAAAAAAACTGCCTGGGCATTTTTCCCCTGATGATGTGCAAAGCATGATGGGATTTCTGATGTTGTTGTTCTCGTTCTGCTGTTTTGGTGCAATTTTTTTTTTTTTACATCTTGAATTTGACATTTGAAGCCTAACACATGCAGCTGGGAGGGGTTATCAAGACACAGGACAGTTGGAACTGTGTCTTATGCTCCCTGTCACCTCATTTCAACCAAAAAGATGGCTGCCCCCATGACAAAGATGGCAGCCCCCATGAATCACAAACATTTGCCTGTTCTTTTAAAACAGGGTGGGTAAAAAATTATATTACCTATCTATTCTAATTAACATAACTAATGTAACTTAATGACAGTATGTTTGTTTAGGCTGAAGTTTCCCTTTAAACTAAGCGAACTAGCAATTAGGAATAGCTCATGTATCATCTTAGAACCTATGTAAATTGTTAATACATAATGTACTTTTGACAGGATTGCTATTCCTAAAAATCTAAGTAGAGGTTTAGAAACAGTTTAAGAACAATGCCCCAACTTGCTGTTATGTTAATGTCAGAAGGTTTTGACTGTTTGCATCATGTGCTAGTTTCTTCTATCTTGTAGGGATTCCAGTGACCTTATATCTGTGAGGAATATGCAAGTAATAATTTTAAATGTCTTAAAGTGGTATAAAGCTCAAAATTGCATTTCTGCTCGAAAACACTGGACACGGGAAAAATAATAGAAAAACCATAAAATACTAATATAAAGTCACTGGAAGGCAAAGTCACACTAACTGAGAACATTGCAGGTTGGTGGACAAATTATTACATTGTCTGTTAATTAAGGGTCCATTTCCACTAGGATATTACACTTAGCATGAACATTTTTGCTTTTTTCATGGAATTTTTAATGCAAATTTGTGTATGTGTCTAATGCTACATACACACTTGAGATAAAAGTATTTGGAAAAGGCAAGATCACAGACCAATTTTACCCCATTCCATGTAGTATGAAAGCATACTCTACACAGTCTATTCTATTGAGCTGAACTCCCCATCAGATAAAATCTTTGCAAGATGCTGTGCACAAAGATGCTGTACACATTCAAAAGTTCAGGATCTGCAAAAAATCTGTTCTTGCAAAAGATCCGTTCCTACAAAATGCATTTATATTCTATATCTGCAGATCCTCATACACACCTCGTTTAACAGACCTTTATCTGCAGATCAGATCCACCAGGATGGATCTTCAGATCTGCAGATGATTGTCAGATATGCAGATGAATGTCTGTCAAACAAGGTGTTTATGAGGATCTGCAGATATCATAGAATATGAATGCATTTTTCAGGAACAGATCTTTTACAGATAATGATCTTTTGAGTGTGTACGGGCATCTTTGTGTGCAGCATCTTGCAAATATTTTATCTGATGGGGAGTGCAGCTCCATAGAATAGACTGTGTAGAGTATGGCTCTCATACTACATGGAAGGGGGTAAAATTGGTCCGTGATCTTGCCTTTTCCAAAGACTTTTATCTCAAGTGTGTATGTTGCCTAACAGTCATTACAGGGGAAGCAGATGCGTGGTACAGAAATCTGCAGCATGCAATTCAGATTTTTTTTATGCATCACATTAGAAAGAACACATTTAATGGAAATGACTCCATTGACACGCATTGGTTTTAGTTTCAATGCGAATAAACAAATTGCGGTTTTTGCACTTAGTGGAAACAGTCCCTAAAGATAGCCATACATCAGGCGACTTGGCTGCCGATCAACCATTCGATTTTATTATTGTAATCGGATGAAAATCTGTGCCGTCAAGTGCATGCCGACTGACAATGTGACCAATTTTGGGCTGAAATTGGTTGCATTAGTCCAGGGATGTCAAACCGATCCTACGAAGGCCAAAGTCCTCACACATTTTTGATACAGCTCAAATTAATTGATGGGTCTGAATCAGGAAAGGTGGGGTCCATCAGGTAGAACATATTCCTCTCTTTCTCAGTCCATCCTAAACACTGACATGGATCTGGCCCTCCAGGCCTGGAGTTCGACACCTGTGCATTAGTCGATCAGACAAGCTGGAACATATAGGGCCAACTTGCTTTATCTGGTGTGCGGCAGTAATAGCTAGTGATATCAGGATGAGCTTAATGCTTAATGTCCTCTCCAGTGCCAAGTGTAAGCTATACATTACCTGTCTGCGGCCTCAGCTTGCTCCGGCCTTCCTCCACTGCCCATAGATGTGCGCCCCATGTGGCTGCCTAGTAAGGGCGCTTGTGTGACGTCAGATGTCACACATGCGCCCACCTTACTAGGCAACCGCGTGGCACGTGTGTCTGAATAGGGGAGGAAGACCGAAGCAAGCGGAGGCCGCGAACAGCTAATGTATCACTTGTACTGTACTGGGCACTGGGGTTACATTAGACATTAGGGCGGGCAGCATTGTGTTGGTGTGTTGGAATGCGGTATCACAAGGCAGATTCCTATTCAGTTTCAGCATAACATTGATTAGGAATCGGCCTGCAGTGTATGGACAGCGGATTTGTCTCTTGGTCGAATCTGACCATCATCGCTAGATGGATGGGTACCTTAAGTATTTGAAAAGCAAATAAAGCAGAAAAAAATCTGCTCCCCTGGATACAACGGAAGCTTCTCAGCTTTATTTACTCTGCAAATACAGCTGAACACAATCTGATCATTTTGGAATGGCATTTGCAATGCTATCAGGAGAAGGAGAAAGGAGTGAGGAGAAAATTCAATAGGTCTTTACCTGTTACCAGGTTATCAGCAGTCATAAAGAAAACAAGTGAGAGTGAAATAATGTAATGTGCATAATTAGATTTTTAAAGCCAGTGGGTACTAGTTTAAAAATAGAAAAGTCGGATACTCACCTAAGGAGAGGGAAGGCTCGGTCCTAATGAGCCTTCCCTCTCCTCTCCCGGTGCCCTCGGTGCTGCGCTGGCTCCTCCGTTCGCGTCCACCGCCGCAGGGACTTCAGAGGTCTTCGGGAGCACTTGGGCTTCCGAAGACGGGCCGCTCCATACAACGCACGCGCGAGTGCGTCATAGAGGGCGCTCGCACATGCGTAGTAAGGAGCGGCCCGTCTTCGGGAGCCAGTGTGCTCCCGAAGGCTTCCGAAAGCTCCCTTCGGCATGCGGAAGTGGCAGTATTTGACCGAACTGGTCGAATACTGCCACGGGGGATCCTGCGCGGGACCGGGCACCGGGAGAGGAGAGGGAAGGCTCATTAGGACCGAGCCTTCCCTCTCCTTAGGTGAGTATCCGACTTTTTTATTTTTAAATTGGTAAACACTCACTTTAAACCTAAAACTCAACATGGGATTCCAGAACAGTCCTAATTCAGGTTACTACTACAGTTACACATGGTTATTTCACTCTCGTCTATTTCCTTTCATGTTCACAGTGATTAACATAATAATTAAATAAGTGACACATTGGTATTACTGTAATAGGTCTACAACAGGTCTGAAGGTGACATTTTATTAGTGACAAGCACACTGAGAATGTAGGAAATTATCATCTCTTACAGCTGTTTGCATAATGTATCACTAAGCAAACATTTTTTTATTTTTTTTACTTTAAATTTTTTGCTGGCAACAAACATGGCAGGCTAATGTCATCTGTTTTCTCCAAACCAAGAGTTACATAGTGTTAAGAGCAAGAGTAAATATAAATTCAATATATTGCCTAAGCATCCACTCACACAACATAGCAATAGCTAAAAAAAATGTGCCATCTGATGGCTTTGTTTGTTGCCTGCATCAGAAATGCAATCAAAATGTAATGTTTTGTGTGTCCTTATTGGTGATAGTATCCCTTTAAATTTTCAAGTACATAAAGCCAATAGCAGATATCTCCAAGGAGCTGTTTGTAGGAATTCTCTGGACAAGCAAGATAACACAGCTTGTTAAATTGAATAGTAAATGTTATGTTTCCCAGTGAAAACATTATCAGATTGAATTCTGTTGTGCAAGGGCACATTCTCATTATGTTTGCTCTAATCTACATTGATGTATAAATAAGCAAGTAGTTGTGTTCATAGTGCGGTGTGCAAAGCACTATGCTTTGTTGCTGTTACATAGATGTTATTATAAACAGGACTGTATGTATAAATGAGAGCTCTTGAGCTGTTTAGGATTTGGTGTACTAAAACACAATGGTCTGTGCTCCCAGTGCCACCCTTTTCAAGAGTCAGGGCAGCACGGTGGCGTAGTGGTTAGCTCTCTCGCCTTGCAGCGCTGGGTCCCTGGTTCGAATCCCAGCCAGGGCACTATCTGCAAAAGAGTTTGTATGTTCTCTCTGTGTCTGCGTGGGTTTCCTCCGGGCACTCCGGTTTCCTCCCACATTCCAAAAACATACAGATAAGTTAATTGGCTCCCCCTAAAAATTGGCCCTAGACTATAGTACTTACACTACATAATATAGACATATGGCAATGGTAGGGATTAGATTGTGAGCTCCTTTGAGGGACAGATAGTGACAAGATATATATATATATATATATATATATATATATATATATATATATATATATATATACACTGTACAGCGCTGCGTAATATGTCGGCGCTATATAAATACTAAATAATAAATAATAATAAATAATAAAAAGAGTCGTAGGAGTAGTTTGTTTGTTTAGTTGTCTGCTAGATAATCTAAAATGGTGGCAATCCCATTTGATACTGTATGAAAGGTTTTGCTTTTATTAACATGTAACAGATGGATTGTGACACTTGTCTTGACTGCATATTTCAGGCACACAACCATTAAGTGTTATTGCATGAACGAACCATAAACATTTGAGAAGATACCTTTACGCTACCATGTATTATTTATTATATTTATAAAGCAACAGCATATTACACAGCGCTGGATAATAAATACATAAAATGGTACAAAGGATAGAGTGGCTTGCAAAAGTATTCGGCCCCCTTGAAGTTTTCAACATTTTGTCACATTACTGCCACAAACATGAATTAATTTTATTGGAATTTCATGTGAAAGACCAATACAAAGGGGTGTACACGTGAGAAGTGGAACGAAAATCATACACGATTCCAAACATTTTTTACAAATCAATATCTGCAAAGTTGGGTGTGCGTAATTATTCAGCCCCCTTTGGTCTGAGTGCAGTCAGTTGCCCATAGACATTGCCTGATGAGTGCTAATGACTAAATAGAGTGCACCTGTGTGTAATCTAATGTCAGTACAAATACAGCTGCTCTGTGTCGGCCTCAGAGGTTGTCTAAGAGAATCTTGGGAGCAACAACACCATGAAGTCCAAAGAACACACCAGACAGGTCAGGGATAAAGTTATTGAGAAATTTAAAGCAGGCTTAGGCTACACAAAGATTTCCAAAGCCTTGAACATCCCACGAAGCACTGTTCAAGCGATCATTCAGAAATGGAAGGAGTATGGCACAACTGTAAACCTACCAAGACAAGGCCGTCCACCTAAACTCACAGGCCAAACAAGGAGAGCGCTAGTCAGAAATGCAGTCAAGAGGCCCATGGTGACTCTGGACGAGCTGCAGAGATCTACAGCTCAGGTGGGAGACTCTGTCCATAGGACAACTATTACTCGTGCACTGCACAAAGTTGGCTCTTATGGAAGAGTGACCAGAAGAAAGCCATTGTTAAGAGAAAAGCATAAATCCTGTTTGCAGTTTGCCACAAGCCATGTGGGGGACACAGCAAACATGTGAAAGAAGGTGCTCTGGTCGGATGAGACCAAAATGGAACTTTTTGGCCAAAATGCAAAACGCTATGTGTGGCAGAAAACTAACACTGCACATCACTCAGAACACACCATCCCGACCGTCAAATATGGTGGTGGCAGCATCATGCTCTGGGGTTGCTTCTCTTCAGCAGGGACAGGGAAGCTGGTCAAAGTTGATAGGAAGATGGATGGAGCCAAATACAGGGCAATCTTGGAAGAAACAATGTGGTATATCAGGTGAACAGCTTCTCAGGTCAATGGAGGCCTGGACATATGCCGGTGCTGGGTCTCAGCTGGAGTGCTCACAGCTACAATTGCATCTAGAAGAAGAACGAGACGGCACACCACTGGCTGCAAAAAGTTGCTGTGTATTGCGGGCAAGACACTACATGTAGTGTCTTGCCCGCAATACACAGCAACTTTTTGCAGCCAGTGGTGTGCCGTCTCGTTCTTCTTCTAGATGCAATCTTGGAAGAAAACCTCTTGGAGTCTGCAAAAGACTTGCGACTGGGGTGGAGGTTCAACTTCCAGCAGGACAATGACCCTAAACATAAAGCCAGGGCAACAATGGAATAGTATCAAACAAAACATATCCATGTGTTAGAATGGCCCAGTCAAAGTCCAGATCTAAATCCAATCGAGAATCTGTGGCAAGATCTGAAAACTGCTGTTCACAAACACTGTCCATCTAATCTGACTGAGCTGGTGCTGTTTTGCAAAGAAGAATGGGCAAGGATTTCAGTCTCTAGATGTGCAAAGCTGGTAGAGACATACCCTAAAAGTTTGGCAGGTGTAATTGCACTAAAAGGTGGTTCTACAAAGTATTGACTCGGGGCTGAATAATTACGCACACCCCACTTTGCAGTTATTGATTTGTAAAAAATGTTTGGAATGATGTATGATTTTCATTCCACTTCTCACGTGTACACCACTTTGTATTGGTCTTTCACGTGTAATTCCAATAAAATTGATTCATGTTTGTGGCAGTAATGTGACAAAATGTGGAAAACTTCAAGGGGGCCGAATACTTTTGCAAGCCACTGTATGTTAGGAGAAAATAGAACAAGCTCTATCTCACCTGTATAGATGGTGCTGTGTGCATGTTGGAGGGTTCTGGAAAGCCAGTTCAGCCCAGAAACGAAAAATCTACACACCTTCTGTAAGATTAAATGTAAAAAAACTTTATTGGTGATCCATTAAAATACAGCACAAAACATGGCAGCAATTCATTGTATATGTTACGGCCAGAACCCGAAGTGTGGCCACTTCGGGTTCTGGCTGGCTACTTCGGGCTCTGGCCAGTCAATGTGCGAAGTGGCCGCTGCGCTGCGGCCAATGTTAGAAATGGAATGTTTCCTGTTAAGATTAATGTATTTTCTTGGCCGTCTCTGGCCAAATGTAGCAAATGTTAGTTAATTTAATTAAATTAAGCCGGCGGCAATGTAACGGATGAAGCCGCCGGCTTCCGTTCTCTCTCCTCCCCCCTGCCTCTCTCTCCTCCCCAATACTGGCAGCCGGGGGGGTCATGCGTGTCCCCCCAGAGTCGTTCGTCGCGGCAGGCAATCCTGCTGTTCCTTCCTGCAGAGCGGGTGCTGGAAGAAGCAATGTCTGCAGCCTCTCCGCTCTGCTTTTCTGCAGCCACGAACGACTCTCGGGGACACGGGCCTCCCCCGGCTGCCCATAGGAGAGAGAGGCAGGGGGGAGGAGAGAGAGAGCTGAAGCTGGCGGCTTCATCCGTTACATTGCCGCCAGCTTCATTTCATTAAATTGACTAACATTTACTACATTTGGCCAGAGACGGCCAAGCAAATACATTAATCTTAACAGGAAACATTAAATTTCTAACATTGGTCGCAGCGCAGTGGCCACTTCGCACATTGACCGGCCAGAACCCGAAGTGGCCGGCCAGAACGCTAAGTGGCCACACTTCGGGTTCTGGCCGTAACATATCTAAATAAAAAAGTGGACCTAACACTTAAATACCAATAGCTCCACCCTCTCCACTTGTAATGGAAGTGGTATGGTTCTTAATGTGATAATAATTACATACAAGGGAGTTGTGTGTTGCATAGGGTAGAATTGAAAATATATACATGCATAGAAAATATAAGATATAAAAGCATAGAGAAAATCCTGCAGTAACAAATCGCAAGCAGGACATCATATTTGAATACAGTATAGTACTAAAAGCAGGACTGCTGAATACCATGTACCCCAAAGGAATAACCTCTATAGCCAGAACATATCCCAACATAGATGGCAGAGCATAATACCAGAGTGACCTGGGGACTGAACAAACAGGTTTACATGCCACCGATGATTGAGGCTTGCGGGTACTCTTGTGCCCATCTTAAAAATGTATTAAATATCATGTTCCAATCATTTTGTTAGACAGTAGGGACAGTTTGGCAAAGGTTGTTGGAGGACTGGAGGGGGTGGCTTGGTGTATATCTTTGAACAAGCTCAGAGATGTAGGTAGGGCAGGTTTTGTGCACAGATTTATAAGTGAAGCACAGATTCTTGAAACTCATCCTGAAGCGGATAGGTTGCCAGAACAGAAATTTACATTAGGGGGATGTGGATGTGAAGCGGTGAGAAAAATGGGTGAGTCTGGCAGCCACCTTCAGGGATTTACAGAGAGGGGATGTGAATATGGAGTGGTGAGAAAATTTAAAGAGTCTGGCCGCCACATTCATGACTGATTGAAGGGGGCAAATGTGGTTTAAGGGGAGGCCAGACAGAAGGGAGTTGCATTAAAGAGAATCTGTATTGTTAAAATCACACAAAAGTAAACATACCAGTGCGTTAGGGGACATCTCCTATTACCCTCTGTCACAATTTCGCCGCTCCCCGCCGCATTAAAAGTGGTTAAAAACAGTTTTAAAAAGTTTGTTTATAAACAAACAAAATGGCCACCAAAACAGGAAGTAGGTTGATGTACAGTATGTCCACACATAGAAAATACATTCATACACAAGCAGGCTGTATACACCCTTCCTTTTGAATCTCAAGAGATCATTTGTGTGTTTCTTTCCCCCTGCATCTCTCATGCACTGAAGTTTCAGGCTGCTCTTTTCTTCCTGCAAACAGCTTTGCCCTTGTCTGAATTTCGTCAGTATGTGAAAGCCCAGCCAGCTCAGAGGACGATTTATCCAGCTTGTAAAAGATAAGAGAGCAGAGAGAAGCTGCACTAATCTAAATATCACACAGGCAGTGTGCAGAGAGGGCCCTGAAAGGGGGAGTTCATAGCAGAACCACAACACTGAAGAACTTGGCAGCCTTCCAGACACAGGCCGACAAGTCTGACAGGGTAAAGATACATTGATTTATTACAGAGACTGTGATAGCAGAAAGTGCTGCAGTTAGCCAGAACACATTAGAATAGCTTTTGGAACTTGTTGGATGATAAAAAACAGGATGCAATTTTTGTTACGGAGTCTCTTTAATCTAGGCATGAGATGATGAGGACATGGATGAGCAACTGTAGCTACTGTATATCTTACAGGTAAATCTCAGTTCACACTAGGAGTAGAAATGTATGGAATGTACCACAAAGAACCAACAGACATATTGACCGATTTTATGTTAAACCTATGATGTGTACAGACATTTGCCGACATGTCTATTCTGCCTGGTGTCTTTTCCATCCTTTGCAGTGACAGAACTCTCCATAGCTTATTTGTGCTGTCTGTTTCCACCTGCATAATAACTGCCATCTTGTTAGTGGTGATTGCGTTATACACAGACCAGGGATAATTCACAGAATGTTTAGCTTGCTCTGCTATACTATTACCTCAGCCTGTCAGCTGAAACAGTAAAAGAGGCACCACAACAACATCTAGTAGAATACTTTATTCAGGATACCCAATTTTGTTAATTACCCTGGTTCCAGCATCAGAAACACTTCCTATTTCTATATATTGGTAACCAGTCCTCCCAGTGATGCTTAGCCTAGGCAATTTAGCTATGCATCCATCAGCTCCAGAGCATTCTGGGAGACCAGGTGTTGTTTCTGCTCACTTCGGAACACCAAAAAAACAAACATTCCATAGTGATGCACCTCTTCAGCAGTAAAAATGTTGCCCCCTGTGATAAATGTAAAGGGGCACTATGGTGAAAAATTGTAAAAAGTAAAATATGTTCAAACATAGACAAATAAGAAGTATGTTTTTTTCCAGAGTAAAATGAGTCATAACTTACTTGTCTCCTTTGCTGCTGTCACTTACAGTAGGTAGTAGAAATCTGACAGAAGTGACAGGTTTTGGCCTAGTCCATCTCTTCATAGGGTATTCTCAGCAAGGCTTTTATTCCTTATAAAGATATTCCCTAAAAAAGATTTGAACAATGATGCTGGCCAGCTTCCCTGCTCGCTACAAATTTTTTTGGCAGTTGAACAGAGCAACTGCCATTCACTAAGTGCTTTTGAAAATAAATAAATCCCTGAGAATCCCCTATGAAGAGATGGACTAGTCCAAAACCTGTGTGGCTTCTGTCAGATTTCTACTACCTACTGTAAGTGACAGCAACATAGGAGAAAAGTAATTTATGGCTCATGTTACTCTGGAAAAAAACGCACTTCTTCTTTGTTGTTTGCACATATTTAAAATTTCACAATTTTTCGCCATGTAAGAATGTACATCAGGGAGCGAATAGATTTCGCGAATGACTAATTAAAAAGAAATATTGTAAAATATAAGCAATTTTCATTAAAAAGTTGCATTCCGCAAAGTTCCTATTTAAATATCAGAATCAATTTCGTATAAGTTCTTTGTTCAGTTAACGTGCGTATGCGTCTTGACAGAATTTGTGTAAACAGGAAGTGGCCATACAAACTTAACTGCTATTTGTCTGTACAGGACTTGGACTTTTATACATTTGGAAATTTGAATATTCTGTTTCCTGTATTATTTTAAACAGGATTGTTTATTTTTTTATCCCTGGAAAAGTGTGTGTTTTTAAGAAAGGATGTGGCTGAAGTTTGTCTCCTTGTATGCAGGTTCTATATGAAAAA
Organism: Hyperolius riggenbachi; assembly: GCF_040937935.1. Taxonomy (NCBI): domain Eukaryota; kingdom Metazoa; phylum Chordata; class Amphibia; order Anura; family Hyperoliidae; genus Hyperolius; species Hyperolius riggenbachi. The sequence continues at coordinate 270,292,572 of NC_090648.1, forward strand.
CCTTAGCACTTTGGCTAATGAAGAAAAAAACATTGTTTTTATTTGCTGTTTTGATTTAAAATACAGTGCAGTATCTGCAAAGAAATGGTTGTGTGACAGTTTTGTACTGTGCCACAGTAGGTTAATGGGAATTGTACTGCTGGTTTGTCAGCCTTGCCTCTAGAGAGTGGTATTAGAGATCACTCAACCAAATCTATGGCAGCTAACCCTGGTCAAGCCTTTTGAGACTCTTCATGTAAACACTGATAATACATCATGTTGCAGAAACTGTTTTCTACATCCACAATTAATAGGGCCTTGAAGTAATCCCTCCTGATGATTTTCCTAATAATTTGTCCACATGGTGTATATAATTTGGCGGTGTTTTGTCTCTGTTGTTGAAGCTAAAAATGTTTTAAAGCTAATTCTGTTTAACATCCTCACTAACAAGTTTTCTTTCAAATACATGATTGAAAAGCTTCATGTATTTCCCCAAAAATTTTAGATAAAGTTGCTGCTGGCATGGTCCCTGTGCATTTCGTTTGATTACACTGCTCATTAATTGCTTAACAGTTATAGAAACCACTTGCATTCTTAAAACAGAAGGTACATTTTCAGCTTCATGTGAGCAAGAAGGTACTCCCATAATGCATCATTCAACTCAGTGAATGAATTTGATTTGTATATTCATACATTCAGCTGAAGGTATTTTGTTTGGGAATACATGAAGCTTTTCAAACCAAATGCCTTTTTAAGAGGAAAACTGTGGAACATAATTGAAAGGGAAACATAAGCATAAAAAAAAACCCAGTTCAACTTGCCTGGGGCTTCTTCCAGCCCCCTACAGTAATACTGTACACGTGCCCTCATACTGTACTCTGCGGTCCTCTTGTCAACTGTATCGGTCTTCTATCAGCTGTATGCATGGACACAGGCTTCACGCTTCTCATCACACTCCCATGCACACCAGTGTCCTGCCCATGCACAGTATAGAAAAATTTACCAGCTGTGGGCCCGCGGAGTCCTAAACAGATCCTCCAGTCCCCTGCTGCGACTACGTTTCGTTTCTGCCAAATGATTAGTCGGTGGGCCACTAGGCCTGCACGGCCCTGGCAGCACATCCCCATACACGTTCACGTCCGAGAGAGTATCCTGCGCAGGTGCAGTTCAAGGTTCTCTCTTACTGCGCCTGCACAGGACGCTCACGCTGACGTGAACGTGTACAAGGATGTGCGCAGCCAGAGCCACACAAGCACAGTGGCCCGCCGACTAATCATTCAGAAGAAACAAAACTTAGTCGAGGCAGAGGACCGGAGGATCGGTTTGGCACACCGCAGGCACAGGATGGCTGCAGGGGGCTGGTCAAAGGCTCAGGTAAGTGAAACACTTTTTTTTTTTTTTTTTTAATGTTCACTTTAAATTCTTAACCACTTGAGGAGCGCGGTGTTAAACCCCCCTAGTGACCAGACCATTTTTTTCCTAATTGGGCCACTGCAGCTTTAAGGGCTCACTGCAGGGCCACACACCTCAGCACATAAGTGATTCTCCCCCCTATTTCTCCCCACCAACAGAGCTCTCTGTTGATGGGGTCTGAACGCTCCCCAGATGTTTGTTTGTTTTTTATAAATATTTTATTTCTTAAATTTTTTTGTTTTATATCCCTCCCTCCCCCCGCCAACAAATCAGTGTGATCGACTGTCATAGGCTTCAGCCTATGACAGCGAATGACTTTTCTGCCTGCCAGGGGGACAGCCATGTCACACGGCTGTCAACAGTACAGCGCTGCTGTACATCGCAGCGCTGTACAACCACCATCCAACAGTCTCTGACCAGCAATCACTGCTGGGAGACTGAAGGCGGAGCTCCGTCATTCATGCGAAGATGATCTCCTGCAATCCCTGCCTGCAGCCATTCATGACAATCGGCGTGGAGTGGTCATGGGGCTGCCGCCGCGTTCACGCCAATCAGCGTGGAGCGGTTAGCTAGGAGTTAAATAAAGGAGATAGTTATGTGGAGAAATAATCAGAAGATTCAGTGTGTCTAAAATAAATAACTTTTTTCCTTGATGATTAAGGTGAGAGACATATGGAGGTTGCCATATTTATGTCCTTTTAACCACTTGAGACCAGGCCATTTTTCACAAAAAGGGCCACTGCAGCTTTAACTACTTGCTGCATGCCGTGCAGTATATTCACGGCCCTTTAAAAAAGACAGGATGCAGCAGGGCCGTGAAAACAAGTCTGCAGCGGCATGCAGCCGCCGCTCGCTCCCGTTCGCGCGTGCGCGCGCACCGCCGTTACCGCCGCTTAGAGGGGAAGTTAATGAATGGGACCGCAGGTCCCATTCATAAATCTAAGTCCCCGATTCAATGAATACCAGCGTCTACGAGACGCCGGCATTCATTGTATCTTCCTGTGTTACACAGCCACGGATTACTTCCGATTCACGTGCTTACGTACGTGAATCGGAAATGACGACTGAGGACATCTTGTGGCCAAATAGTATATTGCACCAAAATTGCATTTTATTTAATAAAAATCCCCACACTGACTGATATAATTAACTATTTCCCTCCCACACCCTCCCATAATACCCAAACTTTTTTTTTTATTTATAAAAGGGGGAAAAAAAATGTCATCAAAAAAAAAAAAAATATAAGTAGTTACCTTAGGGACTGAACTTTTTAAAAATTTATGTCAAGGCAGTATATTACTATTAATTTTTAATTTATGGGCTTGTAATTAATGATGGACGCAAAATTGAAAAAATGCACCTTTATTTCCAAATGAAATATTGGTGCCATACATTGTACTAGGGAAATTTTTTGAACGTTGCAATAACCGGGACAAAAGGGCACATAAAATGTGTGGCTTTTATCCACAGTAGAATGTTTTATTTTAACACTATAATGGTCAAAAACGGAAAAATAATGCATTTTATAATTTTTTTTTTCTTATTATTGATGTTAAAATGCATTTAGGATAAAATAATTCTTGGCATACTGTACACCCAAAGAAAGCCTAATTGGTGGCAAGAAAAACAAGATATAGATCATTACGCTGTGATTAGTAGTGATTAAGTTATTGGTAAAAGAAAGGGAGGAGCGCTGACAGGTGAAAATTGCTCTGGTCCACAAGAGGAAAAATGCCTCAGGTGTCAAGTGGTTAAGGCCTCGCTGCACAAGTGATTTCCCCCCCCCCCTTTTCTTCCCACCAACAGAGCTCTCTGTGGGGTCTGATCACTCCCCCAATGTTTTTTTTTATATAAATATTTGTTATTATTTTACTAATAAATTTTAATATTTTTTTTTCAATAATTTATTCCCGTCCCTCCCTCCCCCCACCAGCCAATCATAGCGATCGGCTGTCCGCTTCTGTCTCCCCCAGTCTCCTCCAGTACAGCGCTGCCTTAGATCGCAGCGATGTACAGCCTAATTAGACGGCGCTTTCGCCATATAACAGTCTCTGAGCGGCGATCGGAGCTCCGCCTTCCAAGCAGAGATGTGCGTGATCTCCTGATAGCCCCATTAAAAGCCGTTCACGTCAGTCGACATGGAGTGGTCCTGGGGCTGCCACCGCATTCACGCCAATCGGCGTGGAGCGGTCGTCAAGTAGTTAAACAATACCAGTTGCTTGCAGTCCTGCTGATCTTTCTGGTTATTATTGACTGAATCACATGCCTAAAACAAGCATGCAGCTAAATTTGTCAGATTTTTGACAGAAACTTAAAAACAGTTCTGCATGCTTGTTCAGGTTCTATGGTTAAAAGTATTAGTGGCAGTGGATCAGCACGTCTGCCAGGCAATGTGCATTGTCTCCATATGTCTATTACCTCAGGTTTCCTTTAATTGAAAATGGCTGTTACTTTCTGGCTCACTCTCATATAGTATGACAACCTGTGTAACATCAAACCCCTTGTTTCAAAAAGGACCACCTTTATGAGTATCTAATTTCAAGCTACCTGCTTGTTTTTTCTGTTCCTTACCGCAGACCCAAATTTCACTGCATGTTGAGCGGTTGCAATACAGTACACAGCCATCAATTTCCAACATTTTTGTGAAATTAACAGTAAGCCACAGACATCTGTTTTCATGCTGTGAATTATGATTGACTATGCAAACTGATTGTAAAGAAAAGGATAATTTATTCTTGAACTAGAGTCATAGCCATGGACAAATTAAGGTGCTTGTATTACGGTACACCGTTTTTAGTTTACAATGTCCATCAGAAATGATGCGGAATGGAAAGTGCAACTTTAACTAGATGAAGCATATTTTCGATGCCAGTTTAATCAGTAAAACTTTTGTTCTGATAAGCTGACTTTGCTGTGGAAAATAGTTTTTGTTTTTTTTATTGTACAATTATCCAAAAGCTGTGTTGTGATAATTAAGTACTTATGCATTTATATTCAACAAAGCTTTATTAAAATCCAAAACAGAAAATCTTGGATAACCATTACAAATCAGACAAGGCACAGATTGATTCTTTCAGAAGACAAAGAATCCCAGCCAATGGGGAACACCACAGGGTTTTTCCTTTTTTAATGTAAGGTTGCGGTGTCTGCTTGTGGGGGTTTTGTAGGGATTTTTGTATTCATATTTATAGTAAAAAATATAATTAAAATTAGAAAATAATTGATCATTTATTCCTTGTGCATAATTGACATGGTTTTTTCAGCAGGGGGGTTGAGTGTCTGTTGTTTCTATGTTGCTTTCCTATATTACCCTACAGACACCCCTCTGTTGATGTTAGATTATTGTTTGGCACTGCAACCCACATTACAAGTTGTTTTAAAATATACATATGGCAGCTTTTCCAGCATAAACAAACAACAAGAATTCTGACAATCTTAACTATTTCAGGAAGGACCACAGGCTTACACCTCCCTAGTGGCTAGGTCATTTTTTTTTTTTTACAATTTAGGTAGCATTCACAGTGCCACGTTGTGGAGCTGCGTTATAAAATCGTATAACGCAGCTTACCGCTCTGCAATGATAATCCTATGGGCTGTTCACAATGCGGCGTTATTGTCACGTTGAAAATGTTGCGTTGTGGTAACTCACTGCTTACAGTGCATTACCTCTTAACTCAGACATGTTGCGACTTTAACATCGCATTAAAACGCAACGTCCCACTGTGAATATGCCCTCAGTGCTCTGCAGCTTTAATAGCTCGCTGCAGAGCCATATAACTTAGCACGCAAGTGAATCCCGCCTTTTCTGCCCACCAACAGAGCTTTCTGTTGGTGGGCTCTGATTGCTAGTGCCATCTTTATTTATTTTATTTTTTTATTCATTTATTTGTATTTTTTAAATAAAATTCTCTATTTTTGTATTTATTTTTATTTAGTAGTTCCATTGTTCACATGACATGAGACTCTTGAATTTCTCAAAACCTAATTGAAAGGTATTTTGTTGCAATTTGAATGTTATGTCGTTGCAAATATAGTTTCCCTAAAGAAGATGAGTGTGTGGTTAAAATTTGTTCTGGAGTCATATGGCAGTAGAATTAGTAGCTGATATGTGTATGAAAAAACTTGAATTTCCATTATCCTCTACTATATGTCATTTCTTAAAGTGTATCAGAGATCACAAATCTTCAAAGTTTTATACATACCTGGGGCTTCCTCCAGCCCCATCCGCGCGGATCGCTCCCATGACACCATCCTCGGTCTTCTCCGTCTTCGGTATCGGGTCTCATAACTTTGGCCAGTCGCGGCTAGTCTGTGCAAACGCAGTGCACTCTCTCCGTCTCTCTCCAGTGGAAAATAGTACTGCGTAGTACTATTTCCTGCCGGAGAGAGATGGAGGGAGTGCACTGCACTTGCGCAGACTGGCCGCAACTGGCCAAAGTTATGAGACCCGATACCGAAGACGGTGCCGTGGGAGCGATCCGTGCGGATAGGGCTGGAGGAAGCCCCAGGTATGTATAAAACTTTGAAGATTTGTCATCTCTGGTTTCCTTCAATTGTGTCTGATTCAGAACCTAATGTTTTTGGCAGGAAGGGGTTATATGCTAAAAATGGCCACATTTGATTCTTTCCAATCTTTCTGTGTATTTCTGCCATAGAGGAAAGACCCAGATTGGGTCATTTACTTGGAAACTTTCCTAAATTTCCCACAGGCAACATTGAGAGTACTCACCTGGTAAAGTGGGTTAGCGGCTATAAATTTTTTTAAATATTTGCCTATTTATATGTACAGTGCATCATAATGATTGGAAGAACATCTTTAAACAAAAATAAAGAACCGTTTAGGTCCTGTTCACACTAAATGTGGTCCTGAGGTGTGAAGACCGATCTGCACTGCCTCCTTTTCATCAATGCCCAGGCTTTCTCTTCAGATTAACAAGCCTTCTCTCAACAAGTGTGGTTTGGTGCCATAATTTTTTTTCTCAGCAGCGTTTTCTCCACTCAGTGACTACAACACACACCATCGCAGTAGGCGTCAGCTAGCCCTGAATGGAGTCCACTACTATTGCTGTAGATGTGAAAAGGTGCTTACTGTACTGGTGCAGCTGAAGACTTCCCCTGGTTTTGAACTTTTCAGCTGTTTCATGCTATGGAGTAACTAAAAAAAACCCAAATACTACATAACAGATATATTATGGCAACATAAGGTACCAGTAGCTTTTTTGCACAAAAAAAAAGGGTTGCAAACAATCTCTTTGCCCTATTCACAGTAATGAATATGGTATTTTTTATATGACTAGTAACTGTATCGGTGTTTTTTTTCAGGTTTTTTTTACATATCGCAAATAAGAAGTTAGTGTAGAATGTGAAATTCATAACAATGACTTATTTCTGACTTAAATACAATAATTTTCTTTTTGTCTTCCTTTTTGTACTTGGATAACAAAGTAAAACCGAGAGTGGATGAATTATGCTGTAAGAGCTGTCCAAACTTCCATAAACGTTTTAAATCTGCACTGCAGTTAACCATGCATTTAAGTACACCTGTCATGAGAGAAATATGGAAGCTGTCATTGTGGACTTTCTTCTGAAAATGTTAGTTTTCTGCTTGTAATGCTGCTCCTCTGACCATAATACTTAATTATAGATTGGCCACCATAAAATGTACACAGAAAAGACATTTCAGAGTTCTGTCACCTGATTTACATGATCGTTTCAGATAAGTAATTCATTAATCTACTAGTGTACTTTACTTTGGTTAAACTGTCTTTAAAATTTGGCATTGATCAATAATGTATACGTCATTACTGATTTTAGTTTTGTTTTTTTTTATCCCCGAGGACACATAAAAGTGTTCCTGCTGCTTCTGGGGGAGAGTTTACAGCTACTAATGCTCTAGGCTCTGTGAGTAGGGAAGAAGTGCACGGGCACATTAACCCTAAAGGTGGCCACACACAATACAATAAAATGATCCGATTCTATGGAAATGTGATAAATGTGATCGGATCTCCCGAGAAAAAAAATCTAAACCTTTTTTTTCCATTCCACTGAAAAGTCAGATCGGATTTCCCATTTTTTTTCGATTTTTATTGATCTGAAATGCTAGAAATTTTTCGCAATTTTTCTAAAGATTGTATGGTGTGTGTTAGATTGTCAATTTCTTAATATTCACACTAGCAATTTTCTCAGAGTTCACTCTAGCAATTTTCTCAGAGATCATTTTTATCATTATTGGGGTAAAATTGAACATAGTGTGTGGTACATTGTAACATTTCAAAAATATGACCAATCAGTCACAAATATTGATTGCAATTCGTGTTTTCACATCCAAACACCACGGATGTGTAAAGGCATGTTAGTACAAAACTACTTCCACCTACAGTGGATGTGAATAGGCGTTTGTTTCTCAATATTTCTTAGTCACCCAAAGGCACTTAGTACAAAGTCTTGGCTCAGTGCCAACTTTCAACTTTATTTGAAATATGCAAATAATTCTAAAATGATGCAGGATTACGCAAATATTTTTGCAAATCTATGCAGCTAGAAAATGAACCAATCAAATGCCTTCACTGCAAGAGTTGTTTACTCCATTTTACAATATATCCTCACAATAATTTGCATAATTCTTTATCATAATAATAGGCATAATTCTCAATGATCTCAACTTTATTTGCACCTCCATGACAATCCCTGCTGACTGTGAACTTTGTTACATGTAGATTCGGGCTAGACATTTAATAAATACAGTTCAAACATAGATGGCACTGCAGTGTACCTTTTTTTTTCTCTTTTTTAATGTTTTTTTAGAAAATCGCTGGTCTTTTAAGGGTTAAAGGAGTCATCAGGCAAGATATGGGTCCCCCGCTCTACTTACCCTGGGCTTCATACAGCCCCTAGCAGATGACATGTCCCTCCCACAGCACCATGCTCAGTTTTCAGCCCGGGGTCCTCGCCGGTGCACAGGGCGACCTCGACGTCATCTCTACTGCACCTGCGTGAGTGCCGCTGTCAATCAAGCCCATGTTGTCTGCTGTGTACTGCGCAGGCGCAGAACTACTGCGCCTGTGCAGTACACAGCAGAAAACGTGGACTTGATTGACAGCGGTGCAGGCACACTAGACGAGGTCACTGTCTGCACCAGCAGAGACCCCGGGACGAAAATTGAGCGCAGAGCTGTGGGCGGGACCAGTCATCTTCTAGGGGCTGGAGGAAGCCCAGGGTAAGTAGAGCGGGGGACCCATATTTTTGACTTATGACTTCTTTAAAGGAACTATGAAGAGACTTAAAAAAAGTTAGATGCTTACCCCAGTAGTCGGAAGCCTCTGCATGATCCAGAGACTTCCCGGATCCTACTACAGCTCACTGTTTAAGAAAGAAGCACTTCTGCACAGAGAGAAAAAGCAGTGCATGAGCAGCTTTGTTCTACTGAGCATGCACAGAACTTATTTGCGCAAGCCTGGTCCGGATGCACTCATGGCCAGGCTTGTATGTAACAGATGTGTAAAAGATGAAGAGAAACCCTGCTCTGGAACGGTGGACCATATGAGGAACCAAGATGCCTCTATACCTTCCAGAGGCTTCCAGCTACTGATGTAAGTAACTCCCCCAACACACACAGAGGCGCCTCTAGAGACCAGCTGATAAGCTAATTGCCTACAGCGACAGATTTATAGAGGCGGCTTTGAGGGGAAAAATTTTTTTTTCCTGTCCTTAGAGACTGAAAATTAGGGGAACGGAGAGAAAAAGTTCTAATGAAAGCCTATGCTTCTCAGCCTCAAATAAGGAATCTACAAACCTTTTGTCTACAACACTTTGTATGACATTCCCTAATATAAGTGTTATCTAGGGATCTGGAGTGTGTCTGTGTGACCCCTGTCCCGTGAGGATGGTGTCTTTGTGTCCATTCCAGAACGGACTGGCCAGGGGAGGAAGGAGGGAGATTTCCCCCCAGACTGCTGGTACAGTGTATAAAGCAATGTGAAGCACTAGGCTGGCTGAGGGAAATAAAAGTACAATTTGATGGCAAGCTGGTAAATGTACACAGCATGATGCAGAAGAGAGGCTTGCCTCCTACAGTGTCCTTAGAAAAAAAACTCTGTCTGTTCTCTCACCATTGTAAAGACTGCATGTCGTCAGCTAGATATGGTATTTCAAAGGTTGAAAAGATTTAGACAGTCCCTAGACTCCAGGAGGGCTGCTTTCTGACTTGTGTGAGAGACTGGCAGGGACAGGAGTCACATTACAGGCGAGTAGCCTCTGTGTTATGTGGCTGCAATACATATAAGCTCTCTGCTCCATCTCAGGTTATTCTCAGTATCTCTCCACTCCTCCTCTCTCTCTTTCACCTTTGTTTCCCCCCTTCCCCTAGTGCTGGCTGTCTTCTTGTCTTAAAGGAAAGCTAAATAAAAGTGCTTTTCCTCCTTTCTCTGTATAGTGTAATGGTTAAGGGCTCTGCCTCTGGCACAGGCAACCTGGGTTCAAATATCTGCTTCTTCCTACTCAGTAAGCCAGCACCTACTCAGTAGGAGACCTTGGGCAAGACTCCCTAACACTGCTACTGCCTACTGAACAAGTCAGCACTTTGAGTCTGCCAGGAGAAAAGTAATTATAAATGTTCCTTGTTACTCTCTACTTTGCCCCCCAATCTTACCCTTATAATTGAATCACCCAATCTTGTTATTAGTAACCCTAGCCTATAGCTGTCAATACATGCATTCATTTTTACAGACAGATTCCTTCAAAATGATCCAATCTGGCGATTATCAACCACCCACATCAATCAGAATTTCAATCAATCCATGGCAAAAATGTAAAGTACAATCAAACAGTACATTTTTACAATTGGACACAGTGGTATAGTGGCTGTAGATAGGCGGCTTGTAGTATTGCACTGAACCACTACTGTACTACGATTATTTTCTGGTGAAATGCTGCCGCATTGCGAGTATTTTCATGGAGAGGGCGATGGGGGGAGGGGGGAAGGGGGGGCGCCACAGATTTCCTTGCCTGGAGTGACAAAATGGCCAGAGGCGCCCCTGAACACACACACTACAAGGGATCCTAAGGTGAAAATGGACATGAAGGTGGGCATATTTTCTTTTAAGCAATGCAAATTGCCTGACTGGCCTGCTAATCCTCTACTTTGAATTCTTTTAGGCTTAGACCCTGAACAAGCATGCAGATCTGATGCTCTGAGTTTGACTAGATTAGCCACTTGCTTGTTTCAGTGTGTGATTCAGACACCACTAATATCAGAAAAATAAGCAGGACTGTCGGGCAACTGGTATTGTGTAAAAAGGAATAAATATGACAGCATCCAAATGCCCTCACACCTCCGATTCATTTTAAGGAATGCAGAGGTACCCTTTTCAAGTGTAGAATGGGAAACATTTTAGAAGCACAGATTTCAATTTGGAATCATTGCACACACTGCAGTTGGTACTGCTGAGTAAAAACTGTACAGACTAAGGCTGGCATACCAATATCTTCAAATGAGTTAAAATCAGAAATGCAACTGTATTGCATTATTGTTAAGACTTTTAACCATACTTTAACATAACTAAAAAAAAAAAAAAAAGAACTGATTTTGCTAAAATGTGTAATTTAGCATTACATTTGTCCATGTTTATCTTCTTTGATACACTATTTTGTTTTCCTTTGCTAGAGCATAAGTAAAATGCCACCACCTACATCAAGGACAGGGGTGTCAAACTCAAATACAAAGTGGGTTGAAATTAAACACTGGCACTAAGTTGGGGGCAAACCTTAATGTCTAGTGGCCATCTCCCTCCCTTATAAAGTTCCCTGGTGTCTAATGCCCACCCTCCTCTCCTATACATTTTCCTTCTGTCTAGTGGCTTCCCTCCCTCCCCTATACAGTTCCCTAGTGTCTAGTGGCTCTCCTCCTTCCCCTGTACAGTTCCCTGGTGTCTACTGATTTCCCTTGAACCCCTAAATCATTCCCTAGTCTCTAGTTATCCCCCTTGCACCCCTAAATAGGACCCTGGTGTCTGGTGAAACCCCACCCCCACACTTCCCTATTCACTCAGTCCCCTTGTGTCTAGGTGCTTTCCCCCTCCCTAGCCCATATGAGTTCCCTGGTGATCACTGTGGTTAGTGGGTTCCTAGTGATTATGGGTGGGATCCAGCAAAGGGGACTGAAACCCTTGCATTATGGGGTGAGAAGAACTCTTCACCTCTATCCATGCTCATATTTGCCAGTACAGTGTTACTCGACATTCTGTTTACAACGAGGAATGTCATATCTAGTGCTGTGATGACCTATTGCAGTTGATATGCTAAATTAATAAAATGCTAACTTGAAAGCTGCAGTGTACATTGTTCTCATTGGAGGGATTGTAAAGAAGACCTCTGGGAGGTGCAATGAGCAATTTTTTTTCTTTCATTTTTTTATTTCAAATGTTTTCCCTCCTTACTATTCAGCTTTCAGATTCCTTTAATCAAGGTTACCAGGTCTGTGCATGATTAGCTCAAATAGGATGAAAATGATTGACACGCTTTAGTAAATTCCTTTATGCTTCCTAGTGCACCTTAGCTGATCTAATAAAGCGATGTCCCAGGTGGCAGAAACAAAATGCTTGTTAAGCATGATAACTCACATTATGAAATTGATCTACTTTATGTGGTTTATTGTGATGCAGAGCTATATTTTATCTCATTACCCCTGCTTCTCTTTGGAAAGTTTTGTAGACTTAATTAAGTACTATAAATCTATTGATTTGTAAAATCGTGTATGAGGTAAATTAATTTCTGATTGACAGTAAGCTGTTTTCAAGTGTGGAGGTTTCTTTTAAACTTGGTGGTTTTCTCGTGTGCTTTCATTTAGAGGTATGTGGACTTTTTATTTGTCAAGATAGTTTGTGCATCACAAAAGTTGTAGTTTTCTTTTCCTTGTAAAAACGTATGAAATTAGTGCTTTTTGAGGGGTTTATTTTTTGTTTAATAAATTGTATATATAAAGAAAGAACTCCAGACTACTATTGAAATGGGATAGGACATATTGACTTGGCAGTTGTATTATAAGCAGGATGAAGAACACAGTGTCTTGGAGATTGGTGAGTGTTAAGAGGATGGTGGATGGGGGTTACTAGGGTGATGGTTGCACAGAAGAGTGGACCAAGTGGTATGAACACAGTGTAAGGGACACAGTGTGGTATTAGCAGAATAGGGATGCACAGAGCAGGAATGCTATGAGCAGGATATATAGGGCATCATTTTGGAATAGTGTTAATATTCAAGATGGGGATATTAACAAGGGATGGGTGGTGGTATATGTAAGATGGGAGAAGGCTGCAGTGATTTGCTTGGGGTATAATGAATGAGATGGGAGTTCACAATAAGTAGGGGTTGGATGAACAGAATTGTGAAATGGTGAGTGGAGGTATGAGTGGTAAGTACAGGGGCTCTAATTAATTGCTTAGGGTGTAATGAACAGGACAGAGGTCACAATAAGTAGGGGTGCCATGAATAGGATTGGTAAATGGTGAATATAGGTATGCCTAGGATGGAGGAAGGCTACAATGGTTTGCTTGGGGAGTAATGAACAGGATGGAAGTCATGATAAATAGGAGTGGGATGAACAGGATTGGGAAATGGTGGATGGAGGTATGGGTAGAGTGGGAGAAGCTCTGCAATGGTTTGCTTGGGGTGTAACGAACAGGGTGGAAGTCATGATAAATAGGAGTGGGATGAACAGGATTGGGAAATGGTGGATGGAGGTATGGGTAGAGTGGAAGAAGCTCTGCAATGGTTTGCTTGGGGTGTAATGAACAGGATGGAAGTCACAATTAATAGGAGTGGCATAAATAGAATTGTGAAATGGCAGATGGAGGTATGGGTAGGGTTGGAAAAAGCTGCAGTGATTTGCTGGGATTGTAATGAACAATGGATGGAAGACACACAGATTAGAGGTAGAATGAAAAAGATGGGGTTAGGGGTATGCAGTTTTTTTATTCTCTCTCTGAACCTCTCTCAGTTGTTTTGCTTTCTCTCTCTTTGCCACTTTGTTCTCTCTTTCTTCATAACTTTTGTGGCATGATGCCTCTCTTACTATGTGTCATTAGGGATTGTTGAATATAATTTGCGAAGTTCTTAAAGGGGACACCCAGATACCACCATGAACTTGCCCACAGTGTCAACAGCCCCCACCTTCCTTGCTGGGCATCAGAGGTGGGGAAATACCCCTTGTCTATGGACTGAAGAAGGGCGCCAGGGGAGAGGAGGATGCTTGGCTGCCCCTCTCTTTGAGCCCCCTGTACCATGAACCATGTGGGCTGGTATCGTTCTGGGTAGTACGCACTCTGGGCTTCGCATTCTGGCTATCCCAGCCTCTGCAGGTGTCAAGGTTTATTTTTCCCTCTTGTTGCCACTGTTCTCATTAACCATTTCTAGACCAGCAGTCTCTAACCCTTAAAGAGTGTGGGATTGCATTCACAATGTGTCACACAGCAATCTTGTTAGTTGGGAAATGCATTTGTATCGTTAGGAGGCATATCCTGAAACTTTTTGCCTGCTGGGGTAGTAGGGATTTAAGCTGCTCTAGACTTCTACTGACCACCAACTGGTGGCCCTATCCTGTCTGAAAACAGGACCGTAACTTTGCATTACTCTGGCCTGCCTGAGGGTGACAAGTTGACCTGATGGTTTTCTGAATGCATCATGCAGCAGGTGGGGCATCTCTATTAAGTGTGCTTCAAGGACTCAGCTGTACTAGAACTTTGAGTAGCTAGGCCCTAAATCTCTGGACATTCCTATTCCTGATCTATTTACCTGTTCCCGGACCTTGGATTCTGCCTGGACCTCACTCCTTACCTGCCTGCCAATTTCTCTACTATGTTGATGTAAATTTGTATATATTTTTATGTGCAGTTAGGTAGTGTAGATAGGTTCACTGGGATTAGTAGAGCTCACTACTTTTTTTTTTTTTTTTACTGTGGTATCAATGGTTGATATACTTGTATTTAGATTTCCATTCACAATAAACATTATTTGCACAGTATCTTTTGTCTCAATCTCAGTATATACTGCAAAATGTGGTCTTCCACTGGTCACTTGTCCAGTTTAGAACAATAGTGTTCAGTAGAGATGATCGTTGATATACTCATTTTTCTGGCTTGCATGCAAATGTAATGAAAGTTGCATGCAGTTTGGAAATTAGTTCATCCAAATGGTCAGGAAGTGCATTTGATTTCCAAGCTTCATTAAAGTTGCAGGCAAAACCAAATTATCAGCACCTCACTGATCATCTTTAATGTTGAGAGATCATTCTAGCCAAAGTATTCAGGTTAAAGTGGAACTAAACTTGGAACAAGCTCTCTGCTCTAAAAGATACGTCGCAGCATGATACCCTTCATGGAACAAAATTTCTTCATTAGAATTTATGGAAATTCTGAAAAAACCTGATGTTTAACGTATTTTCACTTTTGCTGTATGAAAGCTGCCTATCAGAGATCCTGGCAGAGCTCCTGAAGTCTGTTCACAGCTGCTGCTGAGACAGTTTTATCTGGCTAAACAAACACAGAGAACAGAGAACTACATGTATTAAGCAGCTGTGGAATAAAGACTTTTTATTGTGTGCTCTGCAAGAGTTCGGTCCGCTTTAATGTTACCATTTTAAACTAGTGACAAAGCACATCAATTTTGCTGTGAAGCCATGCAATGTAATGTAATGATGATTCTTGGGATGGTGCACAAAGATTTAACACCCAAATGGAAATACTTGAACTTTGGCAAACTAAATATGTCATATGTGGCACTGCCCACTGTTTATCACGCCTACTTTTTGGCCATTTACCAATAACTTTACCCCACTGGGCTAAAATAAACTTCTGGGCCAAACACTGAGGGCCCGTTCACACTTAAAACCGCAGAACGCCGGCGATTACTGCCGGCGTTCTGCGGGAGTGATTTTCCCGCGATTAGCGCGGAAAAATCACTGGACACTGCGGCGGGTTTGGAGCGATCGCGATTAGCGTGCTATGCACGCTAATCACAATCGCAAATCGCGGAACGCTCGTCGCCGGCAAACAGCTGCATGCAGCGCGGTTGCGGTTATCGCTAACCGCAACCGCGGCAGTGAGAACACTGCCACTCGCTACATTGTGTAGCGGTTCTTGCAGAACCGCTATCGGTTTGCCGTGAGCGGGAATCGTGCGATTCCCGCTCAGGTGTGAATGGGCCCTGAGGATCATTTTCTCATCAAAGTAAATACAAGGGCCACACAGTCAGTGGATGCATAGGGGCTTCTGTTTTTTGGCAACTGCTGTTTCCAAGTACGGTGGTCCAATTAGTGGCAGCCCACTGTATCACTATTAGGTCTCAGAAAGCCCATTAGTGAAAAACTTTTAACAAATGTTTTCGAAGGCCTTGTTCACATCTAAAATCGAAATTGCTGACACCAGCGGTTTGCAATTTTTGCCCAATTATTTTTAGTGCTTCCTGGCACTTACCTGCGCATTACGATTATTTTGTAAAGTGGTTTTCTAAGTGCTATTGCAGAACGATTTGTTTTTTCACTTCCCAATGCAAGGCCCGGAAAAGAATAAATACAATGAGACACTTAAGCCAGCAAAAAAAAGGAGTTTACTCACCTGGGGCTTCTACCAGCCCCCTACAGCAGTCCTGTGCCCTCGCAGCCACTCACTAATCCTCTGGTCCCCCACTGCCAGCTAGTTTCGTTTTTGCCAACAGGCCCATCAGGACTGGCCACGCGTAGCTTTTTCCTCTTTTACGACTGTAATTAGCGCTATTGCGGGTCGCAATGCGTACAAAAATACGCGTTGCCGCATTACGAACGCATAGATATGCGGCAACGCATATTTTTGTACGCGTTGCGACCTGCAATAGCACTAATTACAGTCAGGAATGCGGAAAAAGCTACGCATGGCCAGTCCTGACTGGCCTGTCGGCAAAGACGAAACCAACTGGCAGTGGGGGACCAGAGGATTAGTGAGTGGCTGCGAGGGCCCAGGACTGCTGCAGGGGGCTGGTAGAAGCCCCAGGTGAGTAAAACTCATTTTTTTTTTTTGACTTAAGGTTCACTTTAAAAGCGCTGGGAAAATCGCTATACAAATTTCCCTATACCTTCCATTGAGGCAAATAGAACCAAAAATGGTACAGGCAGTGCTTTGGTGAGCGGATCGGAATCAAACCTCTCAGATGTGAACACTCTCATAGGGAATCATTGCACAAGCGCTTTTAGGTCGATTTTCAAAATCGCCGGTGCTTAAAAAAATCCCGAAAGCACCTTTAGCGTGAACAAGCCCTAAAAGCTGTCAGCTGCTCTTTATGTGCTGCAAGACCTGAAACCTTGCACAGTGCATGGCAATGTGTATGTCAGCACTAATGGGGATTTACAGGGTGCCAAACAAACTCTTATTTGACATCCTTAACAATTTAGACCTTGCTACCCATTGACTTCATGTGTTTTGACTTCACAAATACAGTATCATAGTTTTGATACAATTTTGTCAGTTTTGTTGAAAAACTAAATTGGGCAGTTTTGCCCAGCCAAGAAAAAAAAAAAGCATTTTGTTCTAGTGTCTAAAGTGAAAACAACTTTCCTCTTGATTAAGGAACATACAGTGACTTGGAAAGATTGGAGTTTTATTCCACCAAGAGAACTGAGAATAGACTTTAGTGTACATTAATGAAGCTCTTTAGCATCCAAGGACTTTTCAAAGCTTCTTAAAGATGAAAAACCTTTCCTGTCTAGCTAGCTAGGAAGCAGTACTAGCCAATAAAGTATCAAATTGACTATCACTGAACATGTTTGGAGGCTGGTGGTGATTCATTCTAAGAATATATAACTGTGCTAAAAACCGTGAGATTAAAGAACCTAACAAGCACACCAGGCCTCACTTTAAACTATTCGGTCTCTTATTTGGGTGGTGAGGGGGGAGGGCATTAAGATAGCAGAGAGGCTGTAATTGAAACTGTGTAATACTGGCACTAGAGAAAGAGGAGACCCATTGCAGTTTGCTTTGTTGTGTTTTATGAGGTCCTCCATACGGTTTACTCCAAGCTATTCATGTTTATCCAAGTTAGGGAATTACTAGAAATAATTTAGCTTGGTTTGCTGAAGTTGGATGTGAGGCCTGATTGAAAAGAAATGAGATACTTTCATTTAGAATTAAATCACACTGTTTTACACATTTTCTACAACCAATAAAACAAAAAGTATCAGACTGTTTCCCAATATCATGTTCATTTTTAAGTGTGTGTGTGTGTGTGTGTGTGTGTGTGTGTGTGTGTGTGTGTGTGTGTGTGTGTGTGTGTGTGCATGCACGCGCGCGCGTGCGTGTGTGTGTGTGTGTGTTTCATCATAATCTGAGATGAACTGTTTCTGCATATTTTGTTGTAGCATTATGAATGACCAGAAATGGTGCTAAAACGGAGATATATGGACTGTTTTCCAGTGCAGTCCCACCAGTTTCACTCTGTGCTGGCAATGCAGATGCAACATGTGCCCAAGCAATTGTCATTGCTCCATGGTACCATGGCACTCTGATGCTTAGAGGCACCGAAATGATGTATAGTAAAATGTACTACATTATTCAGGATACTACATTTTAAGTTAAATATCCGGGTTTCAGCATCAGAAACACTTCCTATATCTATATGTTACAGCATATAATAATAATAATACATTTGTGGAAGGTGAGCACTCTGTCTTGTTGCAATTGTTGGGCTTTGCAATGTTGATACCCGAAACCACAGAACTCTTTGATTGTTCCTCATCATTCATTTTTGTGTTGCTGAACATAACATTCTTCTACCCACAAAATACGGCTAATTATTTCATCAATGTATACTTGTCATAAGATTTCAATAACCTTTTCACCACTTTTCCTAAGCCTAATGCAGAATTCATTGACATGCCTCTGCCATGCTCTCACAGCAAAGTTGTCGTCTTCTGCCATAACAACATGTATAAGGTGCTTCCACCAGGTGTGACAAAGCACTGAAGAATACATTGGTCCTACTAGAAGTACAGACATGTCAGTGTACAGTATGTCATTCAGAGATACCTGAACAGCATGTTCTGGTCTATCTTCCCAAAGTACAGAGATAATCTTATTACTGTAAATGAGAGAAGGTCAGAGGCAGTTCTTTGAATGATACATCCACATTACTTTGCACTGGTTTTCATAAATTGGCACCAGTGGTTTTTTTTTTCGTTTTTTTATATTTTTTGTTTTAGCTTTTTTTGATGTAGGAATTTTGGGCCTGGTGCACCAAGTTGCAGTAAGAATGCCATGCACAGGCAGTGCACAACAATTTTACCATTATTAATACATAGGGAGCATGGGCTACCGGGTTGACACGTGCATTGCTATGCTAACATGTGTTACCATAGCAACACACATTACTGCAGTAGGGTACTTGGGTCCAATGGGTTAATGGGTGATGTTCCCCCTAGTAACAGTAAAATCTTAACGCTAGTTGGTGCATGAGGCACTTTGAGTATACTGTGAAAAACCTCTAGTACCTGCTCAGCTGCTAGTTGGTGCTAAAGAGATACCACCAGCACAAATATTTGCACAAATATCTGATATAAAGGCAATCCACCATATGTTAAAGGATACTTGAGTTAAACATAAAGACTGTTCTTTTAGTTACACGGGGCTTCTTTCAAACTTCGTAGTCTTGTAGGTCCCTCGCTGTCCTCCTGATCCTCTTCCTTGATCTGCTCTGCAGCCTGGTAAAGTGCTTGACTTGGCTAAGTTGTACACTACTGCACTTGCTTTGGCCTGGAGGTGCATCTTCTTCATCGGGCTCCTGTATCCGTGAGCTTTTTGTGGATGCATCGGTACGTGGCTTAACCTACTGCACATGTGTAGAATTCTTCTGGCCATGATATCGCAATCAAAGAGGTGTACCACTGGGCCAGCACATGTGCAGTAGTTTTCAACTTAGTCAATGGTGCTCACTTTATTGGGCCACACAGTGGATCAAGAAAGAGGACTGGGAGGACAGACTGGAAGCCCCAGGTAAGTGAAAGAACAGTTTTTACTTATGCTCAACTCGATTATCCTTTAAGGCAAGGGTGTCGAACTCAAATACAAAGTGGGCCAAAATTGAACACTATAACAAAGTCGCGGGCCAACCTCAATGTCTAGTGGCCACCTCCCTCCCTTATAAAGTGCCCGGTGCCTAATTCCCCCCTTCTCCCCTAAAGAGTTCATTGGTGTCTTCTGGTCCCCACCCTCCTCTATACAATTTCCTGGTATCTCTCATATGGTTTCCCTGGTGATCTAGGTCTTCACCTCCAATATAGCTTCCCTGGTGGTCTAGAGTGGGCCAAACATAATGCAAAGTGGGGAAACCACTTGGGGGCCCAATTTGATGGCTTTGCGAGCCTGATTTGGCCCGCGTGCCAGAGTTTGACATGTACGCTTTAAGGGAAAGGTTTTTTGGGGGGGTTTTTTGGGCTTGAAGTGAATACTTCCCAAGGTGCTTGTGGGTAATGAGGTACTGAACATTTCTATTAGCACTTAATTTCCATAGTTTTGAGGAATGCCCTCCGTGTAGCTATTTATGTTTCTGTGCTTGTGTTTGCAGTCTTAATGTCTTTTCTTTTCTTGGATGCCAGCGGTTATTCCCAGAACTTGCATTCATGAGCTGGCAACTGTCAATCATTAAACACTTTAGCACTTAGACTTAAAAAGTAGTAATTAACTCGGTACCTGTTGTTGCAAGGAGATTAAGCTAATTCCTGTAGCTGACCATAGCATGTCAGTTTTTGTTGTGGATTTAAGCTTACTGGCAGAGGTTTAGCATTGATTTTGTTTCGTATTTGAATGATGTACTTTTTTTTTCTTTTTGCAATGTTTGTTTCAGCATATTCCTATGGACAAAAGCTTGGCATTGATAATCTAAGGGTATTCCTCAATGTCCTCAATATTTTTTTACTTGATTTAAGAGCAGATCATGAAAGTTAAACATGAATGCAATAATTTGACAGTTTTTTAAAAAAAATTATACTATAGTTTATGGTTATACCGAAAGAAATAAACATGTTTTTATTTTGCCGTTAAACATATCCGCAACAGATTCATGCTTAGTGTCTTCAACTGTTAAGACATATTTTTGCACCCTTTTTTTGCCAGGTTTTAACAGATGGATGTTTATAAAGCGAAGCAATTCCCTAGCCAATGCTTTTGCTTTTGAACATATTTCATTTTGATGGGAATTCAGGTTTCTAGTTTAACCCCTATTTAATGAAATGCCTCTTTTCTTTTTTAACTGCTGATTACTTCATATGCAGAGAGATACAGTGGGATGCGAAAGTTTGGGCAACCTTGTTAATCGTCATGATTTTCCTGTATAAATTGTTGGTTGTTACGATAAAGAAATGTCAGTTAAATATATCATACAGGATACACATACAGTGACATTTGAGAAGTGAATTGAAGTTTATTGGATTTACAGAAAGTGCACAATAATTGTTTAAGTAAAATTAGGCTGGCACATTAATTTGGGCACTGTTGTCATTTTGTTGATTCCAAAACCTTTAGCATCTATTAAAACCTAAGCTACTTATCCTGAGGGGAGGGAGGACACCTCAGGCTACCTATACTGGGGAAAGGATGACCACCACAGGCTAGCTATACTGGGAGGGAGGGGGGTGAATAGTCACCTCATGGCTACCTGTGCTGGAGGTAGAGGAACACCTCAGGCTACCTACTGTGCTCGGTGTATTACCTCAGGCTACCTATGTTTGGGGACGCCAGTACCTCAGACTCTCTATGCTGGGCTACCTATTCTCAATGTCTCAGGCTACCTATCCAATGTCTCAGGCTATCTATTCTGGGGGGGTGGGGGGGTGTTATGGACACATGGCTACCTCTACTTGGTTGGAAAAGATACATCCATGGGGTTAGGGGAGGCATCCTCTCTATATTTTTGCTTCAGGCATCAAAAACTTGGCCTGTCCTGTCTGTTCTCCATGAAAAGGTATTCCTAATGTATCACAGGAGGTGGCGTATCAGAGTTAGAAGATGTAAGCAGACAGCAGACCAAAAGATCCACTAGAGGTTAATAAAGCCCACAATGTAAAGATTTGAAATCTAGAAGAGTAGGAAGAAATTGGTGATGTTTAAAATTGTGCTATTCTACATTACCCATGAAGCCTTCCCTTTAAACCAATGTGCAGAACTCCCTCTCTCTAGGCAGCATTCAATTAGGAGTTGTCTATTGAGGATCATGGTTTTGCTAGCTGAGGTGCAATATTATTTGGTAATTTTTTATTATTATTGTGTATTTATGTAGAATTGACATCTTCCTTAGCTCTATACAGAGTCCATTATCATATCACTAAAGGTAGCCATAGACCTGGCGATTATGGGCAGATTCGACAAAAAGACAAATGTATCTCTAATCTAATCTGAATAGCAAATTTGTCTCTTGTCGAAGCTGCCCATATACTATAGGGCCAATTCCGTTCGATTTCAACATGTAATCTTCAGGGAATTGGCTGAGCCTGCCACGTCCGCACCGCCACTGCCCTTCAATGTATAAATGTGCCCCCCAGTGTGTGCATTTATACATTACCTGTCCTGTAGCAGCCACGGTGCGGTACCCCCGCACACCCAACCAACCAACTTCGGCCCGTCTTCTTGCAGCATGCGCGATCGACCATGTGATCAATTTCCATCCCGAAATTGGTTGCTTTGTCGGGCATGCACTTGGCGGCACTGATTTTCATCCAATTTGATTATAATAATCAAATTGTATGGTCTGTCGGCTGCAAAGTCGCCTGATGTATGGCCACCTTATCTGTTCCTTAGAGGAGTTCACAATTTCATCCCGACTGTAGACATAGTTTGTGATGTACTATAGAGTCTAATTCTCAGAGGAACCAATTAACTTAGTGTGTTTTTGGGATGGGACAGGAAACTGCCTCTGATGACTAAATAACAGTTATCAAAAATTAGGTACAAAGAAAGCTGGAATAAAAGTGGAGCGGTTTGAGCAGTTCTCCAGATTATTTTTCAAATATTGAATGAAGTAGGGATTGTAATTGGCTGCACTGTGAGACGGTTCAATTTTTCTCCAGTGTTCCTTGCAGCCCGTTTAGGTATAAAGCTGTGGGAAAGGTCTGAGTTTGAAACTAGGAAGATTTTACAAAAGCAGTGCAATAAAACACCTGGCGTGGATGTTGTCTTTAAACCATCTGTGTATAGTAGATTAGATCCCTGCCTGGGTCAGTGGAGATTTGCATAATAGGAGAATATTTTGCACTTCATTATATGAGCCTCTAGATCAGGGCTTGCCAAAACTGTCCTCACGTACCACAACAGTACTTGTTTTGCATAAAACCACAACCATTCACAAGTGAGGTAATTAGTGTCACCGCAGAGCTCATTAACTCATTAACTATCTCTGTGAATTTCCACAAAACATTCACTGTTGGTGCTACTTGAAGACAGTGAAGCCATATTGGTCAGCCGCCGTTGCTTTTGACTGGCTCAATTTCTTTATCTTCCTTAGTGTTGGTGCACACTACAAAAGCTTTTTAAATGCTACAGATTTTAAAAGCTCTTGCTATTGCCATGCTTTGTTGTTTTTTTTTGACAAAATCACATCACTCCAGTGAGAACAGACACAAGGGATAACATTAGCAGAAGCTTTTAAAATCACAAAACGCTCAGAAAAGCTCCTTTGGTGTGCACCAGCCCTTAGTCAGTAGGATTTACATTAGAAGAAAATTTTGTAGATCACCAGTATTAAAGTGGAGCTCCTCTGCAGGTACAAAGAATTCATGTCTCATCATGTTATGTCACCTCATAATGCCGGCTTTATTTTAGTACTGGTAGTGATGTTTAGTTGATCTGTCCCACAGGTTCAGGTTAATTCATATTTTTGATGCAAAAATGAAGTGTACTTCTGAGTCAGAGCACATCTTTGATATACCTAATGTTTATATATTCATAAATAGCTATGTTGTATAATTTTCCTTTGGACAGGGATATTTTTCCATCGTAAAAAACAAGATTGAAGTATTCCCCTGTGTGCACCACTTTTTTTTTCTCTATGCTAATTTTTGAAATGACTCCCCTTTTTGTGTCCATTTCCGTCTGTAGTATTTTTGTATGAAAGATTATTTTCCCCTACAAGCCGCATGTTTAAAAAAGGCAAGGAAGAAAGACAAAAATGTTTCACACCTGTAGATCGGTTTGTATCTTGTAAGCTTTTAGACTTAGTAGGTGTCATATTGAGAAGGAAAGTCTGTCACTGCATGAAGTTCCCACTTTACCTGCTTTTTATTTATAACATTTGACTTCTCAAAGGACCATTATCATAATAGAAACTGTATCAAGCAGAGACGTTTTTAGGTGGCACACAGAGTAAATATTGCTATGTTCACTTTTCAAATTCTTGAATAAGAAAAAAATCTTACTTACATTGCCACCTACTTTCTCTGCCCGGCATCAGCGACGGGCTGCACTATTGCACTGTAGAGGCACATCAGTAACTTGACACACCACTGTTTTGGCCACATCTCCTCCCGCATTACACAGTTTTTTCCCACAGTGAGAGCTCGAGGAGACTGAGGAAGCCCGTCACTCTTGACAAGTGATGTCACCACATCTCATGCTGATAGCCTGTAGAGGGGTCCTTTGTATACTGTCCTTACAGGCATTATTGTAGACAGCTGCCAAGTCACTGAAACCCGAGCATTTTCCCTGTGTGGTAGTTTGGACCAGTGCTCCATATGCAAGGAGAGCCTTGTGCTGCTTTACGCTGTGTTGCACAGTTGTAATCAATGGCAGGTATTAGTTCAAAGTATATTCACTTAGTTTACTCTCCAGTTTTATAGATTTGGTAAGATTGTACAAAATGTGTTAAAACATGGTTAAAAGGAAACCCCTTAACCTGGGGCTAATAAAAGGCACTGTCCCTTTAAAACTGACAAATTGCTTTGAGTCAGTATTCAGGCTTTCTTTCTCTTCTTTGAGGTACTGTCGCTGTACAACATACACAATATTTTGAAGCAATATTTAGACATGATCACTTATGCTTGGCAAAGGACTCTGCTATATTAAGGCACTGCCATTTCTGATAGGCATAATATTTTCACATACATAGCCCATACAATTAATCGTCTTATAAATTTATTTTCACTTCAGGTGTGCTTTAAATACACATTATGTCAGACTTCAGCAAATAGACATTAGTAAAAAAATCACTAATTTAACCACTTCCCTACTAAGGGTTTTTCCCCTTTAGGACCAGAGCAGTTTTCACCTGTCAGCGTTCCTCCCTTTCTTTCACCAATAACTTAATCACTACTAATCACAACAAAATTATCTGTATCTTATTTTTTTCATGCAACCAATTAGGCTTTCTTTGGGAGTACATTATGCTAAGAATTATTATAAATGCTTTTTAAGGGGGAATAATAAGAAAAAAAAATGGGAAAATGTATTAATTCTCAGTTTTCGGTCATTATATTTTTAAAATAAAACATTCTACTGTAGATAAAACCTACACATTTTATTTGCCCATTTGTCCCGGCTATTGCAACATTCAAAATATTTCCCTAGGACAATGTATGGCGCCAATATTTTATTTGGAAATAAAGGTGCATTTTTTCAGTTTTGTGTCCATCACTAATTACAAGCCCATAAATTAAAAATAACAGCAATATGCCCTCTCGACATACATATTAAGAGTTCAGTCCCTAAGGTAACTATTTATATGTTTTTTTTGTCTTTTTTTAATGAAAAAATATATATATATTCTGGTACTATGGGAGGAAAGGAGTTAATTTTAAATCGAAGTGTAAGTCTTTTTATTAAAATAAATGTATTTAAGTGTAATTTTACTATTTGGCCACAAGATGTCCTCACGCATTATTTTCTATTAGCGTACTATAAGTACGTGAACAGGAAGTAATGCGTGGACGTGCTACTTCCTTAGTTACAAATGACTTTGGCATCTCATTGATGCAGGTGGTCATTGGCACAGGGATTTAGATTAATGAATGGAAACTGTGTTGCCATTCATTCATCTCCCCTCTAACGGGCAGCAATGTGTACCCACTCAGGAGCGCATGGGAGCAATCGGCGGCCACCCACAGCAGAAGATGAGTATCTACGTCCCTGGGACTTCAGATGAAGTTTCCCAGGGTGTAGATATACTGCACAAAATGCAGTAAGTGGTCAATTACACTACTGTAAAGTACAGTACCTACACTATACTTTTGTAAATACCCCCTGGAACTGCACCAATGACATTATGTGAGGACTTCCATATGACATCATGATTCCTTCTAGAGGAGGAATGTTGCTTTATTGCTTCTGCTCTACCTCCCAGAACTCCTTCTTTTATCACTATGGGAGGTGGAGCAGTTGTGGTTTGGGATTTCTGGGATGCTTCATGGAGGATAGTAGAAGGGGATACTGCTAGTCTGACACACAATCTCTGTCTTGTTCTTACCTTTAGAAGGGAGACATGCCCCAATACAAGAGCAGTGTCTAAAGATCCAAAACTGGAGCATGGAAGAGAAATAATGGCCTCAATTCACTAAGCAGTTTAGACTAGTCTACAGATGGTTTTTAGTCTACTGATGGTTTGATGTAATGTTTTAGACCTTTTTTTTAGACCTGGTCAAACATTCAGTAATTACAACTTTCACAAAGGCAAACAAGGAGTAACCACACCCACTTTTTCTGACAAGATTAGACCAGCTGATTTCTTGTTCTGTAGTTCTGTGAGGTATTTTAGATGTGAGGATGGAACCTTTTAAATTAATTATGCAGGAGTTTAATTGTATGCGGAGAGCAGCTCATCAAAGGTGAAGGATGTCAGTCATAGCTACTTGTTTGTAAATTGCATCTTTTGATCATTTCCCCTGCTTTCACCCACCTAATTACCAAATGGTTTAGACCAGGTCTAAAACATTTGGTAATAGTGAATTCCCCTTTGATGCAACTGACCAAACCAGCAGTAGACTAAAAACCATCAGTAGACTAGTAGTCTAAACTGCTTAGTGAATTGAAGCCAATGTCCGGTCAGAGAGTGACCTATGTAACCCCACAAAGCATAGAAAATAGTGATGGTCATGTCTAGGAGAACTCATGGAGAAGCATGGAATTTGTTTGATCAGCTGATAGATATGCAAAGCTCTGATTTGCTGTGATCTCATCCTGCTTTAGCACATAATCATGACTTACAAATCAGAGACTTGAATATCTATCACCTGACAATACTGATCGTGTGCTTTTCCATGAGTTCTCCTAGTCATGACCATCACTATTAGAAAGCCGCTTCGGGTTCTGGCTGGTCAAAACTAGAAGTGGCCGTCTCACTGTGGCCATTGTGCAAAATGAATTACTTTACCGGTGGAAATGTGAGAAATGAAGCCGGCTCCTCGGCTCTGGCTCCTCCCTCTGCTCACCTCCTATTCAGCTCTGGCAGCCGGGGACACCTGCATTGCCTCCAGAGTCATTCATCGTGGCAGGGAATCCTGCTGTTGGTTCCTGCAGCGCAGGTGCTGGCAGAAGCAATGTCTGCAGCCTTCCGGCTCTGTTTCCCTTCGTCGACGAACGACTCTGGGGGAATGCGTGCGTCCCCAGCTGCCAGAGCTGAATAGGAGGTGGGCAAGGGGAGGAGCCAGAGCCGAGGACCCGGCTTCATTTCTCACATTGCTGCCGGTAATGTAATTCAGTTCGCACATTGGCCGCAGTAAAACGGTCACTTCTAGTTTTGACAGGCCAGAACTCGAAGTGGCCAGACTTCGTGTTCTGGCCATAATATATATATATATATATATATATATATATATATATATATATATATATCAAAGCACGAGAGCTGCATCCACTAGGCTGCGCTCTATAGGCAGGAGTCTTGCCCAATGTCTCCTCACTTAATAGGTAAGAGCTGAGATTCGAACCCTGGTCTCATGTCTCCTGAGATTCGAACCCTGGTCTCCTGTGTCAGAGGCAAAGACCTTAACCATTAAACCTGTCCAGCCACTGTACTATACTACTGTAGCAGAAGATATTTAAAATTAAGGTAGCAAACTTCCAGCTCATAGTTGACTTCCGACATGGTAATCCTACGGAAGAAAAACTCCAGCTGTCATTTGCTAATTCGTTTTGCCTAACATGGCAGCTGACGTAGAATAATAAGATGTGTGTGGAGAGTTAAGTCAGCTTCAAGCATTTCTGTTTCTGCACAGCTGTGGGCACTTTAGCATACCTAGTTATGACTGATGTAAGTGATTTGTTTTACATTTAGATGTCCATTAGGGCAAGTGAAATGTAGCCATATTCACATACAAGCAAATTACAGCTGCAGATGTTAAGGGGCACTACAGCCTATCTATGTCTGAAAATGTTTGGGGTTTTACAAGTGTACAAACTGTTAATGTTTTCATTGTCACTCTAGAATCAGATTATTTTTTAAGCTTACCCGTGGCGGTAAAAGCTTGGAGGTTACACATTATCATCTGTTATTCTCCAGCCCAGTGTTATGCTATGAATAAATTTCCATTCCATTTTTAAATTGCATGTTACTTAACATTCACTTGTCCCCTGACGCTCATGCAGACGCAGTGTTCTTGTTTACAGGTGCATGCATGTGAGAGCTGGATGTGAAACAATTTTGTCTCCGAAACTCTTTTTTTAGTACTCTCCTGATAAACTTACAATGCGGCAGGTTCACATTTTATAATCACACTGGGAGAAATAAAAGCTTGCCAAAAGACCTTGTGTAAATGAGTAAAGCTGGTATGTGCATTTCTCCTAGAAATTACAAAGAAGAAAGATGAATCCAGCCTTTCCCTGATTTATGAGCCTTTTCATCACCACTGCGTCTCGGTGCTCAGTGACACCCGGGAGCATGGCTGTACATTCACAAATATGCCATGTGCCTGATTAGTTGTGCTCTTAAATCCAATTCCGTTACCAGAAACATTCATCACTATTGTTGCAATAATATTTAATGAAATCTATACTATTAAGCCTCCCATAAATTAAAGCCAACCTGTTGCAGACCTTGACAATAGAAACTGAGCGTATAATGAAAATACATAATCAGAAGTTGACTTCACTGAAAACTACATGTAACAATGATTACTTCTGTTCTATGTGCTCTTTCTTAGGAACGTAAAGTGTGCACACTGTTATTTACAGTGTAAAGTGTTTAGAGGGAGATGTATGGTGAGAAATATGTCTAATCAATGTTAAAAAAAGAGTGCATTCATTTGGAAATGGTTTTGAAGTATGACTGTAGCAGAGTTGGATTTGCAGCTCTGACCAGCCTCTCTGCTTACACTTTTCCATCCCTTTTCTTCTTATGAATCTGTGAGAAAACGCGGAAAAGCCGCCGCATATGCCAAGAGCGAGGCGGCTGACTCCGCGTCCAAAGCGGCGGTTTGCACGCATGGACACGCGTCTGGTAGTATGGTGGAATGCAGAAGAGCCGCCGCATGTCCTGACAGCAAAGCGGCTGTTTCCGCGTCCAACGCGGTGGTTTGCATGCAGCAGCATGCGCTTGGTGTGGCTGCGTCTGTTAGTGCACATGGGCAGATGGAGAGCTACGCGCGTGCAGGCCTGAACTCAGGACCTTTATACCAGCAGGGGAAGTGTCAGCTGATCAGGAAGATCAGCTGATTCCTGCAGGACTCATGATTGGCTGAATGGCTCGGGCGGGGCGGCAGAGTCCAGCAACTATATATATTTTGCTGCTTGTCAGTTGCTGGTTGTCTGCCATTGCTAACACTTGCATGAAGGCACTCAGACCTTAGCTAGACCCGACAGTGTGCCAGAACCGGCTGGAGCTGGGAATCCACACTGAGTCAGATTCTTGATAGCTTAAAGTACTAATTGTATTGTATTATTTGTTAGACCAGTTCCAGGGTGTTGAGATCAAGGCCCTCACACCCCAGACTAGGAATACTGTGTATCTTCTGTGTATTCTCTAGCATAGTTCCAGGGTGTGGAGATCAAGGCCCTCACATCCAAGACTAGGGAACTGGATTCTTGGGGATACTGCGGATCGCCAAGGATCAGATTCTCTCTCTGGTTGCTGACACCGATCGTTACAGAATCATAGTGTGTGTGGCATTTTTATGAGAAAGGTGCACGTTAAATAGGGCAGAGAGTTTGACGATAAAGGGAGTGGGTTATAGCTGCTATTATGTTATCTGTAATATTATAGCCGTTCGTATATTATTGGCAATATTGACAATATTTTACTACTTTATTCTGATAGTAAAATATTGTTAATCTTTACTGACGTTTTAGTGTAATCTAATCTTACCCTCACACAGAACCCTCCCTCTACTGATGCCTAACCCTAAGACCGGCGGACGTTATCTGCAATGCGGTATTTAGCCCCCAGTATAGGTAGCCAGAAAAGGAATAGATTTCTCACGTAAAAGGGGGTATCAGCTACTGATTTGGATAAAGTTCAATTCTTGGTCGGAGTTTCTCTTTAAGAGATCTAAATATGGTTTTGCTATGATCTATCTTTATGCACATACTGTATATACAAGCAACTGTTCTGGTGAGAAGAAAGCACATACTGAGAGCTTTGTTAGTTGTTATGGTTACCAGTTTTGATTGCTGAACATTTTGAATAAGTTATAATTGCTAGGTGCAAGTTTTACATATTGTATTACACCCCACAGGTCACAGACAGTAAAGTGTTATAAGCAGTTATATTATTTAGATTACTGCACTGTGCCCACTGGTGTTCGCCTATAAATGGATTTTTGTGTTCCTATTTTTACTAAAATTCAGAGATTAAATAATATATTCTACCGACATATTAATGTGCCAGTATGACTTGTATTAAAAAGCCCATTATTAGAAGGAAATAACATAACAGATTGTAGTTGTGATTATGGAAGTGATCATGGTTGTAATCATTGTATATATGATTTATGAATCACATAAAGTGATGGAAAGAAGTATTTGATCCCTACTGATTTTGCTTGTTGCTTTCCGACCAAGAAATGACCAGTCTATGATTGTATTAATGGTAGGTTTATTTTAGCTGTGATAGACAGAATAACGACAGAGGAACCCTCAAAACCCAGTGCCCCAAGTCAGAGCTTAATGTGCATTGTAATGAGTGAAATAAGTATTTAATTCCCAACAAGGTAACTTAGTACTTGGTGACAAAACCCTTATTGGCAAGTGAAGACAGCGTGGAGAAGCAAGACACAGGCATCCTAGCATTGCGCTGCACGACGGTAGCCAGGGCCGGTCTAAACAGCATGGGGGCCTCAGGGCAAAGATAACCTGGGGGCCCCCTACCCAAAGGCAAAGTCAGCCACACTGACACCCCACCCCCCCCCCCCTTCCCCGTCAACTCCCTGGCAGGCAGCTCAGCGATCCACCTCTCCCCCACCCCACAGTAAAATGTCTCTTTTCGTAGGTAGTGTGGTGTCCCCAGTATAGGTATAGTAGTGCCCCCAGTGTAGGCAGTGTGGTGTCCCCAGTATAGATATAGTACTGCCCCCATTATAGGTATAGATGTGCCCCCAGTATAGCTCTGCCCCCAGTATAGGTATAGATGTGCCACCAGTATAGGTATAGAACTGCCCCTAGTATATGTATATATCTTCCCCCCCAGTATAGGTATAACTTTGCTCCCATTATAGGTATAGATTTGCCCCCAGTATAAGTATAGCTCAGCCCCCAGTATAAGTATATCTCTGCCTCCAGTACAGGTATAGCTTTGCCCCCATTATAGGTATAGAGCTGCCCCCAGTATATGTAGATATGTGCCCGTAGTATATAATTATATCTGCCCCCAGTATATACATATATCTTCCTCCTGTATAGCTTTGCCCCCAGTACCCCTCACCTTGTCACAGACCTCCAGATCAGCGCAGTGACACAGACCTCCAGATCAGCGCAGCGACTTAACTGACAGACCTCATGCTCAGAGCGGGACCCGAGGCAGAGTGGCCACAGCAGCCACGCGCATAACTTCAAATGCAATAGGTGACGAGTGACGTCACTTCCGCATATGAAGTCAGCGGTGCTGTGCGCTGCGCTCTTTGCCTTGGTCCGGCTCCGAGCCTGAGGTCTGTTAGCCAAGTCGCCGCGCTGATCTTGAGGTCTTAAATAAATGATTTATTTTTAAAGAGGCAAAGGGGGTGCCTGGGGGGGGCCTCTCCGGACTCTGGGGTCCCAGGGCAAATGCCGACTTTGCCTGTATTGTAGCGCCGGCTATGACGGTAGCCAATCCTGGTGCCCACGAGCGGGGGAGAGCCTGATATAAAACTCATGCTGATTTTATCTTCTTTTAAACATGCGTGCGCATCATTAATCTTTTAATAAATGTTTAAACGGCATTTAACTATGGCGAGTGTGTGGTTTATACTTTGAGGTCATTGCTCATCACAGGGGTTTGCTGGAGGCACTCTCTGGTGATTTAAGGAACCCATTTCTGGAATAAAGCATTTGGAATACCGCGGTGTCACAGGTGCACAGAGAACTGGTGGAGGAGGTTATAGTGCACATATGCACTGTGGACTATTTGGAAAGCATGGACTGTGTAGCGCTAACTGTATTGTATCTTTTGTTGTTCTGTCTCTCACAGCTACAACATACCTACCATTACGATTGTAGACTGGCCATTTCCTGTTCAGAAGGCAGATGAGCAAAATCATCAGAGGCTCAAATATTTCTTTCCCTAACTGTAATTGTGGGCCACAGAGCTTACCCACATCCAACTAGTAAAAATGTTTCAGTTTCCCTCTTTGTTTCCACTATTTCTTTTTATTTTGTACTATTTTTGTTATCCAAATAATTATTTGTGACACTTTCTAGTTATTTATTTGTCAGTGTTTATTTTTAGTGCCAAACATTGCTGATAGTAAGAATATTGATAACAAACTCTTGCTGATCTTCTACTATCAGATTTGGAGTATACGTTTGCCAACACTCTTCTATTCGCTGTATCTTACAACACTAATCTTCCATATTCCCTTATCCTAACAGCCCTAAATCCACACCTAAGTTACAAGAAAAAAAACACACAAAATCCAGGCTTATCACCTCAAGTTTGGACATTTAAATAACGTATACATTCTTGGATTATTGATTTGCATTTAAGCATTTGCATGTGTGCAAAGGGTTAACTGATTTTGCAGTTTTTTGGCCACACCCCCTTTGGCACCACCTTTATAATTTATATTAGTGTCCAAACTTTAGGTGATAAGCCTGGATCTGTGTATTTTTTTTTGTAACTTACCCTTGTGGCCAGGGTGTAATCCAGTGCTCTCCTGCTTTCCCCTATCTTTGACCATTTTCGTCACGCACACAGCTTATCCTGGTGTGTGTATGGTGCACATGTATATTTTTTGTAGTTCCCTTGTGGGGTCAGTTTGATGCACTGTCCCAAGAAAAGACAATACGATACGTGCTCCTAATCTTTGGATAGGATGATGCTCTGAATGATTGCATGCTTGCACTATGCATGCTATAGGGCCAGAGTTAGGACACATACAAATTATGGGGAGCCTCTATTGGGCGTATGTGACTACTTAAGAGAAAGTATTCTTTTGTAATGAAAGCATTTGCATGTGTGCAAAGGGTTAACTCATTTTGTTTTTTTGGCCACACCCCCTTTGGCACATCCCTTAAAACTTATTTAGGTATCCTAACTTGAGGTGATGACTCTGGATTCTTTTTTTTCCCCTTGCCACAGGAACCAGTCATATCTCTTATTTCATTTGCAAATAACAGCTGCAAAATGCCATTTTGGGAGCAGGGTGAACTTGTCAGGGGAACTGGCAGTTATTTTTACATACTGAAGTAGGCAAATGCAGGGCACAGATCATATTCCCACAAGAGAGACTGAAAACATAAATTACAAAATCTTCAGAACACAAATAAAAGAAAACAGATAGCAAGTCCTTATTACCCACTCATATTTGTGTATGAATTCAACTTAAGTAGCACATTTTTGTTGTAAAGAAAGGTTAGCATTGCCTACATGTGGCATTATTTAAACATAAATAGAACATTATGAATAAAATTAGTTTGTCCTCTTATAGATGGTGCAGTGTTTAGAGACCCTTAAATCAGGGTGAACAGTGCTATTCAATCATAATTACCACCATAACAATGATAGCTGTAGCAGTCCAAATTCATTTTAGCTTCTAGACACTGATTGATTCCTGTTTTGTTTTTCTCCCTTGTGGAGGTTTATGCGAGGAAGAAGAAAACTTGTCTTCTTACATCTAAACTGTAAATAAAGTTCATGAAAACTGCTTCTTAAACAATGAGCACAAAGCCTAATTTATATGTCGCGTTGGCAGACAGTTCAGATTTACATAGTCATAAGTCAAATTACTTCTCAGCTGGTACCAGAATGTGTTTGTTGGGAGGACAGAAAAACTGGCTTTAATAACGTTGCTGTAAGCACATTTCCCACTGAGATGGGCCATTTTGTGCTTGTAATGTCATTCCTGTTCTGATGCCTATTAGATTTAGCAATGTAAAAATGTGTGTCAGGTTTTCATTATGCACACTAAAGACTCCAACTTCTCAGGAGCTTGTTTAGCCTGTTTTCAGGGCATTTCTTGGTTCTCTGTTTATCTCTCTCTGCACAAAAAAAGGTGATGTAAAAAGCATTTTCTTATAGCTATGCTTCTACTTACGTTGCCGAAAGAACCACCACCAAACAGCGCTTGAGGAGGAAAACCGCCTCCAAACGGGTACAGCTCGCCGTCTGTACAGGTCACACTCTGCATAAGAAGAACCTGGAGGCCTGAGGGGAACACCCATCGGGGGAGGGGTGTAGCTGTGAGTAACAGGCGGAGGAGAGGCACCCAAGAGTATAACATTTAAAAAAACAAAACAAAAAAACGAATAGAAGTGGTTTACCTCGTACAAGAATTCACTTACAAGAAAAAGAATTTATTGAGCACTAGGCGTCTCTCCTCCGTGAGTTATGTGTTTAATGCGTTCTGTGCACAGAGAAGTTGAAATGTTTATGTATGCAACAACAGTACAATGCATTAACCCTCCTGGCAGTTTGTCAAAATCCGCCAGGGGGCAGCAAATACGTTTTTTTTTTGTTTAATTTTTTTTTTCATGTAGCGAGACGAGGTCTCGCTACATGATAGCCGCTCCTCAGCTGCATCCCCCCAGCCCCTCAAAGAACGGGATCTCCTGGAGGGCTTCCCCTGTCGCCATGGCGACGGGGCGGGATGACGTCACCGACGTCATCGACGTCGTGACGTCAATGGGGACTCCGATCCACCCCACAGCGCTGCCTGGCACTGATTGGCCAGGCAGCGCACGGGGTCTGGGGGGG
Source organism: Hyperolius riggenbachi (assembly GCF_040937935.1). Lineage (NCBI taxonomy): Eukaryota > Metazoa > Chordata > Amphibia > Anura > Hyperoliidae > Hyperolius > Hyperolius riggenbachi. The sequence goes on from NC_090648.1 coordinate 270,327,276, forward strand.
GGCGGCTGCGGCGAAGCGTATAGCGGCGGAACGGCGGGTAGCGGCGGCGATCGGGCACTGCACGCAGCTAGCAAAGTGCTAGCTGCGTGCAGCAAAAAAAAAAATTATGCAAATCGTCCCAGCGGGGCCTGAGCGGTGCCTCCCGGCGGCATAGCCCGTGCTCAGCGGCATCCCCCCAGCCCCTCAAAGAACGGGATCTCCTGGAGGGCTTCCCCTGTCGCCATGGCGACGGATGTCGTGACGTCAATGGGGACTCCGATCCACCCCATAGCGCTGCCTGGCACTGATTGGCCAGGCAGCGCACGGGGTCTGGGGGGGGGCGGCTGCGGCGAAGCGTATAGCGGCGGAACGGCGGGTAGCGGCGGCGGCGATCGGGCACTGCACGCAGCTAGCAAAGTGCTAGCTGCGTGCAGCAAAAAAAAAAAATTATGCAAATCCTCCCAGCGGGGCCTGAGCGGTGCCTCCCGGCGGCATAGCCCGTGCTCAGCGGCGTCCCCCCAGCCCCTCAAAGAACGGGATCTCCTGGAGGGCTTCCCCTGTCGCCATGGCGACGGATGTCGTGACGTCAATGGGGGCTCCGATCCACCCCACAGCGCTGCCTGGCACTGATTGGCCAGGCAGCGCACGGGGTCTGGGGGGGGGGGCGGCTGCGGCGAAGCGTATAGCGGTGGAACGGCGGGTAGCGGCGGCGATTGGGCACTGCACGCAGCTAGCAAAGTGCTAGCATCGTGCAGCAAAAAAAAAATTATGCAAATCGGCCCAGCGGGGCCTGAGCGGTGCCTCCCGGCGGCATAGCCCGTGCTCCGCGCGGGCTTACCGCCAGGGAGGTTAATAAACATTTTGTGTGTACATTATGCCTTTTCTTTTCACTATGTAAGTACTGTGTATACTCGACTATAAGTCTAGAAATGTAGGTCAGATTCGCTATATAAAAGTATATGGATCGACTTATACACAAGTCAGTAGCAACACTGAGCACACTGAGTAATGTGTGTACTATTATTGACATTCCCATTTGCAGCAATTTACCCAATGGTAAGTGACACTTTCTTGATAAAGGAAATGCCAAGAAAGCACAGGTGTGAAAGTCCTGGCCACAACAATTAACAAGAAAAGGGGCGGGGGGGGGGGGGGGAAGATACTGGGCTGCAAGAACGGAAGTGAATAATTGCTGCACCTGGGGGCCTAGAGGAGTTATTGGATGCACTTAAGGGACAGTAAAGGTTAATGGCTGCAATACTGTATGCAGTGCATTCATTAACCCCTCCTGGGCCCCAAGTACAACTGTTAATTATTTTATTCTTCCTGGTCCCTAAGTGCAGCCATTAACTTTGCTGGGTAGGTTTATACTTAAGTCAATAAAAAAAATTCCAGCTTAAGAGGGTCAAATATTTATACACGAGAATATAGGGGGTAAGCCTTTAATTGTTTTACCACTGTAGACCCTGCCAAAGGCTTACAATCTAAAAGGGAGGGACACACTAGGAATAGGTGCTCGGCTCGTTGTTTTGCGGGTGAATGTATTTTTACAAATGTGCTATTTGGTTCCACTATGCAGCCTGTTTTTGTGCAAATGCATATGTGTCAGCTATTTCACCTGCAAAATTCTCTGAAAAACATCCTGGGTTCTACCTTGATTTTTGGTTGCTTATTCAATATGTGGGAGGCATGACCTTTATACAAAGCAGTGTAGCCAACCTCCCTCCCCCAAAGCCCTGTTAACCTTTTTATCATCCATGACTTGGTAAAACCCAGGGATTGCAGAGCTCACCAATGTGAGGCCCTCTGCGCAGGGCCGGTTCTAGCTGCAATGGGACCCTGGGGTAAAAGTCCCCCTAATGACTCCCCCTTGCAACCAAATCACAGTCATTATCTGCCTGGCACGATCCAATAGCCGCCCCACCCCCTTCCCGGTCACACAATATTGTTAGGTGTCCATAATATGTCTCCTAAAAAGCATTGTTGGGGTTTCCATTATTCACCTCCTCCTTCTCCTGTATGGAGTGTACACAGCATCTCTGCTCTCATGGGTCACCATAGCTGAAGGGCAGAAGGGGCACCTGGGGGGGGGGGGCACAGGCTCTGGGGCAATTGCCCTCTTTGCCTCTATGGAAGCGCCGGCCTTGCCCCTGAGCAACACTAATAGACACTTTTGACCCACTTTGCATGCTTATGGGCCCAAACATGCATGGTGATGTCAAGAGATATTGCTGACCATTTCCCAGGCTTTGCAGATTTATTTGATACATTTCTCTGTGGGCTGCCATTTGGCTAAATGCATGCCCTGTTTACCTATTTAGGTTATAAGAGCCAAGCATGGCTTAAATAACACCCATCTATGGCTCCAAACATTGTTTAACTCACACTTTTGGTTTTTCCCAACCAATTATTCAGGCTTAGTCCATTGTGGCAGCAGTAAGGTAAGAGATTGCAATATGTAATCCATTACTGTAGTCAACCAGCCACCCAATAATTTATGATGGGCATTTTTCCTAATATTGTTCCTTTGAAGATATCTTTGATCCAAGACAGATATTTTTATAATTTGCAGTTAGAAACAGTTAGATCCATAACTATTTGGACAAAGACAACAACTTTTTTTCTAATTTTGGTTCTGTGCAAAAGTTGTCTCTGCCCAAATATTTATGAACCTAACTGTATTTCCTGGTCTCCTAATAGCTTTAAGAACGCTATATACTCTGTACTAAAATTAGAAACCATTTTGTTTATACCCTCTAATTTCATATGAAATCTCTGCTCCTCCAGCAGACTATGGCAAAGTAGTTTGAAATATTTGACCTTCACTTAATCTATCACGAAACTGCTGGATGGTAACCAGTAGCAGCTTCATAAATTGCAACTAAAGTTGTTAAGGCTGTACGTTGTCAGAAAATGGGAACCAAAGCCATAAGGAGTAAATCTGAAGTAAAGATAAGAGTTTCGATTGTCTGTGTTGTCCTCAGTGTAACTGATAAAGTATTTAACCTCTGTTCAAACTCTGTTAAACTTGTACACTTGTAACATCTGCCTAAAGCATTGCAACTTTGTTTATAATACCTTGCTGTCTTTTTGGAATTGCTGACTCTCAATCTGTGTGGATTTATGTTACTGGCTATTCTTCAATATATATTTTATAAAACTACAAAATGCTGGTAAGCAACTCGCATTTCTAACATCCTAGCCTAGGTATATTTTAACATGCGTCAGAAAATGGACAGTGAAAACACACACAAAAAAAAGAAAAGCCAAAGGGAAGAAGTCCACAGTCCCAAAGAGAAAAGGGCATCACACTAATGACCGAGGTGTTCGAGCATGCAAGGGTTCACCCGTGTATCGATGGTACCAGCACAGCTCTTATACTGAAAATCTTCTTTATTGTATAAAAAGCAAGTATACAGTTACATTAAAAATCCTGTCCGAGTGGCAACTGCATGCCGTTTCGAGCCACACAGGCTCTTGTTCACGCCACACAGCAAAGGGAAGAAGTCCCACCTGGTGTACTACCCTTGAGTAAAGTAACGTGATAGGTATTAGAGGTGAAAATATTCACTCTCTTGCCAAAATATTAGGCATCCTTTATGTTGCTTGGTTAATCGTAGCATGAAGAGTCCTTCCCTTACGTGGTCGTTAGGACAGAATACCCAAGCAGCTCGGGGTGACCCAAACTACTAGGAAAGTATAGGGGACTAAAAAAGACAGAAAAGCACTCCAACTAGAAAAGGCAATGCACAGTATAGTTTGCCTTCTCAAAACAGAAGGTATTTGCGATAATTTAGCTTTAAGTGAGCGACTGTGGTCTCCCACAATGCATTACTACTGAAGATGCAAATTATCTCTTCATTTCTCTGAAGCCAGGCTTGCATCCAGGCATTGTGGTCGTTAGGGTGATAACACTCCAAGATCATTTGTCAGGACTCCAGGAGGCTACACTTTCCCAGAATTATATTTTTATTTAATTACCCTGGGTGCCTTTTCTAAAACTGTGAAATGCACCACAAAATAATTTTTCAAGTAAGACAAAAAAACTGCTTTCAGGCTTAAAATTCTGTGAACTATCCCAGTTCTTGGCACAGAGAAGAGCTCACAAGCAAGTTCAGCTTTCATGCAGGCAACAGAACAGTAGAAATCGGCAATGAAAAAAGAACAGTAAAATCATACAGCAGTACATGCTTGATAATTAAGGGGCAAGTAATTTCTTATTCATTCAACCTATGCCTTAGGTAAAGATTTGATTTAAAATGAATCTTTATCTAGGTATGGAAATATGGTTATATCATGAGCATTAGTAGTTACCCTGATTGTATTCATTCTCCTACCTTTTTCTAGTAGAAAACTATATTGTCCATGTATGGCCCTTAACGGGACCCTGAGCAGTAGCACTGGGTAGGCATTTAAGCATACCATGTATAATTGGTTATGCCCCCTCCGTCACCCTGCCCCATGCTAGCCTTTCTTCCTGACGATTTTTGTGTTCCAAATTACATTACAGCGGCGACTCTGCCAAAAGTATTGCTGTGACCTCCAGAACAGGAAGCCTGTGAGTCCTCTCTGCGCTTGCGCAGGCTTCCTGGCTTTTTCCTCCTCTGTTCCCCTCCCCACTTCTGCACATCATATGATGTGCGGCAGAGGGGAGGGGGACAGAAGAGGAAGAAGACAGGAAGCCTGCGAATGTGCAGAGAGGACTCACAGGCTTCATGTTCAGGAGATCACAGCGAGACTTTTAGCAAATGTAATGTAATTTGGAACACAAAAACCATCAGGCAGAGAGGTTAACACGGGGCAGGGTGACTGAGGGGGCATAACCAATTATACGTGGGTATGCTTAAATGTATACCCAGTGCTACTGCTTAGGGTCCTTTTAATAACAGAGTGAATATACAACTTAGATGTTTTTGGTTGTATTTTAAGATATGTTATAATTTATTCAGTACAGTGCTGTACTACTATCCTAAGTCTCTGCAATGTTTTATTTTTCCTTGTCTGAAGTACTTTACTCTTTCAATATTATTTGTTTGTTAGGAAAGGTGCTTATATTAAATAGTGTTATTGAGTTTTTCTGTAGCACATTGCATTCTGCATTTGTCTGTAGATCTAATCATTGCATCATAATTGCTTTGCAAACAAATGGGAGATCAACACTAGCAATTTGCTTTGAGCCTTTTGATCTATCTTGTACAGAGACATCAGGTTGTAAACAGTTTTGAAAGTGCTTGTGGAGCCAACATAAGACACTTTATTTATCAATTGTTAATAAAGATGACAGTCAGCAATATTAACTCTAAGTGCACCACAGGTGCCAATTTAAAACCTGATTACTCAAGTGTTGCAATTAAATTAAATGAGTTTTTTTTTACTGTATACCTGCTGTAGATCAGTTCAATTATCTTGTCCAACAGCTGTAGCATTACCGAAATTTATAGATCTAGAAATAACGCTAGATATGTCAGAGAACTGTTATATGATCATTAGTGATGGTTTTGCTTTACTTTGGGCTGTAATCGTTTGTTTTGAATGTTTTGGAATCATGTTAATTGCCTCCTTTGCCGAAGAATGTGATCACCCAAAAACGATAATGCATGAACACCTTATGTTCCCGCTTACTGAAGAGTAAATAAGTAATAGGAAAAGCAGAGTGAGAGGAGACGATTGGGAATTGATTTCTACTTTAATTGGTACCTGGTAAGTAGGTCATAGGATAGGAAGTGAGATTTGTTTGAATATTTCATGTAGATGGTGAAATATAGAGAGTGATATGGAGAATTACAGATTTTTTTTTTATTTTGGTTTAAAGTGCTACTCTGGGTGAATATTACAAATAAACCCCATAACATTCACTGTGGGTTTAATCAAATAAATGTTATTGAAAAATTTCGCGATTGGCATTTGAACATTTATCAGTAAGACTCCCTCCAACAATTTAAAGCTATCAGCTGCTGGTTGGCATTTGAACTTGAGGAAGAAACATATTCTTGTAGTTTTACCCTTCACCCTTTTCAGTTACATGGCACCCCTGTAACTGACATGGAGGTCTCCTCTCAGGATGAACACATTGGCCTCAATTCACGAAGCTTTATCGAACACTTTATCGAACGTTTGATCATTTACCTCATGAGTAAAATCTAATTTTGAATTCACTAAGGTGTTATAGATTTATCAAATGTTTTATCGATAAAACGTTCAATAAATTTATAACACCTTAGTGAATTCAAAATTAGATTAGAGGTAAATTATCAAACGTTCAATAAAGTGTTTGATAAATCTTAGTGAATTGAGGCCATTGAGTGTCCTCAACCTATCCATTTTGTACACTGTCTGCCTGTTCAAAATATTACCACTGACTCAGTTTCACGGATTGTAGTTTGCACAGCTGGAGGGACAGTGTTTACACAACCAGACTAAACTTTTCTTTTTATTTTGGGCCTCATGCATTAAAATTAGTAGGGTAGTATTGTCTTGGTAAAGAGACATTTTCCCGTACAGTGCTGATACCAACCCATATATCCCTTGTTTTAGGGGGTCTAGATTAAAGAGGTCGTTACCACCTCTACCAAAAAGTACCTTTGTTCAGTACCAACAGACATGTATATTTATGACACCCCCAGTGCTCCTGAGGAATGCCTGTTGGGGTGAATCTTTCACAATATCCTGCAAAATGGTCTGCAGGAATGGCAACCTCTCATGTTGATCTATAGTCATGAAGCAGATAAAGGCTAAGGGAGATCTATGGGGTGCAACATATTTGGTTTACTCTCCATACTCCGTTTAAATAGAAACACTTACAGGGAACCAGAGAGGATGGACTATACATACCTGGGGCTTCCTCCAGCCCCATACGCACGGATCGCTCCCACGCCGCCGTCCTCCGCTGCCTGGATCCGCCGCCACCGGGTCCCGTCATTGCCGCGAGTCGGCAAGTCGGCCGGCGGACGCGGCCAATTCTCCGCATCACAGGATGCTCTCCCCATACAGATACGCATGTGGCTGCTTACTGCGCAGCCGCATGTGTACATGTATGGAGGGAGCCCCTGTGATGCGGACAATTGGCCGCGTCCGCCGGAAGTGACGGGACCGGTACCGGCGGATCCAGGAAGCTGAGGACGGCGGCGTGGGAGCGATTCAGTCTTATGGGGCTGGAAGAAGCCCCAGGTATGTATAAAATCTTTGCCCTTTTTCACCCCTCGTTCCTCTCTGGTTCCCTTTAAGAAAATCTCTCCTGTGTGTGGACATTGAGGGCAATGAGCATAGAATAGAAGTTTTTTTGATCACATAGAAGGTTTGTCTGGAATTGAGATCATTTCTGTGCCACATTCTTGCATCCCTCATGTCAGACTTGTTGTGTTTTTAATGCAGGTGGCATGCAGCTTCCTAAATTGCTTCAAGTCCTGCGATTTAGATGATACAAGTTGAGCAATAATATCTTATTACATGCCTGTAAAAGCTGAACACTCAAACGGAATGCAGTGCCACTCTGTGAAAATCAGAAAGAAAATTTTGAGACAAGGGATGAAATATTTTCTTTTTAAAGAAACAAAACTAATGCTGCAATAACAGAAAAAAATGGTGTTATTACTTTCCTTTCAGAAATACCAGTTGCTTGTTTTCCATGCTGATTCTTTCAATTCAACTACATACACACCTTATATTTCCCCTCCTTTCTCCATAAAACAGAACAGGTTGCTCATCAGATAGTTGAGCAACACATATCTGTGCAGCTATTGATTTTAAACTGTCATCTGAAATAGCCATGCACAATTGTTTCAGGCTGCAGAAATGCAAGTATGTACACACATTAAATTAGTTTCTCACACCTGCAACAGGCCAAGACTGATGACTAGGGATGGTCAGCAGGATGCAAACAAATCCAACGTGATGCAGGATTATGTCAATATTGTAAGTTCATTTATGCAGCTGGAAATGGAGCAATTGAATTCCACCTTAATGGGAACTGATTGGTATATTTTCAAGCTGCATACATTTTGCATTTAAAATTTCCATAATCCTTTATCAAGTCTAAATGATTTGCATCCCACTGACCATCCCTACAGCTGACCTGCATATGTACATTCTGTATCAGTGATTCAGACTGATAAGATATGAAGGCAGAAGAGCACAAATGCTGAACAAGCAGCATTATTTTTAATTACCTGTAACTTAGCTATTACATCCTCATTATTGCTCTCACATCCGTCTTCCTTGAATGGATCAAGCAATAGTATCAGTAGAGCTGAATTCTGATGTAAATCACCTATAGGCAGAAGACTCTCAGAGCCATAGACACCGCCACTCCACACATACCAACCCAAAATCTTAGCTATTGCATGTGCTCGTACCCACCTCGACGACATAGACAGTTTCGTTTGCCAAAGCAACAGCTCTTAGTGATGCTGGGGATAGGGTGAGGTCTTTGTAAGTATTTGATGCCTTTGCAGCACTAGTGCCTATATGTGACCACTCATTCATTAAACTGTAAGCATCACATTTTATCATTTCACTTTATCTTCCACTTTGTGATGACATCAGACCCCTTGTGTCTGTGGCCATCTTATAAGCCCAATAAAAAGTTGAAACTGCATGTAAATCACTAAGAAGATTAATTGTTTGAATTTACAGCATTTATTTAATGAAAAGTCACACGAGAACTAGTTAATGCAAATAGAAAATTTGACCAATACCGAATTTTAAAATTTCCAATTCTGGGATAGAGGAAAAAATATTTATGCAAAGGACATATATCTATGATCCTCTGAGTTATCACGAAGAACTCTTGAGAAAGTCAGTACTTTCTGTCCTCATACTTGCACACAACAGTCACAAAAAGATACTAGAAAACATACTGTCACGTGAATTAAGCAAAGCTAAAATTGAGAAGTTGCACTTAAAGTAAAAAAAAGAGCATAAAAGACTAAGAGAGAGGAACAGAAAGAAGAAATGTTGGGATGTATGCATTTTCAAATATATATGGCATTGATCAGCGGATTTACAAGTCAGTAAAAACTGATTGCAAATAAATAGTAGTAAGTAGTGGTGGCTGTTAAATATGCACAGGTACAGCCACTGTTGTTTATCCCAGCCTGCCTCCTTGTTGAGTGTGTAGAGCAGTGATGTGCACGCAGAAGGTGTAGTCACTGTTTCCCTGTTTATTGGAGTAGAGACAGGCAAATAAAGATGTTTGCGATATTTGTACGTGAATATATAGTTTCTGGAGATGTGTAATACTAACACATGTACATAGGAAAAAGAGACTGTTACACTCACGTATAATCCCAAATGGGAGCAGGAAAGTCCAAAGCCAAATAGTCCAAGAGTAATGGTAAAAAAATCCCGCTGCACCAGATGGTAGGGTAAAGTGAAAAAATCTTTATTCTGTTACTCCATGTCAGTGTTACAAATAAAAGCTCACGCGTATCGGAGCAAAAGATGGCTCCTTAATCATAGCTAACAAACACATGCATTGCATCAGTTATATAGCAGAAAGGGAGGCCCCACCCACAAGGGTGTCCAATTTGTATTTTGTATGTATGAGAACCAATTTCTACATCCCTATTTAAGGGGGAAAAAAACATGGGGGGGGGGGAGAAAAAAATACAAATTATGAATAATCAATCAATAAATATTTTATAATAGAGGATTCGCGACAATATGATGTGGTTCTGCATGTGTGTTTTTATATGTATTTTCATCATAATGTATTGGTTTATACCATTTTAAATTTGTTATGTCTGTAACTTTAAGGCCAAAATGGACACCCTTGTGGGTGGGGCCTCCCTTTCTGCTATATAACTGATGCAATGCATGTGTTTGTTAGCTATGATTAAGGAGCCATCTTTTGCTCCGATACGCGTGAGCTTTTATTTGTAACACTGACATGGAGTAACAGAATAAAGATTTTTTCACTTTACCCTACCATCTGGTGCAGCGGGATTTTTTACCATTACTTTTGGAATACAAACACATGCTTTTAACTGTCTTCCACTTCATTTATTTATAGATCAGCGAGTTTCTGGGAATTCAGTATTTTATCACTTACATTTGCTACGTGTCCTTCACACCTGTCTGTGGTTTACCTATCCTTGTTGTATTTTCTTTTATCATGCATACATTCATCTACTAGACTGAGAGTATGCAAGTAAAAGGGAAGCTCATTGCTATTCTAGTAGTGTGACAGTACTTCCTCAGGAAGACTATTGAATCCTTGGCATTCGTTCCCAATGCTGATGTGATAGCAGAATAAAAGAAGCTTTGCAGCTGATTGAAGTCAAGTAGCTCGGTCATTGTGGAAGCTCACTTGAAAATCACTTCTAAATACTGTTTTTGTTGGAAGGTTGGGTCAATAATCTGTATGCACAGAATTTCCCTGCAGAAAGCTGGGTAGCATCAATAATATGATGCATTTTCTTTATAAGCGAACAAATAGCTCCTGCCATTACCATTTTTACCTGCATAGTTAAAACCCAGAAGACAGCATTATTTAGATGTGTTGTGAAGTTTAAAATTGGAAAGTTGTTAAAATAAACTGCTTATTGTGCTTTATTTCCACCGTACAGTATTTATGCAGTTGTGAAACATGAGGAACTAGTTTATTTATAAGAGCTTCGTGAAGTTTCATTGGACTAGGTACTGAATAAAACATTTAGAACTTACACTGTTTAAACTTAAAAATCAATATCTTCCTAAAACTTAGCTGCAAAAATACATTTTTTAATGAAATCTGTGACCAGTTTGTGTGGAACTAGACTGATTTTAGACTAATTGATTCAAATATTTGGTTGATTTTTCTGATGATTATAAAACATTTTTTGGGAAAGATCTGATTGGGAAGAATTGCTCTTGTTGTTAGCACACCTGTGGTAAGCAGAACAATTATTTTCCAGGCCCCTTCTAGTGCTTGAAGCACACAGCTTTTACAAAAAGCAAGAGAGATGGGGGAAGGTGCACATATCTTAGAAGAAAACACAGAAACAATGGGAGCCCATATAGCAGAATATGTCACTACAATTGGGGAAAATTGTGAATGATGAGATTATACTCACAAGGGTTGCAGGGTGCAACCGATGACAGGAAGTAGGTGGAGGTATCCAAAGGAGGGGTCTGCACACAGTCTTAGTGAAGCAAAAAGTGCAAGTTTTTATTGCTCCATTATACACATGCAGTGTTTATCTGACCGTTTTGGCCGACGATCATTTCAGGGCCTTTAGGGGCCCCCCTTGTCAAGGCATAGGCAGAAAAACATAGATGTTTTTTCTGCCTATGCCTTGACAAAGGGGACCTGTAATAGATTGCGGAAGAGCCGCCGCGCGGACTGGCAGCAAGACGGCTGGTTCCGCATCCAGCTCAGCGGTTTACACGCGGCGGCGTGCGTCTGCTGTGGCTGGGCCTTCTAGTGCACACAGATTGAGGCATACTCGCGCGCGCTGAGAGGCAGAATCTTTATGACAAACGAAGAGGGATCAGCTGACCAGGTTGGTCAGCTGATCTCAGAGCGGGCGGCTATTGGTTGATCAGCGATGGGTGGCGCCGGGGAGCGCCGCTCTATATATAGCTATTGCTGATCAGTCTCAAGTTGTCTGCCGTTGCGAACACTTACGTGAAAGCACTCAGACCATAGTCAGATCCCACAGTGTGTTAGAACCAGGAGGACCTGGGAATTCACACTGAGCCAGATTACTTCTGTGTTATACTTCAGACTAGTTCCAGGGTGTTGAGACCACGGACCTCACACCCAAGACTAGGGATACTGTGTTACCATCGTGTTATACTCCAGACTAGTTCCAGGGTGTTGAGACCACGGACCTCACACCCAAGACTAGGGATACTGTGTTGCCATTGTATTATACTTCAGACTAGTTCCAGGGTGTTGAGACCACGGACCTCACACCCAAGACTAGGCATTGTTTGATATCTGTTATGACCTATTGCATTCCTGACTATACTTCTGCTTTCTGATTCGGTACCTACGCATATCTGATTACCTGTTGCCAACCCTGCGTGTCCCTGGTTACCGAATCAGCCTTCTGTCTCTGTACCTTATCTGCCCGTGTGTTGCCGACCTAGCCTGCCCGACCTTGCGAGCTATCCCTCTCAATTGAGAGATTAGTCTCCAGTCCTGCTTGTGACGCCCACCTTCTAGGTGTCACTTAGCCACAGGGCCTTCCTGCTATTCAGTCTGGGGCTCCACCCCTTTGGAAGTCTCAGGCTGTTGGAAGGTCTTCGCACTTCCCAGAGGGAGGTATTTCTCATACTGCCAAGGACCACCTGCTCCTCGGGTGGTCCCACTCAAAGTCATTACTGTTGCACCAAACACTCACACTATATAGGTGTCCTGAGGTTAGTCATACTCGGATTATTGGTGATTCTGCAGATCATCCATAATCGGGTATATATCTGTATTACTGTTGATACTGCAAATCACCAATAATCAGATTCTCTCTGGGTGTTGACACCGATCGTTACAGGACCCCTATCGTTTGAGAGGTAAGCCACCTCTAAATTCTTAGTTTTACTTTTGCTTTTAACAGAGTTTTATTATTCCTTGGCACCTCTTCACCCTTACTGTAGTTTTACAAAAACAAGAGAGTGGTAATGCACTTGTCTCTTTCAGTTAAATATAAGGTATACATGATTTGCAAGTCATCACACTCTGTTTTCATTTACATTTTAAACAATATGCAAACTTGAATGAAATTGGAGATTTACGTATTCTAGTAAATGTTTCATTACCAAGTGACCTCCCTAGTTCAAATGAGGAACTTTTCTTTATAGAATGGGAACAACTAGCTATTGGCTGCAAAGAGATTTTCTTACATGTTTTAAAATCTCTGGATGATATTTACACATCAACCCTTTTCACTCTATATAATATGGGCAGGGTATGTGTGAACAGCAGGTGTCCATTCTCATTATCCCTGATAATGCAAATAAAACTGATAAAGGGAGCCCGCTATGATTTCCAGGACTATGATTCCCAATTTCTTAAAATAAAAGTGGCTTAAAGGGAACCTAAACTGAGAGGGATATGGATGTTTCCTTTTAAATAATACCAGTTGCGGGGCAGTCCTGCTGAGCTCTTTGGCCGCAGCAGTAGCTGAATCACACACCTGGAACAAGCATGCAGCTAATCCAGTCTGACTTCAGATCTGCATGCTTGTTCAGGGGCTGTGGCTAAAAGTATTAGTCACAGAATCAGCAGGAGAGCCAGGCAACTAGTATTATTCTAAGAGGAAACATCCATATCCTTCTCAGTTTAGGTTCCCTTTAAGTCATTTTTATACTCTACTTTCCCCATTCTGGTGTTCTTGATTGCTGTGCTAAATGTGCTTAATCTGGAATCTTTCATGCCAGCATCCTCTGCCATCTCCACTGGCATCTCTGTCTCTTTCACCCACCTTTAACCTCAATACCACTCTACCCTATTTCCCCACCCCCAAAAAAAGTTATTTAAAGGGAACCTGAAGAGAGAGGGCTATGGGTACTGACATTTATTTACCTTTTACCTTTTAAACATAGCAAATTGCCTGGCTGTCCTGCTTATCCTCAGTGTATCTGACTGGTGTCTAACTAGATTAGCTACATGCTTGTTTTGGGAATGTGGATCAGGGGTATGATTCTTGGCACTACTGAATCCAGAAAGATCAGTAGGACAGGCAGATAACTAGTATTGGATAGTGGCTGGATAGTGTACTGGTTAAGGGCTCTGCCTCTGACACAGTAGACCTTAGTTCGAATCTTGGCTCTGTCTGTTCAGTAAGCCAGCACCTATTCAGTAGGAGATCTTGGACAAGTCTCCCCAACACTGCTACTGCCTATAGAGCGCGTCCTAGTGGCTGCAACTAGGCTTTGAGCCCGCCAGGAGAAAAACGCTATATAAATGTTCTGTGTCTGTGTATTGTATAAAATGGAATAAATATGGCAGCCTTCATATGCCTACAACTTCAGGCTTGCTTTAAATAAGTTCGAAAAGCTTTCAGACCGACATATGCATGTAATGGTTTTCAACAATGTTCAGTTACTGGGACCACAATGGGTAAATCACATTTCTGAGTTGTAAGCAGTGACGTTGTCAGTCAAAGTTGCTACAAAATAAAGCACATATCTAAGGTAATTGGAGAGAGACCTATTTGGTATGCAAAAGATGCTCTTGTATGAAATATGGGAGTGGGTATGTATTTACTGAGTGCTATTCTTGAGCACTTTTTTGTAGGATTCTTTTTTTTTACCTTACAAAGGTTGCTCTTCACTTCAAACTAATGACTGAAAATGTGTGTGATTGTGGCTTCTGGCAGCCATTGTGCGTTAGTCTTCATCTTATAAGGATGCAGTGTTCAGACAGTAAGGCGGTGGGAAAGGATGAGTAGGCAGCAGATTCATGCACAGTCACAGGTGTAGAGGTCAGGATACAATGCTTAATGCATCTTGTGTAACAAAGTGTTAACATACTTACACATGTGCACATCAGGTGTAAAAATAAGCCAGCATACACAGCACAATCCACTAACAGCTCTTTAGTTGTGCTAATAGTTTGACTGTTTGCTTACCGCCTCAAGGGATATTTTAGCAAGTATAAGGGGGTGGAAGCTGCAATTATAATACTGTAATGATAAGTGGCTATTTATTGGCAATAAAGGATATGAAAGAAGATGATTGTCTTCTAAAGCATCTCATTACATCAAAGAGCTCAATTGATGTATTTAATCTTTAACAATTACTCAGGGTGCTGTTCATTACTATACATTTTCAGGGTTATTTTGCTTAAATGAATTAGGATTTCCCAATAGTGTTATTGTTTGCCTGTCTCCATGATTGCTATTAAGTTTGAAGTGATGAGCACTTTAATATTCAATATGTAAACATCTTGTGGCTACTAATCAGTATTGGCACAGCTTGTCTGAATTGTAAACGGAAATTTTATAAGCCATTTTAATAGAATAGGGCCACAAAGACCCTAAGAAAATCATGCACACAAATGATCTGTTAGAAACACCAAATTTTCAGGGTTTATTAAGCAGAATCTCCTGAACAAGATGCAAAAAAAAGACCTCGATGTTAAAGTCGGGCGGAATTTCCGCGATTTCCGGCGGAAATTTCCGTGATTTCCGGTGGAAATCCGCCTAACACACTTGCATTACCGATTTCCGCATTCCGATGCGGAAATGCAATTTCCGATCTGAATTTCGGAAATTGCATTTCCGTGGAATCCGAATGAGCATCCCTAGTGCTGCTGAGGATCCCAGCAGGACTGAAACCAGAGGGCTGTAGACACGACTGGCTATGTGGAGTCTGGCTGGCACTGATGGCCCTTGCCGATGGCTGGCGAAAGGTGATCTAGCTGGCGTGGTGGGGTCCTGACTCCTGGGCAGCGGCTGGGGCAGCTGAAGGTGATCCGACTGCCATGGAGGTGTCCCAGCTGTGATGGGCTTCTGACTTTCTGGGAAATGGCAAAGGTTGGATCTGGATCCGGAGGAGCGGTGGCAAATAAATCCCCAGGCCTGAATTTCATGCAGCCCATAGTAGCGCCCAGGTCACATGGTGATCAGCTGTGCTGGCCCACACAGGAGGCCACTGAATCTGGGGGTGCCAAAGTTCAGAGTGCACTGGGACACCTTAGCAACACACTGCAGTGCTCACGTGGGGGGCGTGTAGAATCAAAGGCAGATTGGCTGGGGAGTTTTTCTGGGAAAGAGGAAGAAAAAGAGAATGAGCCAGAGCCCTGTGGCCATGGCTGCCACTATGGTCCCATCTTGCTGGTTATCTGGTTATCCTGGGCCAGTGACCTATTGGTGACGGTGTATCGTCACAGAAGTCAGGAAAATGGCATGGCTCATTAGAGAATGGTAGCCTCCATATCCCTTCAAGTTCTCTTTTTTTTTTTTTTTTTTTAACAAATTTTATTAATTTTCAAAAGAACATACAAATATATAAAACACCGTATGCATAAGTACAGATGCATGAAGATAGTATGAATATATGCATGTCTTCCTGCACTAATTTTACAACTTCTACCTCCTACCCTTGTCCCTCCCCCCCGTCCCCCCTCCCCTCAGCCTCCCCACTCTGATGTTCCCCTTCATTGACATACCCAAAATGTCTCAGTGTCAAGTATATAGTTCTATTACCTAGAGGAGAGGCTCGTCAGTTTTTGAATCACGAATGCCTTCAATCATTTGTTTGGCTTAAACGTCTTGCGGATGGGATTTCCAGCCTACCCAAGGTCCCTAGTATGTCCGCATTACAATACCAGGTGGTTAAACGAAAAGGAGCCATGAAGTCATGCAGTTTTTCATCTTTGAATGTATGTTCAATATACAGTCTCCATTTTTTAAAGAGTGATTTGGTTTTCTTTTCTTTCTAAAGCAGTGCATCCAGCCTATCCATGGAAAGCAGTTGAGACAGCTCCTCTTGTAAATCCCAAAGTGTTGGGGTGGATGGATAGATCCAACGATTGTAAATTGTTTTACGTGCTGCAATGAGTATAGTATGAGCTAGATCAGATATTTTTGGTTGCCCTACCGTTTCTCCCGTGGTAGCTGTCTCATAGTTGAACAAGCAGAGTAATGGTTCTTTTATAAGCTGTTTGCCACAGATTCTTTTAATGTAATTAATCACTTTGTCCCAGTAAGTGGAGATCTGGGGGCAGGACCAAAGACAGTGAACCATATCTGCGGCTTGGAAGCTGCACTTTGGGCATGCCCCCCGATAACCAGCTGGGGGGGTCTTATATTTTATATTAAACGCACATTTTTTGCAAAGTATATCATGGAAATATGCGAGCCCCTCCAAGTTTCATTTATTATCAATTTGCGTATTAAATTGTTGCCTTCTAGTATTTTTTCCCCAAGCTGAGGGTCAGTAAAGTATTTACCCCATGGTTTCATATTTTGTATAGAGAGACTCTGTGATCGAACCCGAAGGAGGTCTGATTGAATAATGGATAATGATTTCCTATCTGGGCCTGGGTTGACAAATCTGTCAAAAGGTAGAAGCTTGGCTATGGGGCGTATATCTTTTAGGTGACTATGGACATAGGATCTGACTTGGGCTATTGCTAAATAATGTTTTTCTGGTATATTATATTTATTTAGGAGTTCACGTGAAGTGTACCACCGGTTGTGCTTTAAATCAAAAAGGTTTCCCAATCTGACTATCCCTCTCTCTTCCCAATCTTCAAATTGGTTATGAAATTTAGCAGGTCCGAAGGCAGGATTTCCATTCAAGGTCATGTATTTAGATATACGCCAAGGGAGTTTAAAAATTTTACGTACCTCCTTCCAGGTGACCACAGTGTCTCTGATTAAAGCATGGTACCGTAGACGAGTAGGTATGGCTGCCCAATTAGAGTGTAGTAGGCCTATTAGCGACCAGGGAGCCGCAATATCTGATTCTAATGGTGTATTTGAGTAATGTGAAGTAGAGGACAGCCAGTCCCTAACATGTCTAAAAAGACAAGCTAGATTATATCTCCTGATGTCGGGTATATTCAGTCCACCTAGGTCCTTAGGTAATTGGAGTCGTGTAATTTTGATTCTGGCTCTTTTGGCTTTCCATATAAAAGTTGTAAAAGCTTTGTTCAATGTTATTGTGTCCTTATGCTTAATAAGAAGGGGTAGTGTTTGCATGGGATATAGAAGGCGTCCAAAACTCACCATCTTGATTAAGGCCGCTCTCCCCATGAAACCTAGGGGAAGGTTATTCCATCTTTGCAACTGATCTGTAATTGACTTAATTAAGGTGGGATAGTTAAGATCATATAATGAGGACGGATTTTTCCCAATATGAATACCTAGATAGGTTATGTGCTGGGTCGCTAACTTGACCGGAAGTTTATTAGGATCTGGTATTTCTGCTTTCCTGGAGAGATAGAGTAATTCACTTTTATTTTCATTAATTTTAAAGCCTGATTCTGATCCAATGTCTTTAATCACTTGGAGAATTGCAGGGAGTTGTTTTATAGGGTCATTGAGTAGCATGAGTATGTCGTCTGCGAAGAGCAGTTGCGTAAGCGTGTGTCCCGCCAATTGAACGCCTGTGTTTGTTTGTTCCAGAATTCGAGCAAGGGGTTCTAAGGCTATATTAAAAAGAAGGGGTGATAAGGGGCATCCTTGTCGTGTGCCCCGTGTCAATTTAATAGGAGAGGATAGAAAGCCTGGAGTGTAGACTCTAGCTGTGGGAGTATTGTAGATTGATTTAAAGAGGTTCAGAAAGGATCCCTGAAAACCCATTTTCATTAATACTTTCTCTAACCATGCCCAGCTGACTGCGTCAAACGCTTTTTCAGCGTCAAGGGAAAGCAGTGTGCAATTTTTGTATACTGTCGGATATGCTTTAACTTGTTCTAAGACAGCTAATATCTTTCTGAGATTTGATACTGCAGATCGACCTTTGACAAAGCCTACTTGATTTTGTCCTATTAACTTGGGCAGAAAAATCGCTAGCCTGTCGGCCATGATCTTAGTAAGTATTTTCATGTCCTGATTAATGAGAGAAATCGGACGATATGATCCTGGGTTTAGGGGATCCTTTTCCTTTTTTTGGATTAATTTTATATAAGCTTCATTAAAAGAAGTGGGGACTGGTTTGCCTTGAAGTACATCATTTTATATCTTAGCTAGGGTGTGGGATATGTCCTTATTTAGCAATTTGTAGAACTCTGAGGTATATCCGTCAGGTCCTGGGGACTTGTTGTTAGGTAGGTTTTTAATGGTCTCTGACACTTCCTTAGGTGTGATATTGGCATTTAGTTGAGTTAGATCATCCTCAGATAGTCGTGTAAGAATGATTTTATCTAAATTGTTTGATGGTATATGTTGTGGAGTTTGCTGTGCTGTATATAGGGTGGCATAGAATTGCTGAAAGGTCTGATTAATTTGTTTAGGATGATGTATGATGACTCCGGCATTGTCTTTGATCCGGTGTATATTTAAGGGGGCAAAGTATCCCCTTGCCATATTTGCTAATAAGCGGCCTGGTTTATCGCCAAATTTATGGTATTTCAGCATATTATATGGCTGTTGTAATAGTATTCTGGTTTTTAGGTGTTTGTCTGTAGAAAGTTTAGCTTGTATCCATACCTCTTTATTTTCTTGTGAGGGATTTTTTTTTATATGTGATATATGCTGTTCTTGTCTGGAGGACTGAATCAGAGTAATCAGTAAGATTCTTTTTTTTCTTAGCAGCTATATATGATATTAATCTACCTCTGATTACTGCTTTAGCAGTTTCCCAGATCAATTGGGGGTTGGATTCGTGTCCCCTGTTATCATGGATGAATTCACCCCACCAATTTTGGAGTAATGTTTCGAAATTTTCCTCCCCATATAAATATTGTGGGAATCTCCAGATTATGTCCGTTCCCCTGGGAATTTGTTCTATAAGGTCAGCAATCACTGGTGAGTGATCCGAGATGACCATATCAGATATAGTAACTGACTAAGTCTTACTGAGGGATAGGGATCCCATGAAAATATAATCTAGCCTGGAAAAAGTGTTATGTACCCTTGAGAAGTGTGTGTATTCAGTATCATATGGGTGGAGATGTCTCCAGGTGTCCGTCAGGTCTAGGTCTGCACAAAAGGTTGCTAGGGATGTAGGCTTCAAGTGGGGAAGTAGATTACATGAGAATTTAGTTGACCTGTCTTCAGTCACATTCATGATATTGTTCCAGTCCCCTGCGATTACAGCGTTTCTAAGATCTTTATCAGCTAGGTGGGAATATAGGGTTGTCAGAAAAGAGGAAGCATCAGTATTAGGTGCGTATACATTATAAATAAGAATAGTTTCGGTAGGTAGGCGCACTGTTAAGCCTAACCACCTGCCTTTATCATCATGGTGCGTTTGTAGAATTTCCGCCTGTAGGCGTTTGTTAATCAAAGTAACCACTCCTGCTCTTCTTCCCTTAGAGGAGGAACCTTTGCTTTGCCCTACCCAAAATTTTCGCAGATATCGGAACTCTGTTTGTCTGAGATGCGTTTCCTGGAGTAGTTCTATGTCAGCATGTAATTTTCCTAGATGTTTAAGAATTTGTGTACGTTTTATAGGAGACCTTAGTCCCTTAACGTTCCACGATACTATTTTTATCGTCATCCTGTATCAAAGGCTATGTGCACTGAGTGACGTTTGGCAGGTGGTATAGCGGTGAGTACACTGCCTGTTAATAAAAGGAATATCACACATAGAAAAGGAACATCAGAGTTATCCCACCCACACCCTCCCCCCATTAACAACCCCAACAGTAATAACAATAGTGCATACCACAATTTCCAAAGGATATAGAACTGATCCTTTATGCGATTAAGTTGAATGTGGGCTGACAGCCAAAAATGTGACACGCATAATTGCTGGTAAGCAAAACATAGTGCTCTAACCATAGCTTAATAGCTCTTGGGGTGTAGTGTTCCATAAATGGACCACACTTCTTCCCCGTTTAGGCAGGTCTCTATCATGCTCCTCCGTAGACTCCATTATGTGAGCAAGATCTCCACTCAATACCATGGATGGCATGGAAAACGGTAAACATATAAAAGTTGGTTGAGGCTAGCCGTGCTCAATATCAACCATATGGGAAAATCTTATGACTGTCCTCGTGGTGAATTTTGCTTGTTAGGAGACTGAGCAGGTGTTGTACGAGATTCCATCTTTCTGATAAAGGAGCTAGCATCTTTTGGATCTTGGAAGTATCTAAGATCGCCGCTCTGATCCTGAAACCTCAGCGTGGCCGGGTAGAGAAGGGCGAATCTAATGCCTTTATCGATTAGTAGAGAACAGGCAGCATTGAAAGATTGTCGGCGCCTGGTGACATCCGTAGAATAATCGTTGAAAATGCGCAACTGAATGTTTCCCATCATGAGCGGTTCTTTTTTGGACTTAAATGCGTTTAGGATTTTCATTTTATCAGTGAAGTCCAGGTACCGCACCATGACTAGCCTTGGTCTTGTTGTTTGGTCTGTGAGACGCTGCGGTCCCACCCTATGCGCCCGTTCAGTTTTGCACATGATTTCCAGGCCTAGCAAGGGAGGAAGGTCTCGCTCACAGAAAGCAGCAAGGTCGCTTGGTTTATGAGTTTCTGGTAGGCCTACAACCCTCAGGTTATTGCGTCGGGACCTATTTTCAAGGTCATCTATTTTGTCAATAAAATCTCTGTTTTGCTGTTCCAGCTCTATAAGTCTGGAGCTGTGTGTGTCCAAGCTGTGTTCGCAGCGCTTAATGCGGCTCTCCGCCTTGTCATGGCGTTCTGAGTGCACTTGGAGCTGTTTTTTAATGGAGGTCAATGAGCGGGTGACTGCTGTCTCCACTATCTCTTGTAGATCTGAATCTGGTGCGATCTTTTTTGCGACTTCAATCGCCAGTGTTTTATAGTTTATTTTGCTTACCGGCCTTTCCGCTCTGCTATCTATGCTGTCCGAGTCCCATTCTTGGTCGGATGGCTCTTTCTGCTGCTTTCCCTTACGGGTGGAGTTGCGTGTGTTCGCCATCTTGGGTGGGATGGGCCCTGGGTCCGCTGCTAATTCCTGGCTGCGCTGAGTTTTCTGGAGGAATTTGTCCATCCACAATATCCTTGCTATGGTCCGTGAGGTGTGTGCCACCCGGTAGGTGGTTTTTCCGGGCGTGTGTCGGCTTAGATGCCTGTGTATTAGGAGTCGGGCCGGAGAGCGCACTTAGCTGCGACCTGCCATGCGGGCGGCGGAACCGGAAGTCTCAAGTTCTCTTTAAAAACAAGCGTATAATAACATCAGAATGCACATCTTGTTGCACCACATAAAACGCCACTCCTGGCAGACAGACGTGAAACAAGATAGTTTGTTTTGATAAATATCATTTGTTATTATACGCTTGTTCTGCTGAAGCATAATGATCACAGGGTCAGGGTCAATTTGGTGTTGCCAGCTTATCCTGTATAAACCATATCCCCAACATGCCCTGTGTTAACAGTGCAGGCTGGTGATGGTTTGGGGCATGGTAAAATTAAGATTTGTACCACGAATGTGCAAATGGCAAATCTGCAGAATGTGCATAATGCAATCATATCCGCATAAACCACAATCACAAAAGAATGTGTCCAACAGCTTTTGGGATGTAAGCCATGGAGATCTGAAGCTGCTTTGAGGTCAAAGGGAATGTCTTTTTTTGTTAGTATTAGGGTAGGGTTCCTAATAATGTGCTCATTGAGAGAGAGAGAGAGTGTGAGTGTGAGTGTGTGTGTGAGTGTGTGTGTGTGTTTCGCGCGCGCATACGCATGCACACACAAACATATGCACTCATACGAAACTTTGTGGGGAGAAAAAGAGAAAAAGATCCACACCATCAACATATACGACTTGCTAATTATCAGATACCCTTTCAGTTTAGTAAGCCAGCCAACAGAGAGCATGGAGGCTGTCTTTGTGAAAACTCAGTAGATAATTATAATGTGCAGAGGTTTCCCACCCAGAGCAGACAGCCAGAGACTGTCCATACACCAAAAAGAGGGTTGGCAAGCTATGAAAAATCACTGTCCTATAAGAAAAGTGTGTGTGATAGATGTACTAGGGTACTGAATAACATCACCATCAGAAAAGAGTATGAGAAACAGTAGAAGTACTGGGTCCTGAATGAGGAACTGGAGAGTATGTTGGAAAGTGAACTTCTAAGGGGTCTTGTGGGTGTGAGAGCACTCAGGGCTGTCACTCAAAACTTGGGAGAACCTAGAAAAATGGTTCAAGAAACTTAAGTCTGGTACACGCCTTTTGATTTCCCAATGATTGACCAATTTTACCACCTCCTTGTAGTAGATGGCCAACAGATGTGAATACTAGAAGTACGGTAGATTGTGTAGGTAAGCTCTCAAACTATATAGAGGTGGTCAAATTGGTCAGTGATTGGCCAATCAAAATTAGATGTTTGCACCCGGCATTAGGAACAACTTCATGTCTGTCCCTCTCTTCTTCCTCTCTCTCTCTCTCTCCAATGACTGACACCGTAAGGAAATTAAAATGAAGAAACATAATTTTGGCATGTTCCACAAGTCAGTGCACAAATTATTGTGTAACAGATTGTACATACAAATTGCTGACAGAGTGAGCCAATCAAACTAATGTGTGAGCTATTGAGCCAGACTCTCGCCTGCCATCAGAGAACAGTAAACAGTAGGCCAGATTTTCCAACCTTCTGGTTCTTTTTCACAGTTTTGTACATATGGCATCTTGTAATCATTTGTAGTTGATCTGTATATGCTTACAGTATCTAGTAAATGTTTCAAAACAGTATTTTTAATGCTGTCATTTGGGCACTGTTACATTTTGGCACAGGAAAAATTTCCATTTAATAGCTGTTAAAAAGAATTTAGCCTCAGGAGGGGCAATGTCAGAGATAGTTTGGGTTAGGGAGACTATAAAGGTTAGAGACAAGTGTGTGATAGGGAACAATTTGTTGTAGTCTTTTCCTGGGTGAATGTATTTGTTAAGCTTGACCATTTAAGTACCATAGGCTTACACCCCCCTAGTGACCAGGCTATTTTTTTTACACTTCAGGCCACTGCAGCTTTAAAAGCTCGCTGCAGGGCTGTACAACTTAGCAGACAGGTGACCCCCCCCCCCCCCCCTTTTCTGCCTACCAACAGCGCTTTCTGTTGGTAGGCTCTTATCGCTGCTGCAGGTTGTTTTTTTTTGTTTAATAAAAATAACAGAAAGCGCTGCTGTGGAAAAATATGCTTCATAAATCTTTATTTAATTAAAAAATCAACCTTAAGTTGATAGAGGACTTTAAAGCACCTCTGGTAAAGGTGCTAGAAGCAAAGGGAGCAAAAGGCAAAATACTAAGTTGCTTTATTAGGTGAGTAGCACCTGACACAATATATGTACATATATTGAAAAAAATAAATAAAAGATGAATAAAAAATAAAAGGTCATAAAAATGTTACCAATAAAATACACCTGGTGCTGTGGCTGAGCAGTTCCAGAGGGTGGCCTTAATGGAGTATCAGTTCTTATATATGCCTGGATACAGATCAGTCTTAAGAGGTCATAGGACACACTCAAACAATGAGAGGTATTGATTCCCGCAGTGGTGGGGTGGTATGGAGTGAATCCCTCGATGTATGACAACAGAGTTCCTGTATTGGTAAACTGGATTCAACACAATTGCATGCGTAAGTGATAGAAACGATCTCACCCGTCTTAGGCTTTTAAGCAATGATGCATAGATCTTCAAGGGAGCCGCTCGATCTCACTCGCCCCGGCCGGCGGCAAAGTTAGAGAGGCTGGACGGAAGGATCACGTCGGGCAAGCGTGCCCGGCTCCCCTTATAGGATGTAGGTGTCCGGATGGCAGCAGCCTGAGGCTGGAGAGACCTCCGTGTGCGGGCTTGTTTGTTGCGGCCGCGTAGCTCCAGCTCACCTCCTTCCCCTCTGATTGTGACATCACAGAGGCAGCCTACGCTGACGTTTCCGGAGGAACGCCCCCCTTTCTCAAAGCTCGGCTGCTGGGGGAATCTGAGGCTGGCTTTTTGAAGCCTATGCAGCACTGTTAATTTTATTCAAAAGCATACAAATCCAGATCCTTATTGAGTCCGTGTGGAATGAGGGAATTAAGATTAAAGATCCACATTGTTTCTCGCCGAGACATTTCTAATAAATAGTCTCCACCTCTCTCTTTATTAGAAATGTCTCGGCGAGAAACAATGTGGATCTTAAATCTTAATTCCCTCATTCCACACGGACTCGATAAGGATCTGGATTTGTATGCTTTTGAATAAAATTAACAGTGCTGCATAGGCTTCAAAAAGCCAGCCTCAGATTCCCCCAGCAGCCGAGCTTTGAGAAAGGGGGGCGTTCCTCCTGAAACGTCAGCGTAGGCTGCCTCTGTGACGTCACAATCAGAGGGGAAGGAGGTGAGCTGGAGCTACGCGGCCGCAACAAACAAGCCCGCACACGGAGGTCTCTCCAGCCTCAGGCTGCTGCCATCCGGACACCTACATCCTCTAAGGGGAGCCGGGCACGCTTGCCCGACGTGATCCTTCCGTCCAGCCTCTCTCACTTTGCCGCCGGCCAGGGCGAGTGATATCGAGCGGCTCCCTTGAAGATCTATGCATCATTGCTTAAAAGCCTAAGACGGGTGAGATCGTTTCTATCACTTACGCATGCAATTGTGTTGAATCCAGTTTACCAATACAGGAACTCTGTTGTCATACATCGAGGGATTCACTCCATACCCCCCACCACTGGGGGAATCAATACCTCTCATTGTTTGAGTGTGTCCTATGACCTCTTAAGACTGATCTGTATCCAGGCATATATAAGAACTGATACTCCATTAAGGCCACCCTCTGGAACTGCTCAGCCACAGCACCAGGTGTATTTTACTGGTAACATTTTTATGACCTTTTATTTTTTATTCATCTTTTATTTATTTTTTTCAATATATGTACATATATTGTGTCAGGTGCTACTCACCTAATACAGCAACTTAGTATTTTGCCTTTTGCTCCCTTTGCTTCTAGCACCTTTACCAGAGGTGCTTTAAAGTCCTCTATCAACTTAAGGTTGATTTTTTAATTAAATAAAGATTTATCAGGGGGCGTGGCCGGAAGCCGATGGAGTAAGACGTGCTGGCGCTGAGCTCCCGCTCTAAACTCCGATAAAACACATACTAGAGCAAATTAGAACTGACCTACCCGGTTGCCTTTCCTACACGTCCAGGAGCAAGCTGGTGCCGGCCCTGCTGATGACCCGCCGCGCTTCAGAGGCTATCGCCAAGCTACGCAAATTTCGCATGGATGCCCAAGATGGCGACGAGAGTGCGGGAGAGGAGGAACCCGCCCCATCCTTACAACAAATCATGGCTGGAGTCTCGGCGTGCCAGTCGGCCCTAACGCTTATCACCACTAAGCTGGAAGAGGTACGAACTGATGTCTCACTCCTCAGAGCGGACATGCAGACTCTGCGTACTAGAGTCTCCGACGTCGAAGCCAGAGTAAGCAACGCGGAGAACCGCATCGGGCCCTTGGAGCGTGATGTACCCCGAGCGCAAAGAGATATCAAGACGCTTATAGACAGGCAAGAAGACCTTGAAAATAGAAATCGTCGCTCCAATGTGCGCATTGTGGGCCTACCTGAAAAGGTAGAAGGAAGCGCGCCCGCAGAATACGCTGAAAAGCTGCTTATAGATCTGTTTGGAAGGCCTACATTCTCCTCGGTATTTATTATTGAGAGGGCCCACAGAGTGTCGCCAAAGGTCCCGGCGCCTGGGAAACCACCACGCACTTTCATTGTGAAGCTCCTTAATTACCGCGACAGAGATGCAGCCCGCGCCAAAGGGGACATCACATATGAAAACGCCAGAATATCCTTTTATCCAGACTTCTCCATAGACCTGCAAAAGCAACAGGCACAGTTTGTACACGCTAAGAAAAGGCTCCGTGACCTGGGCCTGATGTACGCCATGCTCTACCCAACAAAGCTGCGTGTGGTTGCAGATGGTGAGACGCATTTTTTCTCCACTCCAGAAGAAGTCCAGACATGGCTGGATGCGCGGCCGCGTGCTCCGGCCTCACCTTAAAGGAATCTAGATATATGAAAGTATCCGTGAGTACTGTGGTTGAGGGCTGATCTGTTCCCCCCCCTCTCTTCCCCCTCACTATCGCTGTCACGTATCTAATCCACTTTTAACTGTGATGGGTACCCCTACTCCTGCTGGCGGCATTGGTCTTGAGGCCTATAAGCCTGGACGTTGGACTGTAGCGCAATGGGCACATGTCTACATAATGTGAGACACACTTTTTTTTTTTGTACAAAGCAATGAGCCGCTTACATTCACCAAAATATCGCCTAGGCCTGGAATGGCGGCCTTTCTCCAGACATGCGGACGAAAGCCCAAGAGCTGCGCTCTAAATGTCTCTACTCTGCCTTTAAATCTAATAGGCCGCAAGGAAATTATGATCAGTACCTTGCCGCAAAGACAACCGAATTTATCTATCCTTTTACCTATCTACTACAACGTCGTTAACCACACAGTTTATTTGCTTGGGGGAGGGGGGGTTCAGTAACACCCATCTTGGAAATAAGTGTTTAAAAGATGGCGTCTGGTGAGTTCTTCGATAAAAGTTGGGGTTGCCGGGGGGGAGATGTCCGTATTTCCCTTTTCTACCCTGTTTTCCCTTTTATTTTTGGGGAGTGTGCACGCCCCCCTCACTAGGGCCTATACCCCGAAGTCAATTATATTGCTTCCCGTCACTGGGCCCTGCGGGAGGGGGTGTCCCCACTCTCCCTTTTGACTTTATTTTTCTCCTTTTTTTATCCCTGGACATCCCCCCCCCAGTGTTACCCACGTCCACACACGCTCGATGTGTGGCCTCGCAATATATATGTGCAGGTCATAGCTTATAAATGTATTTATATGCCATTTGGGTGATGTTGGGAGATGCCAATGCATAGGCGTTGAAAGCAAAGCAGTATGTAAAACACGTATACTATTGTTGCTCTAGCAATACATATAGAACAATGAGCGGGAGCCAGAGAGAACCTGGCCCGTGGAAGTGCAGTTGGAAGTTTAAGCACCTGCCTCTTCCTTCCGCACTGATAAAAAGGCTATACCATCTTAGGTATTACCCCCTAGCAGATACTACAGCTCTTAGCTGTGGTCTGCTACATGGTTATTGTTCTTAGTTTGGGGTGTAAGGACCTTTCTGTTGTTTTGGAAGGTCAGGGTGGGTTAGGGATTGGGGAAAGTTTATGTTTTGTTCTGAATCCCTCACTTGAGGGGAAAATATACTACATCAATACATACATGGGCCATAGGAAAAGGTACAAAAAGGTGCAGATCACATCGCAGTTTATCCTGTATATATACATAAACAGCAATAAGAATGGCACAAAACAACCTTAAAATTCTTAGCTGGAATGTGAGAGGCCTAAATAACCCAGTGAAACGGCAGTTGGTGATGACATATTTAACACGTCAGAAAGTGGATATTGTGGCTTTACAGGAGACACATCTTACGGGTGACAAGACACAGGCACTACGTAGGAGCTGGGTGGGATGGTCGTTCCACTCCACATATTCCCAATATTCAAGGGGGGTGTCGCTCTTACTTAGGAAATCCCTTACTCTCCAGATACTAGCGGCTAAGGAGGATCAAATGGGCAGATATATATTTTTATACTGTAGAATCTCAGGAATTCCCATACTTATTCTTAACATATATATTCCTCCCCCATATGCAGTGGGTATAGTTAGAGAAGGTATAGATTTCATCTTAAGACATCCCTGTGCTCATGTCCTCTGGCTAGGAGATTTTAACTCAGTCTGTAATCCCTCCCTAGATAGATACCCCCCTAAACAAGATAAAACCACCACACTAGCTAATTTAATGAACGAACTTAAATATACAGATTTGTGGCGCCATTTTTTCCCTACGCAACTTTCATATACATGCCACTCAGCTACGTTTAACACCTCATCACGCATTGACTTGTTCTTTGTGTCTCCTCAGTTATTAAAAGATGTGTCTCATGTAGAAATCCTACCACGTTTAGTCTCAGACCATTCCCCGATCACACTTAAGGTTATATGGGGAAATAGTGGAAGCTTAACCCGTTCTGGCTAGATCTAATAACTACACATGAGAAAATTAGTAAAAATCTAGAAGACTTCATTTTTATCCATAGAGATGAAGAGGATGTGTCGTTGGTGTGGAATACTTTTAAGGCATTTGCCCGAGGTGTGTTCATTGCGGCAGTAGCGGAATGCAAAGAAAATACTAAGCGCAATGAGCAAACACTACTACAACAGATAGAGTGCGCTCGTACAAACTATTTTAATACCCGTACTCAAGAGTATCTCGATCAATGGAAAACATTAGCCCGTAAGCATAATCAGCTTATAGAAGAAATTACCAAAAGCAAGTTATTCTTTAATAAGCAGGCCTTCTATGAGCAAGGGGAGAAGGCGGGTACCCTCCTGGCAACAATATCCAAAGCATATACTTCTCCCCCAGTGATAACACATATTGCGGATCCCCAGGGTAATGTAGTTACAGGCAGCCATGAAGTTAATAAGATCTTCTTTGATTACTACAGCTCTTTAAAATTAAAAACAATGGTGCATGAGCCAGCCTGGGGCCCCGGGAACTCTCACTGCCCGGGGCCCCAGAACCAGCATCTAACACCATATGTGAGCGCAGCCAAACCCTTGGAGCTGCCACCCCCAAGGCTTGTCTCCTACTGCTCTAAAACTTACCAAACACACAAATGGAGAAACTCACTCCCAAACAGTTCTCTGCTGCTTTATAAAGCCTGCAGGCTGCTTATAAGCCAATGAGAAATGCACACATATAATACACCTAGCTTGCAGTGATTAATCAAGCAGAAGCTGAGCAAGTCAGCCAGTCAGTTGGAGAGGGCTTCAGTTGCATATAGACAATGGCTATATGACCAGCAGGGGGCACCAGCGTGCAGGATATTCCCTCTCATCTGCCCCCCTCCTAACTAAACTGCATGGGATACTACAATAAAATTAAAAACAATGGTGCATGAGCCAGCCTGGGGCCCCGGGAACTCTCACTGCCCGGGGCCCCAGAACCAGCATCTAACACCATATGTGAGCGCAGCCAAACCCTTGGAGCTGCCACCCCCAAGGCTTGTCTCCTACTGCTCTAAAACTTACCAAACACACAAATGGAGAAACTCACTCCCAAACAGTTCTCTGCTGCTTTATAAAGCCTGCAGGCTGCTTATAAGCCAATGAGAAATGCACACATATAATACACCTAGCTTGCAGTGATTAATCAAGCAGAAGCTGAGCAAGTCAGCCAGTCAGTTGGAGAGGGCTTCAGTTGCATATAGACAATGGCTATATGACCAGCAGGGGGCACCAGCGTGCAGGATATTCCCTCTCATCTGCCCCCCTCCTAACTAAACTGCATGGGATACTACAATAAAATTAAAAACAATGGTGCATGAGCCAGCCTGGGGCCCCGGGAACTCTCACTGCCCGGGGCCCCAGAACCAGCATCTAACACCATATGTGAGCGCAGCCAAACCCTTGGAGCTGCCACCCCCAAGGCTTGTCTCCTACTGCTCTAAAACTTACCAAACACACAAATGGAGAAACTCACTCCCAAACAGTTCTCTGCTGCTTTATAAAGCCTGCAGGCTGCTTATAAGCCAATGAGAAATGCACACATATAATACACCTAGCTTGCAGTGATTAATCAAGCAGAAGCTGAGCAAGTCAGCCAGTCAGTTGGAGAGGGCTTCAGTTGCATATAGACAATGGCTATATGACCAGCAGGGGGCACCAGCGTGCAGGATATTCCCTCTCATCTGCCCCCCTCCTAACTAAACTGCATGGGATACTACAATAAAATTAAAAACAATGGTGCATGAGCCAGCCTGGGG
The DNA here is from genome assembly GCF_040937935.1 of Hyperolius riggenbachi. Taxonomy (NCBI): domain Eukaryota; kingdom Metazoa; phylum Chordata; class Amphibia; order Anura; family Hyperoliidae; genus Hyperolius; species Hyperolius riggenbachi. The sequence continues at coordinate 270,357,634 of NC_090648.1, forward strand.
CCCCGGGAACTCTCACTGCCCGGGGCCCCAGAACCAGCATCTAACACCATATGTGAGCGCAGCCAAACCCTTGGAGCTGCCACCCCCAAGGCTTGTCTCCTACTGCTCTAAAACTTACCAAACACACAAATGGAGAAACTCACTCCCAAACAGTTCTCTGCTGCTTTATAAAGCCTGCAGGCTGCTTATAAGCCAATGAGAAATGCACACATATAATACACCTAGCTTGCAGTGATTAATCAAGCAGAAGCTGAGCAAGTCAGCCAGTCAGTTGGAGAGGGCTTCAGTTGCATATAGACAATGGCTATATGACCAGCAGGGGGCACCAGCGTGCAGGATATTCCCTCTCATCTGCCCCCCTCCTAACTAAACTGCATGGGATACTACAATAAAATTAAAAACAATGGTGCATGAGCCAGCCTGGGGCCCCGGGAACTCTCACTGCCCGGGGCCCCAGAACCAGCATCTAACACCATATGTGAGCGCAGCCAAACCCTTGGAGCTGCCACCCCCAAGGCTTGTCTCCTACTGCTCTAAAACTTACCAAACACACAAATGGAGAAACTCACTCCCAAACAGTTCTCTGCTGCTTTATAAAGCCTGCAGGCTGCTTATAAGCCAATGAGAAATGCACACATATAATACACCTAGCTTGCAGTGATTAATCAAGCAGAAGCTGAGCAAGTCAGCCAGTCAGTTGGAGAGGGCTTCAGTTGCATATAGACAATGGCTATATGACCAGCAGGGGGCACCAGCGTGCAGGATATTCCCTCTCATCTGCCCCCCTCCTAACTAAACTGCATGGGATACTACAATAAAATTAAAAACAATGGTGCATGAGCCAGCCTGGGGCCCCGGGAACTCTCACTGCCCGGGGCCCCAGAACCAGCATCTAACACCATATGTGAGCGCAGCCAAACCCTTGGAGCTGCCACCCCCAAGGCTTGTCTCCTACTGCTCTAAAACTTACCAAACACACAAATGGAGAAACTCACTCCCAAACAGTTCTCTGCTGCTTTATAAAGCCTGCAGGCTGCTTATAAGCCAATGAGAAATGCACACATATAATACACCTAGCTTGCAGTGATTAATCAAGCAGAAGCTGAGCAAGTCAGCCAGTCAGTTGGAGAGGGCTTCAGTTGCATATAGACAATGGCTATATGACCAGCAGGGGGCACCAGCGTGCAGGATATTCCCTCTCATCTGCCCCCCTCCTAACTAAACTGCATGGGATACTACAATAAAATTAAAAACAATGGTGCATGAGCCAGCCTGGGGCCCCGGGAACTCTCACTGCCCGGGGCCCCAGAACCAGCATCTAACACCATATGTGAGCGCAGCCAAACCCTTGGAGCTGCCACCCCCAAGGCTTGTCTCCTACTGCTCTAAAACTTACCAAACACACAAATGGAGAAACTCACTCCCAAACAGTTCTCTGCTGCTTTATAAAGCCTGCAGGCTGCTTATAAGCCAATGAGAAATGCACACATATAATACACCTAGCTTGCAGTGATTAATCAAGCAGAAGCTGAGCAAGTCAGCCAGTCAGTTGGAGAGGGCTTCAGTTGCATATAGACAATGGCTATATGACCAGCAGGGGGCACCAGCGTGCAGGATATTCCCTCTCATCTGCCCCCCTCCTAACTAAACTGCATGGGATACTACAATAAAATTAAAAACAATGGTGCATGAGCCAGCCTGGGGCCCCGGGAACTCTCACTGCCCGGGGCCCCAGAACCAGCATCTAACACCATATGTGAGCGCAGCCAAACCCTTGGAGCTGCCACCCCCAAGGCTTGTCTCCTACTGCTCTAAAACTTACCAAACACACAAATGGAGAAACTCACTCCCAAACAGTTCTCTGCTGCTTTATAAAGCCTGCAGGCTGCTTATAAGCCAATGAGAAATGCACACATATAATACACCTAGCTTGCAGTGATTAATCAAGCAGAAGCTGAGCAAGTCAGCCAGTCAGTTGGAGAGGGCTTCAGTTGCATATAGACAATGGCTATATGACCAGCAGGGGGCACCAGCGTGCAGGATATTCCCTCTCATCTGCCCCCCTCCTAACTAAACTGCATGGGATACTACAATAAAATTAAAAACAATGGTGCATGAGCCAGCCTGGGGCCCCGGGAACTCTCACTGCCCGGGGCCCCAGAACCAGCATCTAACACCATATGTGAGCGCAGCCAAACCCTTGGAGCTGCCACCCCCAAGGCTTGTCTCCTACTGCTCTAAAACTTACCAAACACACAAATGGAGAAACTCACTCCCAAACAGTTCTCTGCTGCTTTATAAAGCCTGCAGGCTGCTTATAAGCCAATGAGAAATGCACACATATAATACACCTAGCTTGCAGTGATTAATCAAGCAGAAGCTGAGCAAGTCAGCCAGTCAGTTGGAGAGGGCTTCAGTTGCATATAGACAATGGCTATATGACCAGCAGGGGGCACCAGCGTGCAGGATATTCCCTCTCATCTGCCCCCCTCCTAACTAAACTGCATGGGATACTACAATAAAATTAAAAACAATGGTGCATGAGCCAGCCTGGGGCCCCGGGAACTCTCACTGCCCGGGGCCCCAGAACCAGCATCTAACACCATATGTGAGCGCAGCCAAACCCTTGGAGCTGCCACCCCCAAGGCTTGTCTCCTACTGCTCTAAAACTTACCAAACACACAAATGGAGAAACTCACTCCCAAACAGTTCTCTGCTGCTTTATAAAGCCTGCAGGCTGCTTATAAGCCAATGAGAAATGCACACATATAATACACCTAGCTTGCAGTGATTAATCAAGCAGAAGCTGAGCAAGTCAGCCAGTCAGTTGGAGAGGGCTTCAGTTGCATATAGACAATGGCTATATGACCAGCAGGGGGCACCAGCGTGCAGGATATTCCCTCTCATCTGCCCCCCTCCTAACTAAACTGCATGGGATACTACAATAAAATTAAAAACAATGGTGCATGAGCCAGCCTGGGGCCCCGGGAACTCTCACTGCCCGGGGCCCCAGAACCAGCATCTAACACCATATGTGAGCGCAGCCAAACCCTTGGAGCTGCCACCCCCAAGGCTTGTCTCCTACTGCTCTAAAACTTACCAAACACACAAATGGAGAAACTCACTCCCAAACAGTTCTCTGCTGCTTTATAAAGCCTGCAGGCTGCTTATAAGCCAATGAGAAATGCACACATATAATACACCTAGCTTGCAGTGATTAATCAAGCAGAAGCTGAGCAAGTCAGCCAGTCAGTTGGAGAGGGCTTCAGTTGCATATAGACAATGGCTATATGACCAGCAGGGGGCACCAGCGTGCAGGATATTCCCTCTCATCTGCCCCCCTCCTAACTAAACTGCATGGGATACTACAATAAAATTAAAAACAATGGTGCATGAGCCAGCCTGGGGCCCCGGGAACTCTCACTGCCCGGGGCCCCAGAACCAGCATCTAACACCATATGTGAGCGCAGCCAAACCCTTGGAGCTGCCACCCCCAAGGCTTGTCTCCTACTGCTCTAAAACTTACCAAACACACAAATGGAGAAACTCACTCCCAAACAGTTCTCTGCTGCTTTATAAAGCCTGCAGGCTGCTTATAAGCCAATGAGAAATGCACACATATAATACACCTAGCTTGCAGTGATTAATCAAGCAGAAGCTGAGCAAGTCAGCCAGTCAGTTGGAGAGGGCTTCAGTTGCATATAGACAATGGCTATATGACCAGCAGGGGGCACCAGCGTGCAGGATATTCCCTCTCATCTGCCCCCCTCCTAACTAAACTGCATGGGATACTACAATAAAATTAAAAACAATGGTGCATGAGCCAGCCTGGGGCCCCGGGAACTCTCACTGCCCGGGGCCCCAGAACCAGCATCTAACACCATATGTGAGCGCAGCCAAACCCTTGGAGCTGCCACCCCCAAGGCTTGTCTCCTACTGCTCTAAAACTTACCAAACACACAAATGGAGAAACTCACTCCCAAACAGTTCTCTGCTGCTTTATAAAGCCTGCAGGCTGCTTATAAGCCAATGAGAAATGCACACATATAATACACCTAGCTTGCAGTGATTAATCAAGCAGAAGCTGAGCAAGTCAGCCAGTCAGTTGGAGAGGGCTTCAGTTGCATATAGACAATGGCTATATGACCAGCAGGGGGCACCAGCGTGCAGGATATTCCCTCTCATCTGCCCCCCTCCTAACTAAACTGCATGGGATACTACAATAAAATTAAAAACAATGGTGCATGAGCCAGCCTGGGGCCCCGGGAACTCTCACTGCCCGGGGCCCCAGAACCAGCATCTAACACCATATGTGAGCGCAGCCAAACCCTTGGAGCTGCCACCCCCAAGGCTTGTCTCCTACTGCTCTAAAACTTACCAAACACACAAATGGAGAAACTCACTCCCAAACAGTTCTCTGCTGCTTTATAAAGCCTGCAGGCTGCTTATAAGCCAATGAGAAATGCACACATATAATACACCTAGCTTGCAGTGATTAATCAAGCAGAAGCTGAGCAAGTCAGCCAGTCAGTTGGAGAGGGCTTCAGTTGCATATAGACAATGGCTATATGACCAGCAGGGGGCACCAGCGTGCAGGATATTCCCTCTCATCTGCCCCCCTCCTAACTAAACTGCATGGGATACTACAATAAAATTAAAAACAATGGTGCATGAGCCAGCCTGGGGCCCCGGGAACTCTCACTGCCCGGGGCCCCAGAACCAGCATCTAACACCATATGTGAGCGCAGCCAAACCCTTGGAGCTGCCACCCCCAAGGCTTGTCTCCTACTGCTCTAAAACTTACCAAACACACAAATGGAGAAACTCACTCCCAAACAGTTCTCTGCTGCTTTATAAAGCCTGCAGGCTGCTTATAAGCCAATGAGAAATGCACACATATAATACACCTAGCTTGCAGTGATTAATCAAGCAGAAGCTGAGCAAGTCAGCCAGTCAGTTGGAGAGGGCTTCAGTTGCATATAGACAATGGCTATATGACCAGCAGGGGGCACCAGCGTGCAGGATATTCCCTCTCATCTGCCCCCCTCCTAACTAAACTGCATGGGATACTACAATAAAATTAAAAACAATGGTGCATGAGCCAGCCTGGGGCCCCGGGAACTCTCACTGCCCGGGGCCCCAGAACCAGCATCTAACACCATATGTGAGCGCAGCCAAACCCTTGGAGCTGCCACCCCCAAGGCTTGTCTCCTACTGCTCTAAAACTTACCAAACACACAAATGGAGAAACTCACTCCCAAACAGTTCTCTGCTGCTTTATAAAGCCTGCAGGCTGCTTATAAGCCAATGAGAAATGCACACATATAATACACCTAGCTTGCAGTGATTAATCAAGCAGAAGCTGAGCAAGTCAGCCAGTCAGTTGGAGAGGGCTTCAGTTGCATATAGACAATGGCTATATGACCAGCAGGGGGCACCAGCGTGCAGGATATTCCCTCTCATCTGCCCCCCTCCTAACTAAACTGCATGGGATACTACAATAAAATTAAAAACAATGGTGCATGAGCCAGCCTGGGGCCCCGGGAACTCTCACTGCCCGGGGCCCCAGAACCAGCATCTAACACCATATGTGAGCGCAGCCAAACCCTTGGAGCTGCCACCCCCAAGGCTTGTCTCCTACTGCTCTAAAACTTACCAAACACACAAATGGAGAAACTCACTCCCAAACAGTTCTCTGCTGCTTTATAAAGCCTGCAGGCTGCTTATAAGCCAATGAGAAATGCACACATATAATACACCTAGCTTGCAGTGATTAATCAAGCAGAAGCTGAGCAAGTCAGCCAGTCAGTTGGAGAGGGCTTCAGTTGCATATAGACAATGGCTATATGACCAGCAGGGGGCACCAGCGTGCAGGATATTCCCTCTCATCTGCCCCCCTCCTAACTAAACTGCATGGGATACTACAATAAAATTAAAAACAATGGTGCATGAGCCAGCCTGGGGCCCCGGGAACTCTCACTGCCCGGGGCCCCAGAACCAGCATCTAACACCATATGTGAGCGCAGCCAAACCCTTGGAGCTGCCACCCCCAAGGCTTGTCTCCTACTGCTCTAAAACTTACCAAACACACAAATGGAGAAACTCACTCCCAAACAGTTCTCTGCTGCTTTATAAAGCCTGCAGGCTGCTTATAAGCCAATGAGAAATGCACACATATAATACACCTAGCTTGCAGTGATTAATCAAGCAGAAGCTGAGCAAGTCAGCCAGTCAGTTGGAGAGGGCTTCAGTTGCATATAGACAATGGCTATATGACCAGCAGGGGGCACCAGCGTGCAGGATATTCCCTCTCATCTGCCCCCCTCCTAACTAAACTGCATGGGATACTACAATAAAATTAAAAACAATGGTGCATGAGCCAGCCTGGGGCCCCGGGAACTCTCACTGCCCGGGGCCCCAGAACCAGCATCTAACACCATATGTGAGCGCAGCCAAACCCTTGGAGCTGCCACCCCCAAGGCTTGTCTCCTACTGCTCTAAAACTTACCAAACACACAAATGGAGAAACTCACTCCCAAACAGTTCTCTGCTGCTTTATAAAGCCTGCAGGCTGCTTATAAGCCAATGAGAAATGCACACATATAATACACCTAGCTTGCAGTGATTAATCAAGCAGAAGCTGAGCAAGTCAGCCAGTCAGTTGGAGAGGGCTTCAGTTGCATATAGACAATGGCTATATGACCAGCAGGGGGCACCAGCGTGCAGGATATTCCCTCTCATCTGCCCCCCTCCTAACTAAACTGCATGGGATACTACAATAAAATTAAAAACAATGGTGCATGAGCCAGCCTGGGGCCCCGGGAACTCTCACTGCCCGGGGCCCCAGAACCAGCATCTAACACCATATGTGAGCGCAGCCAAACCCTTGGAGCTGCCACCCCCAAGGCTTGTCTCCTACTGCTCTAAAACTTACCAAACACACAAATGGAGAAACTCACTCCCAAACAGTTCTCTGCTGCTTTATAAAGCCTGCAGGCTGCTTATAAGCCAATGAGAAATGCACACATATAATACACCTAGCTTGCAGTGATTAATCAAGCAGAAGCTGAGCAAGTCAGCCAGTCAGTTGGAGAGGGCTTCAGTTGCATATAGACAATGGCTATATGACCAGCAGGGGGCACCAGCGTGCAGGATATTCCCTCTCATCTGCCCCCCTCCTAACTAAACTGCATGGGATACTACAATAAAATTAAAAACAATGGTGCATGAGCCAGCCTGGGGCCCCGGGAACTCTCACTGCCCGGGGCCCCAGAACCAGCATCTAACACCATATGTGAGCGCAGCCAAACCCTTGGAGCTGCCACCCCCAAGGCTTGTCTCCTACTGCTCTAAAACTTACCAAACACACAAATGGAGAAACTCACTCCCAAACAGTTCTCTGCTGCTTTATAAAGCCTGCAGGCTGCTTATAAGCCAATGAGAAATGCACACATATAATACACCTAGCTTGCAGTGATTAATCAAGCAGAAGCTGAGCAAGTCAGCCAGTCAGTTGGAGAGGGCTTCAGTTGCATATAGACAATGGCTATATGACCAGCAGGGGGCACCAGCGTGCAGGATATTCCCTCTCATCTGCCCCCCTCCTAACTAAACTGCATGGGATACTACAATAAAATTAAAAACAATGGTGCATGAGCCAGCCTGGGGCCCCGGGAACTCTCACTGCCCGGGGCCCCAGAACCAGCATCTAACACCATATGTGAGCGCAGCCAAACCCTTGGAGCTGCCACCCCCAAGGCTTGTCTCCTACTGCTCTAAAACTTACCAAACACACAAATGGAGAAACTCACTCCCAAACAGTTCTCTGCTGCTTTATAAAGCCTGCAGGCTGCTTATAAGCCAATGAGAAATGCACACATATAATACACCTAGCTTGCAGTGATTAATCAAGCAGAAGCTGAGCAAGTCAGCCAGTCAGTTGGAGAGGGCTTCAGTTGCATATAGACAATGGCTATATGACCAGCAGGGGGCACCAGCGTGCAGGATATTCCCTCTCATCTGCCCCCCTCCTAACTAAACTGCATGGGATACTACAATAAAATTAAAAACAATGGTGCATGAGCCAGCCTGGGGCCCCGGGAACTCTCACTGCCCGGGGCCCCAGAACCAGCATCTAACACCATATGTGAGCGCAGCCAAACCCTTGGAGCTGCCACCCCCAAGGCTTGTCTCCTACTGCTCTAAAACTTACCAAACACACAAATGGAGAAACTCACTCCCAAACAGTTCTCTGCTGCTTTATAAAGCCTGCAGGCTGCTTATAAGCCAATGAGAAATGCACACATATAATACACCTAGCTTGCAGTGATTAATCAAGCAGAAGCTGAGCAAGTCAGCCAGTCAGTTGGAGAGGGCTTCAGTTGCATATAGACAATGGCTATATGACCAGCAGGGGGCACCAGCGTGCAGGATATTCCCTCTCATCTGCCCCCCTCCTAACTAAACTGCATGGGATACTACAATAAAATTAAAAACAATGGTGCATGAGCCAGCCTGGGGCCCCGGGAACTCTCACTGCCCGGGGCCCCAGAACCAGCATCTAACACCATATGTGAGCGCAGCCAAACCCTTGGAGCTGCCACCCCCAAGGCTTGTCTCCTACTGCTCTAAAACTTACCAAACACACAAATGGAGAAACTCACTCCCAAACAGTTCTCTGCTGCTTTATAAAGCCTGCAGGCTGCTTATAAGCCAATGAGAAATGCACACATATAATACACCTAGCTTGCAGTGATTAATCAAGCAGAAGCTGAGCAAGTCAGCCAGTCAGTTGGAGAGGGCTTCAGTTGCATATAGACAATGGCTATATGACCAGCAGGGGGCACCAGCGTGCAGGATATTCCCTCTCATCTGCCCCCCTCCTAACTAAACTGCATGGGATACTACAATAAAATTAAAAACAATGGTGCATGAGCCAGCCTGGGGCCCCGGGAACTCTCACTGCCCGGGGCCCCAGAACCAGCATCTAACACCATATGTGAGCGCAGCCAAACCCTTGGAGCTGCCACCCCCAAGGCTTGTCTCCTACTGCTCTAAAACTTACCAAACACACAAATGGAGAAACTCACTCCCAAACAGTTCTCTGCTGCTTTATAAAGCCTGCAGGCTGCTTATAAGCCAATGAGAAATGCACACATATAATACACCTAGCTTGCAGTGATTAATCAAGCAGAAGCTGAGCAAGTCAGCCAGTCAGTTGGAGAGGGCTTCAGTTGCATATAGACAATGGCTATATGACCAGCAGGGGGCACCAGCGTGCAGGATATTCCCTCTCATCTGCCCCCCTCCTAACTAAACTGCATGGGATACTACAATAAAATTAAAAACAATGGTGCATGAGCCAGCCTGGGGCCCCGGGAACTCTCACTGCCCGGGGCCCCAGAACCAGCATCTAACACCATATGTGAGCGCAGCCAAACCCTTGGAGCTGCCACCCCCAAGGCTTGTCTCCTACTGCTCTAAAACTTACCAAACACACAAATGGAGAAACTCACTCCCAAACAGTTCTCTGCTGCTTTATAAAGCCTGCAGGCTGCTTATAAGCCAATGAGAAATGCACACATATAATACACCTAGCTTGCAGTGATTAATCAAGCAGAAGCTGAGCAAGTCAGCCAGTCAGTTGGAGAGGGCTTCAGTTGCATATAGACAATGGCTATATGACCAGCAGGGGGCACCAGCGTGCAGGATATTCCCTCTCATCTGCCCCCCTCCTAACTAAACTGCATGGGATACTACAATAAAATTAAAAACAATGGTGCATGAGCCAGCCTGGGGCCCCGGGAACTCTCACTGCCCGGGGCCCCAGAACCAGCATCTAACACCATATGTGAGCGCAGCCAAACCCTTGGAGCTGCCACCCCCAAGGCTTGTCTCCTACTGCTCTAAAACTTACCAAACACACAAATGGAGAAACTCACTCCCAAACAGTTCTCTGCTGCTTTATAAAGCCTGCAGGCTGCTTATAAGCCAATGAGAAATGCACACATATAATACACCTAGCTTGCAGTGATTAATCAAGCAGAAGCTGAGCAAGTCAGCCAGTCAGTTGGAGAGGGCTTCAGTTGCATATAGACAATGGCTATATGACCAGCAGGGGGCACCAGCGTGCAGGATATTCCCTCTCATCTGCCCCCCTCCTAACTAAACTGCATGGGATACTACAATAAAATTAAAAACAATGGTGCATGAGCCAGCCTGGGGCCCCGGGAACTCTCACTGCCCGGGGCCCCAGAACCAGCATCTAACACCATATGTGAGCGCAGCCAAACCCTTGGAGCTGCCACCCCCAAGGCTTGTCTCCTACTGCTCTAAAACTTACCAAACACACAAATGGAGAAACTCACTCCCAAACAGTTCTCTGCTGCTTTATAAAGCCTGCAGGCTGCTTATAAGCCAATGAGAAATGCACACATATAATACACCTAGCTTGCAGTGATTAATCAAGCAGAAGCTGAGCAAGTCAGCCAGTCAGTTGGAGAGGGCTTCAGTTGCATATAGACAATGGCTATATGACCAGCAGGGGGCACCAGCGTGCAGGATATTCCCTCTCATCTGCCCCCCTCCTAACTAAACTGCATGGGATACTACAATAAAATTAAAAACAATGGTGCATGAGCCAGCCTGGGGCCCCGGGAACTCTCACTGCCCGGGGCCCCAGAACCAGCATCTAACACCATATGTGAGCGCAGCCAAACCCTTGGAGCTGCCACCCCCAAGGCTTGTCTCCTACTGCTCTAAAACTTACCAAACACACAAATGGAGAAACTCACTCCCAAACAGTTCTCTGCTGCTTTATAAAGCCTGCAGGCTGCTTATAAGCCAATGAGAAATGCACACATATAATACACCTAGCTTGCAGTGATTAATCAAGCAGAAGCTGAGCAAGTCAGCCAGTCAGTTGGAGAGGGCTTCAGTTGCATATAGACAATGGCTATATGACCAGCAGGGGGCACCAGCGTGCAGGATATTCCCTCTCATCTGCCCCCCTCCTAACTAAACTGCATGGGATACTACAATAAAATTAAAAACAATGGTGCATGAGCCAGCCTGGGGCCCCGGGAACTCTCACTGCCCGGGGCCCCAGAACCAGCATCTAACACCATATGTGAGCGCAGCCAAACCCTTGGAGCTGCCACCCCCAAGGCTTGTCTCCTACTGCTCTAAAACTTACCAAACACACAAATGGAGAAACTCACTCCCAAACAGTTCTCTGCTGCTTTATAAAGCCTGCAGGCTGCTTATAAGCCAATGAGAAATGCACACATATAATACACCTAGCTTGCAGTGATTAATCAAGCAGAAGCTGAGCAAGTCAGCCAGTCAGTTGGAGAGGGCTTCAGTTGCATATAGACAATGGCTATATGACCAGGCAGGGGGCACCAGCGTGCAGGATATTCCCTCTCATCTGCCCCCCTCCTAACTAAACTGCATGGGATACTACAATAAAATTAAAAACAATGGGTGCATGAGCCAGCTGGGGCCCCGGGAACTCTCACTGCCCGGGGCCCAGAACCAGCATCTAACACCATATGTGAGCGCAGCCAAACCCTTGGAGCTGCCACCCCCAAGGCTTGTCTCCTACTGCTCTAAAACTTACCAAACACACAAATGGAGAAACTCACTCCCAAACAGTTCTCTGCTGCTTTATAAAGCCTGCAGGCTGCTTATAAGCCAATGAGAAATGCACACATATAATACACCTAGCTTGCAGTGATTAATCAAGCAGAAGCTGAGCAAGTCAGCCAGTCAGTTGGAGAGGGCTTCAGTTGCATATAGACAATGGCTATATGACCAGCAGGGGGCACCAGCGTGCAGGATATTCCCTCTCATCTGCCCCCCTCCTAACTAAACTGCATGGGATACTACAATAAAATTAAAAACAATGGGTGCATGAGCCAGCCTGGGGGCCCCCGGAACTCTCACTGCCCGGGGCCCCAGAACCAGCATCTAACACCATATGTGAGCGCAGCCAAACCCTTGGAGCTGCCACCCCCAAGGCTTGTCTCCTACTGCTCTAAAACTTACCAAACACACAAATGGAGAAACTCACTCCCAAACAGTTCTCTGCTGCTTTATAAAGCCTGCAGGCTGCTTATAAGCCAATGAGAAATGCACACATATAATACACCTAGCTTGCAGTGATTAATCAAGCAGAAGCTGAGCAAGTCAGCCAGTCAGTTGGAGAGGGCTTCAGTTGCATATAGACAATGGCTATATGACCAGCAGGGGGCACCAGCGTGCAGGATATTCCCTCTCATCTGCCCCCCTCCTAACTAAACTGCATGGGATACTACAATAAAATTAAAAACAATGGTGCATGAGCCAGCCTGGGGCCCCGGGAACTCTCACTGCCCGGGGCCCCAGAACCAGCATCTAACACCATATGTGAGCGCAGCCAAACCCTTGGAGCTGCCACCCCCAAGGCTTGTCTCCTACTGCTCTAAAACTTACCAAACACACAAATGGAGAAACTCACTCCCAAACAGTTCTCTGCTGCTTTATAAAGCCTGCAGGCTGCTTATAAGCCAATGAGAAATGCACACATATAATACACCTAGCTTGCAGTGATTAATCAAGCAGAAGCTGAGCAAGTCAGCCAGTCAGTTGGAGAGGGCTTCAGTTGCATATAGACAATGGCTATATGACCAGCAGGGGGCACCAGCGTGCAGGATATTCCCTCTCATCTGCCCCCCTCCTAACTAAACTGCATGGGATACTACAATAAAATTAAAAACAATGGTGCATGAGCCAGCCTGGGGCCCCGGGAACTCTCACTGCCCGGGGCCCCAGAACCAGCATCTAACACCATATGTGAGCGCAGCCAAACCCTTGGAGCTGCCACCCCCAAGGCCTGTCTCCTACTGCTCTAAAACTTACCAAACACACAATTGGAGAAACTCACTCCCAAACAGTTCTCTGCTGCTTTATAAAGCCTGCAGGCTGCTTATAAGCCAATGAGAAATGCACACATATGATACACCTAGCTTGCAGTGATTAATCAAGCAGAAGCTGAGCAAGTCAGCCAGTCAGTTGGAGAGGGCTTCAGTTGCATATAGACAATGGCTATATGACCAGCAGGGGGCACCAGCGTGCAGGATATTCCCTCTCATCTGCCCCCCTCCTAACTAAACTGCATGGGATACTACAATAAAATTAAAAACAATGGTGCATGAGCCAGCCTGGGGCCCCGGGAACTCTCACTGCCCGGGGCCCCAGAACCAGCATCTAACACCATATGTGAGCGCAGCCAAATCCTTGGAGCTGCCACCCCCAAGGCCTGTCTCCTACTGCTCTAAAACTTACCAAACACACAATTGGAGAAACTCACTCCCAAACAGTTCTCTGCTGCTTTATAAAGCCTGCAGGCTGCTTATAAGCCAATGAGAAATGCACACATATGATACACCTAGCTTGCAGTGATTAATCAAGCAGAAGCTGAGCAAGTCAGCCAGTCAGTTGGAGAGGGCTTCAGTTGCATATAGACAATGGCTATATGACCAGCAGGGGGCACCAGCGTGCAGGATATTCCCTCTCATCTGCCCCCCTCCTAACTAAACTGCATGGGATACTACAATAAAATTAAAAACAATGGTGCATGAGCCAGCCTGGGGCCCCAGGAACTCTCACTGCCCGGGGCCCCAGAACCAGCATCTAACACCATATGTGAGCGCAGCCAAATCCTTGGAGCTGCCACCCCCAAGGCCTGTCTCCTACTGCTCTAAAACTTACCAAACACACAATTGGAGAAACTCACTCCCAAACAGTTATCTGCTGCTTTATAAAGCCTGCAGGCTGCTTATAAGCCAATGAGAAATGCACACATATGATACACCTAGCTTGCAGTGATTAATCAAGCAGAAGCTGAGCAAGTCAGCCAGTCAGTTGGAGAGGGCTTCAGTTGCATATAGACAATGGCTATATGACCAGCAGGGGGCACCAGCGTGCAGGATATTCCCTCTCATCTGCCCCCCTCCTAACTAAACTGCATGGGATACTACAATAAAATTAAAAACAATGGTGCATGAGCCAGCCTGGGGCCCCGGGAACTCTCACTGCCTGGGGCCCCAGAACCAGCATCTAACACCATATGTGAGCGCAGCCAAATCCTTGGAGCTGCCACCCCCAAGGCCTGTCTCCTACTGCTCTAAAACTTACCAAACACACAATTGGAGAAACTCACTCCCAAACAGTTCTCTGCTGCTTTATAAAGCCTGCAGGCTGCTTATAAGCCAATGAGAAATGCACACATATGATACACCTAGCTTGCAGTGATTAATCAAGCAGAAGCTGAGCAAGTCAGCCATTCAGTTGGAGAGGGCTTCAGTTGCATATAGACAATGGCATATATGACCAGCAGGGGGCACCAGCGTGCAGGATATTCCCTCTCATCTGCCCCCCTCCTAACTAAACTGCATGGGATACTACAATAAAATTAAAAACAATGGTGCATGAGCCAGCCTGGGGCCCCGGGAACTCTCACTGCCCGGGGCCCCAGAACCAGCATCTAACACCATATGTGAGCGCAGCCAAATCCTTGGAGCTGCCACCCCCAAGGCCTGTCTCCTACTGCTCTAAAACTTACCAAACACACAATTGGAGAAACTCACTCCCAAACAGTTCTCTGCTGCTTTATAAAGCCTGCAGGCTGCTTATAAGCCAATGAGAAATGCACACATATGATACACCTAGCTTGCAGTGATTAATCAAGCAGAAGCTGAGCAAGTCAGCCAGTCAGTTGGAGAGGGCTTCAGTTGCATATAGACAATGGCTATATGACCAGCAGGGGGCACCAGCGTGCAGGATATTCCCTCTCATCTGCCCCCCTCCTAACTAAACTGCATGGGATACTACAATAAAATTAAAAACAATGGTGCATGAGCCAGCCTGGGGCCCCGGGAACTCTCACTGCCCGGGGCCCCAGAACCAGCATCTAACACCATATGTGAGCGCAGCCAAATCCTTGGAGCTGCCACCCCCAAGGCCTGTCTCCTACTGCTCTAAAACTTACCAAACACACAATTGGAGAAACTCACTCCCAAACAGTTCTCTGCTGCTTTATAAAGCCTGCAGGCTGCTTATAAGCCAATGAGAAATGCACACATATGATACACCTAGCTTGCAGTGATTAATCAAGCAGAAGCTGAGCAAGTCAGCCAGTCAGTTGGAGAGGGCTTCAGTTGCATATAGACAATGGCTATATGACCAGCAGGGGGCACCAGCGTGCAGGATATTCCCTCTCATCTGCCCCCCTCCTAACTAAACTGCATGGGATACTACAATAAAATTAAAAACAATGGTGCATGAGCCAGCCTGGGGCCCCGGGAACTCTCACTGCCCGGGGCCCCAGAACCAGCATCTAACACCATATGTGAGCGCAGCCAAATCCTTGGAGCTGCCACCCCCAAGGCCT